>NW_028258398.1:0-600000 GCF_053883595.1 Heterocephalus glaber
AAAGGGATACAAAGAATTGAGATGTGAGGTACATGTGCCAACTCCACACAAGGATGAGATCCTTATGTACTGCAAACATGGACAGTAGTAATTTTAAAAAATTGAAAAAATCCCTGAAAAAGTGTAGACTAGGGCCAGGGATTTAGCTCAGTGGTTTGGCCACCTGCTGCACAAGCGCACGGACCCGAGTTCAATCCTCGGTACCAAAAAAAAAAATGTGTAGCCTTAAGTTTATTAAGTAAAACATACTGAAAAGCCGACCAGGGATGCTAAGATGAAATGGGAGCTCAAGAGCAAGAGCATAGCCAGAAACTCAAGATCTGGGGCTGGGGATGTAGCTCAGTGGCGCTTTGCCTGCCTGGCAAGTGCAGGGTCCTGAGTTCAGTTCCCAGTACTAGAAAAAAAAAAAGAATTTAAAAAAAAAAGAAGGTCGGATCACCAGCCAGGCCCACCAGCCAAGCCACGTAGTGTCACCAACGTGCCCGAGCAAGAGCAGACGGGGTGGCACGAGGAGGTGGGCCAGGCTACAGCCACCACCCTCCTGCAGGACCCTGCCCAAGAGCCCAGGCCCCTCACGACAGGGTAGGTGGTAGTGTGAGGGTAGACCCTGACTCTGCAGCCACCACGGGAATGGAATGAAGACGGAGCAAAAATTCTTGCCACCAAAGTCTTTGGCACGGTCAAACGGTTCAGGTCAGAAATGGATATGGATTTATAAGTTGAAATGATACTAAAGCAGATGTGTTTGTACATCAGATCAATACCAAGAAGAATCACCTGCCAGGTTTGGTGGTGCATGCCTGCAGGAAAGCAGCCTGCTAGGAGCAGCCAGCTGGAGGGGGTGAAGAGGCTGAAAGACAAAAGACACATAGATAATTCCAGAAGAGGGTCCCAGGGGACTCCTGCCTCTAGTGGACAAAGAGGCCGGGACTGGGGGTGCTGGCGTTCCTCACTTAGAAAAGGGAGCAAGCAATCCTGTGGAGTCAGGTTCAAGGAAGGTTCATCTGTTTCTAATTGGCAGAGTGTGCCCAGGCATACATTTTGTCTCACTTAGATCTCAGCTGTCTGTCGATTCTTTCGCTGAGACTTCCAGCTGCCAGCTTTCGGGAATGCTGCCAAAGGAGGCCTAACTTGCCGACCCTCCTCTGTGGCCCCAGGCCGAGATCTTTCCACCTCAGCCTTCTAAGTGGATTCCCACACATGCCTGTAACCCCAGCACTCTGGGAGGCTGAGGCAGGAAGAATGCAAATTCAAGCCCAGCCTGGGGAATTTAGTGACCAAATAAAAAAGGAACCAGGGATGTAGCTCAGTGTGAAGTCCCTGAATTCAATCTCCAGTACGAAGGGAAAACGAACCACCACCCACAGCAATGTCCGCACAGCGCACGGTGGACACGGAGGGGCTAGAGGGAGGTAGTGACACAAAAAGGGTGTCACAGCAGGCAGCGCGACAGTCAGGCAGGATGGACTCCTGGAGGAGGGAGGCACCAGTCCCCGGTGGCACCTCCCGTGGGAGAGGTGAAGGATGGATCCTCCAGGGGGGACAGCTCAGGGCCCCCGGCACAATATAAACTTTCGCCCAAAGAACCGCAGGGAGCTCCTCACCCATGAGAGGTGGAAATCAGCGAGCGGCCGGGCCCGCACCAGCCCCCGCCTGCCGTGGACACCAGCGGCGCCGCGTCCTCTTATCACTCCCTCCCAGGACAGCAGAGACCAGGCGCAGAGCGCAGCAGTGTTGAGTGATACCTGGTGCCCTGGCTCCTTGAGCACCAGCAGGGTGACCTGGAGACCCTTCAGGAAGAAAGCAAGTCCCGCCCCTCTCTGCCCGGGGCTGGGGCGGGGGGATTGCCGGTGACAGCCACTCGGAGGAAGAGCTGGTGCGGCAGGTGAGGTGAGCCCCATGCTGGAGCTCGGCGGCTGCAGGACTAAGGAACTGCGCCAGCTAGCTCCGTGGTTTCCTCGACGATGACCGGCGGAAGGGGCACGAGAGGCACAAGTAGTTGCTCCCGGGAGCTCGAGGCGCGGAAGGAGCTGGTGCCGCTGCTCCGGGCAGCAAAGGCCCTCGCCGGCAGGGCGGGAGCAACCCCCCACCCCCGGCAGGGCGGGAGCAGCCGCCGGCTTCAGGACAACCTCCCAGCCCCGCAGAGGCCTCCCCGGCCTGGCCTGCACCACCCCTCCCCTCGTGCCCCGATGCCAGGCAGCTGGAGCTCCAGGTGAAGCCGCTGGCAGGTGACAGGCTCCTCCCACGCAGGCAGGGGTTCTCCTCCGACTCCCTGCAGCACACCCCACCTGCCGCGCCCTGAGCTGCCCTGGCCGCCCACCTGTCCCCCAGCTCCAGCTCAGCAGGGTAGAAGCCGGGCTCCAGCTCTGGTGGTGTGCGCCAGAAGGTCCTGGAGATGCACGCGAACCTGCATCGGCTGCTCCAGGACCCTGCGAGGACCTGAGTGAGGAGGCCATCGTCAGGAGATGTGCAGCGTGCTCCAAACCCTGCATCCAGCAGCACCTGCCTTGGAACCAGCTCCAGCACCTTCGGGGCCTGGCCTTGCCTGGACCTCGGCCCTGCCATCTCTCTCCATGGTGAGTTGTACATAGGACTCGGCCGCTCTGGCTCCACAGTGACACCAACGACCAGCCCTCCATCTCCCACCTCTGCACCAGCCAACTTGGGAACAGAAGCACCCGCCCACTTCCTACAGCCGGGCGTCCTGGACAGCCTCAGTCCCTCTGTTCCCTGGCAGTGAGCAAGGGGATGCCAGGCCAGATCTGCCCGGGGGTCCATCCGCAGTAAGGCCATCTCACCACGCCCTCTGCCCCTAGATGGCCCCACTTGGCTTCTGCCCCCTGCTATGGCCAGGGCCTTGTATCCTGGAGGAGTCACTGTGTCCAGGCTGACTGGAAGCTGCTCTTCTTCTGACCTTCAGTCCTGGGACTTCAGGGTGCCCCTATACCTGGAGGTCAATAGCAGCTGCTGCTTGTGTGCAGTATTCACCTCGACATTTCCAACACTCTGTACCATCTCTGTCTCTGGTCAGGCAGAGCTGGGCCATGGCTGGGTCAGGGGTCAAGTGGCCTCCCCAGGGCTGACTGCACCCCAAACCAAAGGACAGCTGCAAGGCCACCCACACTGAGTTCTGTTCTCCGCGGAAGGGAGAAGCCTGAGCTGGCTCCGGCTTTAGTTTGCTGTGTGACCTTCAGCATGCTACTCAGCCTCTGGTGGCTAAGTGAGGTCCCCGAGGTTCCTTTTGGCCCTGCTCCTGGCCTCTGGCCTCTTTCCCAGCTTGGGAGCTGTAAACCAGAGGGAGGAGACAGGAAGACAGGCCCAGAGGGGTAGGTGATGCTGTGGCACCTTCCAGGTGAGACTCCCGGACCTGGGAGAGGGACACGCCACCTTGGTGACACCGTTCACACCATTGTAGCAGCCCTGGTACCCACTCACTGCTGTTCAGTCCCCACACCACTGGCTGCCCTCTCCCAAAGGTACTTAGCTTCGTGTAGCAAGAGCTGAAGAGCCCAAAAACATGGTCTTCATGTCAGCCAAGGTGAAGGACAGAACCATGTGAGGGTGGATGGGAGGCTTCCCTGCCTCTCCTGAGGGGTTGTATTGTGTTTGCCATCATGCCTTGGGTTGTACACTCTTGGGAAAGCCTTGGGCTGTGTGCCCAGGTGTACCTCAGGGACTGTCAGGGAGCTGCTGTTAGGTGTGAGATCCCCGTCTGCTGGCCATGGTACTGGGTGTTGCCTGCCCAAGTGGGCAGCCAGACTGGCCATGCTTAGCAGCCCCTACAGGGCCGTGGGTCCACACTGGGTGGGAATCCAGCCCTGGGAGCCCATGGGAGTCGTTTGGATCAGGATGGCTTGGCCACAGCAGTAAGGTTCCCAAGACCTGCAAATGGGCTTGGAAAATAGCCCAGAGGGGCATAGCCATCCCTGAGGGGCCAGGGAGCTTTCCCTTGAGACCCCTCCTGCTTGCCACAGAGCCAACACCACCTTGGGATGACATTCAAGGACAGCATGTCTGTGATAGTTACACCTCGAACATACTCGCTGGTACAAGCCAGCAGCCACTCTGTGAGCCTGGGTGTAGGTGGCAGTTACAAAGCCACGGCCCAATAGGGTTGTCCACTGTACGGATCCTAGGGGTCTGCAACTCGGGGTGATGCCTTCCTTTCTAGGAAAGTCTTCCCGACGGCTGGGGTGGGGGTGGCTTTTCAGAGGCCCCTTCATTCCCAGTGCTGACTTGCTGCTGACTCCTGGCCTTGGAACCCAAAGGGCAGTTCACTTGCAGGGCTTCAGTTTCTATTGTTCCCATTGTGACAGAGTTCTCCTTCCAGCCCAGGCAAGGCCGGTGGCTTGGTCTATCCTGGAGTCAGAATCTGTACAGCATATGTTTTTAGAGTGGGACTTTTTTTTTTTTTTTTTTTTGGGTATGAGGGATTGAACTCAGGTTCTTGCGCTTGTGCAGCAGGCGGCGAAACCACTGAGCTAAATCCCTGGCCCAGAGTGGGACATTTTTATCCAAAAATTATTAGGTACACACCAGAGAAAGAAAAAAGTGACCTTTTTTTTCCCCCTTGAAACCTGTTGAGGAAGAAAATACATTACTACTGATTTTTGTTTAAAGAAACAAATTCCTATCAATGTATGGCTGCAGAATGGCGGAGGTGCCTATTTCTCATAGTGGGGTGGGGGTGGGGTGCACAGTATCTGTGCTGCTTTCTAGGAACAGACTGGAACATCTGGTCTGGGTCCTGGACGGGCAGTGACACTCGTCTGCAGATGACAGTGGTGCAGCCACCCCTCCTGCCCGCTCTGGCCTTTTGGCACACCGCTTCAATTTGTGCAGAGAAACAGAGCTTTCTGATAGTGTGGTTAAAAACACTGATTTGAACTATTTTAGTAAAAGGAATAACAAATGAGATTGTGACGGTATATACTTTGTGCTACATAATAAGGGGTGCTCTTCTGCAAGCCCCAAGAAGTAAAAAGAAGATAAATAAGGAAAGCAATTCCTGAGGGGAACAGAGAAGCCTGACTTCTGCTGCAGGGAAGGGCAGTGCATGTCCCCAGCAAGGGCCGCCCCACGTGGCCTAGACACACTACAGGTGGCATCCTCCCAGGTCTCAGCCACCGCTTGGTTTACTTTTTGCTGCTTTTTACTGTTTTGGTGATGGGAACTGACAGAAGAAATATTCTTACCCCCTCTGGGAAACCCCAATCAAACTAATCCAAACTGCACGGTAAATGTCTGTTGTTGTTTACTTTGGATGCTGATGCTAAACTTCCAACTTCCATAATTAAAAAAGCAACTTTATGCCTTCCTTATTTATTTCTAGGACAAGTGGAGGATCACATTTTCCCTTTCTTACGTGATTGTCTTGACATTTCTGAAAAATAACATTTTTACACTTCAAGGGAAACCAAAGTCAAGCCAAGCCCACATGTTGGGCTTGCTCCCTCGGCTGTGCAGGCAACAGCCCTGTGGGAGCAGCAGGGTAGGCTGAGGGCTCCGGCCCCTCAGGCACAGGCAGCAGGCAGCCCCTCTTCCCGCTGCCCACAGCTGCCGCTCAAGGCCAAAGTGGCTGCTTTCCTGGTGAGCCGCAACTGTCATCTAGCCTGTGCTGCCGCCTCCCACGCGAACACACCCCTGAAGTGTCCAGGGCCGGGGCCGGCTACTGACTGTGAGGCTGCTTGGCCGCGGGCGCCTCCTCTTCCTCCTGCTTCAGCCATCGAACCAGGAGGCCCGCACCACCTCTCTTGGCGGGCAGCGGGCTCTTCTGCAGGAACTGGCTGGACCACTGGGGTGTGTTGGTCTCATCCTTTAGGGGTGTCTCTTGGTCTTCCTTTTTGGGTGACTTTGTGGCCAGCCACTGCATCATCTTCTGGCTGCTGCCGCTAACCTTGGGTTCCTAAGAGAGAGAAAAGTTCACAGCACCCAGCTCCAGCTTCTGGGAGGGGCTGACTCAGCCAGGAGCCGGAAGGGGCGCAAGGCACTGGAGGCCGCTCCAAGCACAGCAGAGAACGGAGAAATGATTCAGCCCTGAGCACAAAGGTTCTGAATTAGCACAACGTGCCCTCGCAGGGTAAGGTCCATGCAGAAACTGGGCAGTGTCTGATGCAAAATGAACACAGGTCCATTTTTAGAGGAAAAAGTGTCAGGGTGGCAGGAGTTTGCAGAGAACTGAGACAAAAGAAAAAGGATGACTGTGATCATGAGTAAGGGGAAAGCAACTGTAAGAGAAACGGGACAGGGCAGCAGCCCTTGTGGTCTCCGTCGCACCACCGCTCTGAGCATGAGCTCCGCAGGTCTCTCTACACAGCTCGGCTCCGTCCCCCTTAATGTCACTGGGGTCTGCTTTTTTATTTGCTTTTTGAGATAGGGTCTCACTGTGTAGTCCAGGCTGGCCTCAAACTGGGGATCCTCCTGCCTCAGCCTGATGGCTAGGATGACAGGCCTGTGCCACCACACCCAGCTCTATGGGGCTGATGTTAAGCGTAGAAGTCCCTCCCCACTGCGGGCCTTCCGCCCTGCCACCTTCCCTCCCCACAGCCTGGGTCCTATGAAGTCTGAGATGGCACAGGTGCTTCTGAGGAGGTGGACAGGGGCTTTTCCACCTTGTGGCCGCAGAAGCAGGTATGGAAGAGACAGCAGAAGCCAGTGGGCCGAGGGCTTTTATTTCTTCTTCAGTTACCCTCAAGAGAACCTCATTTATCAGGTTCACAAGAATGCCTCCTTTTGTTTCCCTTCTTCCTTTTTCTTTTTTTGGGGGGGGGCAGTACTGGGAACTGAACTCTGTCCTTTTAAAATTTTGAGATAGGGCTCTCCGTCACTGAATTTCCCAGGCAGGGCTTGAACTTGTGAGCCTCCTGCCTCAGCCTCTCGGGTAGCTGGGATTGCAGGTGTGCAGCCCTGTACCCAGTTCCAAAGCAACTTCTTTTTGTGACTGTGGGGATTTTCTGAGGCAGGGCCTTGCTACATAGTCCACGGTGGCCTCGCACTCGCAGGGATCCTCCTGCCTCAGCCTCCAGAGTGTTGGGGTTATAGGGAAGTGAGCTCTTTTGGAGATGACCAGGGAGAGTGAGAGCTTCTAGGGGTTAAAGCCATGACTAGGAAAGGCCATAGCCTGGGAGACATGACGGGCCCCTACCTTTCTGACCACCAAGTGGAGGGGAGTCAGACACTCAGGGGTGTTGTTCCTCGAGTTGTTGACGACAGGGGAGACGGGGTGGAAGGTGATGTTCTCTGTGGGGCGGATCAGCTTCAGCGCCTCCTGCATGGGGACGTCCCCGAAGTCCAGCCACCTGGACACGGCCTCCTCACCGTCCAGAATGGCAGGCATCCTGCGGGATGGGATGTCGGTACAGTGAGGGGAAGGAGACACACAGACTTGAGCCAGCTGACAGCAGTCGCCGCAAGGGCAGCGCCCGGGACTGTGTCTCCTCTGTGCTTCAGAGACACAGTGAGCAGGGCCACACCAGCACCCATGCTAACAAATGAGTGGGCTTTCTACAGTCCCCGGCCTAGAATGAAGGGACAACAGATCCCGGAAAACTGTCTATCAACAATTGCTTCCGGCCTCACCACCTGTGAAAGCGTACAGTAAGAAAGGGCTAGCTGGGCACTTGGGAGGCTGACGCAGGATTGTCTGAGCTCAGGAGTTCAAGGCCAGCTTGGGCACAGGCCAAGACCCAGTCTCAAAGGAAAGGAAATCCTTTGGATGCATTTTATGATAAATAGCATCTTCGCATTTTATTATACATTACTTGGCAATAACTAGCAGTGCTTTTTTGTTTTGAGACAGGGTCTTGGTATGTAGTTTAGGCTGGCCTCCCAAGTGCTGGGCTTATAGGTGTGGGCCACCACACCCAGCCAAAAGTGCTTTACCTTTCTTAACAACATATGAAATAATGTTATAGCATTCTGGGAGGCTGAGGCAGGAGGATCACAAATTAAAGCCCAGCCTGGGAAGCTAGAGGCTCTGGCTCAAAATTGTTTTTAAAAAGGTGGCAGGTGGAGAGTAAACAAAACAACTACACCACAGGACAGTGTAGTTTCACAGATATAGCTCAGGACCAGGCTAAGCAGGTGATCCTAGTAGGTGCAGCGTTACATTCTTTACAAGAGAACAGCAAAACCTCACGTAGGCGTGTGCTCGGAGCTGGCGGTAACCGTAAAGGCATCACACAGGTACAGTCTGTTCTGCCAGTGCTTTCTTTTAAACTGCAGATCTGTTCAGTGTGATTGATGTGTTGGGGAGCAGGCAGAGCAAAATGCAAATTCTGCATGTGCTTCTGCTCCATTTCACGCATGTGAACCGAGGTGAGCATAGGAAGGGCCCCAGCTGAGAGCCTGGGAGGGACTTGAGAGACACACACGGCCTCAGAACCAGGCTGCCTGCGCTTGCACGCCAGGAAGGTCCCAGGCTGAGTGCTATCCCTTAGCACCTGGGAACTTCCTGGTGTATGTTCAAATGGAAACATTTTAAACACAGAGAAGCTTGAAATAATAAAGCATCTTGAAAGAAAACCTAGATCATGTGATTATCTCCCGAGCAACAGATATAAAGGAATCCATAGCAGTGATAACACTGCAAAAATAAAAGAAACATCCATGGCTGGAGCTGCTTCAAGAAGCCCTGCGAAGCTGAGGTGACCAGGCCTGAAGGAGCAGAAGCAATGGAAAGATTCTTTAAAAAAAAAAAAAAAAGCTAAAACCGTTTTCTTACAAAGAGAAAGCACTATTTTATATAAAGACCTTAAACACTACAGAATTGGCTTCTTTTAGTGCAAGTAGTTGTGGGACAGTGCTTTCTGCTGTCAGGAGAAGCTGCAGCACAGACAGAAACAGCCCACAGGAATTCCCAGGGCTGGGGCCAAGACCCACCGCAGTACCAAAGTGCCTGCCTAGCATGTGCCAGGCCTGAGCTACCCTCAGTACATCCAGGACAGAGGGAAAAAAAAGCACCCAAGTGGTTGGATCCCAGCACTACACATACAAAATAAATAAAAACATTTCCAGTCATGATGTAGAAATTAAATGGAGGAAGCTAGTAACTGGATCAAATGTTCAACTCTTGTTTTAGTTTTTGAGACAGGGTCTCAGTGTAGCCCAGGCTGGCTTTGAACTCATAGCAGTCCTCTTGCCTCAACCTTGCAAGTGCTGGGATGACAGATACGTGCCACCACGCCTGGGTATATATAAATTTTTTGAACCCAGATCTTCATGAATACTAAACACATGCTCTATGACTGAGTCACAATTCCAGGCCCTAAAATTATTTTAAAATCTTTGAAATCCTGATAGATTTTATGTGATTTTTATTCCACAATTTTGTAGTGATTTTTTGGGGGGGTAATGGGGATTGAACTCAGGACCTTATGCTTGCAAGGCAGGTGCAGCACCACTGAGCTCATCTGCAGTGTGACTTTTAAAAATGCATGTCATGTATCATATAATCACCAAACTGATTCTAACTATTTATAAAACAGCTTAGTTTCTTTTCTTTTTTGAGACAGGGTCTTGCTATGCAGCTCAGGCTGGCCTTGAACTTGTAATGATCCTCCTTCCTCAGCCTCTGGAGTGCTGGGATCATAGGTGTGCGTCACCACCTCTGGCTAGTTTCTTTAAAGCTACCTGTCCAAGAGCACAGAGGACAGACTCTCATCTGCATCTTTTTGGATCCAGGGACACTAAGTGTGACTTTAGCCAAGCATGGTGATGCACACCTATAATGCTAAGCCACCTGGGAGGCTGAAGCAGGAGGATTATGAACTTGAAGCCAGTCTGGGCAACTTACCGAGAACTTGTCTCAAAGTAAAGTGAGGAAACACTGGCTGGGGTTGTGACTCAGCACTTCCAGGTTCAATCCCCAGCACTGGAGACAGAAAAGCTTGCCTGTGGTGGACGTCATGCAAGCTTTTGCAGGAATCCACGGTGATGATGGTGTAGGAATACAGCAGGTCTCCTCCTTCGGGCGGCTCCCAGCAGTCAAAGATCCCTGCCATTGTCAGCGGCCTCCAGTTGTCCCAGATGCTCTCCCAATCCTCAGCACTGCCTGCAGCCTCACCGCTGCCTGGCTGCAAGCGAAGTGGGCAGGTGAGGTCTATGCACATCCTGGGCACTGCTCCACACTCCATAGTGTGCTGACTCTGCCCATCACTATTAATCCCCCAACCCACTGCCAGCGAGGAAAAGAGGCTTGGTGGCATAAAACTCCCGCCGCTCAGCATGCAGGCCACTGCAGCTGGCACGCACGTTTGGCTGGGTGTTTGTTCACACCAGGTGAGTGTGCGCCACTGAGTCCCACGATGTTAATCTGTACCGTCCAGCTGCCGTAACCCAAGGACCTACGAGACCTGGCGCCCTCTGCCCAAATGTCCCTACACCCTTCCCTCTCATCACGCAACTCCTACTTACTAGGCAAGATTCTGTTTAAGACTTACAATACAGACAGCTGTGAAGAGTGTCCCTCTCATCTTAATGATAAGGAAAAAAGCTATAGAATTTACAGAATCATGGGTTTTCTCAAACTTATCAGAGAGCTGAAGTTGCTGGGCAACAAGTAAGCCTAAACGGTAAGGAAAGATGGGGCCCTGGAGGGGAGCTGGAACACAAGATGCCAGCTGATGGTGGCAAAAGGCAGAAGATGGGGCCTTCACACAGCAGAAAGATTCAGAGGTAATTATGTCCACTTTTAAGAACAGAGCACAGAGGGCCAGGGATATAGCTTAGTGGCACTACACCTGCCTGGCAAGTGCAAGGTCTTGAGTTCGATCCTCGGTAAAGAAAGGAAAGGGCCAGGGATTTAGCTCAGTGGTTCCGGCGCCTGCCTCTCAAGCACAAGGTCCCGAGTTCGATCCCCAGAACCAAAAAAAAAAAAAAAAAAAAAAGCGTAAGGCAAGAAAGGAAAGAGAGGAAAGCGAGGAAAGCAAGCAAGCAGAGCACAGACACTTGTAGGCCGCTGCCACAGGCTTCCCAATGTGCCAGAGGGAGGCCAAAGAGTGGGGCTCCTCTGTAGGAGGATGTACTGAGGAACATGCTGCCCAGCACAGTGGTGACCCCGGGTATCCGGGGAGCAGGCAAGACTTACTCAGGGAAAGGAGCAAGGGGACCGAGAAAGCCAGAGACGGATGGCCTGCGACCCAGGTCTGCCTAGGATCGAACCATGACAAAGAACCACTGTCGTCTGCAGCTCAGCGAGCACCAAGTGACATGCGGGCAGAGAGAGAGTGGAGGAGACCTTTCCAAGGCCAGGCTCCCAGGGGGTCCACAGCTGCAGCAGGACTATGGCAACAGCCTTCTGCAGTTACCTTTGACAAAGCACACCACCAAAGAAGCGGAAGCACGATTTCAGCCAAAGCCCAAGTCAGGCCCACTCAGTGAGACTGAACTCATAGACGAATTCCCAGAAGTAAGTATTATTTATCTCAGTTTCTGTCTTACATGTCATGTCTGACAACAATCAAATAATATCAAAGCTGGGTGTGGTAGTGAATGCTTGTGATCCCAGTGTGCTGGGAGGCTGAGGCAGGAGGACTGAAAGTTCGAGCCCACTCTAGGTAAAAGACCTTGTCTCGAAAATAAAAAAATAGGGCCGGGGATTTAGCTCAGTGGTTCCACTGCCTGCCCTGCAAGTGCAAGGACCCGAGTTTGATCCCTGGTACCAAAAAAAATAAAAAAATAAGGGCCAGAGATGTAGCTCATTACAAAGGTCCTACATTCAATTTTTACTACTAAAATAGAACAAGACAAAACAAAACAAAACACACTGAACTAAGGTCAATGAAAACTACCCGGACTGAACCCCAGGAAGAAAATACAGAAGAGAGATCTGAGAACTGCAGGGCAATATCAAAACACTTAGCACTTATATAATTAGAATCACGGGGAGTGGTGCACCAAGTGCCAGGCTGCGAGTTTGGTCCTCAGCTCTTATAAAAAGAAAAAGAAAAAAATCCCAAAAACCATAACCAAAATAACAACTGGGTTTGCTGGCACATACCTGTAATCCCAGCATTCTGGGAGCCTGGAGGATCCATGTTTGAGCCTAGCTTGGGTAATTTAGGGGTGGGTGTGTGTGTGTGTGGTGGGATGGGAATGCTACATGTGCAAAGGTCCTGAGAGTTCAGTTTCCAGTGCTGGAATGAAGGAAAGGAAAGGAAAGGAAAGAAAGGAAAGGAAGGAAAGGAAGGAAAGGAAGGAAAGGAAGGAAGAAAGGAAGGAAGAAAGAAAGAAAGAAGGAAGGAAGGAAGGAAGGAAGGAAAGAGGGCCAGGAAGGAAGGAAGGAAGGAAGGAAGGAAGGAAGGAAAGAGGGCCAGGGATTTAGCTCAGTGGTGCCGCTGCCTTGCAAGTACAAGGTCCTGAGTTTGATCCCAGGGAAGGGAGGGAGGGAGGGAGGCAAGGAGGGAAGGAAGGAGGGAGGGAGGGAGGGAAGGAAGGAAGGAAGATAGATTGATTTATTTATTTCAAGTGTTAGCCGGGCATAGTGCACACTTGCAATACCAGGCCTGAGGAGCCTGAGGCAGGAGATTCACAAGTTTGAGGCTATGGTGGGCTACATAGTAGGTTCACCATTAGCTTTTGGGATGATCAAAAATACAGTCAATGCTGCTGCCCAGTGCCATCCAATGAAAAGGCATATTTGTAAAAACGTGACAGAGTCCTCATCCACCTTATCCACTGGATCTGGCACTGTGAAATTTCTAGCTCTTCCCCAAAGTCAAAATGATCCTGAAAGGTAAATGATTTGAATTGATTCAGGTTATTAAGGCAGCCACAGCAATGTGACTAGACACTCAAAAAAGAGGACTTTGAAAACTGCTTTAGGAAGTGTTGGAAGTAGGGGGAAGTATTTTGAGGGGAGTTCATGGCAATGTGTCTTTTACTATAATAAATGGTTTAAACTTAAAACAATACATCCTATTTTCTGTATCTCAGTGAAGCTGTTGCCTGAAAAAAAAACAACATACAGGGTGTGGTGCCACACACCTGTTATTGCAGTACTGGGGAGGCTGAAGCAAGAGGATCACCATGAGTTCCACACCAGCCTTCGCTACAGTGAGTTCAAGGCCAGCCTGAACTACATAGTGAGACCCTGTCTCAAAAAAATAAAAACAATGGGCCAGGGATTTAGCTCAGTGGTTTCACCACCTGCTGTGCAAGCGCAAGGACCTGAGTTCGATCCCTGGTACCAAAACAAAACAAAACAAAAAAAACCCCCACCCCAAACAAAAACAAAACCACCTCTATGAGGGAAGAAAAAAATGTCCTACTTTGGATCACTGCAAGCATCACTGCTGGGCCCTTCTGGGAAATGTATCCTAGGTGATTTCAGCGCTGTGTGAGCACCACAGGGTATAGACAGTAGAGCCTGCTACACACCAGGCTACACGGCACAGAACTGTAATATACACGGTGCATCACTGATGGAAACATCGTCATGTGGTACACAGCATGATTTGGCCCGCTGTCCTTCCCACAGGTATACTGTGCGCTCAGCTCCAGATACCTGTTCCGTCTTGATCTGGGGGAAATAGATGAAGTACGCCTGTCTCTGGTTTGTTCCGTGACATCGCTGCCACTCATAGAATCCATCTGCTAAGATAACACAGCGTCTCCCCTTTCCTAGAGGCACCTGAAAGAAAAGAGAGGCAAGGTATGGCCTTAGTGACACATTCGTGTTTCAGCGATGGCATTAAGGTAACTGAGTTAAAATCTCAGTCATGGTGTGACCCAGGAGTTACTTACAGAGAGTTCTCTGTATCTCACTTTTTTTGTTTTCTTTGCAGTAGTGCGGATGCAACCTAGGCCTAACACATGCTAGGCAGGTGCTCTACCACTGAACTATCCTCTAGTCCTTTTTATTCTGAGACAGGGTCTTGCAAAGTTGCCCAGGCTGGGCTCAAACTTGGTAATCCTCTTGCCTCAGCCTCCCAAGCAGCTGGTATTGTAGGTCTGAGCCACTGAACCTGGCTTCCTTGTGTGTACAGTCACCATTCAATTACACAGATATTGAAAAGATATAAAGTACATAAAAGCAAGTGGCTCTTTTCTAATAAGCAGGTACACTTGGTAGCTGGTGTCCAGCGTTGGCCCCCATTTAACCATGCACACTTCCCAGTATCCATACCCCACAATGTTCCCTCCCACCCTGCCCTGGGAGGGTCCACAGCACCCATCCTGCCTTCTTGGGTCATGAGCTCCATGCGTGAGCTGCCGTGTCAGAGCCTGCTGACCCCATACCCTCGAGCTAGGCATGGGAAAGGCTTCCAGTTATTCTAGCCCTAACCCTCCCAGCCTAGATGGCATATGGACATCCATCCCCAGCTATCATCTGCTTACAAGTATATCCATACAACAGGAGAGAACCGTTTTGAGTTAAATCACTATGTTAGCACTGGTAGTAGTGACGCATGCCTGTAATCCCTGTAATCCCACCACTCTGGGAGGCTGAAGCAGGAGAATTACAAGTTAGACCCCAGGCTGGGCAACTTAGCAAGACCCTGTCTCAAACTGAAAATTATAAAAGGATGGAGATATAGCTCAGTGAAGGCCTTGCATTCAATCCTCAGTACCGCAAAAACCAAAATGAAACAAGGGTCGAGGATTTAGCTCAGTGGTGCTGTGCCTGCCTCACAAGTGCAAGGTCCTGCCTGAGTTTGATACCTGGTACCAAAAAAACAACCAGAGCATGTGCCTTCTCCCTAGACCGGCAACCTACCTTGAATGACCGTTTCTCCAGGATGGTATCACTGCGACAGTTGATGGTGTTGAACTGCAGCTTGGAAGGGTCACCTTCTTTGAACCAAGAGGGGACCAGGCCCCATCGCATAGGAGCAATGATCCGCTCTGATGAGTCTGCATCCTGTCACAGAAAAAGGTTAAGATTGACCAGTGAGATACAATGAAGTCTGAAAAACCAAACAGACACATGCATCACATTACTATTAGTATGAAAAGACAAACTGCACACAATTTTTCAAAAGAAGTCTACTTAAAAACAATTGTAGGACTCGGGATTTAGCTCAGTGGTTCTGGCGTCTGCTTCGAAAGCACAAGGTCCCAAGTTTGATCCCCAGTACCAAAAAAAAACAAAAAACAGGAAAAGAAAAACAAATGTCATGGTTTACATGATACAGATGACTTGAATTCTTTAGCAATCCTGTGTACTGGGATGTTAGGACATTCTCCTGGACAGGGAGGGAACACAAAGAGTTGAAGTTCCTGTATACTTTTAATCCGTGCTTTTGGGACAGACAGACTTCATGTGGCCTCAGCTTTCAACACCCATGTAGGTGACACAGGCCTGCAATCCTGGCTAGTGGGAGGCTGAGGCAAGAAGATAGCAAGTTTGAGGCCATCGTGGGCAACTTGGCAAGACCTTGTCTCAAAAATTTTAAAAAGGGAATATAAGAATGTACCTCAGCGGTGGCATGCTTACCTAGATGTTCAGAGCACTGGGTTCCATCCCAGCACTGAACAAAGCACTCATAGCTTTGTGTAGAAGAGTTAATAGCAGGCCAGAGAATGCTACTTTTAGGAGGGTCTACTTACAAGCTGACCCCCAGGATCGTTCATACCTTTCCCACTGGACAAGGCGGTTTACTCTGCCTAGTTTGTCTGAATGAAGAGATTACCAGGGATGAGGGTACACACTTGTAATCAGAATCAGGAAGCTGAGGCAAGAGGATGGTAAGTTCCACGATAATCTGGAAGAGTGAGGCCTTGTCTCAAAAACAAACTCAAAATAAAACAAAAATAACACCAAAAACCAAACAAAGAACTAGTCAATACATAACTTGTTTTTTGTTTGCTTGGCTTAAAGACACCTTCTTTGATCTGTATCACTGATTCATTTACTTTACATTTAACAAGACCACATACCTCGGCCTGAAAGAAGCTCACCTAGTTAATATTCTCCCTCTCAAGGCATCTTCCAGGTCCCTCATGGCTACGGACACTAGCCAGCACTTTAGCACTATGCTTGGGGGTCCCTTTCCCACCTGGTACTAGGGATTTAACACAGGACCTTTGCCTTGAATTAAATATCCAGTCCATTCTTTTTTTTTTGTACTGGGGATTGAACTCAGGTCCTTGTGCTTGTGCAGCAGGTGGCGAAACCATTGCACTAAATCCCCGGCCACCATTCTTATTTATTTTGAGACAGGGTCTTACTAAGTTGCTAAATTTCCCAGGCCAGGCTAAAGTTGCGATCCTCTTGCCTCAGCCTCACAGAGTGCTGGGATTAACAGGCATCCACCACTAGGTAGGCTTGGGAGTCTTTTCAAACAGTGAAATCACAAACAAAAAGCACAGAAATGTAATAAACATAGCACTAGATTGACCACAAAAGAGACACCACTTGTTTGCAGTGTTAAGAGTGGAAACAGGGCCAGGGATTTAGCTCAGTGGTTTCACTGCCTGCTGTGCAAGCGCAAGGACCCAAGTTCCATCCCTGGCACCAAATAAATAAATAAATAAACCAACCAACCTGTGAAATTTAGGGCTGGGGATTTAGCTCAGTGGTTCTGCTGCCTGTCCCGAAACAGCAAGGACCCGAGTGTGATCCCCGGTACCAAAAAAATTAAATAAATAAAAATTACAAAAAAAAAAAAAAAAAAAAAAGAGTGGAAACAGAGCTGGCTCTATTCACCTGGAAATGTGAATATAATCAGGCTACTCAAATTTCTCCCTGCTCTGTGTCTACCCATGACTGTGAAAACATCATTAGTATAGATTTGGAGCTACAAATACATTTTAGAGTAGGTGAATATGCAAATACGGAATTGAAGAACTATAAACACTGCCTGTATATTTGAGAAATGGGTGAAAACAGAGATTTACTAAGTCCTCTCCCTTCCAAAGTCAAATATGCCTGCCAAGCCGAAGGGTCCCTGCCAGCAGCATAAAAGAAAATAAGAGATAAAATTACACAAAGGGTTGAGGCAGGTGTGTTGGCCAATGCCTGTGATCCTTGCACTGGAAGAGGCTGAGGCAGAAGGATTGCCATGACCTCTGGGCCATCCTGGCTTACATAGTGAGACCTTGACTCAAAACACAACAAAAACAAAACCCCAAGAACCCACTCCTCAGGGTAAGTTGAGGTTCCCCTCTCCATTCTGAGGGCCCCTCTTCTGACCTCATCCAAACCAGGTAACTCTGACCCACCCCTCCCATCACACAGACTTCAGGCAATGCCAGGGAACATTTCTGATTACGACTTGGAGGTGCTCCTAGTATCCAAGGAGTAGAGGCCAGGGGGGCTGCTAAATATTCTACAATGTACAGCACAGCACCCCACATCTAACAATTATCAGGCCCCAAAAGGTCAACAGTGCCTGCCAAGGCTGAGAAACCTGGTCCTCACTGGTTCTGTTGTCACCTCTGACTTCAGTGCGCTCCCTGAGCGATTTAAACCAAACCCAATCGTGAGGGCAACAAATACAATGTGTGAGAAGCCAAAATACTGAAAATACTTCTCAATATTAGTCATCTTTCCTCCCCCAAAGGACTCCCGAGGGGAACAGTGGGCAGCAACGGGGCAGATAAATGAAAGAGGAAGTAATTTGCAAATCAGTGGTTTCAAATGCAAATGCTGCAACCCATACACAAATGCTGGCCGTTAAGAATTTGGATGAGCTGCTAAAATGCTTCTAATTTCGCCTTAAAATTTACAAGTTTGAGAAAAATAAAATATCAAATAGTTATCAAATTAAGAAACAACAGCAATCTTTTAACAAAATTTTTAAAAAATCATTTATTTTTGCAGTACTGGGGATGGAACCCAGGGCTTCCACACTGAACTACATCCTAAGCCCTTTTTATTTTGGGGGACAAGGTCTTGCCAAGTTGCCAAACTGGGTCTTGAGAGACCTCCTGCCTCAGCCTTCCCAGGAGCTGGAATTACAGGCGTGCATCACCATGCCCAGCCCAATCATGACTTTGAAAAACATTATCAAAAGCATTTAAAATATTTAAGACATAGAGAAACTTTTGCTTTCTGGAACAGGAGGAAAGAAAAAGAACTTAAACTTTATTATAAATTAATAGACACTCCAACACTACAAGGATAAATACTGTAAACACAATAAATACAATTAAATTTCAGATAAACCAAGCCAGGTATGGTGGTGAACACCTACGTGACCAGCATTCTGGGATGCTGAGGCAAGATAGTTTCCTTGAGCCCAGCCTGGCCAACTTAGCAATTTTAGAGATCCTGTGTCAAAATTTTAAAAAAGGGCTGAGGATATACCTCAGTGTGAAGGCCCTAAATTTAATTCCCAGTATCTAAAGAGGAAAAAAAATTTTCGGATAACCAAATCAAATACATGTCTTTCTAGTTTTAGTAGAAGACAAAATAAAAAGGCTGATAACACGAGCAAAAAGAACAGAATTTTTCAGTGCTTAAAAAATATCAAGTGTTTTTAATTAGCTTGTCTTTTTCTTTTCTCCCTGTTTTGGTTTTCTGAAGCAGCGCCTCAGTCTCGCTATGTAGTCCAAACCGGCCTCAAACTCAATAATGTAGTCCAGGTGGGCATGGAACTAGTGATACTCCTGCCTCAGCCTCCTGAGTAGCTGGAATGACAGGTGTGTGCTGACACACCAGCTAAAATTTTCAGTTGGTGTTTCAGCTGGTCTGGTAAAGGGGTACAGAAAGAAAAGTTTATTTTGAGATGGGGTCTTGCTCTGTAGCCCAGGCTGGCCTACAACTCAAGGTGATCTTCCTGCCTCTGCCTCCAGAGTGCTGGGAGGACAGGCGTGTGCTACCACAGCTGGGGGTAATTTTCTTTTAGGATACTTAAATGATCCCGATGATAAGTGAGGTGAAAGCTGTTGTCTTAAAACAAATCAAATTTAAGGCTCATAAACTGGGCACGCATTAAGGGTGTTACAGGAACTACACTTAAAATGGCCGAAGAACACGGAGTCGTCTCAACTTAGCAAACAAGGTTAAAACTTCTTTCCGCGGGGCTCAGGGTGGCCCTCAAGTAGGGACCAGGACACACGTCATCCCGAGGCTGGGCGTACCCTGACCCACGGGGGCAACGGGCCGCTGGGAGTGTCCGTTACCTTCTCCAGGTGCAAGCGCGACAGCAGCACCGGGCTGCAGCTCTGCGGGCTCTGGTTGTAGGAGGGGCGGTACTTCTCGGGCTGCCTCCACTCGGGGAGCCGCTGCCGGCCCCCGCGGTCGCGGTAGGCGCAGGCCCTGGTCAGCGCGTCCCTGGGCAGATGGCAGGACGTCCGCCCACACATCGTCGCCGCGCTCGCCCTGCAATCAGCAAGCACAGGGAGGGGAGCGCTCCCGGGCCTCCGACGCTGGGGCTTTTTCTTGTGTTTTTTTGCACAGGGTCTCGCTATGCATCCAGGCTGGCCTCGACTGGCGGCGATCCTCTAGCCTCAGGTGCCTGTGCTGGGATCCGATCCGCAGCACCGCCGCGACTCTCTGGAAACTTCCCAGAGCTCCCGCCTGGCAGGGTTTGCTCGTGTTGCTCCCCACCTCGGCGCCCGGTCCGGCGACACGCGAGGCGCGGAAGTGGAAAGCAGGGTCCCCGACCGACTCCAAGTGGCCAACTCCAAGCTCGGACCCTGTGACACGGGAGCCCGCGCCCCGGCCCGGTGGTGGCTCAATCCACCCCACTTCCGGTCCCGCTCGGTCTGGGGGGTGAAGAGCGGCTCGACCCACGTGAGGGCGCGGACGGCCCCAAGGCCCCGGCCTCAGTGCCCCTTCCCGCTCGCGAAACCCGGCCTTGAACTGAGCACCGCCCGCGCGTCGTCTCACCTTTTCTCAGCCGGGGAGCCAGCCTAGTGTCGCCTCCCTCACTACCGCGGCGCGCTCTCAACCCTGCCAATCTCGCTCAGGCGCCAGGCCCGGCCCCGGGATAGGCCCCGCCCCCAAGCGGGGCGGCCCCTCGGGGCCGAGGGCCTTCCGGAACTACCCGAGACAGCGCCTGCAGGGACAAGTGGCCGGGAGCGTCTCAGACTGGCGAGGTTAACACCCCCACCCCCCCACGTGGATGTTCAGGGTGGGCCAGCTGGAGAAAAGGGGAAACTGCTGGTCCACACCAGTCGCCTAAACCATTGAGCACCAGAGCGAGACCTTCGGCTCTCCCATGCTGGCAAACAATCCCAATGTCCCAGGGCTGACCCTGCATATGTACCGGTACCGGAGTAGAATCCTAGGGCCTCTGCAGAGCTGCCTCATCTTTTTATTATTTTGAGCCAGGGTCCCACCAGATTGAACTTGGGATCCTCCTGACCACGAGGAGGCTCCCGTTTTAGAAACAGGCACTTCCGGTGTATTTGGGCCACTCCTGGCTTGCCACTCACTGGACCCAACTAACGGGGCAGAAACCCGGGCATTAGCCCCCGACCACTGGGACCCTCATTTATCATTTACAGAGGACGGCCGTGAAGGCACCCGAGGGGCTGGGTCCTGGGCAGGGCTGTGGGTGTAGAGGGGACAGGAGCGGGAAGGTGGAGCCCCAAGGATGAGCCTGCAGAAGAAGCTGTCAGTCCATAAATACATGCTTGTTTATTATATAGGGAGGGGATATGTTTCTTTGGGGATAAATTCAAGAAGAGGTATGAACTTTATTCATTTGTGATGTCTCTTCCCTCACAGGCAAGACAGCATGATCTAGGAAAACCTAAAATAATCCTGTTTTAAAAAGCTACCTTCCAGCAGTTCTGAATGAGGGTACAGAATTCAAAACAAAAGCCATAATGATTCGTCTGTGTCTGAATACAGAAGCTGGGGAAGGGGTTTCCACCAGACTCGTGCTAAAGAAAGGCGAGACTTCTGCATAGTGTTGGGGAGGAGGATGGGCCTCTGTGGGGGCCTCTTAGCCCACAGATCCCAAGATGATGTCGACTGGCAACTCCTCTGAACTTCGGGCTGTCACCTGCATTGTCACTGTGTCCAAAAGCAGCAGCCGCGAGCGCACAAGGATGTCATGACCACCCCGGAACACGCCTGGCAGGGAAGAGAGAGAGATAAGGCTGTGTGAGGCAGAAGGGCTGCAGGCCTGGCTGAGGCTGCCGTTTGCAGCAGCTGATGAAGGCAGCACTGGAGAGCAGTGGGGTAAGGTCCCCAAGCTGGGCCTTCGCAAGCCACTTGGCTTCAATGAGCCCCAGGATTTGCAACCACAGAGTGGAGGGAATAAGGATACCATTGTTCAGCTCCTGCCTAGCTCAAATGAATTCATGGAACGTTTAAGGCTGGTGCCTGATATGACAGAGGCGCTCACACAGGGATAGTCCCACCAAGACAAACCGCACAGCAGGTGGCTGCAGGGCCCAGGGGACCAAGCTGCTTCAACGTGTCCAGAAAGGATGGGGGTGGAGGCTGTCAGCTGTGAGCAGACATCCGCCCAACCCTGAATATAAACACTCAGCCAAAGTTTAAAAAGTCCCATTTCCTTACACTAAGTGTTATACGTATAACTATTCACACAGCATCGTTATCTCAAAGAGAAGTGCAGATGCTGAAATATTCACATGTGAAATGCTGGCGGGTGAGTGCAGGTGCTGCTAATGTGGAGGCTGGGGGATGAACTCTGGGGTTCGTTACACTCTTCCATCTTTGTGTACATCTGAAGATTTCTCAGCGGAGATGCTTGAATGCCCATTGATGGTGCTGGAGATCCAACTCAGGGCCTCCCACATGCTAAGTAGCCGCTGTACCGCTAAGCTCAATCCCTGGCCCCAAATGCCTATTGTTAGAAAAGAGCAACCAGGGCTGGAGATTTAGCTCAGTGGTTCTGGCGCCTGACTCGAAAGTGCAAGGTTCTGAGTTCAATCTCCAGTCCCCCCCAAAAAATTAATTAAAAAAAAAAAGAGCAACCAGAATTGGCTGTGGTGGCACATGCCTGTAATCCCAGCACTTGGGAAGCAGAGGCAGGAGGATTGCCATGACTTTGAGGCCAGCCTGGGCTACACAGCGAGACTCTTATCTCCAAACAAACAAAAAGAGGAACCATGCCAATAGACACTTAGACAAGGAAAAGTAAGCATACCACTGAACAAGAAATACAAATGGAAGATGGCTAACTTCATTCCAAACAGAAGAAATGGACATTAAAACTACACGAAGATAACATTTTTCACCCATACCGGCAAAAGTCATAAAGTTTGATGCTATCTTCTGTTGTCCCCAGTGTCGAAGGAAAGGCATATGATTCTTAAGGACAACTGGGAATTATTTATCAAAAGGAGAAATGTCAATCACTTTGACCCAGTCATGTCCTGGGAAATTTAACACAGATACTCTCAGTGTGCACATATGAAATAAGTGTGAGTGATTAGTCGTAGCATCATTGGCGATAACAAAAAATTGGTAACAACTAAATGTCCATCACTAGGGGGCAATTCCATGAGATACAGTACATCTATACAATGGGTTACTGGGCTGTCATAAAAAGGGATTAGGGATTCATGCAGTTTGGGATAATGAAAAAGTTCTGGAGATGGATCCTGGTGATGGTAACACAACAGTGTGAAAGTACCTAATGCACTAAATTGTACACTTAAAAATAGTAAATTTTTTTAGCCAGGTGTGGTGGCACACGCCTGTAATCGCAGCAGTCTGGGAGGCTGAGGCAGGTGGATTACAAGTTCAAGTCCAGCCTGGACAACTTAGCAACTTAGTGAGACCCTGTTTTAAAATATATATAAAGGGAGCCAGGGATTTAGCTCAGTGGTTCCACTGCCTGCCTTGAAAGCCCAAGGTCCCGAGTTCAATGGCCAGTACCAAAAAAACCAAACCAAAACAAAAAATAAAATATACATAAAGGGCTAGGGATATAGCTCAGTGCAAGGGCCCTGGGCTCAATCCCCAGTAACACCCTCCAAAAAAATTTACATTTTTTCTTTTTTCCTTTTTGTGGTACTGGTTATTGAACCTTTTCACTGAACTATATCCCCAGCCCTTTATGTGTATTTTTAAATTTTGACGGCCGGAGATGTAGCTCAGTTGTTCCGCCACCTGCCTCGCAAGCGCAAGGACCCAAATTCGATCCCTGGTACCAAAAAAACAAAAAGTATGATCCTCTTGCCTCACCTTCCCAGAAGGATGGGATTGCAGGCATGCACCACCATGCCTAGCTTGTTATATATATTTAACCATAATTAAGAGGTGAAAGAATAAGAAAGCTCTACATATTGACAAGGATCGTCCCCAGGCACACTATAAAGTGAAAAAGTCAAGTGCAGAACATTGTATACCATTTATACATCTGAATTTCACAATGGAAATGTATTCCTATTAACTTCTTTTTGCAGTTATGGGGATGGAACCTAGGCCTCACACATGAGGCAGTCACTCTATTACTGAGCTAACCCACAGCTCTATCTATCTATCTATCTATCTATCTATCTATTTATTTATTTATTGGTACAAGGGATCGAACTTGGGACCTTGTGCTTGCAAGACAGGCAGTGGAACCACTGAGCTAAAGCCCCGGTCCCAGCTCTTTTTATTTTGAGACATGGTCTTGATAATTTGCCCGGGCTGGGCAGACACTTTCAGTCCGCCTGCCTCAGCCTCCCAAGCAGCTGAGATTACAGCTTCCTGTATTTTTATAGCCATAAAATGACCAGATGATACACAGGCAGTTTATAACAGTGTCACCTGCAAGATGGGTGGCAACAAAGGTAGGGAAGGGGGACATCTTGTCACAGGTCTCTTTTTATACTTTGTGAATTTTTTCCCCCTTTTTTATGGTACTGGATTTTTTTTTTTTTTTCTGTACCAGGGATCAAACTCAGAACCTTGCACTTACAAGGCAGGCGTGGTGTCACTGAGCTAAATCCCCAGGCCTTTTGTGGTACTGGATTTTGAACCCAGGGTCTCTGCACTGAGTCACCTCCCCAGCCCATATTTTGAAACAAGGTCTAAGTTGCCCAGGTGGGACTTGAACTTGCAATCCTCCTGTCTTGGCCTCCAAGTCTAGGATTACAAGTGTGCAAGATTTAGAAGCAGTGGACCCTGACTCCTCGTGTCCCCAGTGGGGTCCCCAGCCCTCCCCCTGGAAGTGCTGCTCACCTGCCAGGAGCAGTGTGTGTGTGTTCTTGTTTTCTGGCACTTTGTCTGACCTCTCACACGCATGCATTCCCAAGAACTTCACAATGTTGCCCACAGCCTCTGTTGGACAAAACAGCAGAGTTCAGCCAAGTAGCTTGTTTTTGTGGCACTGGAGACCAAACCCAGGGCCTGTGTGGGCCTCTCAGTCCTAAATCTTGTACCCGGGCACTGAAGGCTCAGGGAAGTGGCCCTGCTCAGGCAGGAAGGAGAGGAGGCCATCAGCAGCCCGAGGGTCTGGAAGGCAGGTGGTGGAGACAGCAGCTGGGCCCTTACCTTCCAGCGTCTTGATGGTGGATAGCGTGAATGTCTCCTCCTTTTCAAACTCGTCCCCCACCTCATCCCAGGCAGCTTCAAAGTTCACTTTCATGACCTTCTGGATGTGATCAGCCACATTGACCTCCAGGTCCTCCAGCTGGGAAGAAGGTGGAGTCAGACACTATTTCTTTTTTCTTTAGTTCTTTTATTGGTACATTTTAGGTATACAATTCATTTACATTTATCATTGGGTGTTTGTACCTGTACATGATGTATCTTGCTTATTTTTTTTCCCCATTACCTGTGCGCTCTTCACCCCCTCCACCCTTCCCTATTTACATAGATTTCATTTCCATTTTTTTTTCTTTTCTCATAGTTTTTCCTTTCCCCTTCCCCTCCCTTCACTCCTTCGAGTCAGACACTATTTCCAGGGGATGGAGTTCTCTGTGTGCACCTCACACCCCTGGGCACTGTCCTCAACTCTCCACCTGTGCCCAGGTGTGTGTGCCTGGCACTGAGGCATGGCAGGCTCCGGGGACAGAGCAGTGTGCCAGGGCAGTGGCCCTCAGAGCCAAGTGGTGCTCCTTCAACACGAAACTCTCTCACCCCTAGTGTCAATCTACCAGTGTCCTGCTCGTCCTAGAGTTGTTAGCTGTGAGACACAGGATACTCAGGTCTGCCTCCTGTGCCTGTCTCTCCGGGGGGACCACATAAGGTTCCAGAGCAGCAGCGATTTTTTTTTCTTGGTTTTTTGAGACAAGGTCTTGTATATAGTCCAGACTGGCCTTGAACTATGTAGCTCAGGCTGGCCTGGAATGCATGGCGCTCCTCCTGCCTCAGCCTCTACAGTGCTGGGATGACAGGTGTATACCACCAGGCCCAGCAGTGGCCATTTCTGTTTCAGCAGGTTCTCCCTCTGCTCTCAACTGTGATCTCTGGGCCTGACATACTGGCACCCCTGGCTACATCTCCACTGGGAACTGTTTTTTGAATTTTTTTTCGTACCAGGGATCGAACTCAGGACCTTGTGCTTTCGAGGCAGGCATCGGAACCACTGAACTAAATCCCTGGCCTCCACTAGGAACTTGACAGTGGCCACCCCGCCACCACCATGGACTGACTGCAGCTACTGAAGGTCCTGTCACACAGACCCTCAGGGAGCCCTGAAGGTGGAATCTGGGGTGGACATAAGCAAGGCCCAGCTCCCGCAGCAGAAGGAAGCCAGGCCCAGCTCTCAAGGAGCGGAGTCTGAGGGCCACGTGGGCTTGCGTGTGGCACCCTCAACTATGGCCCCAGGGTGACATGGGGTGAAAGTCAGCTGTGCTCCACAGTGGCTGTCCCTTGAGGAGGAGGCTTGCTGGTCCCTGTCTCTAAACACCATGATCTGCACTGCAGTGGCACTGGGCCAGGCCCCTGCTCACACTCCAGAGGGACCCCGCACCAGGGACCCTGCAAGCTCGGAGAACAGGCATGGGAAGGGCTTTTCAGGATACGCAACAATTGCCCGCCAAACAGATGGGTCCAATTTACCTAGAAAGTAGCGTGACAATAGGAATTGAAGTCCTGAAGTCATGCTCACCCTCTGACCCAACAGGAATCTATCCTAAAGAAATAATGTGATGGGACGCTGAGGCAGAAGGATCTCCAGGAGTTCGAGGTCAGCCTGGGCTACCTAGTGAGTGCAAGGGAAGCCTGAACTACATAGCGAGGGCCTATATCAAAAAACAAAACAAAACAAAACAAAACTGAAATGCAGATGAAAATGTATACCCTACATGTTTAATGCAGCTTTGTAAAAGGCAGTGAAGATTGAGAAGCCCAAATGTCCAACATTAAGAACAAAAGGTTAAGTGAGTTATGATCTGTGTGTATGATAGGGTGGTTTGGTGGTTTTTTTTTGGTACCAGTGATCCATCCTGGGACCTTGGGCTTTCGAGGCAAGCATGGTGCCACTGAGCTATATCCCTGGCCTGGGTGTTTTAGCCATTAAAATCCGAGGGCTGGGGGTGTGGCTCAGCCTGTGTTCTATCCCCAGCACTAAACAGACAAATCAGAAGTGTTTCTGAGGTATCTTGTAATGGTACAAAAATATACCACAGTTTTAAGTGAAAATCGCAGGATCTATAAAGTACAGAACCTCAGTTATGGAACTTCCCCCTTTAAAAGGACGCCTAAGGACTATGGCCTATGTTTCCATTTCTTAATACTTTGCTCTTAATTTGCCAAATTTCTTTTACAGATGAGTATGCATTTTTACAAGTTTAAAAAAGAAATCTTTTTATTTCCTTTTTCCTTCAGAACTGGGAGTTGAACCCAGAGCCTTCCCACTGAGCTATGTCCCCTGCCCTTTTGATTTGAGACAGAGCTCTGCTAGGTCCCCAAGTTGCCCACGCTGGGCTTGAATTTGAAATCTTCCAGCTTTAGCCTCCCACACTGTGGGGATTACAGGCATGCACCACTACGCCTGGCTAACTAGAGCTGTGAAGCCAAAACCAGCAAGAAGAGAACTTGGTCTGGTGAGCAGCTGCTGGAGGAAGCTGCTCTGTGGCCCCTGACACCACTTCTTACCACATACTCGTCCTCATAGCCTTCTTCGTCCATCTCCCCGGTGGTGGGGTCGCAGTCCTTGACAGTGAACTTCATCATGCAGCTGAATGTGCAGCCCACTGTGGGAAGAGAGGCTGGCTGCTGGTTAGGGTGTCCCCAGCCTGCCCTCCAGGCCTCTGCTCCACCGGCAGTAGCAGCAACACGCCACTGGACCCCAGCGGGCTGGCCAGGGGCCGCCACTTACAGGGCAAGGAAGGACAAGAGAAGAGATGCCAAACAACGGCAACGGCCGTGTCACAGCCAGGGCCACCAGCAAGAAGCTGGCAGGCTCACTGGGGTGTGTGGAATGGGACTGTGTATGTGCTGTGACTGACTCAGACCTCATGGTACAATGAGAGCACTGGGCAGGCCTGGGTTCTGAACTCGGGCCAGATATTTAGCAGGGGCCTTGGCTTCCTCCGTCGGAAAGGGACAGCGGCACTTTGCTCTGGGGGTGGAGCGAGACCACCTAGGACACAGTGCTCTGTCCCAACCTCTTCCCATGGCTCCCAGGAGGCTGTGTGGCATCTGAGGGGCTCACCAGCTGTGGGGTCTTCCTTGGGCAGTGCCACCAGTGTGTAGCAGGTGCCAGGCTGGTTGTAAGGCAGGCTGCGGGCAGGCACATAGCAGAGCACCTCGTAGGCCTCGGTGGGCTCCATGTAGACGGTGACATTCTCCAGCATCCGGTCGTTGAGGGTGTTCGTGCAATCAAACTGGACGGGAGACAGGGGAGCTGAGACCCTGCTCCCACCTCTCCTCATCCTGGAGCTGCCCCCGGCTCCCGGTGTCCCTCCCTGTGTCCCCAGCGAGGTCCTTGGTCAGGAGGTTTGGGGGACGTTCTTGCTAGTGACAAACCCTGCTGTCAACTCCATGCAGGAGTGCCAGGATCCTACGGAATCCCAGACCTGGCACCCCAGCAGTCAGCCTGCCCCGCTTACCTGGAACACCATGTGCTCGGTGAAGACGTGTTTCGTGCAGTGGACGACGTACTCCGTCTCCAACTCAGTGAGGGCCACAGGCTCAGGAGAGGACTTGAAGAGGGGCCCCAGCCCTTGGAACTCTGGCACTGCTGCCAACTGCTCTGAAACCCACAAGCCACATGCGCTTAGCTTTTCTACCCCCAGGCCAATTTAAGAATACTTTTTTTTCCCACATGTACAGGAGAATGAAGCCAGGGCCTTTGCACTGAGTTACATTCCCAGTCCTTTTTAATTTTAAAACAGATCCCACAAGTTGAACTTGCAATCCTCCTGCCTTGGCAGGGTGCTGGGATTCCAGGTGCACACCACCACATCTAGGTATGATGGTTTCTATTCAGGGGCCACGGCCAATTCTCAAGGTCTCCCACCTACCCAAAACACACATGGTGTCTACAGCACTGGCTACTTGCTATTTCCTGAACAGTCTGCATCTTGCTCACTTGCTCAAATTGTACCCCACAGGGACCTCTCCTCCCCTGTCCTTGGAAGACTTTAGAAGCAAAGCCAGGAGGGAGAACTGTCCTAGGCCTGACCCCAGCTGGAGGCTCCTTTGCCTTTAGAGACACAGCAAGGATTCTTGAAAAGAAAAGTAGGGACCAGGAAAAGACTAGGAAGATGAAGTGCACACTGCTATAGCTACACAATCAGCAAAGAACAAGTCAGCCCTTAACACTGTCCAATTAAGACAAACAGCCCTGGGTATGGTCACTTGTGCCTGGAATCCCAGCCCTCAGGAGGCTGAGGCAGGAGGATCACTGTGAGTTCAAGGCCAGCCTGGACTACTTAATGTGACCTTGGATCAAAACACACACACACACACACACACACACACATGCAAGCCTACAATGCCAGCTGTGCTTTCCCCTGCTCTATGGCCACGGGCCACCCATGTTAAGCTGCAAGGCTTGTGGTCCTGTGTTGGAGCAGCAGCGGGACACCAAGCACCCCATTCATCTCAGGCCGCTGTCTGGGTGTGGAAGGGAATGTGTTAACGGGAGACACAGCTCTGGAACGGGATGGAGAAAGGGGGGTTTGTGGGTGATTGGTGGCACCAAGAAGAAGGCGGGCCACTGCTATGACAGATGCACAACACAGCCAGATGGCAGGGAGAACTATTCAGCTCACAGAGGATCAGAGTAGATGGAAGTAAGGCGCTAGAGAGAGCAGGAAAGGCTTCCGGAAGGAGGTGCAGCCAAGCCCAGGATGGAGCAATGAAGTGCAACAAGAGCTCAGCACCTCAATATGGTCTCTCCTCTCACGATAGGAGCCTTGACAGGCACTAGAGCTCAGTGAGGGTACTTGCCCCGCACATTTGAGGCCCAGAGGGGAGGATGGACGTGTGGACTGAACACAGGGAATCTAAAATGTGCCACAGTCTCCGAGTCCCGGTGGGGTAGGCTCCAGAAGCAGCTCCAAGCCACTTTCCCCTGTACCTTAATTCCAGCATGTTCCATCTTCTACCTGTGCCAACCACTCTCTGCTGGAGCTAGACACCAGCTGGACCTCACAACCTCCTGGCACACCAAAGGTGCTGACAAACCAGAGACCCCATCAAGTTCTTACTCTTGTTCTCAGTTGTGGTACTGGGAATTGAACCCAGGGCCCTGCGCATGCTAGACAAGTGTTCTAGTACTGAGCTACACCCCTGGTCTCTAAAGTTGTTTTTTTTTTTTTCTTTCGGTACTAGAGATCGAACTTGGGTCCTTGCCCTTGTGCAGCAGGAGGCAAAACCACTGAGCTAAATCCCTGGCCCTGGGTTTTTTTTTTTTTGAAACAGCATCTCACTATATAGCTCAAGGCTCACAAAAACAGAAAGAAATGAAAAAAGCTCAGGCTGGCCTCAACCTTGTGGCAATCCTCCTGCATCAGCCTCTTGAATTCTGGAAGACAGGTGTCTGGCACCATGTCTACCTTAAAGTGCTCACTTTTAATCCCCGAGGAGACCCTACCTGGCCCATGGGATCAGTATTTTAGGCCTTGGAGGGTAGCGGACCCCATACTGACCCCAGTGGTTGGTTTGGGGCACTCTTACTCACCCTGGAAGATCTCCTGCCGGGTGGCTGACACTTTCTCAGGCTGTTTGGTGGCTGTGATGGGGGTGCTTTCTGCAGGAGTAGACACACAGGGTGACCAACAACTCCGGGCACAGGAGGCAGGGGTGCTGGCCCGCTGGTGTTACCCACAGTATAAATTCCAACTCCTGAAAGTGATGACCCTGCCCACCCTGGCGAAGTTCCAGGATTGGCAGCCAAGGCAACCATCTAGCCCACCCTCACCTGGTCTCTGCTCAGCCATGGGTGTGGTGGCCAGGGGCACAGACTTGAGGTCAAAGGGTTTCTCCGATGGCTCAAGGGTGTACTGCTGCAGAGCTCTCTCCAGCCCAGGGATGGACACGGTCAGACCTAGAGGCCAGCGGAGAGAGGTCACCTGACAGTACAACAGAAGGCGAGAGGACTGGAGGAGGGGAGTGGTCTGAACAGGAGCAAACTGATTAACACTTTCAACCTCTGCTCAGCAAATAAACACAGATACCAAGTGACTTATCAAAGGTAAACTGGTGTGAAGACACAAGTTTTTATTGGTTTTTGGTTTTGGTACCGGGGATCGAACTCAGGACCTTGGGCTTCCAAGGCAGGCACAGCACACCACTGAGCTAAATCCCTGGCCCCACAAGTTTTTATTAATGACAAGTGTTCCCACTTACTAGGCTGTTTCCACTCTGATGACCTTGTGTCCCCCAAGGTCATGGCAATGCCATGTGGCTGCCAGACAAGTTCAGCCGTGTCTCAGATTCCTCTGCCCAAGGAGCAGAGGGTCATAGATGCCACCAGACTCACCGTTTAGGATGTAGCCGGCATTGAGCGCCTTCTGCTTCTGCTCCAGGACATTCAGGTAGAAGGTGGCTCGGTCCCTCACTTCATTGTCATCGTCCATCACACACCTGCAGCCAGGACACAAGGTGCTCCTGACGGGGCCTGGCAGGGACAGCAGGAAGGATCCTGCAGGGTGTCACCAGGGGCAGTGGGGGGAGTAGGTCTCCTGAAACTGGGGGGGACCTAGCAACACTTGAACCTGCGCGTCAACACACACAGGAGCCAGGGGTGTGGCTCAACGGAGGTGCAAAGCCTTGGGTTCCATCCCCAGTGAGGGTGGCACTTCTATCTCCAACAGCCTATGTCAGCAAGCACTTCCCCAAGAGACAGGACAACCCATGTGCAATGTGAAAACTTGGATATGAACATTCACAGCAGTGTTGCTGATAACAGCCCCACAACAGAAATAACCCAAATGTAATTTATCTACAGAGTGAAACATTTGGTAACAGAAAAGAATAGCTGGGCATGGTGTCATGTGCCTGTAGTTCCAGCTACTTTGGAGCCCGAGACAGGAGGATTGTTTGAGGCCAGCCTGGGCAATATAACAAGGCCTTGTCAAAATAAGAAATAAAAAGGGGTGGGAGGAACCTAAGTGGTAGAGTGCCTGCCCAGTATATGCAAGGCCCTGGTTCAATCCTCAGTACCAAGAAAAAAAAAAAAAAAAAAAAAAGGAAGGAGGGAAGAAAGAAAGGGAGGAAAAAGAAAATAGGACTAAAGTACTGGAGCATGCTACAAAAGTAATTCACTTTAAAAATATGGATAAAAGGCAGACAGGAGAGACTGGAGGGGAAAGAGTGGCTATAAAATGGAAAGTTTCTTTTTGGGGTGAAAGAAATGCTTTAAATTTATTTATTTTAAATTTTTATTTATTCTTTTGGGATCTCGCTAAGTTAGCCCAGGCTGGCCTTGGAACTCATGGCAATCATCCTGTCTCAGCCTCTGGAGTGCTGGGATTACAGGTGTGTGCCACCGTGCCCGCTAATAAAGCTACTTTTAAAAATGGAACACTCCAGTTACAAATAGTCACTTGTGAGGGCCAGGGATTTAGCTCAGTGGTTCCGCCGCCTGCCTCACAAGCGCAAGGACCTGAGTTCAATCCCTGGTACCAAAAAAACAACAAACCACAAATAGTCACTTGTGGGTGATGGGATTCACGCATTGCTTTTCTATTTTATTTTTTCATATCATCAACAGCTCTCATTTTCTCCCCTCTTCGTTAAAAGATAAAGGAAAGCTGCCTGCGCAAGCCAACACTGTCCCAGGGTGGGCCCAGACTCACCTCTTCAGCAGCACCAGGATGCTGGGCAGCATCTCTTCGTTCTGGGCTCCGAACTTGGCCAGAGCACTCACGGCACCTGCACAGAAAGCAAAGGTGGTTTAGGAGCTCCCTGTGGCGCCACACCACACTAGCCTTGGAACCACTTGACCCCACACACCACATCTACTGCGAGGGGCAGGGAGCCAGCACTGCCGGTGGCTCCCAACCTAGGGTCCCAGGAACCATTTTCACACCAACTGCGACAAGGCCATGGAAGCGGCCTATGATGTCAGGCTTCTCAGTTTCCAAACAGCCCCTATTCGCAATCAAGCCTTAGGTCCATACAAACCAGGAAATGACCAGTACTTAGTGAGTATCAGCTGCTAAAAGGAAAGCTGCCTAATGGAATGGCATAAAAGGAAAATAAAATATAAACAAAATTAAGGTTAAGTAAAGGATGGTTGCAAACAGCATGGCGGTACATGCCTGTAATCCCAGCACTTGAGAGGCTGAGGCAGGAGGGCTGCTGTGAGTTCAAGGCCAACCTGGTCTACATAGTGATTTCAAGCCCAGCCTGAACTATACAGTGAGACTCAGGCTCAAAAAACAAAAGAGCCAGGGCTATGGCTCAGTGATGCAGTGCCTGCCTGGCAAGCGTGAGGCCCTGAGTTCAATTCCTGGTATCAAAAAAAAAAGTCAAGCAGGGCACGGCAGCGCACTTGGTAGGTTGAGGCAGGCAATCCCAACTTTGCACCCAGCCTGGGCTACATAGCAAGATCCTGCCTAAAAGAATAAAAAGAGTGCCGGGGATTTAGCTCAGTGGTTCCGCCAACTGCCTCATAAGCACAAGGTCCTGAGTTCAATCCATAGTACCAAAAAAAAAAAAAAAGAAAAAGAAAAAAGAATAAAAAGATACTTCTAAAAAAAGAGGACAAGAGTCAACAAATTACAGAGGTTACATCCCTACCATTTAACTAGATGACATCTAAACTCCTTTCCACAATGATGTGAAATCAGCTTGTGATGCGAGGACATGCACCATGCAGGTCCCTCTGCAGGGCCACTCCTTTGAGTGGAGAAGGATCCGGGAGCCCCATCTGCCCGCACCCAGACGCACCTGCCCGGACCTCCTCGTGCTCCAGCACCACACGGTTATAGATGAAGCGGATGTACTTGGAGGGGTTGTTGGTCTTGGGCCCCTCCTGGCCCAGCAGATGCAGGATGCGCGTGGCCAGCACCGTGAACTCACAGTCCTCAATGAACTCGCACAGGTGTGACAACCCTGTCTCTTTGCTCTCTGAGTTCTCCTCAATGATGCTGATGATGCAGTCCACAATGGCACGCTTGTACTCAAAGCCACCCTGTGGGAAGGACAGAGCTGAGCCTGAAGCCAGAGCCCGGCCAGACCTGGGACCAGGAACACCAGGCCACACTGGAGCCTTGAGGCACTGGCTCGCTGGGCCTCGGCCTCTGGCCTAGCTTCGGACTGGGCTCTTCTGCTGCTAACAGGAAGAGTTTAATGGGAACATTTCACAGCCCACTTTTCCTCCTGACTGAGATGAGACCCAGACAGAATGGGTGGGATAGCTGCTGCAGACAATGGCACAGCAGGTCCCCAAAATATCAGACACAGAATCATCACTGACCTGGCAATTCTACTTCCAGCTGTGCACCCTGCTGAGCTGAGAGCAGAGCCGAACAACCAGAAGGTGAAAGTGTCCTGAGTGCCCACCCAGGGTTGAAAAGATCCAGACCTGTGGTCTATACCCACCAGGCCTTAAGAAGGAAGGGCATTCTGACACGGGCTGAAACCTGGATAAACCTGGAGGACATGGTGCTATGTGAACTAAAACAGGCAGAAAGAGACCAGTCCTGTCCAATGCCACTTTCTGTCAGGGACAGAAAATGGAACGACAACCCCGGGGCCTGGGAGGAGGGGAACGCACAGCTAGTTGTTAACAAGGACAGAGCTGCAGCTGAAATTGTCACTATCACGAGATGGATGGTGGCGAGGGTTGTGCACAGTAGATGTTAATGAGAGGGGGAAAGTTAAGAGGCCAGAGGTGCGAAGCATGTAACTTAGCAATAGGAACTACTTCGGGTGGTGGTCCTGGCTTGACAGCACCATCCTAAGAGGAAATCCCTCCTGAATCTGATGTCAGCAGACCGTTACCAAGGAAAACTAAATAAATTCCCTGGCTTTACTTGATCTTTTTTTTTGAGACAGGGTCTTGCTAGGTAGTTCAGGCTAGCCTCGAACTTGCAGTGATCCTTCTGCCTCAGCCTCCCAAGTGCTGGGATTACAGGTGTGCCCACCACGCTCAGCTCGCTTGGTCTTAAGTGACTTTAGAAAAACATGCATTTGGGAAGTCTCACAGCTAGGCCATGTTATTGGTCTCCAGAAGCTCTGCTGTAGATGACACCTGTGCTAAAGCCATCTAATGTGTTCAGAACTGAGCAACACCCTCCACCTCACAGAGTGTACAGTTTTAAACATTTTGAATTAGTAGCCATACTTAAAACTCAGGAACAAACAGGGGTGGAGGGTCACAGGACCGCACACTGCCTACTGTCTCTGAAGAGCCAGGCCAGGAGCTGAGGGCTTAGGAAGTGTCAGTGGTCCCCTCTCTCCTGGTGCCCCTGGACACCCCAGACACCCAGGGCAATGGCTCCTCTAGTGCTGGATCCTTGACCCCTCTGGGGCAGGGCAGGGGAACCACTTAGCTGGAGGCCAAATCTAGCCTGTGAAAATTTGCTTCTGCTCCTGGGAAATGAATGGGTCTTGCTGAGACATTAACAAGTGCAATCACTAATCCATGTGAGGAACTAACACAGCACCCATGTCACATTATTAAAGCCAGTTTCATAAGACACCACCCCGGGAGCTCCTAGAACAGCCCAAATATTTCTTTGCTCAACTCCACCAGTAGAGAACATGCGTTTTATCATCTCAGCAACAAGCATCACCTCCGGGCACCTGAGCAATGGCAGGCTGGTGAGTCACTGTGTCATTACTGTGACTATGCTTACATCATGTATGCATGGGTGTTTAAAGGGCCACAGGCACCAGGTAAACAGCTGGTTAATGGGGTGAGCCAGGCACACCCACAAAGAGGAGCTCTCACTCCACATGGAGCACGCAGCCAGCAGCTAGCTCACTTCCTGCCCTTGCAGGACACCTGGCAGGTCCCCAACAGCCCCAGCCTTACCTCTTCCCGAAGCATGGTGAACAGGAAGTTCATGAGGATGGCGTGTTTGCGAGGATACTTCTGACACAGGGCACTGATGGCCTGGACAACCACCACCTGGATCAGACAAGACCAGTGTGAGAGTAGCCTTGTGAGTCACTTCCTGAGTGCCAAGGAAGTACCTCCCTGTTGGCAGGGCCCAGTTCTGGGCGTGACACTAGGGCAGAGAGACAGGACTACACTGGCATGCTGGGGAGCCTGTGATCCCCAGCCACCAAATAGGTGGCTCACAAAGGGGTACCCACAGCAGACCTGGTCTCCCCAGAAGAGAATCCAGGCTCCCCAGCCCTGCTCTCCTCACCAGCAACCTTTAGTGACTGCAGGTTTAGGTTCTCTGTGGCATGCCCCTTGCCTGAAATCATCTAGCTCACTCGTTCGGCTTTAAAAAAAAATTTTGGGGGGGGGGTACTGGGAATCAAACTCAGGACCTTGCACTTGCCAAGCAGGCACGGTGCCACTGAGCTACATCCCCAGTCCTTTTTTAGTTTTCTGAGTCAGGGTCTCGCTGCATAGTCCAAGTTGGCCTTGAATCTGTGGTGATCCTCCTGCTTCTGTATCCCGAGTGCTAGGGTTGCAGGTGTGTGCTACCAGGCCAAGCTCGAGCTCGCTCATTTGTTTACTTGATGCTTATCCACTGGAGAGAAAAGCAGCACTTTTCAATGAGCAGTCTGGCTGTGTTCTCCAGGCTGGTCTCCAACTCACTATGTACCCCAGGTGGACCTCACACTTGGCAATTCTCCTGTCTTGGGCTCCTGGGTTCTGGGATTACATGCCCCCCAAAAGGAAGCTCTATGAGAGCAGGTCCCTGTCCTATTTACTGCTGTGTTCCCTTCTCCTCAAACTCTACAGTGAACAGCCAGTGGTTAATAAATTCTTAAAGAATGAATCGGTGAACCCGACTATCCCAGAAGGGCCGAGTGGAAGAGGGCGGGAGGTGGGGCTGTGCACATTCTCAGGGCTGAAGACCTACAGGGTGACATCCCTGCTGAAGGTCCCCCGGCAGCACGAGGCAGCAGGCCTGGAGCCCTCCCAGCCTGGCACAGCACCTTGAACTCATCCGAGATCTCCGACATGAAGGACGAGATCTGCTTCATCAGGCGGTCAATGCTGCTCTCACTGCCCGTCTTGAGCAGTGTGGTGATGGCCAGTGTGGCGATGCTGCGGTTCGAGTCTGTGACCAAGTTCTCAAGGTCCAGGTTGCAGGCAGTCACGGCGGATGGGTGCTTCATGGCCACCTGGTTGGGGGGAGGACAGGGACAAAGAGGGTAGCACCCATCTGTCACTCCCTGTGCAGGGCTGAGTCTGGTCTCAGTGTCCCGAGGATCATAGGGACTGGGTCTGCCCGAACCTGTACCCCTACCTTATTGAGGGTGCGGACGGCAGCGTAGCGGAGCGCAGCCTTGGGGGAGCTGCAGAAGAGCTGGAGCACTATGGGGACGCAGGGGACACATATCGGGAGCTGCACAGCAGGAACAAGGGCAACTCTGAGCCACAGCTGAGCTCAGCTCAGATCCCAGCATGGCCCGAGCTGCCAGCACAGCCCCGGGCTCCCAGGGACGGGTGCCAGCTGTGCCTACCGAGCTCTAGGCCAGGCACCAGGGGCAGCTGCTGCCAGCCCTGTGTCACTGGTTCCTCACATTGGAGTGGGCAGCAGCAACTACCATGCTTCCTTCCAGAGAAGGAGACTGAAGCAGGAGGGGTAAAGCAGCTAAAGTGCCCTGAGGTTGGCAGCCAGCTGGTGGCAGTGCAGGATTAGAACCTAGGGCTGGCCACATCTGCAGCCTGGGCTCTTAGCCACTAGGAAGTCAAACTTCACACCTCTCTCACAGTATCCACAAGGAAGCAGCAGGGCTTCCCCATGGTGCTGGGAATGGAGGAATAAAGTCCTCTCTGAAGCCACCAGTATAGCTGGGCACTGTGATTCACCTGTAATCCCAGCTACCTGGGAGCCTGAGCGAGGAGGATTGCAAGTTTGGGACTATCTGATAGACAACCCGGCTCCATCTTGTGCCTCAATGCCATTTTGTAGCTGCGCTTAAACAAAGTGCTTGCACAAAAAAGAAAAAAAAGCACCCAAAACCCCCACATCCTGCTTGGCAGTAAACTTGCTACACTTTCAGGATGCTTCGTAGCTCACCTACTATGTATGAAACTTCCTTGCACCCCCCACTAACCTGGCACGGTTCTGGTTCTGTAAGATTCTGCTTGCTCTCCCCTGCGCCCTCCCCAACTGAAATCATGATTTAAAAGGAGAAATCAAACTGCTTCCCATTGCCGAGGAACCTTTCTGGGCGCTAGCTCCCCTCGGCCGCCAGCTGTAATAAATGAGCTTGAATCTGACACAGAGTGTGGCCCATCCCTATTGTCCAAACTCACTCATCCACAACACCTAGACTTGGACAACTTAGGCAAACCCTGCTCAAAATTAAAAAGATCAACCGCTGCCTGCCTCCCAAGCACAAGGTCCCGAGTTTGATCCCTGGTACCAAAAAAACAACAACAAAAAAACAAAACTAGAGGCAGCTCAGTGATAAGAGTACCTCTCAGTAAGATTCCCAGCACTGCAAAATAAACAAATAAACCTCGGTGTGGTAGCACACACCTACAATCTCAGCTCTGGAAAGTTGAGGCAGGAGGACCACAAGTTCTAGTCCAGCCTGGGCAACTTAGTAAGCCCTTGTCTTAAAATGAAAAGGGCTGGTAGCTCAATGCAAAGGCCCTGAGTTCAATGCCCAGTATGGCTAAATAAACAAAAGACCAGTTTATTTTCCATCTCTAGGAGAGCTGCATCAGGTAGCAAATCCTCTCTGCCCTGTTCCCAGAAGCTCAGAGCTAAAGTTTTCACTTAACCACATGGCAACTGGGGTTACCATTGGCCAGGGATTTCGCTCAGTGGTTCCGGCACCTGTCTTGAAAGTGCAAGGACCTGAGTTCGAACCCAGGTACCAAAAAAAACCCCAAAAACCTGGGGTTGCCATCTTCAGGGGCTCCCTCATCCCTTTATTCATCACTTGGCTTCCATTATCTCGTATTTTTTTAAATTTTTCTTTACTTAAATAGGACCATCCTTATTTTGAAAGCTCTACTTTATGGTTTCCATTACCCTGGAGACAGGGGATATGGATGAGCACACAGAGCAGTGGGTGAACTCACCTGTTCCTTCTGTGCTTGTTCACAAGGGGGCAGGGAGACCTCCCTCCAAACCTGAATCCCATCTCTCGGCCTGACTGGGTTTACAACATCACTGCGGGGATTACTAGAAATACATGGGGGTCTAGCTGGGTGTGGTGACACACGCCTGTAATCCCAGCACTGGGGAGGCTGAGGCAGGAGGATTGGCGAGAGTTCCAGCCAGCCTGAACTACATAGGGAGACCCTGTCTCCAAAAAATCCCTCAAAACAAAATAAATATATAAAAGCCTTAAAACCTGCAAATCTAACTCTCCAACCTCAGCATCTCTGCTCTCACCTGTGGGTCCTGGCTCGAGCTGTCTCCCCTCTCTCTTGCCCGCAGAATCCAGGCCCAGCCCCTCAAGGGGGCTTCTCCACCCTCTCAGCTCACCTGCTGTCCACACCAGCCTGAATGCCTCTTGCATGTTTCCCGCTCTCTGTGAGCAGCCACAAACACTCAAGTCTGCTGTGTCTGCCTTGGAGCTGGACACCATGCTACACCATCTGTGCCGACCTCGACGACCCTGCATGCCAGGCATGACTGTCACATGCGCTGCAGAGTGAGGGGGCCCTGAAGACTGGAGAAGATGGGTGACCACCCAGGTCGCCCCCGTGATGGGCAGAGCCGGGACTCTAACCCAGCTGTCTGGCTCCGGGGTTGGCTTGGAACCATGGCTGGCCTGCTACCCTCTTCACCTAGGACCGCCCAGTCCTGGCTTTCCCAGGAGCCCTCTTCCCTTGAAGTACTAGGGATTGAACCCAGTGCCTTCACCCTGAGTTACAACCCCAACCCCTTTCGTTTATTTTATTTTGAGACAGGTCTTGCAGACTTGGTGACTAGGCTGGACTCTAACTTATGACCCTCCTGCCTCAGCCTCCCACAGAGCTTCACTTACAGGTGTGTGCCAACATGCTTGGCTCACCTCAGCAATTTGGTATAAAATGGACCTGAAAATAGCCCACTTCCTGGGCTGGGGATTCAGCTCAGTGGTTCTGCCGCCTGCCTTGCAAGCTCAAGGACCCAAGTTTGTTCCTGGGTACCCACCCCCCAAAAATAAATAGCCCACTTCCAAAAGTAACACCGGGGATAGGTCCCCACACATTCTCCGGCCAAGAGCAGGTGCCGAACAGGTTCTGGCTTTTTTTTGGTACCAGTGATCGAACTCAGGACCTTGTGCTTGCAAGGCAGGCGCCGGAACCACTGAGCTAAATCCCCAGCCCAGGTTCTGGCTTAACGCCCCGCAGCCAGCAGCCTACTAAAGGCATCTCCTCTCTCCCCCATCTCTGGCCTCTGGCCCAGGGCTGCTCCCGAGTGATGGCCAGAATGTTCTCCCAGACCTGACACGGCCGGGGCCAGCTCTTTGGCACTGCAGCCCGGCAGGTTGATGATGGCCGAGGCGGCTTCATACACCACCATCTCGTGCTTGTTCCGAAGGCAGCTCTCGATGAAGTCGAACAGCGGGCTGTCTCGACTGTAAGAGAAGTGGGGGGGGGGGGGCGGGGGCGGCAAGGAGAAGCTGAGGACAGCTCCGCATGACAGGACCAAGCCCGGCTCCAGCAGCAGGAGGTGGACTGCTCACCTGCCGTCCTCCTCTTCTAGCTGCTTGCTGGCCATGCGGATCATCATGCAGTAGGCAAAGGGTGACTTCAGGCCGTGCCTGGTGAACTTGCTGATCATCTTATTGACAGCCAGGTGGTCGTTCTTCCGCACATGGTACAGGAGCCCCAGCGCATGGTACTTAGGGGACAGCAACAGCGGGGACATACAAGTAAGTCACTGTATGTCTCTGGGCTTCAGACTTCTTTATTTTTTTGGTTTTCTGAGACAGGAGATTTTCACTATGTAGTTCAGGCTGACCTTGAACTTACTATGTAGCTCAGGCTGGCCTCAGACTCAAGTGCTCCTCCTGCTTCAGCCTCCTGAATACTAGGATTAAATTCATGCACCACACTCCCCCTCTCCCCGCCATGGTACTGAGGATTAAACCAAGGGCCTTTGCACTGAACTACATCTGCACCCCTCTTTTAACTGTTTATTTTGAAACAGGGTCTCGCTAAGTCCCTAAGTAACCTAGGCTGGGTTGGAACTTTTCTCCCTCCTGCCTCAGCTTCCTAGAGCGCTGGGATTACAGGCATGTGCCACCACCTCAGGTCTCCCTGAGTATTTTCAGTATCATCTGCCCTCGCACCTTACCTGGACCATGATGTTATCACTGGATGCTGCCTCCTGGGCCTCATTCACCCAGCGCTTGACCATGTCAAAGCTGCACTTCAGCAGGTGCTGTGGGCACAGAGCAGGTAAGGGGCAGCCAGGACAGCCACCTGCTGCCCACCCTGGGGAGGGGCCCTGGACCTCTCCCAGATGTAGCCCATTAGCTCCCAGCATCCTGGTTCCGAGGACAAACTAACCCCCCTCTGGGCTCCCTGGCCAGCAGAAGACCTCTTGCCAGATCCCAACTCAACAGCCTGTCACCCCATGGGTGGCTCAAGGGCATGCACCAAGGCCCTGCTGAGCAACTCAGGCTCTCTTCACTGAGGAGATAGGCAGGACCCTCAGACTTGGGGTACAGAACAGTCCCCCCCCACACACACACACACTGGAAACGGACTGATACTTTCTTCTGTTTTCCTCCTATCCCAAAGGTCCTGGCTGCAGCTACTCACCAAGGAAGATACCAGGGCAGAGCTGGAGACACTGGGCACCTTGTCCACGATGGCCTGCTTCATGTAGCGCTCAATGGCCTGCAGCATGGTGCTCTGTGGGGACAGGAGCAGGGAGGTGGGGACCCTCAGGAGTGCAGCTGTGTGGTACAGAGGAGTACAGGGAGGAAGGTAGCAACTGTTTTGGGTGCTCTTGCACACCCTGACCCAAGGAGCAGGGGACAACCAGAAGTGTGTGCAGGACACAGGAGGGCGTGGACTCACATCAGTGATCTGGCACAGGGCACGCACGGCCGGGCCCCGGTAGTTGTCCTCTTTCCCGGTCATGTCTTTTGTCAGGCTGCGGGGGACAGGGGACACAGTGACGTGTGGGGTGCTGAGGCTGGCCCAGTCCTCTCCGGCTCCCGTACCACCATATCTGGCTGGGTTGCTGCACAGGTCTCCCAGCTCTCGCTGGCCCTCTATTCCTCCCACCCAGCCAAAGGGCAGTTGGAGGGGTTTTTTTTTTTTTTTTGGTACCGGGGATCGAACTTGGGTCTTTGCGTTTGCAAGGCAGGCGACGGAACCACTGGGCTAAATCCCCGGCCCTGGAGGGGTTTTTATAACTTAGAACCGACCAGGTTGCTCCTCTGTTTTCACTCACTCCTCTATTTCTGTGGCTTCTTGGGCACAGAACAGACAAGCCCCCAGGAGCCTGGCTAACTCCTTGTTATTCTAGGGCTGTGGAGACCACAGCTGTCTTGTTTGCTGCCGTATCCCCAAAGCTCCACACAAACTGATACACACACAGTAAATATTTTCTAAATGAATCTACCAGCGTATGTGCGGGCCCTTCCCTTGCACAAACACCTGTGGCAACAAAAAATGAGAATGGAACCCCAGCTTGAACAAGCAGGGATTATACATCAGGGACATCTGTCCCCTGAATCACTCAGCCTAATGTAGAAAGCAGTACCCAGTCAGCAGGCCTATTCATATAGCCCTTGCACTCTCTGTGACTGTTTTTATTGTATTGTTCTGTAGCACGCACTAAAGTCTCTGTGAAAGTTCCAGGCTTCAGCAATCCCAGCCCTTGGGGGGCTGAGGGAGGCAGATCACCGTGAGTTTGAGGTCAGCCTGGGCTACACAGTGAGTTCAAGGTCAGCCTGAAACACATGGCGAGACTCTGTCTCAAATAAACAAAACAAAAAAGTTCCAGGCTGGCTCAGTTGACTAAGAAGAATCACAGGAAGGAAAGGTTTGCGCCCAAGTCAAGGCCAGGGAAGTCAAAGGGAAATGGCCCACTCTGGAGGCCATCATGGGTGCCTTCAGTGATTGCAGGATGACAGACAACGGAGGAAAGGGCACCCGGCCCAATGTCAACAGAAAGCCTCTACATCTGTACACATCACACAAAAAGAGTCTGTCAACAGGTGCCATGGAGCCACCTCCCATGGCCCCAAGAGTCACCTGCTGGTAACAATGATGACATCCTCTGCGATGCAAGACATCTCCTTGATGGTCAAGTAGCACATCCGCCGGAGCGTGGGCTGGGAAAGAGATGGGAAAAGCCCTATCAGCCTGCTCAGCAGGGGCACCAGAGGTGGGAGAAGAAACCACCAGCCTAGGTGAAGGCACCCACATCACTGCAAGAAGGCTGGGGTTAGGACACTTACATCGTTGGACTGAAAAAGCTTGGTCATAGCAAAGAAGGCCTCTGTTGCTTCAGTGGTCCCCAGATGCTCCCCCTGTGGGGATCAAGAAAGAAACTCAGCCTGGGAGAAAGATCAGCCTGCTTCTTCCCCTAAGATCAGCTTAGGTCAGACCCTCAGACCCTGGAGGGCTCCATCAAAGGCAGCGAATCAGAGCAGGATGCTTGTGGGACCAAGAGCTACAACCTCAGAGAGGCTGTCAAACAGCCCAATGATGCACCCTTCCCGACACCCCAGCACCACCTTCCCCTGCTCCAAGCCTCACCCACTTACCTGGTTTATGAGGTAAAGAATCTTGGTGAGGATGTGGGCACATTTCCGAGGGTTGATGGGAGTTTCATTAAAGACACGGGCCTAAGAAGAAGCAACAGAAGGCATTAGCTCTGAGCTCAGCACATTTCTCTTCTACTGATTCCCCCCAGGTACTTCAGGATCTGAGAAGTCACACAGGAAATAAATACACTTGCCTATACAAGATTATCTCACAAGGAAAGAGTTTGTTTTTCTTAACTAATCTATTAATAATTCCTAAAAATCTTCCTTAACTTTTAGGGATGTGCTGACTTTACTGACTAGCAGATGCTTAGCAAACATTTCTAAGTGGAAAGAGAAATGATAAATAAGAACAAAAACAAGCTTAATAAACTCTCTGCTGGAACCAAGCTTTCCTGTGTTTTCTGGCAAGGCTTTCTCCCCAGTTGCTCTGGAGACCAGCACTAGGAAGCTGTCAATATTCTGCCTGCACTGTTGGTGAACATCCACGGTGGGGACAGAGGAGCAAAGGTCACTTACCTCCTGGAGTACTGCACTTTTCTCCAGGTGCTGGAATGGATTGGAACTTCCACCTGCAGTCAAGGAGAACCAAGGAGACTGATTTCAGGTGGTGACCCTGAATTTCCAAACTCCCCAGACACAGGGAAGGGAAAGCTGTCCACATTCTCTACCCAAGAAAGTTCAAACTCCTCCTGAATGGCACTCAAGGATCTACAGTCTGACTACGGATCCTACCACACTCTTGCCAGGGGCCTCCACTCTGCCCCAAACCACTCACACTCAACCGTAAGTCCTGGCACAGACCTCTGTATCTCTCAAGTGCCGTGTTCTGCAGTCATTCATGCAACCCATACTTGAGTCCCTGGGTACCAACCAACTGCCTGTGACCAAATTTCCCTTACTGCAGACACCAATTTGTAACTAATTACCTGTGCAATTACCTGGTTGATATCTGTCTCCTGCACTAGTGGCCATTCTAACCCTGTGTCTCTCTTGTCCTGCTGCAGGATCTGGACACCTACAGAGCCTGGCATTCAGCAGGCGCGCAACCTATTTTCTGATCTAATGAATGAAGAGCCACGCTTGTCACCCACAGCACAGATTACGCCCCAGTGTGGCCAGCACCAACGCAGGCCGGGCAGACACCAAAAGGTCGGACAGAAAAAGAACAAGGAGCATCCAGCCCGGGCCCCTCCTGACAGATGAGTAAACTGAGGCCCACACAGGCGCATGCCCCGCACAAGGCCACGCAGCAAATCCCGGTTGGAGCTCACGAGTGGGAGGCAGCGGGGCTCTCTGGGGCTCCCAGAAGCCTACTAGGCCAGCTGCGAACCAAGTCTCTGGCCGTCGCTGGGCCTCAGCGCCCGCGTTCGGACAAAGACCACGAAGGAGGGCTCCGGGGGAGGGCTGGAGAACCTGCGCCACCGGCCTGCCTCCCCCAGGGCTCCCGGGCCCCTCACCGGACTCTTCGTCCTTCTTGTCGAATTTCTTCAACATCGTGATGCCGGCAGGGGCGCAAGCAGCGGCACGGAGACCTAGCTACGCGGCGGATAACACTCCGGCTCCCGTCCCACCCGGGCTACTTCCGGGTTCTGGCGGCCACGTCGCCCTGCGCTCTGCGCCTGCACCCTTCAAGCCCCGCGCCTGCGCACAAGAGGCCGCTGCAGCTAGCGTCTCCGTTAACCCTGTCGGCCCTGAGGCGGATGGTGTTCCGCGGCTCGGACCCCGCAGTGACCTGAGACTCATCTCCACTTCTCATGCACTCCTGATGCAAGGGCTCTCCAACGTGAGGGACACAGTCCCCTGACCCACATTGGACACTCAGATAATGTCACCTGTCGTTACTGTCACTTATCCAGGAGGCCTTCCTGGCAGCGCCTCACTTTCAGTCCCTTTCCTCGGCCTGATTTTCGTTCCAAGCTTGGGTCACCATCAACACCCTATGTTTTTACTTTCTTGCTTCCGCTGTCTTTTGTTCTCTGCCGTGGGTAATGTTGGCTTGTAATAGTTGCTCAGTGAGTGAACGAATGCAGTGCACTGCTGTACTAATTCGTTTCTGCCCAGCCTCTGTCACACCTGCTCCTGGTGCACATGCTTCCTATTTATTAATGTCCAAGAAGCTTCCTGAAGGAAAGGATCAGCCTCGCGTCGGGGCGAGCCGGCGGCCACGGGGCAATAACGCGTCGCCCCGGGTTCTCCACCTGGGGACCCACGCGGGACTGCTGAGGCTGAGGTAAGCGCGGCGCAGGGCGACGGCGGGGCCGAGTCGGGATAGCCTGGCACTGCGATGCGCAAACACTAGCTTGCCTGGGGAGGGGACAACTGGCAAAACTGGTGAGCTAGGTGTGCAGAGGCGGGGCTGGATCGGGGATCCCAGGTGACAGCCGCGACGGAGGAGCGACAGCCTTTAGGGGTCTGGCTTGATAGAGCCTGAGGCTGGGAGCGAGTGGATCTTGTCCCAGCGGGAACTTGTCAAGAGCCAGAAATGACCAAAACCGATCATCCATAACCCCACACCTCAGAAGAAGGAAATTATTCAACAGAATGAAACAGAATTGCGGCTGCCAAGATTGGCAGCAAGGTGGTTGGAAAAACCCTAAATGTCCATCGAAAGGGTATAATTAAGAAAATTATGGCATAGACATCGGACTAAATATTCCAGACCCTTTAAAAGGGATGTTAGGGGCTGGGGATTTAGCTCAGTAGTTCCCCCGCCTGCTCTGCAAGCACAAGGACCCGAGTTCAATCCCCAGTACCAATAAATAAATAAATAAATAAATAAAGGGATGTTAGGCAGGGAGTGGTGGCACATCCTTGTAATACCAGCACTCAGGAGGCTGAGGCAGGAGGATTGCCCTGAATTCCAGGCCAATGTGGGCTACATAGTGAGGTCAAGGCCAGGCTGGCCTACCTAGCAGGAGGCTATCAAAAAAAAAGCGGAGGGGAATTTAGCTCAGTGGTTTTGCCACCTGCTGCACAAGCTCAAGGACCCAAGTTTGATCCCTGGTACCAAAAAGAAAAAGAACACTGAATGTTTGAATTGTGTTAAGATGATGACATACAGATGATTGTGTTGGGTCAAAATATCCTTTTATAGGATTCTATTAATTCTGTAAGACTACCAAGAGCAATTTTTACTCCATACTTCTGACCATGAGAATAGTGGGCTGTTGCTCTGGCTCTGAATATGGCCTACCCAATAATTATAAGGGTTTTATTATTTTTAAATGCAGTATGCATTCTTCATTATAATTCCTATGTCCTTTGTAGAAACACAGGTTACAGAAAGGGCAAGAAAAAGCTAGGCGTGGTGGGCCATGACTGTGACCCCAGCACTCTGGGAAGCTGAGCCAGGAGGATTGCAAGTTTGAGCCCAGCCAGGCAACTTAGCAACTTAATGAGACCCTATCTCTACATTAAAAAATGAAAGGATGTACTGCCAGGAGTGGAAGTCCCTCCAGTCCTCCAGCTAGCCCCTTCAGAGCCCTTCCTCACTTTGTGGCCATGGTCTCTAATGGTGCCAGTCCCCTTTGGGCTGTGACAGGGTAGAAACGAGGACTGAAACCTCCTTTATTTTTTTCCATTATAATCCTGACACTTTTATCCAATCATTAAAGCACCCAAACCCTGAAAAAAAAAATGAAAGGAAAAGGGTTGGAGATGTCCCTCAGCACAAAGGCCCTGAGTTCAGTCCCCAGTACTGAGGGAAAAAGATCCATCTACTGCTGTAGCATGACTCTATATTTCATTTTTACAACTGAATAATATTCCATTTTATGGCTACATCATAGTTTATCCATTGATGGACATAGCGTTATTTCCATTTTGGGGCTCTTTGTGAATAATGTTGCTGTAAATGTTCATATACAAGTTTTTTTGTTTAGTTCAGGTTTGAGTTTCTTGAGATAGTGTCTCACTATGTAGTCTAGCCTGGCTTTGAACTTGCTATGGAGTCAGGCTGGCCTGGAATTGTGATTCTCCTGTCTCAGCCTCCCGAATAGCTGGGATTACCGGCATGTGCCACCACGCCCGGTATGCGTGTGTGTGTGTGTGTGTGTGTGTGTGTGTTTACCCACATGCTTCACTTTCTGGATAGTGTCCTCAGAAGTACAAATGCTTTTAATTTTGATGAAATTCCATTTGTCTGTTTTGTCTTTTGTTGCTTGGGCTTTTGGTGTCATACCTAAGAAATCACTGCTTTAGTCAAGGTCATTAAGTTTTACCTTATGTTGTCTTCTGAGAGATTTATGCTTTTTAGCTCTTATTTTGCTTTGGGGTTTTTATATAGTGTGAGGTAGGGGTCCAACTTCAGCTGTCCTTGCACTATTTGTTGAAAAGATTATTCCCCCCCAAAAAGAAAAGGTTATTCCTTTCTGCATTGAACTGTGTGTCATTCTTTTTTTTTTTTTTTTTTTTTGTTACTTGGGTTTGAACTCAGGTCCTTGCACCTGCGCAGCAGGCAGTGAAACTACTGAGTTACATCCCTGGCCCTTGTGTGTTGTTCTTGTTGAAATCAATTGTCCATCAATGTCTGGGTTATTCCTGGACTTTCCATTCTTTTCCCATGCTCTACATACTCTAGTTTTTTTGTTTTGTTTTTTGGTACTGGGGATCGAACTCGGGTCCTTGTGCTTGCACAGCAGGCTGTGAAACCACTGAGCTAAATCCCTAGCCCCATACTCTAGTTTTTTGTTTTTGTTTTAAAGTAAGAAGATATTTAATGATAGGAAGGCTCCTGAGGGGCAGGAGGGGTCCTGAGTGGATATCCGGGGACCCCACTTTACAGAGGGTACAATGTGGGCCACAGCCCTGACCATCCAATAAGGTTACAAGTGCAGTCGCTTAGCCAATGGTGTCCAATAGGGAGACAAGTCACGTGACAAGTGTGGATGGAAAGACAAAGATTCTCCTAGGAAGTGCTGGGTCCAGAGGTCTCTGGTCACCCACCGGGGTGGCCGATGTCTGTCTCGGCTTCACTAGGCCCAGTGCTTGCTCTTTGACCAAGTGTGCAGGTTGGGTCAGCTTGTCTTTATCCTGAGGCCCAGTTTCCAACCGATATGTCTCCCTCCGGTGCAGCTGTGGTGTTTCAGATAGGGCCTGGCCTATCTGACCACCTCTAATATCCCTGCCTGACTCATCGGTCTATAATCCCAGCACTTGGGAGAGGCAGGAGGATCCCCATGAGTTCCAGGCCACCTGAACTACATAGCGAGACCCTGTCTCAGAAAACAAAACAAAACACAAATCAGCCATATTTAAAAGCAGTCCTTTTTAAAATTCCTGTTTACTTATTGATGTGTTGGGAAACGAACCCAGGACCTTGTATAGCTACCCAAGTGCTCTGGATCCCCAGTCTGTCAGTCTCGTTTCCGGGTCTGTAACATTGGATTGGAAGAGCAGGCAGCTAAGCCAGGCCTGGTTGCACATGCTTATCATCCCCACAGTCTGGGAGGCTGAGGCAGGAAGACCTTAAATTGAAGCCTAGCCTCTGCAGCTGAGTCGGCAAGACCCTGTCCCAGAATGAAAGAGGAGCTGGGAGTGTAGCTCACTGCAGAGGCCCTAGGTTCAGTCTCCAGAACAGAACACGAGGAGTGGGTGTCTGCACCCAGAGAGGCCTTGCGTGTGGACATCTAGGGTTGTCCCGAGCAAGTGACCGCGCCACGGTCTAGAGCTTTTGGTTTTTGAGATGAGCTTCAGCCAATTCTTTTGTTTTCTTTTCTTTTTTTTTCTTTTTTGAGACAGGGTCTCGCTTTGGAGTGCAGGCTGGTCTTAAACTCATAGGCTGACCTCTGACTTGTGTCGATCCTCCTGCCTCAGTCTCCCAATTGCTGGGATCACAGGTGTGCCCCCAGTTTCCCAGGAGAGAGCTGGCTCTAGCTCGAGACCCCCGTGGTGGGCTCTTTTCCTCCAGCCCAGTGAAGCCTGCTTTGGCCCACTGCTGCTGTCCTTCCAAGCCTCGGCCCTGACCCCGGGCTGGGAACATGACCGTGGTCCTTTCTGTCAATGTCCTCGTCTGTCTTTGGCTGCAGTCTTAGGGAAGAGCCCTTTCTCAAATACTCGGCTCTTTTTCTGCTCCGTGGAACACACACAGATAGAGGTCTCCTGTTGTGGCCACTAATCACATCCATGTGGCTGCTCTGTCCCCCACCCCTTCCTGGGAGGCTGCACCCCCGGGTCCCCATGTCTGCTGAGTAGCACTGGGCCAGTTCACAGCGCCTGTATTGGGACATTCAGGGATGCTTTGTTCTTCCTTGGTCTCCTTGGCATTTGATGTTATTGAACATCTTTCCCAACTATAGTCTTCCTTCCTCACAGCCTCTCCCATTTTGTCTCAGCCTTTTTGCTTCTGCTTCTGTAAGCCCCACACTGAGCCCCTGGTTGGCCCTGCCTTCAAGGCTGTCTCCTGAGAACTGATTTTTTTCCTGGGCATCAGCTGTCCCCACTGCCAGAGCCGGCCAGTCTGAGCCCTGTGGGTGGCTCAGCCCCAGAGGAGAGGCCTCCTGGTGCCTGTGATGCAGGTGCCCCCGTGCAGGTGGAGCCCTGAGAAAACACCTCCAGATTTCCTAGCCTCCTGTGCTGTTTCTATAATCGCTGTGCTGGGCCTTGTATCTGCCCAGAAGGGTCTCTCTCCACCCTTCCCAGTTCCCTTATAATCGTACTTTCAACAAGCAGAGGGGCTGGGGGCCTGGTGGGCCCCAGGTATAGAAACTCCAGGAGACACCACAGAATTACAGCAAGGGGAGCAGCACCGTATCTCATCTGGTGACAGTCCTGGGACCCTTTGGTCACATGTGTCCATTTCAAAATAGAGTTCAACCCACCAGGGATTTAGCTCAGTAGTGCAACGCCTGCCTCAAAGGTGCAGGATCCTAAGTTTGATCCCATGTGTGTGTGGGAGGGTGTAAATAAATAAATAAAAATAAAAGTATAGTTCAAGCTGGGCGTGGTGCACATGCCTGTAACCCCAGCACTCTGGGAGGCTGAGGCAAGACCCCGAGTTTAAACCCAGCCCGGGCAACTTTAGCATTAGGGATTTAGTGAGATCACATCTGAAAATAAAAATTTTTAAAAGGGCTGGGGATACAGCTCAATGCAAAGGCCCTGGGTTCATCCCCAGTACAGGGAACAGAAAAGTGGAATTCAGGGCTGGAGATGCAGCTCAGTGGTAGAATGCTTGCCTGTCACACAGGAGGTCCTGGGTTCACCCCAACACTGCAGAGAAAAAAAAATAGAAAGGAGATGCCAGGGGGGAGAGTTATTGACATGTTCATTGGAATTAAAACATGAAATTAGACTTTTCTTTAAGAAAGAAAGAAAAAGATGGCCAGGTGTGGTGGTGCATGCCTGCAACCCCAGCACTCGGGAGGCTGAGGCAGGAGGATTTCCATGAGTTCAAGGCCAGCCTGGGTTACACAGCAAGACCTTGTCTCCAAAAAAAGAAAAAAGAAAGGAAGAAAGGGCACAGGGCATGTGGTCCCAGCACTCAGAGGCTGAGGCAGGAGGATCACTATGAGTTTGAGGCCAGCCTGGACTACATAGTGAAACCTTATCTCAAAGAAACCCCCCAAAGAAAGAATTAGACCTTTCTGTTCCCTTCAGCACTGGCAGTCAAACCCGAGACCTCAGGAGTGCTGGATGAGCCATCTCCCCCCCAGTACATACTCTAGTTTTGAAAGATGTTGTCATCAGAGGAAACTGAGCAAAGGGTACCAAGATCTCTCCGCATTACTTCTTATAACTGCATCTAGATCTATGAGCATCTCTATAAAAATGTAGCGTTAAAAATTAGTGTAGATTATTTTAAACTACCTCCTATTCCCTTCCGGAGGGAAAAGAATTTAGGCGTATACTGAGAATTTCCCTGTCCTTCCCTGCGATGTCCCCTTGTGCCCACTAGGGGGGCACCAACTCTCTCTTTTTACGTCTAGTTTTGCAGCAGCGGAGCGTGAAGATGCCCGAAGCCCTCTTGTCTGGCTGTCCATGAGTGACCCAGGGCCTAACCTAGGTGCCCCTGGATGTAACAGGGAGACTCAGGACCACTCTAGCTTTCGGCGCAGTTTCCAGTCTCATAAAATGAGATTCCAGGCTCATACCCACTTTAGAAGCCACTCAACTTACTGAACACCACTGTTGTGTAACATGTGGAAAACACAGCATGGGAAACAGAGCCCATGCAGTGGAAGCTATGAGTAAAAATTAGGACTGGGATGTGGCTCAGTGGTAGAGCACTTGCCTAGCGTGTGAGAAGTCCTGGGTTCCATCCCTAGCAATAAATATCTCAGACTTTTTTTTCTTTAGGATAAAATAGTAAATGTGGGCTGGGCATGGTGGCACACGCCTGCAATCCCAGCCCTCTGGGGGCTGAGGGAGGAGAAGAGGAGGATCACTGTGAGTTCAAGGCCCTGGGCTACATAGTGAGTTCAAGACCTCCCTAAACTACATTCTAGGACCCTGACTCAAAAAGGAAACAGGTAATGAATATAACCCCACCCTGTGTCAGTGCTAGACAAGTGCTCTACCTTTGAGCTATGTCCCCAGCCCACTTGTTTCTCTAAACAAGAAATCAGTCACCCAGTGGGCAGGTGTGGTGATGCACACTCAGGAGTGCTGGGATTGTAATAGTTGAGGTGGTTGTAATAGTTGTGACCATTTGGAGCAAGGAGGTCGTGATGCAAGTGCTGGTGTTTCTCAGGGACTCAGAGGGGACAGGACTCTGCATGTACTTTATCCCTACCTTACCCAGAGAAAAAGCCAGGGAAATATCTTTGTGCTGTTTACTTCACAAAAACTGACCCTCTGGAAGGCTGTGTCCACTGCTAAAGGACATATGGCTGTGGAGGGACAGACTGTCTTCACACCTAGCTTTCTGGGTTTAAATTTTTCTTTTTTAAAAATTTGCTGCCTGGGGTGTTACACGCCTGTAATCCCAGCACTCAGGAGGCTGAGGCAGGAGGATTGCTGTGAGTTCGAGGTCAGCCTGGGCTACATATTGAGTTCAGGACCAGCCTTGACTACACAGTGGGACCCTATCTCAAAGGAAAGAAATAGTTTAAAAATGAAGTTTTTCAATTTTTTGAGACAGGGTCTCACTATGCAGTTTAGGCTGTCCTGGAACTCATTATGTAGCCCAGGCTGGCCTCAAACTCCTGGCAATCCACCTACCTCAGCCTCTTGAGTGCTGGGATTACAGGTGTGCATCGCCACACCTGGCCACTGGGGTGACCTTGATTTCTTGTTCAGAAGCATCACTAGTGGGCTGGAAACATAGCTCAGAAGGTAGAGCACTTGCCTAGCACAGGACCCGGGTCAATCCCTAGCACTGCAAAACAAAACACAAACCATCCTTAGGCACCTATTGTATGTGCCACTTGGCTTGGATGATAACTGACCCAGAGTTGCTGGTGGCTTGTGGAGTGACACATACCCGTAGTTCCAGCTGCTCAGAAGGCTGAGGTAGGAGGATCGCTTGAGCACAGGAGTTTGAGGCCAACCTGGACAACAGAGCAAGACCCCATCACTCTTTCTGTGTTTGTTTTTTGATTTTTAGTTTGGTTTGGTTTTTTTGAGCCAAGTTCTCACCATGTAGTTCAGGCTGCCCTTGAACTCACTAAGTAGCCCAGATTGGCCTCGAACTCATGGTAATCCTGCATCAGCCTCTTGAATGCTGCTATTACAGGCTCATTCCACTGTGCCTGGCCTGTTTGTTTTGAGACAGAGTCTTGCTCTGTGGTACAGTCTTGCCTTGAACTCCCTGTGTAGCCCAGGCTGGGCTGGAATTTACCATTGTAAGACCAGGGGCCTTACCAAACGCTCCTCAGGGATCCCAGCGGTGCCTCCAAAATGTAAGACCAAGGGCCCTACCAAATGCTCCGAGGAACTGACTGCGGACAAGTTGGAAAGTAAAACAGACCTTAGTCTGGCCAGACGGCACTCTCAAAGCAAAGTAGCTGAGAGAGGCAGCAAGGGCACTCTCAAAGCACAGTAGCTGAGAGAGGCAGCAAGGCCAGAGTCCAACGCTCTTTTTATAGGGGGTTGCAGGGAAGTTAACAGGTGAAATTTACAGAAGAGGGAACAAAGGTTGGTGGTCTTACATTTGTATGTTAGTTAGCCTGATATGTACTGATGGTCAGCAGATGTTTTGTAGATTGTTCTATAGATAGTGGTGTCCTGGAACATCAGTTTTCGAACAAAGAGTTGAATAATTTACTTTGGGACCTTATGGCTGATACAGATCTTATCTAGTGTCCCAGAACTAACAAGCATCTTTATCTATTTACTCACATTCAATCACAGTTGGGGCTAGGGGAGTTTTATGATTACAGAGTTATGCAGTCCCACAGTCCTGGCCCAGCGGCCACTCCACTCTGTTTTAAAGACTCTTCACAGCTTGTTGGGGCTCAGTGTCCTGTCTGCATGGCCTGCCCTGTCCCCAGGGTCCCCCTGCCCAAGCCTCTAGGGAACACAGACACACCCCTCGGCCATCAGTGCTGTGTTGGCAGAAGGTCAGAGGTGCTGAGGAGCCAGGAGAGCCCTGGTGGGCAGGGGTCCCTGCACAAAGATAGGCCCAGGCTAGAGACTGAGACCAAGTCCCCAGCCAGCCCCGTGACAGGCTCAGTGACTCACAGTTGCCACTGAGGGGCAATGTGCCCAGTGTTCTGCTGCCAGGCTACTGTGCCATCCGTGGCCCTCGATGCCTGTGGGAACAGACAATAGGCTACCAGCAGCCCATGGGCCAGAGGGCCAGCCAGGATTCTAGAGGTAACTGCTACGGCCTAGCAACACGCCATGCAGCCCTAAACCAGAACCCCTTCAGTGTGCACTGCTAGGCACCCCAAGTTGTCTGAATCACAGTTGCAGGGGTCTGGCCTGGAAATCTCTCTCTCTCTCTCTCTCTCTTTTTTTTTCTTCCAGATTCTCTTTTGTTGCCAGTTCAGGGAGTCCAGGTGGTTGAGTATCAGATTGTTCCATCTTGTTGCCCTTTGGGGTTGCCTTAGGTGATCTGGAAGTCTGGTTTTGAGACTTATTTACGAGTCTTCTCATTTCAACAGATGCAGCCTGCTGTGCCCTTGTTGAGGCAACTTTTTGCTCACCCAGTGGTTTTCAATTCTCAGCAAGCCACTGAGCTGCCTTTTCCTGGCTGCCCACCAGCACACTAATTCCTGGGTTCAGTGGCGGCCTTCTGGATCTCTGAGCTGACCTGTTATCTGGGTGGGCTTCTGGCTGGGGCCTGTGTACACTTGGGGTGGTATCTAGGTGTGCCTCTGGCTAAGGCCCCTATGTACCTGTTGTCTGGGAGGGCCTTTGGCTGGGGGCTTTGTACCCCAGTTCCTGTTGTGTGAGCAAGCTTCTGGCTAGGGTCTCATGCACATATCAGTGGTATTAGGGCGAGCCTCTGGCTGTTGCTTGTGCACCTGTGCAGGTCTTTTCCAGGTGCGCTTGGCTTGGGCCAGTGTGCCCCAGCCTATGGGGGCGGGGCGGAGCCCTGGCTGGGATCTGCTTGCAGTCACACTGCTCTGGTCCACACCACTGCTCCCCCAACTAAGGTGGTCTGGTGTGCCCATATTGCAGGGATATTCTTTCGGACTCACTTTTCCAGTGGGCCTTAATTTTCATCAAGGAGCCTCAGAGAGGCCCTCTCTGATGTTCACTTCTGCTCTATCTTCTGGAGCTCAAAACAATGTTCTTTATGACCTCTGCAACTCTGCAGTGTGGATCCAAGTAATGGCACAGCTGTGGTGGGGGGGTGCTGCTGGAGCCCAAGTGGCTCACTCCCTTGGTGCGGGGTGGGGGGCTCTGCTCCTTGGCGCTCGGGGGGTGGGGTGGGGGGTATGGTGCCCTGAGAGCTGGAAATCGCTTTCTGACCAGCCCCTGGGGTGTTTGGAGGTTCAGAGGGGGCTGAGAAGAGACACTGCTCCTTTCTGCCTGTTAGCTCCCCAAGACTGCCTGTGATCCCTGGGGTTTGTGCCCCCAACCCACCTAATGTCCCTCCCTAGCCAAATCTCCCCGGCCTGCCAACCCAAATTTGGATCCCAAAGGGCCCCAGGTGGCCAAAGCTTGGTAAAATCCCAGCTGATGGGAGGTGGGGGAGCCTTTAGGAGGTGGAGCCTAGCTAGGGGAAGCAGGTCAATGGGGGCACGTCCTTGGGGGAGACAATGGGACCCCAGCCCCCGCTTTCTTTCTCTTTGCTTCCCAGCTGTCCTGAGGTGACCACTTTCCCCCAAAGCACCTGTGGGTGACACCATTCACACTGGGAGTCAAAGGAAACCTTGGTTTGACCTGAGCCTCATGCACCCTGTGACATGCTGCTCTGTGCAGAAGCTGGCTGGAATCAGCTTTTGACCCTGCATCCCAGTCTCTCGCTCTTGTCTTTGGGGGGAAGTGATTATGATAGGTATCTTCCTGTCAGCTTCATAGGCATTAATGTGCCTCGACAGGTTTCATAAACAGAACACTACATTATTCTAATGGCAATGAAATTGTAGCATCACTCTGAGACCAGTAAGAATTTAAAGAAAAAGGAATTGGATATGTTGAGCGTAGACATCATGAGATCGCTAAAAACAAAAGGTATCACAGATTCTCAGAGCAGAAAGGAAAAGGATTTTGGAGCATCCTACAGATTTTCATTTTTCAAAACTTACGTGTCGATCTCTATAACCCACACAAGCAAGGACTGTGTAACCTTTTTAATGACAAACAAAGGGTCCTTGTGGGCAAGAGTGAGGTGGCCCTAGGGCGTGTGGCCAGATCTGCCTGGGCCCATTGGTTCTGCTACCTCACAGAACCCAGTGTGAGGTCACAGTTGTTAGCTATATAAGGCCGAGGCTCAGGTGGATCGCTTGTGGGTGACCTAGGAGTTGGACGGCGAGTGTTGGTGGTGATTTGGTGATCGGGTTGGTGGTGTGGAGAGTGGAGCTTCTGTTTCCATCGAGATCTACAGGGTGGGTAGTGTCATGAGGGAACATCTTGGCTGGACTTCACCGACATGTCCAGCAGTCAGCCTCCAGGAAAACTATGAGGTGCTGGGCCTGACCACCAGCTCCAGCAGTCACAGCCGCCAGGAAAACTGTGAGGTGCTGGCCCGCTTTGACAAAGGCGGCTTTGGTAGGATCTTCCTGGCCAAACACTGGGGCACAGGGATGCTGGTCGCTGTGAAGGAGTTAGAGAAGGCAAAGGTGCCAGCAGCCTGCATTACATCGGAGGTAGAGATCCTGCAGGACCTTGAGCACCCTAACCTTGTACAGCTACTGGAGGTCATCAAAACCAAGAACGAAGTATACCTGGTCCTAGAGTATGTGACGGGGGGAAACCTGCAGCAACGGATCCTCAGGACTGAAAACCACAGGCTGCCGGAGGAGGAGGCCCGAGGGATATTTCGGGATATCATGGGAGCCGTGGATTATTGTCATGCCCAGGGAATTGTACACGGGGACCTCAAACCCCAAAATGTTCTCATAGATTCCAAAGGTCACGCCAAAATCTGTGACTTTGGGGCGGGATGCCGGTTCCTCCCTGGGCAGGAGGTGGCCATGGCTTATGGCACTGAGAAATACTGTGCCCCAGAGCGGTTCTTGCATAGGAGGTATGAAGGCCCTCCCCTGGATGTTTGGTCCCTTGGAGTTTTATTATATGAAATCCTCACGGGGCAGCTCCCGTTTAATGGGGCTAAAATAGAGATGGTCCGAACTATGCTATCTGGGAGGTACTCTTGTCCCCAGTCCATCTCCCGGGATGCACAAGATCTCATCCGGAACCTCCTGCACTCCAACCCCAGGATGCGGCCCACAGTGCAGGAGGTGCTGCAGCACGAGTGGCTCCAAGGTGTCCCACCCCTCAGTCCTCCTGAGCTCCCTATCCCTGTAAAAACTCATATCCTCCACCTGATGGACAGGATGGGATTTGACCCGCCGAAGGTCCTTCACTCAGTGAATAGAAAGGCGTACAACAACGAGATGGCCACATTCCTGCTGTTGCAGAGGCTGGCACTCCAGGGGGTGCCCTTAAGGATATGCGTGAGGCCTGTGTGTGCACCTGAGAATGAGGATGCCCCTGAACAGGAAATAGCATCACCCTCAACAGCTCCTGCACCCTCATCTCACATCCCCCGGAGGAGTGCCAGCGCACTTGTCACCTGCATGGGCCTCTTATTTCCTGGGGTGAAGCCCACAGGAAGGCAGGGTGGTGGAGGCTCCCAGCCACCCATTCCCATCCCCAGGACCCCAACTCCTGGCATGTCCTGCCAGCCTAGCCCTGCCGTGCCCAGGGTGTTCTGCCAGCCTGGCCCTGGGGCTTCCTGCTCTACCTCCAGCCCCACCTCCACCCCTAGCAGCAGAGGGAGGCAATGCTGGAAGGCTCTGAAGAGGAGCAGCAGAGACTACCTGACAGCCCTGTGCTGCGGCTGCCTGCCACCCTCAGGGCGCCACCAAAACAAGGTGGCCCCAATGTAAGTAGTATCCAGCAGAGACCCAGACAACCCTCAAGGAGGGAGGGAGGTTCAAGAGCTTCCTGTGAGGAGTGGGCTGTGTCCTGATAATGTCTTTTCAATTGTCAGGGAGGAGAGGAAGGCAGAGGGATGGAGGAGTCATGGTCATAGGGAAGAGTCTCAGATGGACAGGCAGACTTGCTGTGGGGTCTACTGCAGAGGAGGGTGGGGGTGACCGCAGCCAACAACAGCATCTGATGTTTCCACATGTCTGCTATGTGTCCATTTCACACATCTCCTTGCATTTTTAGTACAGATCCTTGAGAAGTGACTCCGTAGATGTGGCGATCCTGCTCATGGGGTATAAGACCGAGGGCCTTACCAACACTCCAAGGAGCTGAGTGCAGTGAAGAACACCTGGGAAGGAACACACTGGACAAGTTGAAAAATAAAACAGACCTTTATTAGTCTGGCCAGATGGCACTCCCAAAGCAAAATAGCTTAGAGTCCGAGGCTGTTCTTATAGGGTGTTGAGGGGGAAGTTAACATACAGAATTGAAGAAAAGGGACAAAGGTTAGTGGTCGACTGTCATGTATTGATGGTCAGCAGACATTTGCAGCTTGTTCTATAGATTGTGGTGTCCGGAACATCAGTTCTGGGCAAACAAGGAGTTGAGTAGTTTACTTTGGGACTTTAGGTCTGTTACAGATTTTATCCAGTGTCCCAAAACTAACAAGCATCTTTATCCATTAACTCACATTTAATCACAGTGAGGCTGGAGAAAAGAAACAAAGGTTATGCAGTCCCACATTCCTCACTGATTTTTTGGAACTTAAGTAATCTTACGCACAAATGTAGGCATCCATTGTATACAACAACATGATAATAATAAGCATGTACACACAACTATGATGACAAGAAAAAGTTGTTTTAACCATTGTAGGTTGGGCAACCACGAAGTTAACCATTTGAACAAGTCCCCGCCATCCTCATCATGTACTCTTTGAGCCAGATCTTCTAATTGTTTTACCTTTTTTTGATCTTTGGACCATTATCGGTAAGATTGAAACAACACATATTTTTTACTCTTTCACAACCTTGGTGGTGGAAGAGCAACAAATAGTCTATTGCTGTTCTATTATCTAAGATTGCCTGTCTCTGTTCCTGTAACTCTTGGTTAATTAATGCCAAGGCTGATGAGGTAGCATTTAACCCTTTGACCACCTTGTAAGCTAATTTTTGTACTGCCTTTTTAGCATGGACTCCTATAGAAGGCAGGGCAACAAAAGATGCTATCATGGTTATTACTTTAGCATCTGTTAACAGACCTACGTCATCATCACATCCTGGTGCAGTGTAAGGTGACCAACGTTTAGTTCTGTTAGGCACAATCAAATCAGTTCTGTCTGGCAACACTACAGCTAGATGACTCAAACAGCAACGGGTCTTGGTTAAATTTGTTGGAATATAACTAAAGGTTATTTCTTTACAGGTATAAAACCATCCTATGGGCAGGGAGATATGGCAATTGTTATACACAATTTTTTTGTTTCATACGGCAGGACATCCCTTCTGACCGTTTTATCCTCAGACATTTGGTTGTACAATTTTTATACATAGCACATTTAAGTTTTGTTTGACATAATTACCTTGGGTGTATACAATTTGACAGCATTTTTAGGTTTACAGCAGGTGTCATGCTCCCAATTATAACTATCTATGTAAGTAAGATTTTTTTCCTGGGATGTCCTTAAATAGGTTATAGGGTCGTATTAATTCTAAAGAGGTGCATACCGGAATAAGACAGCTTTTCAGCACATAATGGAAATTTACATCAACATTTAAGCAGAATTCAGACAAGTTAAGCGAGTTTGCCAATTGAATCCATACATTTTTTGTGTGATCTAGTCCTCTTGGGGGCAATACTGCCAGTGTCCCAGAGAATATTATCATTAAGGTGAAACATCTCCAACTCGTTCCAGTCTTAGCTTTTGGTCGCCTGGTTGGCTGGTAACCTTCCATTTATTCCTCCCATACCATGAACCCTTAAGGCAAATTTGGAGAGCACCAGGCCCAATCTTGGACTTAAAAAGGAAACTGAGGCTGGGTCTGGGGCCTGGGGCTGGGTCTGCCAGCCCTTTCCTGAGGGAGGGAAGGGTTTTAATGGAAATTGCATTATCTCCAGTGAGAAACAGAAGTGGGTTTTTTCTGTTTGTTTTTTGTTTTTTGTTTTGAGACAGGGTCTCACTCTGTAATTCAGGCTGGCCTTGAACTCACTATGTAGCCCAGACTGGTCTTGGAACTCGTGGGGCTCCTCCTCAGTCAGCCTCCCAAGTGCTGGGATTACAGGTGTGTGCCACCACACCTCAGTCCAATCACCCTTGCCACAGAGGACCAACCTCGGGTTCCAAGGAGACAAGAAGGCCTTGCCACAGAGCTGAGACTTGAGCTGGGACTTGAACTGCCAGCCCTAACACGGGGCCCTGTTGCTTTGGTTTGCCTATGCCGATTCCCAGTGTGAAGACCCTGGCTTCAATACCTAATACCACAGAGGGGGGAATAAAAAGGAGGGAGCAGGGCTGGGGCCTTCTCTTCTGCCACATGAGGCAGCAAGACAGCCTTCATTAAATCTGTAAAAAGGGGAAAATTAATCTTGGTGAGATCCAAGTGAGTTAGGCACAGTGAGTGCTTGGTGGGAGCCCGGCACAGTGGGCGCTGGGGAAGTCTCCATCCCTGTGGGTTGGTGCAGCCAGATGCTGCAGGAAGTAGAATGTGAACCTGACCTGTCTGTCTCCCTGCCCCAGGGAATGAGGATTTTTGCCTCCTGTGATTAAAAGGGTCCAACACAGTTCCAGATGGCACAGGGTCCCAGGTTGGTGGCCCTAAACATCAGCCCTGTGACCTATATCTCAGCCTTGCTGTCCCACACATCTGGTCGAGAATGAGTGAGCAAGGGGTTTTCCTACTCTTGTCTCCCTGTGGTGAGGCTACTTGCTCTGTACGGCAAGGTAGAAGGCTTTTCAGTTAAATTAGAATCCCACCTTGGTGCCGGGGATTTAGCTCAGTGGTTCCGCCACCTGCCTCACAAGCACAAGGTCCCGAGTTCGATCCCCGGTACCAAAAAGAAAAAGAATCCACCTTGGTGGCGCACGCTGAGGAGGCTGAGGCAAGAGGATTGCTGTGGGTTCAAAGCCAGCCTGAACTACATAGGGAGACCCTGTCTCAAAAATCAAAACAACAAAAAAAGAAAGAGACAGAGAAAGAGACCTGGTTCTAAGAAAAATATTAAGTAGCTAGACCGTGGCACGGTGAGTGAAGACTTGGCAGATGCCCCAGTTGGGAATACTTGAGAGGAAACCTTCACCATCCCTCCCTCCATTTGGCGGACGTGTTCTCCACCTAGCGGCCACAGTGCGGAACTATAGGCTGTTTTTTTGGTGGCCATGGGAGCAGTTTAAGGTCAACCGAATATTTTGCCAGAAGGTGAGAGAGAGGACGTTAGTGAGACTCGGCCAGAAAACATCTTTAACGAGTTGCAGACCACTTGAAAAATATCCCAAAGAAGTCCTCCTACAAAACAGGCAAAAGTAAAAAGAGGTGAGAGTTCACAAATAATCCGTTCTCCTGCTTTTCTTGAAACATTATAGCTTTATTGTCCCCTCCTTCCCGTTCCTCCCTCTCCAGGACAGCTTCACGAGTATGTCTCGTGTTTCTCCCGGGCACCCCGTTCACTCGGCCCTTCTGCTGGGGCTGTAAACTCTGGGGCTGCTTTCTGGCGCCCGGGACAACTTTGCCCTGAGTGTGTGCTCCCTAAGGGGACAAAACAGACAACAGCAGTGTGGAGTGGGGCTGGGGCCTCCTGGCTGCCACTGTCCACACCCTGTGCTCCTGCCCCAGGCCTCCCCGGGCGCCTGGCATCCGAGGGGGACCAGAGCCACGGGGCCTGCGTGGGCATTCGCACCCCCACCCCCCTGATCTCTGTGTCCACGAGGGTCCTGCCCTCCTTCCAAACTGCTGTGATTAGGTCGGGCCTCGAGGGCTACGGTGAACCTAAATATTCCCGTGGGAGCGTGAGCACCTGTTAGGAAGTGTATATGCTACCGGCCGAGTGTAACAAAGCATCCGTCACATCAGCAGCTTCAAGCAGGAGCAGCGGTTCATTGTTCACCTCATGGGGTTTTTGCAGATCAATCCCTAGCGGGAGAGCTCTGGACCCCGCAGGCAGGGTCTCATTGGGGCTGGGGCTGTCATCACCCGAAGGTGGGGCCTGTGTGGCAGGAGGCACCTTGAGATGAGAGCTTTGGCCCTGGGCAGGGGCCACAGGTCCCAGCTGGGGTTCTGACCAGGGACTGTGGTGAGACTGGTATGGCCCTCTGCACCGGGCTGCCTGGGCAGAAACAGAAAACACTGAGGGGGCAGAGCTGTTCCCATTGTGCGTCTAAATACCAGAGTCCTGGAGCAACTGCAGAAAGCCGTCCAAATGGGTGTGGCACACACCTGTGACCCTAGCACTCTGGGAGGCTGAGGCAGGAGGATAGAAAGTTTGACCCCAGCCTGGGAAATTTAGAGACTTAAATGAAATCCTCTCTTAAAGTGAAAAATAAAAAAGGGTTGAGGATGCAGTGCAGAGGCCCTGGGTTCAGCCCTCAGTACTAAAAGAAAGAAAGAAAAAAAAGGCAGCAGGGCATGGCAATGCATGCCTGTAAATCCAGCACTGGGGAGGCTGAGGCAGGAGGATCACTGTGGGTTTGAGGTCAGCCTGGAAAACTGTCATAAAGAACAACTACAACAACAACAACAACTAATAATAATAATAATAATAATAAGATAATCCAGGAGCTACAAAGTATAAAAACTCCCTAGAGGGTTCGACTGCAGAATCCAGCAGGCAGGAGGAAGAACGAGGACCCTGAGGACAAGGCCATTGGGATTGTTCTGTCCGAGGAGCAGGGAGGAAAGAAAGAAGGGAAATGCACAGAGCCCGAGGTCTTCAAGAGACGACGAGTGAACCCTCCACACAGGGACGATTCCCAGGGGAAAGCACAGGGATTGCATGGAAGATACAACGAATGGTGAAACACTTCCCACACCTGAGGAAGGCCCTAAATAGGCACAGCTAAAAAGCCCAAGACTGGGAGCCTGAGGCAGGAGGATCGCCCTAAGTTCAAGGCCAGCCTAAACTATATAACAAGAGCCTGTCTCAAACAGACAGACAAATGCTAGAGAGAGTCCTTCAGGCTGAAATGACAGAGCACTAGACAGCCCCCATGTCATGTGAGGAAACACCAACAAGAGGTAACTGTTGGGTAATTAGAAAATAGGTCATTAGGAGAGCCAGAACTGTTACACTTTGACTTTGTAGCTTATTTATATGATTTACAAGCAAAAAGTAAAAGTCATCAAATTAATGATGAATCCCTCCTGATGGGAACACAACATATAAAGACATTGTTGGAGGGCCGGGGATTTAGCTCAGTGGTTCCGCCGCCTGCCTCACAAGCACAAGGACCAGAGTTCGATCTCCGGTACCAAAAAAAAAAAAATTTAGTATTACCAAGATACTCATGTAAAGGTACAAGATCCCAATGATGAATGTAACTGTATTTTATACCTAAAATGTACCAATAAACTTAATGAAAAAAAAAAGACATTGTTGGTGACAATCCCAATATAAAGAGGAAAAATGGAGCTAAGTGTAAAGTATCCATGTCCTACAGAAATAAGTTTGCATTATTCAAACTAGGCTGTCATAAGTGTAAGATGTTAATTGCAATCCCAGAGATAATTGCTAAGAAAATCAGTAAAACGTACACAGCAAAGGAAAGAAAAGACAAGATGTGCCACATGAAACCCAGCCATAGGGGCAGGAGGTGTGCCAGGCTGGGCTCAGTGCTGTAATATGGGTTTGCAAAGGAATAGATTTAATACAGGACAGGGCCAGGGATTTAGCTCAGTGGTTTCACCGCCTGCTGTGCAAGCACAAGGACCCGAGTTTGATCCCCGGTGCCAAAAAAAAAATACAGGACACATAATTTATAGGATTATTCTATAATATTCACCCCAAAAGTCAAATGCAGAGGAGTGTAAGAAATCTGTCCACACCCTAGAGACCTGAAGAATCCAGCCAAGGGCCTGGATCCCACAGCAACATCCTGCACAAGTCCAGCCAGAGGCCCAGAGCCCACAGCAGTGTCTCATGCAAGTCCCTATTGAGGATCTGCACCCAGAAGCCCCAAAGGCCAGTGGTGGAAGCCAGAAACCCTGCACCTGCAGGGTGAAGAATCTGTGCCATCAGGCTGAGTCATCTGCACTGGAGCCAGGAAGCAATGCTCAAGGTAAGGACCAGAGCTCCCCTGACGACAACAACAACCATTCCCAGCAACAGCAAGGACCTGAGCTCCTCTGACGATGAGAGAACAGCCAAGTTCACATCAGGAAAACCAGCCGAGGCAAGCTTCTCCAAGAAAATCAGCAGCCCACGATCTTCCCCTCCAGTTCTCCTTTTATGCCATTGCCAACAATCCTCAGATGGGTCTTCCATGCCCAGACTATGCTGACTCAGTTAAACTGGGCGTTCCAAATTGACTATTAGTTAATCCAGTGCAGACAGCAACACCCCAAACACAAACCACAAAACTAAGTCCCTGAAAAGGTGCAAGGAGGGAACTGAACAGAGAGCGAGTAATGCACACCAAAAACACAGCTAAACGGCAAAAATCAGGGCTTTCTTCTTGGCAATTACTATAAATATAAATGGGCCAAACTGTCCAGATGCACAGGGTGGGTTACAAAAACAGGATCTCTATATGCTGTATTTAATGATGCTCACTTTGAGTACAAAGATACAGAAAGATTGCAAAGGTAGAAAAAGATATTCAATTAAAATAGTGTATTTTATGGATACCTGTAATCCCAGCACTTGGGAAGCTGAGGCAAGAGGATCCCTGAGAGTTTCAGGCCAGCCTGGGCTACATAGTGAGTTCAAGGACAGCCTTAACTATACAGTGAGACCCTGTCTCAAAAAAAAAGTGTAGCCAGAGATTTAGCTCAGTAGTTCTGCTGCCTGCCTCACAAGCGCAAGGTCCCGAGTTTGATCCACGGTACCAAAAAAAAAAGTGTATTTTAATAATACTTCTATTATTGGGAAGAAAATGATTTTTATTTCAAAAAGGTAGCAAGCGGCAAGAAAAGTATATATTGATAAAAGTTTCAATTCGGCAAGGAGATACAAGAATTGCTGAATGTGGTGGCGTACACCTGTAATCCCACACTTGGGAGGCTGTGGCAGGAGGACTGCCATGAGTTCAAGGCCAGCCCGAGCTACATAGTGAGACCCTGTCTCAAAAACAAATATATATATATATATATTCATATGAAGCAAAAAGCATCATAATTGAAGGCTTTGATAGAAACTGATAGAACCAACAGAAGCTCTATGAGGAAACAGAGGACCCGAGCATGCTGTAAACCAATCAGACCAGCAAACGTCTGCAGAACTCAAGTCAGCAGCTGTCCTCTGCTGTGCTCTCGGGGGCTCATCTAGGAGAGACTGCGGGTCAGGCCCCAGCTCAAGTCTGATTCACAGAACATCTTCCCAACTCCAGAGGAGCAAAAGTGGAACTCAACAGCAGGAAGAAAGCCAGAATCCTCACAAACACGTGGACATCACAGCGCACACTCCTGAATAAGCAGCAGGTCAGAGATCACAGGGAGACCAGGGGACGAGAGCAGAACCTACCAGGATTGAGACGCAGTGAACCGGAAGTGGTGTTCCAGGGCAACCTCCAGCAAGAAATACCTCCATAAAAAGAAAAGGATCTCAAACCAACAGCCAACTGCACCCTTCAAGGAACAACAGAAAAAAATAACAGAAGAACCCAAAGCCGGCAAAGGAAGGAAATAACACAGACATCGGCAAAGACACATGAGCTAGAGAATAGAAAAGCAATGGAGAACACTAGTAATGCCAAAAGGTAGTTCTTCGAAAAGATGGACAGAACTTTAGCTAGATGACAAGAAACAGGGAGGACTTGAATTATTAAAAAGGAACACACCGGACAAGTTGGAAAGCAAAACAGACCTTAGTCTGGCCAGACGGCACTCCCAAAGCAAAGTAGCTTAGAGAGGCAGCAAGCCCAGAGTCCGAGGCTCTTTTTATAGGGGGTTGCAGGGAAGTTAACAGGCGAAATTTACAGAACAGGAAACAAAAGTTAGTTGTCTTACATTTGTATGTTAATTAGCCTGACATGTACTGATGGTCAGCAGATGTTTTGTAGATTGTTCTATAGATAGCAGTGTCCTGGAACATCAGTTTTCGAACAAAGAGTTGAATAATTCACTTCGGGACCTTATGGCTGATACAGATCTTATCTAGTGTCCCAGAACTAACAAGCATCTTTATCTATTTACTCACATTCAATCACAGTTGGGGCTAGGGGAGTTTTATGATTACAGAGTTATGCAGTCCCACATAGCCAAGGTCAGTTCCCTCAAGAATTAGTTAAGTGAAGGCAGGTTTACTAGCAACAGTGTGAGGCGGCTGCTTCGAAAGTTTGCAATCAGGCGCGTGGCGGGCGGCCCGGTTGCCCTGGAGACCGGGCCTTTCCTCCCCGGGTGTCGCCATCTTTGGCGCCAGGTGGGGCCCAATGAGCGGCTGAGCGGTGGCAGGAGGCGGGGCAGCAGCGGCAGCTAGGCCTGGCGCCCATCTCTGTCGCGGTCATGGAGGTACCCCTCAGTCCCCTGCTCCTCCTCCTGCTGCTCGGGGATTGGGCCCCGGCTCCGGGCAGCGCCTCCTCGGAGGCCCCGCCGCTGGTGAATGAGGACGTGAAGCGCACGGTGGACTTGAGCAGCCACCTGGCCAAGGTGACGACCGAGGTGGTCCTGGCACACGCGGGCGGCGGCTCCACCTCGCGGGCCACCTCCTTCCTCCTGGCCCTGGAGCCCGAGCTCGAGGCCAGGTTGGCACACCTAGGAGTGCAGGTGAGTGCCGGCTCCCTTCCGCTGCCACAGACTGGAGCTCAGAGCTTGGGGCCCCGACAGCGCCCCCACCGGAAGTGCGGAGCCCTGGGGCGCTGGGGGGACTGAGGGATCGCGGAGAGCCTGGGGGTGGCCTAGTCCTCGCTTCGGGCCGCGTCGCCACCGGGACACGTCAGCTCACGGTCGCCCCGCCCCCCGCCACGTGGGCTCCGCCCCAGCCAACCCCCAACCCCGCGCGGGGACCTCCGGCCACGCCTGGAGGTGGCCAACGCAACCTGGTGTCGCCATCTTCATGCATCTGTACGGTCGGACACCGGGCCAGCGTTGGTGAACTACAGTGAATTACTTTCCTTTCATTCAGTATCTTGTCCTTTTAAGTGCTTCCTCCTAGACCCCATTCGGACCAACCAGAAATGGAACAGGTTTCTGGTGTTCGAGTTCGTAGTCACTTGAGACCCCCGCCCATAGAACACACTTAAGATTGCTAACGGATGCTCGCAGAAAGTTGAAACTTCTCCAAGTTAGTTTGAACTCCTACGGATAATAGAAGTCCTTTGATACTGTCCAGAAAGGTAAAGTCGATCTTTCTCTCTCACCTGTGGGTTCTCATTTTTACAGCTTAGCACTTACGGGAACACATAGCTTTGGGAATAGAGGGAATATACATGCACAGAGGTTTGCTTTTCATTACTATTTTCATTAAACACAGTTAATTAGGCGGTTACCCAATTATTTGTTGAGAAGAGACTAGTCATTACAGTGTCAGTTTCTTTTAAGCACACACTATTCGCTGGCTGAATGTGGAGTTATAAAGCTGGATTTATAGCGATTGTGTTTCTGAAGTGATTCCCTTTCATTTCTGTCCATCATGAGATGTAGTTTTACTCAAAGGTTTCTTTCTTTTCTTTTTTTTTTTTTAAGTAGGAAGATACTTATTGATAGGAAAGCTACTGAGAGGCAGGAGGGGTCCGGAGCAGGTAGTCCCTCAAAGGTTTCTGAAAATATGTCAAAACATCATTTGCCCAATAATGAATGTCATTATATATATGAAATTAATTTGAAAAAAAGAAAAGAAAAAGTCATTTAAATGCGCCGTACCACCCCTTTTTTTTTGGTACCGGGGATCTAACTCGTGTCCTTGCGCTTGCGCAGCAGGCAGCGAAACCACTGAGCTAGATCCCTGGCCTTACCACCTTTGAATGGTTTTTGTTTTTGTTTTTTGGTACCAGGATCGAACTCGGGTCCTTGCACTTGTGCAGCAGGCATCAAAACCACTGAGCTAAATCCCCTCCCCTTTATTTTTGTTTTTGCAGTGCTGGAGATTGAACCTAGGGCTCTACTACTGAGTTGCATCCCCAGCCCCTTTTTATTTTTTATTTTGACACAGAGTCTCACTAAGTTGTCCAAGGTAGTGGCATACTTGCTATCTTTGTGCTTGAGCCTCCTGAGTACCTGGGATTACAGGTGTAGTAGTCACAGTGCCTGGTTACTCTTGAATATTTTGACTGTAAAATCCCATTCTTTCACAAAGGCAGTTGTGATTTAAGGAGGTTGTCGCAATGTCACTGGATCACAGCAGAAGGCAGCTGTCCTCCTGTCCTGCTGGCTTTATTGTCTCCCAACTTTATTGAAGTGTAATTGGTATATAAAAAACTATGGATAATTAATGAATACAGTTTGGTGAGTTTGGATGTATAGCCTTGTACACTGTGTTGCTTTTACAAATCCAGGCAATAAACACATCATCACCCCAAAAAGTTGCCTATTGTCCCTTAGACTTTGTTTTGTATTTGTGGTAAGCTAACTTAGTGAGACTCTACTTTGTGTCAGATCCCATGGGAGGTATTTTAAGTATGTTCCCTTTTAACCCTCATAGCGTCTTTCTGTTTTAGTACAGCTGGTGAGGAGTCTGTTTGGGGAGGTTGTTTAATATTGTCTTCCAGAGAAGATAAGTCTGGCCGCACCCAGGTGAGCCTGGACCACTGTGCATGCTCTTCTGTGTCCCCAGGCTACTGCCTTGCTGGCCTGAGTGAGCGGTAGCAAGGTTGTGCTGGGGTGTAAGACTGGCAGCAGCACCATTGGGTTCTTCACAGACGCTTGTTGACTCTGTAGTCCTAGAGAGACCAGTTCAAGGATGTATGTTCTGCTTTGTACCCCTTATGTGGATGATAAGCTTACCAGAGAGGGTATAGTTGCCTTGGAAACTGGTGAGTTTGCAGAAGGCTCTTGATGGATTGACTTCAGCCATGGAGAAACCTTTCAGGAGCTGGTGGAAGAGACCCTGGGATTACTGATTAGGAGCCAGTGGATCCTCTTGTACCACAAAGATCATTTCAGTTTTTGCTGTCATTTGGGCCCTGAATTTGAAAGATTTTTTTTCTCATATTTTATTAAGTAATAGTTTTTCCAATAAGACCAATAAACCTGTATATAAACAAGTGGTCATAATAAGCTTGAATATTACAATGTTACCATTATGGTAAGAGTCTAGTCAAAGTAATGGAACTTGCATCCTTGGGTCTGTTGTTTTTTTGGTTTTTTTTTGGTTCCAGTACATGCTGTTTTTTTATCACAGTAGCTTTGCAGCTTTATTTATTTATTTATTTATTTATTTATCAGTACCTGAGATCGAACTTGGGACCTTGTGCTTGCGAGGCAGGTGCCGGAACCACTGAGCTAAATCCCCAGCCCTTTGTAGTATAATTTAAAGTCAGGGATTGTTTTTTGCATGTTTTGTTTTGATGTGGTACTTGGGATTGAACCAGGGTCTTGCCTGTGGAAGGAAAGCCTCTGCCAGTGAGCTACATCCCCAGCCCAGGGATTGTTTTGCCCCTTGTCTTGCCTTTGTTGCCCAGAATTGCCTTTACTATTCTAGGTCTCTTCTGGCCTCAAATGAATTTATAGTTGATCTTAGCCAAAAGGGCGAGAAGCAGTGTGGCTTCAAATGAATTGTAGGATTGTTTTCTCTAATTTTGGGAGATATGTTGTTAGAATTTTGATTGAGATTGCATTAAATCTGTATAACAACTTTGGAAGTATGGCCATTTTCACTATATTGGTTCTTCCTATCCAAGAACAAGAGATATCTTTCTGTTTTCTGATATCCTCTTTGATCTCTTTTTTTCAGAGTACTGTAGTTCTCAATGTAGAGGTTACTTCTTTCATTAGATTGATTCCTAGGTATTTCATTTTTTTGGATGCTATTGTGAAAAGTGTGTTTCCCTAATTTCTCTCTCACTGAGTTTATTATTTGTGTACAGGAAAGCTACTGATTTTTTGAGTGTTGACTTTCTATCCAGCTAAGCTACTGAATTTGGTTATTAAATCTAGAAGTCTTTTGGTGGAGTTTTATTGAGGTCATCTATGCACAGTATCATGTCATCTACAAATATGATAATTTAACTTCTTCCTTTCCTATCCTTATTCCTTTTCTTTTTTTTGGTACTGGGGATTGAACTTGGGACCTTGTGCTTGCGAGGCAGGCAGCGGAACCACTGAGCTAAATCCCTGGCCCAAGTATCCTTATTCCTTTTAATTTTTTGGTTTTTTTTGCTTTCTGACTATTTATGACAAATGTTCCACATCCACATCTCTCTCCACTCAGGAGTTCTTTGAGATGATGCCATCAGCCTTGGCCAATCGTAGAACAGTCATCTGATTCACCCATCCTGCAAATGGCCCTGCAGATGGCGAAGGTTTTAAACTGGCCATTAAACCTGCCCATGACCTTGTCAACCTCAAGCACATTTATCTGGATGGATGCATGGTCCTTGGCACCAATAATGCGGTTGCTGGCAGAGCACTTCTGTGGCACATACAGGTCCATGAACTCGCCCGCGGCGTTGTTCTGCACATTGAGGCCCGGCCTGCTGCCTCCACCATTAGTGGGGGCAGAGAAAGGAAAACATATATATATATATCTCCATATGATTTTTTTTTTTTTTTGCAGTACTGGGGATCAAATGCAGGACCTTGCACTTGCAAGGCAGGCACAGTGCCACTGAGCTAAATCCCTGGCCCTTAATTTCTTTCTCTTGTCTAATTGCTGTGGCTAATGTTTCCAGAACTATATTGAACAAGAGTGGTGACACTGGATATCCTTGTCTTGTTCCTGATTTTAGAGTGAAAGTTTTCAATTTTTGTCCATTTAGTATCATGTTGGTTTGTCATAGATGGCTTTTATCAGATTGTGATAAAGACCATCTATTCCAATTTTCTGTAGGATTTTTATCATGAGTGGGTGTTGGACCTTGTCAAATGCTTTTTCTGCATCTCTTGAGATGAACATGTTTTTTGTCCTTGGCTCTGTAAATATAGTGTACTACATTTATTGATTTGCACATGTTGAACCATCCCTGCATCCCTGGGATAAATCCAACTTGGTCATGGTGTATAATCTTCTTGATGTTTTGCTACATACATTTTGTTTGCCAGTATCTTTGTTTTGTTTTTGGTACCGGGGATCGAACTCTGGACCTTGCACTTGCAAAGCAGGTGGCGGACCCACTAAGCTACATCCCTGGCCCCATATTTGCCAGTATCTTATTGAGGATTTTTGGATCTATTTTCCTTAGGGAGATTGGGCTGTAGTTCTCTTTTTTGGTTGGATCCTTCTCTGGTTTTGGAATCAGGGTAATGCTTGCATCCAGGAAAGAATTTGGGAGGTTTGCTTCCCTTTCAATTTCATTAAAGAGTTTGAGGGCCAGGGATTTAGCTCAGTGGCAATGTGCCTGCCTTGAAAGCGCAAGGTCCTGAGTTTGATCCCTGATACTAGAAAAAAAAAAAAAAAAGAGTTTGAGAAGTAGCAGCGTTAGTTCTTCTCTAAATTTCTTGTAGAATTCAGCTGTGAATATGTCAGGGCCTGGGCTTTTCTTTGTTGGTCTGGTTTTAATTACATCTTCAGTTTCATTGACTGATATTGGTTTATTTAGAATTTTTGTATCTAGGAGTCTGTCCATTTCTTCTGTGTTTTCCATTTTATTAGAATATAGGTTCTAGGGCTGGGGATTTAGCTCAGTGGTGCCGGCTTGCCTCGCAAGTACAAGGTCCTGAGTTTGATCTCTGGTACTGAAAAAAAGACTATAGGTTCTTGAAGTAGGTATTGATGATCTTCTGGATTTCTGTAGGATCCGTTGTGATTTCACTCTTTTCATTCCTAATTGCATGGATTTGAATCTTTACTTTTTTTGATAAAGTTAGCTAAAGGTTTGTAAATTTTATTTAATCTTTCAAAGAACCAACTCTTTGTTTCATTGATTCTTTGTATTGTTTTCTTAGTCTCCATTGCATTAGTTTCTGCTCTGATTTTTATAATTTCTTCCCTTGTACAAGTTTTGGGCTTGATGTGCTTTTCTTTTTTTCAAAGCTTGAAGTTCAACGTTAGGTTCTTTATTTGAGCTCACTGTTTCACCACTATGAATTTCCCTTGTAGGCCTGCTTTCAGTGCATCTCATAAGTTCCAGTATGTTGTACTGGCATTATCATTTAATTGTAGAAACTCTTAATTTCTTCTTTAATTTCATCTGTGACCTATTGATTGTTCAGAAGAGTGTTATTTAACTTCCATGTGTTTATGAAGTTCTTGTGGTTTCTTTTGCTGTTGATTTCCAATTTCATTGCGCTATGGTCTGATCATATGCATGGGATAATTTCAATTTCTTTGCATTTACTTAAGCATGTTCTATGAGCTAGTATGTGCTCTGTTTTGGAGAACATCCTGTGTGCAGTTGAGAAGAATGTGTATTCTGATGTTCTGGGGTGGAACACTTTGTAGACATCTACTAAGTCCATTTGTTCAAAAGTTTGGTTCAGTTCTAACATTTCATTGTTGTTTTTTTGTCTAGTTGATCTAAGTGTGACAGTGACAGTGGGCTATTGAGGTCCCCCACTACAATTCTATTAGTGCATATTGGATTTTTTATGCCTGTTAATATTTGTTTTATGTAGTTGGGTGCACTAGTATTTGGTGCATATATATTTATGATTGTTATCTTTTCCTCTTGGATTGTTCCCTTTAGAAAGATGTAGTGACCTTTGTCTTTCTTAATCAGTCTTGGCTTTGTCTGCAAATAGAATAGCTACTTCTGTTTTTTTTTCCAGGTTTCTGTCTCACGGAGTATTGTTTTCCATCCTCTGACTTTCAGTCTATGAATTTCTTTTTGAATTAAATGTATTTCTTGTATGCAGCATATTGTTGGATTATGCTTCCTGATCCATTCTGCCAGTCTATTTCTTTTGATTGGTGAATTGAGATCATTAACATTGATGGTTATAACATATATATATATATATTTAATATATATTGACTTATCTTGTCATGTTATTTTCCTCTTGGGTCTCTTTTTTCCTCTGTTTAGTTTCTTGCCTTGTCTGGTGAATTCATTTTGTTGGTGTTCATGTAGTTGTAATCCTTGTTATCTCTTTCTAGAATATCCTTCAGAGCACTTCAGAGTGCTGATTTGGTGCTCAAGAATTTCCTCAGCTGTTCTTTGTTATGGAAGTATCTTATTTCTCCATCAATTTTAAAAGATAGTTTTGTGAGGTACAGCAATCTAGGTTGGAGGTTGTTTTCTTTTAGGGCTTGAAATACTTCACTCCAAGCTCTCTTGGACTTAGAAGTTTTGTGTTGAGAAGACTGCTGTGATTCTGATGGGCTTTCCTTTGTAGGTGATTTGTTTCTTTTCTCTAACAGCTTTTGAGGGCGCAAATCACTTTATTGGGGGGCTCAGGGGTGGGGAGAAGGTGCTGAAAATACACTTAAGACTGAGATCCGATGTCCTTGGCAGGGCTGGATCTCTCCCGTTCTGCTGTTGGTAAAAGCTCTCTAACAGCTTTTAATAGTCTTGTGTTAGATTTCTGGAATCTTGAGTATTACATACCTTGGTGTAGGTATTTTTTTTTTTTGGTACAGGGGATCAAACATGGGACCTTGCACTTGTGAGGCACGCGGTGGAGCCACTGAGCTAAATCCCCACCCCTGGTGTAGGTATTTTTTGATCATGGCTAATTGGAGTTCTATATGGCTCATTTATCTGTATGTTAAATTCTTTTACCTTGTTTGGGAAGTTTTCTACCATTGCAGTGGACCCTTCACTTACAAACTCAATTCATTCTTGAGGGCTGGTTTTAACTCAAGTTGGTCAATTGAAGGTTCAGGTTCCTCTGCACAGCCTTCAAAGTCTCTTTCCTGTATATAGACAGATCTCAGTGTCCTTAGAGAGACATTTACCCAGGGTTTCCCAATTAACTCCGCACAGGAAAGAATGTAATATTCTTTCCAGAACTCTTTAAGAGTTAAATCTGTGTCTGAGACCATCTGGAAACACAAGCCACTGGCATTTGAATCATAACTCAAGACTTTGGTCATAAGTTAAAACTAAAATTCTGGTGGTAACCCAAGTTGTTCTTATGTCAGACTGGTTGTACCTTGAGGGTCTACTGTACTTCTGTGAACAGGTTTTTTTTTTTTGTTATTTGCACTATCTTGTGGTTTTTCATTGACTTGGATCAATCTTATGTTTTTCCTCTTTGTATTATCTAGCATCCGCTAGATTGATTTCTCGTGGTCCTTTGCTAATTTTAAGAAATCTTTCTTTTCATGATTGCTAACTGCAATCCTGTCTTTCTGTATCTGATATTATGTCCTTTCATTGTACAATTCTGTTGTGTGTACTTTCAGTGGAATTTTTAATCTCCTGGATATGTTTGAATCTGTTTCGTGGATTTCATTTCTTTCTCATGCTGAGCATTCATGGTTTCTATCATTTTCCTAAGTTCTGCTATTTTTTTTATCTCTTCTTTAGAGTCACTAAGCATGTCTTTCATTATGGTCACCATCTCTGTAGTTACCTGAGAAATTATTTCTGATTTGATTTTTTTTCTAAAAAAAAAATCATTTGTCTGCTTTGTTACTTCCACTGTTCCAAGTTCAGAGAGTCCAGGTGTGTGCCTTTCAGACTGTTCCCCCTCATTGCTCTGTGGGTTTGCCTTTGGTGAGCTAAAAGTTTGGGATTGCATCTTAGCTTATCTTCTCATTTATTTTCTTTTGTTTTTCCAGTACCAGGAATAGAACTCAGGACCTTGTGCTTGCCAGGCAGGCACAGGGCCACTGAGCTAAATCTTTGGCCCCTCATTTCCTTCCTTCCATAGTTTAATTCCTGGGTTGATGCCTCTAAATTACTTATGGTGAATAGCTTTATCACTAGTATTTAGAACCCTTAGGAAATGACTACTCAAAGTTGTCTTCCAGATGTAGCTGGTTTTTGGGTTTTGAATCTGTTGCAAGATCCTACCACTTCAATTTATTGGGGATGAGAAGTTGCTACCTACTTGGCCCAGCCCATAGTTTTTTGGCACTTACCTATAGTATTTTGTAAGACCCTTAGGGAATCTTAGTCTTGGTGTACCAGGAAGAACAACTGATTAGCACAGTCATATCACCTTGGCTAAAGTAGTGCAATCACCAATAACAATAGCATCATGTATAGCCTAGAAAATGACAAACGTGGTAACTATTAACCTGTCACTTTTGGGCCGGGGATTTAGCTCAGTGGTTTTGCTGCCTGCTGTGTGAGCCCAAGGACCCGAGTTTGATCCCTGATACAAAAAAAAAAAATTGTCACTTTTAACTGTATGAACTAGATTTGTGGTTATATAACAAAATGTAAAACAAGTCAGAAAACTGTATGCAGTAAATAAGCCCTCAGTATCTCAATTTTACCCTCAGGGGAGAAAATTTAAAAGGGGTTAGGGGGAAAATAGAGAAACAGAAGAAGAGATTAGAAGCAAGGCTGAGGACAAAGGAAGGTCACACAAACTTTGGGAAACTGGTGAAAAAGACAGGAGGGAAAGAGGAGGAAGAAATAAAAATGAGCAGATCAGAATAACAACAACAAAAAACTAGAAACTGTGTTCTTACTCATATAAAAACAAGAACAAACAATCAAGAAAAAAGAAAAAACAAAACAAAACAAAAACCAGAAAAGAGAGCCCAAAAAAGGACAAGAAAATAAGAAAAAAAAAATGTTCACCTTGAGGCGTGTCTTGGTAGACAGCATTGGCAGAGTCCAGATCCAAGTTGATTAATCCCAGAAAGTAGCTTTATGGCAGAGTAGTGTATATATAATTCCAGCAAGCCTGCATCTTTAGTTCCACTGAAGTTCAGGCTGGTTTTGGGCTTTGAGGCTTGAACCAGATTTGTTCAGCCTGCAACAGTCTGTGTGCCTCCTGCCGGCTTAAACTCAGCTGCCTGACGTCTTGCCAACCTGAATTCAGTAGCCTCACGGCCACACCAGGAACCACTAGATGAAGCCAGCCTGCAGCTGTTCTGAGTTTTGAGTTCAGTTGGCCCTTCTCCAAGATGGCTACTGGCCAGTCACCCTCTCCTGGGGGACATCTGAACCTGAGTAACTCACCAGCCACTGCAATCCACTGTGTCCACTGTTCCACTCCACTGGTATGCTTCTCTGTGGAGGCCTCTGAGGTTGCCAGTAGTCACTGCATCTGCAGGTTCGAGCCACCCCTCACACACAGTGCATCCAGGCTCAGGGAAAAAGTACCACCTGCCATCTTCTTTTTGAAATCTCTCTTTGCTCTTCCCATGGGCTTCACTTCTCTCTTCCGATCCTTACTAGGTCCCAGGGTCCCACTTCCCTTGTCTTCCTCACATTGCTATGTTTCAGTGTCAAGACACCAAATCTCAGAGAGGCTCTTTCTCTGCTGCGCACCATTCCACCAGTCTGTTTTTTTTCTTGAGAAAGAGCCTCACTAAGTCATTAAGTTGCCCAGGCTGGGGTTGAATTTGCCATCTTCCTGACTCAGTTTCCCAGAGTGCTGAGGTTACAGCCATGCACTACCTTACCTGGCTTTTAACTTTAGAGTTTTCTTTTAGTCCTGGGGATTTAACCCAGGGTCTTACCCTAGGCAAGTTCTCTACCACTGAGCTACATCTTAAGCCCTATTTCATGCTTTTTGAAATATTAAAAGTAATATTTTAAAAATTCCTCTTGGGCCGGGGCTGTGGTCCAGTGGTAAAATGTACACTTAGCATGCACATGCCCTTGTTTAATCCTCCATATAGCTTTGAGTGCCACTGGGAAGCGCTGCTTTAATCCTCATGTAGGGCCAACATGTCTATGTGTGTGGTTGGGTTGGCAGACGGATTGTTGGAACACATATATACATGTTTCCCTTACAGTCTCATCCATGGTCTGGTGTGATCCAAGGTGCCTATTCAGGAAGCCTCTGTGATGCCCTCTCTTGGTTATGAGTCCTCTTGAGTGGCGAATGTGAGTAGGAAGTGCACCAGGTGGCTGTCAGGTGCCTTATCCCCCCAAGGGCTGCTGCCATGGTTACTTCTGTGGGAGTAAAGACAGTCTTGGTCATACCTAAGACTTATTTATTTTCGCTGGGTGTGGTGGCGCATGCTTGTAATGCCAGCATTTGGGAGGCAGAGGCAGGAGGATTGCTGTGGGTTTGAGGCCAGCCTATGCTACATAGTGAGTTCAAGGCCAGTCTGAACTGTATAGTGAGACCCTGCCTCAAAAAAAAATACTATTTATTTGCTATGCATATACATATACATATACATATATATATATATATATTTTTTTTTTTTTTTCTTTTGTACTGGGGATCAAACTCAGGACCTTGTGCTTGCAAGGCAGGCGGTGAAACCACTGAGCTAAATCCCTAGCCCTATATATATATATATTTGAATTTAAGGAGGAAAATGTTTAAAAAGAAGCCTTTGATGGTTGTGGGAGGTACATTTGGCAATGTGATCTTTATTTGCATGTGTGCATTTGGTCATTCATGCAAAGGTTTCACATATATAGAGTTTATTCTGTGCAACAGCAAGTCTTCCACAGTGTCCCTAGGTTTCAAATTTAAAAACTTGTTGTGCGGGGCTAGGGATTTAGCTCAGTGGCGCTGCTGCTGCCTTGCAAGCGCAAGGTCCTGAGTTTGATCCCTGGTACTGAAAAAAACACAAAACTTGTTGTGGGGGCCTCACACCGCTAATCCTGCTGCTGCCAGCACTCAGGAGGCTGAGGCAGGAAGATCCAAAGCTCCAGGCCATTTCCCCCAGTCCCAGTGAAATAGGGGAAATAAATATAACTCCTCACCTTCTAGGTGTCAAATACGCTGAGTTCCTGTGCTCCAGAATCAAAGATTGAATTCTAAGGAACAGCGAAGGTTAAGAGGAGGAAAATTTTAGCTAGAGAGTGAGACGGAGCTCCTGAGAGACAGAAGGGGACCCAAAACTGGGTTACCAAGGAGCCTACTTCTCTAAGGAAGTTTCAGAGAGCAAAATCAAGAGCTGTATGTAATCCTGGGAGCCATGGAGAGCCTCGCTGGCAGTGGTGGGCATACCTGGTGGAAGGTGCCTAAGCACTTCTGGGCCCTGCTGGTCTTCTACATGGACACGGAGCAGGAGGAGCCCGTGTTTAGCTGGAGGGACCATGACCTGTGCATCAAGGAGCACAGCCACACTCTGCTCCACCTGGAGGACTGGGCCACCGCAGTGGGCCAGACCCATGTCACCGTGGTGGGGCCCCAGGGAGCTCAGTGCTAGCTGTAGGAGCTGCTGTGCAGCCTGGGCAGTGGGATGTGCAGCAGCCAGGCCCAGGACCATGTGATGCTGCATATGCAGCTGCCTGCTGAGCTGGGCTGAGCTGGCTGCCACCAGGCTGGGGCAGCCACACCTGAGGGACCTGAACCTGGCTGCCTGGCCGGGAGTGGCTGTCTCCCTGCAGCTGCCTTGGGCCCTCCTGGTCTGGTGGCTGCTCTGGTTTCTGCTGGAGCTCACTGTGCCCGTGAGCAGGGGAGTTACGAGCTGGGAGACAGGCGCTGCCCAGCCTGGAGACAGAGACAGGGAGATGTAGATGCTATGTGGATCCTGGCTCCTCCTGTGTCGGCAGATCGAGGCCTGCAGAAGCCCACATGGGAGAACTGCTCCTCTGCTGGAGACACTGGTGACACCAGCCACTGACTGAAGCCTGAGAGCTGTGAAGTCTGGATTGGGCTGTAGAGCAAGTTGGAGACTGGCCTGAGCTACATGGAGGACCGTGTCCCAAAAACTGAAATAATATTCAATCTGGGGGTGAGGGGAAGAGGATGCTGAATGTAATTAAGATATTATGTACATGTACCAAGTATTTGCATAATGTACTAAACAAAATAAAATTTATAAGAGGAAAAAAAGAAAAAAAAAATCCAGCTGCTGCTCCAGGCCTAGGTGGGAGTATTCCAAGTTTGAGGCCAGCCTGGGGAATGTGTGAGACCCTTTCTCAAAATAAAAATTTTTTTAAAAGGCTGAGGATGTAGCTCAGTGGTAGAGCACTTGCATGGCATGAGCAAGGCCTTATTTCCACCCCTAGCACCAAAAATAAAAACAGTTACCAGAACCAAAGTTCAGGTTTTGTTTTTTGTGGTGCTGTAGATGGAACCTAGGACTTTCCTCATGGTAGGCACGAGCTTTGCCACTGAGCTAAGCCCTTACTTACAAACTTCAGTTTTAAAGAAGTTCTGCTAGTTTGGATACTTCAAAGTGGCTGTTCTGAGACAGCTGGTTAATTATGACTCCATTTAGAAACCAGAGGACATAAGGAAGAAAAAATTTTTTGTTGTTGTTACTGGGGATCGAACTCGGGACCTTGCGCTTGCATGGCAGGTGCTGGAACCACTGAGCTAAATCCCTGGCCCCAGAAAAACTCTTTTTGTGTTACAGGTGAAGGGAGAAGAGGAGGAGGAGAACAATCTGGAAGTGCGAGAAACCAAAGTGAAAGGTAAAAGGTGAGCGCCACACAGAGCCCTGGGAGGCCCTGCTGGTATTTGGGCCTGGCGCAGGGAGGTGTTGCAGATCCCAGCGGCTTGTAAGTGATTGGGGTGCTGAGTGCCTAGGTAGTGGTGGAGCTGTCTAGTGAACTTCTGAAAAAACTGAATTTAGAGCAGCACCAGAAGTAGGAAGATTGGAGGGAACTGTTCTGGGAGAAGATGCAGTGCTCCTTGTATTTTGAGTAGTGTGGTTTACAGTGGTGACGTGGGTGTACCAATGTGAGTCCTGTAAAGTCACCCCATGTCAGGAGGTCGCCTGTGTTCTAAGCTTTGAGGACAAGTTCCATGGGATCAGGTTCAAATGCTTTCTGGTTTTTAACTTAATTTAATTTTTTTTGGTACCAGGGATCAGACTCAGGGCTTTGAGTTTGTGAGGCAGGTCCAGTGCCACTGAGCTAAATCCCTGACCCCTGCTTTCTGTTTTTTTAACTAATGTTTTCTGGGTCTGACAAAAATTGTTTTTTGTGTGTTGGCTTGGAAAACCCAGATTCATTTTAGAGTTTATACCTTATAAATTTTAATAGTTTCTAGACTATCTCGTTTTCTTTAAAATGCCAGTAGAGGGCCAGGGATTTAGCTCAGTGGCACTGCCTGCTTAGAAAGCGCAAGGTCCTGAGTTCAATCCCCGCTGCCGGAAAAAAATGCCAGTAGATTTTTTTCTGATTATGAGATGATACAAGCTTACTGTGAAACAAATTGGGGAAAAAAGCTTATTTTCCTCCTTTGACAAGGTTACTTTTAACATTTTCGTGGATGTCCTTTGAAATAATTTTCCTTCATGTACACCGCTGTATTGGATGCATTTTAAATGGAATCTGGGCTGGGGTTAGCTTCCATCTACAGCACCAGACACACAAAAAAGAAATGGGTTAAGTGGGGTCTTACTGTATCATGTGAAACTGATTTCCGGTACTTGCATTGTATGTGGACATCTTTCCCCATTTATATAGATCCATAGCTCCAAGTACTTTTTTTTTTTTTAGACAGTGTCTCGCTTGTAATTCAGACTGGTCTTAAGTTCACTTTGTAGCCCAGGCTGGCCACAAACTCTCAGTGATTCTCCTGCCTCAGCCTCCTGAGTGCTGGGATTATAGGCTTTTTTTTTTTGAGACAAGTGTCTCACTATGTGGTCCAGGTGGCTTTAAACGCGTGGTGATCCTCTTGTCTCAAGCTCCCAAGTGCTGAGATTACAAATGTGCTCCACCATGCTTGGCTGCCAAGCACATTTTAATTTTATTTTTATTGTTTTTTTTTTTTTTTTTTTACTGGGCATTGAACTCAGGACTTTGCACTTAAGAGGCAGGTGGTGACACCACTGAGCTAAATCTCCAGCCCAATTTTATTTTTATTTATATATACTTTTTCCAAGCACATTTTAAACTACTGCCTATATTCCATTGTGTAGTATTGTCCTTGAACTCACTATGTGGCTCAGGCTGGCCTCAAACTCTTCGGTGATCCTCCTGCCTCAGTTTCCTGAGTGCTAGGATTACAGGTGTGTACCACCATACTCAGCAGAATGGTTTTGACCATTAACACTGTTCTGCTGTTATAGACAAACCTGGGGTGAATATCTAGACATTTGTCTTAAAAGACATATTAAAAGATTAAAGGTGATCTCTTAAAAGTAACAGTTTTTGTTGTGAGAACAGAAGCTTTTGAACTGCTGGCTTTGGTCTCAGGTTCCTTATCCTAACTCCCTTGCTTTCTTCCTTCAGCGGGAGGTTCTTCACTGTCAAGCTCCCGGTTGCTCTTGATCCTGGGGCCAAGATTTCAGTGATTGTGGAAACGGTCTACACCCATGTGCTCCATCCTTATCCAACCCAGATAACCCAGTCAGAGAAGCAGTTCGTGGTGTTTGAGGGCAACCATTACTTCTACTCTCCCTATCCAACCAAGACCCAGACCATGCGTGTGAAGCTGGCCTCACGGAATGTGGAGAGCTACACCAAGCTGGGGAACCCCACATGCACAGAGGACCTCCTGGACTACGGGCCTTTCAGAGATTCCCCTGCCTACAGCCAGGTAGGCTTGGTGGGGTCCAGCTGGCCCTGTCTGGGCAGGGCCTGGGCAGTGGGGGTTACAGAGCTAAAGTAACTGAGATCATCCTTCTCGCCTGCTGTGAAGTGACCCCATCCAGTCTTCTCCAGAGCACCTCCCAGGTGGGGTGGGATCAGGGCAGAAGGAAGCAGGATGCTGTGACTGGATCTCATAGAAGATTGAGGCTTCAAGATGGGGAACTGGTGTGGTAGCAGGGCTGGCTGAGAGCTGCAGGGCCTTGGGCTTGGATCTGGAGAGAGCAGGAAGTCAGGCAGAAGATTTAAAACATGCAAAACTAGATGGCTGGTATGGTGAGGACCCCCTCACCATAGTGTTAGTTGCTGTTACCATGCTGCTGCAGCTGGCCCTCTTCTTTGTTTCTTTTTAAAGTATTTAAAGCAAATCTTAGGAGTCCTGTCATTTCACTGTCTGTTCTTCCACATCCTCTCCTAAAAGTATGGATATTTATGGCATTAAAGAGTTCCCTTTGTCAGTGTTTGTTCGGGTCTTGTCACTAATGGTGTGCAGTCAAAGCACCTGTCCAAAAGCCACCTGAAAGAATTGCTTTCTGTCTTTTGTATCTCTCAAGTGTTAGTTTGCTGTCAAGTTAAGGTCATTAGTTTTCGGTTATCTTCAACTTTTAGGAATTTGTATTTAGTTTTCTAGAATGTAAAAACATGATCTTGACTCTATAGCCAGTGGTAGAAAATAAGGTGTAGGCAGAGAATTCCGCTTCCTCTTCCCTGCCATTCTCTGTCCTCAGGACACTGTTTGGTTGCCCTCCTGAGTCTTGGTCTGCGAATGTGTGCTCCCCGTTTCTCAGTACAGCACCTGCAGCAGGTTGGGGAGCCACGATCCAGAATGCAGGGCCTACTCTGCCTCTGTGGAGGCCAGGGACTCTGCTCTAAGTGGTGCTTTTTCCAGCTTCATTCATTCTTTTTCCTTATTGGAGACACAGGTTGATTTCATGTTGGCACAGTAATTTGATGATCTTCCTTTTAAAGATTTAAATATTTTGGGCCGGGCATGTAGCGCAGTGGTGAGGGGCTTGTGTAGCATAGCATGTACAAGGCTCTGGGTTCAGTCCCCTGTATCACCAGAAGAAATGAGCTTTCCTACATTTAAATTAATAAACTGTTGCACTAGCCAAGCAGTCTATCCCTGAGCTCTACCCTGGCACTCATAGAGATCATGTTATTAATATAGAGGTCTTGTTATGTATAAAGCATTACCTAATTCTTTTCACTTCTTTCAGTGTTTTAATGTGTTACTCTGCAAACCATTTTCAGTGGCCGTCCCATGGATGTGCTGGCCCATAGATTATTTGCCAAGTTGTAACAGTTGGGCAGGTTTTTTCTATTTAGTACTATAATGTATATCTTTTCTTTGCATGCAACTTTTTAATTAATTTTTATAAGTATATGTTTCCAGTCATAATGATTACATTCCTTATGGAGAGTTGGCACATGTACATAACACATCTTAATTCTTGTATATAACTTTGTATATATTCTCAGGATAGTTTCTTTCTTTCTTTTTTTTTTTTTTGACACAAGGTCTAGCTATGTGTTCCAAGCTGGCTTTGGGAAGCTGTGCTTCCCAGGCTGGCCTCCAGCTCGTGGTGATCCTCCTGCCTCAGCCTCCCAGATTTTCTGAAGTAAAAAACAAAATCTTGGGCTGGGGTTTTTAGCTCAGTGGTTCCAAGCACAAGATCCCGAGTTCGATCCCCAGTACCAAAAAAAAAAAATCATTTTAGCAGTACTGGAGTTTGAACCCAAGGCCTTGAGCATGCTAGGCAAGTGCTGTACCACTGAGCTGTATCCCCAGCCTTTTTTATTTTGGGATGGTCTATTTAAGTTGCCCAGGCTGCCCTCAAGCTTGAGGTTCTCTTGCCTCAACCTCCCAAATAGTTCAGATTACAATTGCTTGCAAGCACAAGGACCTGAGTTCAATCCCTGGTACCAAAAAAACAAAAACAAAAACAAAAAAAAACAGATTACAAGTGTGCACCACTATACTCAGCTAAAGTAAAAATTTTCAAATCAAAACACGAACATTCTAAAAATCTTTCTTTTTTCTGGGTAGAGTTGGTGCTGGGGGATTGAACCCAGTGTCTTGCACTTGCTGAGCATATGCTATACCACCAAGCTGTACCCCAACCCATTCAAAGTCTCTTGCTGTGTTTTGCCTGACAATTCAAAGGATTTAGCCAGTCTCTTCTAACACCAGCGGTATGAAGCTCCCAGTTCTTTGTGCCCTTGCCTGTACTGCCACTAAATGCTATTGGACGTGATTATGAATGAGTTGAACATCAAAAAGTCTAATCATAGGGGCCGGGCATTTAGCTCAGTGGTTCCAGTGCCTGCCTTTTAAGCTCAAGGTCCCAAGTTCGATCCCCGGTACCAAAAAAAAGAAGTCTAATAATAGAATGAAAGAATAAAATCGTGAGAGCCGTGAGAGTTATCAAATTATTATATTGTTGTTGTTGTTGTTGTTGTTATTGTTATTATTATTATTATTATTAGTGGTGGTGGTGCTGGTGATTGAGCCCAGGGCCTTTGTATTGAGCTGTATCCCCAGACTGTTTTTTTTTTTTAAATTTTGAGCCAGGGTCTCACTAAGTTGCTGAGCTTCCCAGGCTTGCCTCACACTTGTGATTTTCCTGCCTCAGCCTCTCAGAGTGCTGGGATCACAGGCCTGCATCTCCAGGGGCAGCTAAAATATATATTGTTGTACCTTTTCCACGGACTTTTGGGAAGAAGGGTGTTTTTTTGACCCTTTGTTGTTTTATTTTGCATTTCTGTAGGGTCCTAGGTATATAGTCAAAGAAGGATATTAGAATGATTCAATAACCAGTTTTTTTTTTTTAAGTACTGAACTGACTTGCATGGTAAAATTAGTGAAGACCTTCAGGGATGCTGGAGGTATTTCTCTTTGGCCTCACGTGGAGGCAGAACTTGCACATAGTTGAATCCCTGAAGACCTAGTATTGCCCCTTAGGTTTGTGACCTTGAGCAAGGTTGTGGAGAGTACTAGGCCTCGAGGGCTAGGCTTTTATTTGTGTAATGAGGGTGAAGAGTGCTTGCTTCAGCCTGTTGTCGCAAGGATAAATGCTGTAACGCACCTATCTAGAGCTCATGAATGAATACCTCACACATGTATGTGTGGTGCCTCTGACATGTCAGCTTACATACGTGTTAGCTAGAAGCGCTTCTCCTGTGAACTTTTCCAGGTGGGTCTTTTCCATGTGAGAAAAATCCAGTAATGTTGTGTTTTACTTAACTTTTAATTTATCTTCTAGCTTATTGGATGGTACTTATGACTTTATTAGTGTTCATATATGTTTCCTAGTCAGAGTTTTAAAAAAATTTACAATTTAACCTTTTATTTTAAAACTAAAAATATTTAAAAAGCAATTTGAAAAGCTATTGTAGAAATTTAGAAAATAAAAACAGCAAGGAGAAAGTAGAAAAAAATCTGTAATTTTGCTTCCTTCCTATAGTGAGATTCTGCTTTTAGGTGTCTTTTTCTTATTTTATTTTTTTGAGGTGCTGGGGGTGGAGGCCAGGGCCTTGGACTACTTGTAGGCAAGCACTGTGGTGCCAAGCTCCAGCCCCAGCTCTCTTACATCATTACTGTGCTAAGTAACAGGTAGACATTTTGGCTTTCAAGATAGGGAAGGTATTTATATTGGAAATGACATAAGTCTGCCATCCTGTTTGTTCAGTTGACAGTGTACGATGAACATTTGTTGTCATCTGTCAGCAGACAGTCCTAGTAGTCACGACTCTAAAATGCTGCCAATGTTAGGTACTTCGGAGTTTAACCATGCTGTTGCTATCTCCAGATCATTTGATTTAAACTTCTGTTGTTTCCTTTGTTGCCAAAGAATGGTACTACTTCTTGTTTCCTTCCCTCCAGGATACTTTTAAAGTCCACTATGAGAACAACAGCCCCTTCCTGACCATCACCAGCATGACACGTGTCATTGAGGTCTCGCACTGGGGCAACATTGCGGTGGAGGAGAACGTGGACCTGAAGCACACGGGGGCTGTGCTGAAGGGACCTTTCTCGCGCTATGACTACCAGAGGCAGCCGGACAGCGGGATCTCCTCCATCCGCTCCTTCAAGGTGGACTCATTTCCTCTGCCCTCTCCTCACTCTGAAGCCAGCCAGATGTAGACAGTTCTGGGGGACGGACTGATAGTAATTGATAGGGTTAACCCTCCGAATCTTGAAAGAAACATTCCGTCATTGATACAGTTAGACCATTTAATTTTTTAATTTTTTTTGGTACCAGGGATTGAACTTGGGACCTTGCGCTTGCGTGGCAGGCGCTGGAACCACTGAGCTAAATCCCCGGACCTAGACCATTTAATTCTTAATTTTTTTGTTTGTTTTTTGCTCTTTTTTTTTTTTTTTTGCTCTTTTTTTTGTGCTGGGGATTGAACTCGGGTCCTTGCCGCTTGCGCAGCAGGCAATGAAACCACTGAGCTAAATCCCCAGCCCTGTTTTTTGTTTTTTGAGACAGTCTCACTTTGTGGTCCAGGCTGGCTTCAAACTCACCATGTAGCCCAGGCTGGCATCAAGCTCACGATCCTCCTGCCTCAGCCTTCCAAGTGTGGACATTATAGGCATGGGCCACCACAGAGACCATAGACTGTGGTTTTTTTTGTTTTGGTACTGGGGATCGAACTCGGGACCTTGCGCTTGCAAGGCAGGCAGCGGAACCACTGAGCTAGATCCCCGGCCCTAGACTGTATTTTTAAAGAAAGTACTAAGGGCTGGGGATTTAGCTCAGTGGTTTCGTCGCCTGCTGTGCAAGCGCAAGGACTCAAGTTTGACCCCGGTACCAAAAAAATAAAATAAAATAAAAATAAAGAAAGTACTAATACAGGAAAAGCATACTCGGTACTACCACTTAATCACTAATATTGCAGGCATATTTGAGATAATACTTTTCTTGAATGTTTTTTAAAAAAACATTTAATCATGCTATATATGTAGTTTTATATCTTTTTCGTCTCATAAGTGAAATTTTACAAACATTTTCAATGTATTTACAAATTACAGAAGGGCACACTATATGAACAGAGGTACTATCAAAATAATACTTGCATGGGCTGGGGATTTAGATCAGTGGCACTGTGCCTGCCTTGCAGGTGCAAGATCCTGAGTTTGATCACCGGTACCAAAATAACAGACAAATAAAAAAACCCTAAAATAATACTTGCAGATTTGGAAGATACAGTAATATTACCTGGGTATCTTCCTGAAGGAATTAAGACATCTCATATTACAGTGATCCATGCATGCCTGTGTTGATAGCAGCACAACTCAAGCTAAATCTTGGAAGTGGCCTGTATGTCCTTCAATAGGTTTCTATATAGATAATGCTACTACTCAGCCATAAAGGAGGGGAAACTTGAGGCATTTGTAAGAAAGTGGATGCAGCCTGAGACCATCATGTTAAGTGCAATAAATGAGACATACAAGGTCATTTCTCTTATATAAGAAACCCAAAGTATAAATAAAGAGCAAAATAAAAGATAACAGGAAGCAGGAAGATGAACTGTGGAGATGGAAAGGGATTTGGGAATGGGGAAGACGGGAGGTTGGGGCAGGAAAGGGAAGTTAAAAAGGACTGAGAGGGATATGTATGTGTACAGTTCCCCAAGCGGAGTGTAATTCGTACGTGTTGGAAGCACATACTAATAAAAATAACAAAGAAAAGAACGAACCCTACCACCTAATAATTTGATGTCACCTCTGTCTTTAGTTCCCCTCTATGCAAAATAGCTTGCAGTATTATTTTTACCTTTGCATTAAATCTACAGTATTCACAGTGATATTTAAAAATCTCTAATTACTGTTTATAAGATTTTGTCACTTACCATCCTTGATTGAGAAGTAGATGTGATCTCTAGAAATCCAGAGGCTTTCTTTGTCAGGCTGATTGCTCATGGTTGGGAAGTGCTTGTTTGGGCAGTAGTAAGTTCTGGGGTGTGGACAGTCGTGGCTGAGCTCACGGGATACCCCTTTCTGCAGACCATCCTCCCTGCGGCTGCCCAGGATGTCTATTACCGAGATGAGATTGGCAATGTGTCCACCAGCCACCTCCTGATCTTGGACGACTCCGTGGAGATGGAGATCCGGCCCCGTTTCCCCCTGTTCGGCGGGTGGAAGACACATTACATTGTAGGCTACAACCTGCCCAGCTACGAGTACCTCTACAATTTGGGTGAGTCTCCAGACACCCGGGGTGCAGGAGCAAAGGAGAGGCTACCTTTGTCTTTAACTTGGAGTTAAAATCCCCTCCCCTTTTTTTACTAGTTGTTCTTGAGTGTTCTCTTGTCATTTTTCGGAAGACTGGGATAACAGGAAAACTGTGGCTGGGCACAGATTGCTGTTCTAAAAGTAATACCTGTAAATGGTAACCAGCTGATGTAGTGTGGTAAAAAAATCCTCTTTGCACTTCAGCTCTCATCAAGTGGAGGTGCTTAAATTCTTTTAAGTCGTTTTTATTTTTATTTTTGGTACGGGGAATCTAACTTGGGACCTTGGCCCCTTAAGTGGTTTTTAATTTGAGGGTTTTTTGGTGGTGCTGGAGATGGAACCCAAGGTCTTGTATATCTTAGGTAAGTGTTCTACCACTGAGCCCCACCCCCAGCCCTTAATTTGAGATATTGAAAAAATATAGAAAAATTGAGAGGATAGTGAAAAAATACTTTCATAAAGCACAAGGTTTTGCTATGTAGTCCAGGCTTGCCTTGAACTTACTGTGTAGCCCAGGCTGGCCTCAGACTTGCAGGGATTCTCCTGCCTCAGCCTCCCGAGTGCTGGGATGACAGGTGTTTGCCACCAGGTGTGATTCCTGTTTTCCTTTTTTTTTTTGGTACCAGGGATCGAACTCAGGACTTTGCGCTTGCCAAGCAGGCGGTAGAACCACTGAGCTAAATCCCCAGTCCCTCCCCCCGCTTTTTTTTTAAAGGGGGAAGAGGTTTATTTAGCTCACAGTTTGTAGAGGTTTTAGTCCATAATCAGCTGGCTCCAAGGCAGACTGATACATGGTAGAGCAGCATCAGAGAAGAAACAGTTCATGGGTCCCACAGAGTGGCAAAAGCCTGCCTTTTAAAAAATTCTTTTAACCACACTAAACAAATGATGCATAGCTCAGTGAATTACTACAAGAGGAATATCTTTTTAAAAATTTTTTTAAATATTTAAATGAAACAAGGTCTTACTACGTCGTAGTTTAGGCTGGCCTTGAACTCACTATGTAGCCCAGGTTGGCCTTGAACTCCCAGCAATCCTACTGCCTCAGCCTCCTGAGAGCTGGGATTACAGGCATGCGCTACCACACCCAGCTAAGAGGAATACCTTTTAAACACCACCCAGTTCAAGAAATAAAAATTTATCAAGCAGCCATGGTATGAGCCCCCATAGTCAGTCTGAGGTAGGAGGATGGCTGGAGCTCAGAAGTTTGAATCCTACTTGGGCAAGATAGCGAGACCCCATCTTGAAAAAAAGAAAAATCAACATTTGCCTGCTACTCAAAGGTCCTCTGTATTTCTTCCTTTTCCACAAAGAAGTCAACATGCTGACTTTTAGTACATGTTGGATTTTCTTCATAGTTGTAACCTGAAGTGTCTGTCTCTAGATACTATTAAGTTTGGCCCTCTTGGAAATACTCATCTTAGTCTATTTTGTCTGTTAGTATTCTTGGGTGTTTTCAGTTCATTTCCTGAAGCCCTTGAGCCACCTGCAGTGAACCTATAGTCTGGATTCTGCTCATTGGACCTCTGTCTCCTGCAAACTGGCAGCTGTTTCTGAGACTTGTTAGGCCCAGGTCCTGTCCCCTTAGCAGATTAGAGGTGATAATATATCCTCCTGCTAGAAGGTGAACAATTGGGTTGGTTCTGTAGTTTTGAGGCAAGCTGAAGCTTAGGCTGGACTTGAACTTGCAGTGTAGCTCAGGGTGACCTGAAATTAACAATCTTCCTGCCTCAGCCTCCTGAATCCCAGTGTGGCAGGTGTGCACCATCACGCCTGGCCGCAGTCCTGTTCAGTGTCTCTTTTGGCTTTTTTGTTGTTGTTCCAGGGATCGAACTCGGGACCTTGTGCTTGTGAGGCAGGCACTGGAACCACTGAGCTAAATCCTCGGCCTCTCCTTTTGTAATACTCAGTTCCTAGATGTTGTATGTTACTGGGGACAGCAGATCACTGCTCTAACTCTAGCATTTCTTTTTCATTTGTTAGGAAGGATTTAGGAGACACTTCCCCTACTTGCCTACTTGGAGTCCCAATGTGCAGTTCAAGAATCAGGATAAATGCTTGATTCTTCTTATTTATTAGGTGACTAGTTCCTCTTTTTTTTTGGCGTTTTCACACAGTCTCTCTGTGTAGTTCAGATTGGGCTTGAACTCACTATGTAGCCTAGGAACTCATGGTGATTCTCCTGCCTCAGCCTCCCAAGTGCTGGGATTACAGATGTGCCCCACCACACCTGGCTCTTTTTTTCTTAAGTGGTGCTGGGGATTGAACCCAGGGCAACATGGACGTTAGACAAGTGCTATACAACTGAGCTACACTCCAAGCCCAGTTTTGAAATTAATTATTATATACCTTAAGATTTAAACACCCAAAAAAAAAAAAAGGATTTAAACATCCTGTGGGTTTCCTTCATTCCTTTGCAATTTTTTTTTTTGGGTACCAGGGATCAAACTCAGGACCTTGCACTTGTGAGGCAGACTCAGTGCTACTGAGCTAAATCCCTGGCTCCTTTGCAGTTTTGATCCTAGTTGATGTTTGTTCTCTTCCATCTTTAGCCAGTGACCTCTTCAAACTAAATCCCAGTCTTTCCTCACTTTCACTTGATCTTAGCCAAAAGACCAGGAAGCGATTCTCCTTGCTTTCTTGCTGTCCTAGGAAAAGACATTTCGGTTCAACCTGTTTTCTGCTCCAGACTTGTTTTTCCAGGAAGCTCTGCTTCGTCCTGGGAAAATGGCATTTCAGGAGCATAACGTGAGAAGCCAGGGAGGCTCCTTGCTCTGAGGTCGGTCACATTCTAGGCTTTTGATCCATTTTGCTCATGTGCCTTGAGCCATGTGGAGAGAACACAATTCCCAATGGGTCTTTGCTCTCCGTTACATCAGCCTGGCTCCGTGTGTAAGCACAGGTTCGGAGGCCATGGGATGATGGTTAGTTTCATAATTAGTCATTTGTTTTATTCCATCTGCCAACTTCATAAAGTTTTTGAAACTTGAACCCTTGCTTTTTGGAATGCTGTGTGGATATTGTCAGAACAGACAGCACTGTCTAGGGTGCTTTCTCCGTGGTCCTGGCTGTCCAGTGCACTGTGTGATGCTCCCCAATTGTCCACTGGTCACTTTTGTCAGCCACAGCTCCTTTCTGCTAGGTTCCTCGCCAGGCCTTATGGGAACGTGTTCTTGTCTGTTGCTGCAGGTTGTGCCTTGTGTACTTATAAGCCACTTTTGATGAAATTCACCTCCTTCCCTGAATATCTTAAATATATTACTTCAGTTTTGGGGAGAAGTATAGTGTTGCCATCAAAGTCTAATGATAATCTGATTTTCCCCCTTACAAGTCTCTTGCTGCTTTTTGGGGGTAAACATGTATACGAGGGGTTGACTGAAAAATATGATGAATGTTTAAATAAAAATTTATTACAGTGAAAGACACATTGCCGTATCCTCCCAGAAATCTCCCCCTTGCTTCAAACACAATTACCTCATGGTTCTTGCCACTTTCTGGAGTCTTCTTTTCCTGAGTGTCTTAACCGGTGTGATCAGAAATATGGTGAGTGCTACTGTCAAATGCCCCCAACAGAAAGGCAGGCAGTAAAAATGACGCTGTGCCCTTGTCCACCTTATTCACTGGGTCTGGCACTGTTTGACTTCCGGCTCTTCCCCAAAGTCAAAATAACCATGAAGGGTAAACATTTTGAATTTTTTTAGGACACCAAGGCAGCCATGGTGGTGCAACTAAACACAAGAGACGGGCTTCCAGAACTGCTTCAGAAAGTAGCAGGGACAACAGCAGGAGTGTGTGTGCAGGGAGGGGATTTACGGCAGTGCATCTTGTGCCGAAATAAGCACACACTGGGCATTCGTGTATCCTCAGGCCCCAGAGCAGCTGCCAATGGAAACTGGGCACATGATTGTGGGAAGGAGGGTGCGGGGCAGGGTGGGGAAGGATAGGGGACGAGGGGAGCCCCTGGCCCATCTGCTACCCGCTGGATGCCACACCTGGCTCTCCTGCAGCTCCCAGGAGGAGAGGCTTAGTTTGGCTCCGCCCTCTGTTCCTTTTTATGTAGCTGCTGAAAGGGACTCTATTAAAAAGTCTGATGGTTTTACTGGAACTTAGCTTGGCAGCACCTGTCCTGGATGTGCGTTGTGCTTTTTGAGCTTGTAGTTCCGAACCTTTCTGAAGGTTTTCTCCTTTGGTGGGGGGGTTCTCATTATTATTATTATTATTTTTCTTTTTAGAAGGCAGTGAGGCACAGACTCTTCTCATGGGTGCAGGTCGACTGAGGACAAGCAACCTCTCAGTGGTGAACAAAGAACAGGCAGGGAATTTTATAGGGGATTGGGAAGGGGTCTGGCAGGTACAGGGGTCGGAGCAAATATTTGTGGTCGGGGTCCATGCAACAGTCAGGGGAAATGTGTGAGTGTTGTTGGGTCCCTTGGCACTGGGAAGACGTTGTGCTGTGCTTTGTGGTCTTTTCTTCTTTCTGTACCATCCTTTCTGCATTCTGTGTGTGAGGACATGGCACAGCCCGTATCTAGGTGGAGATGGCAGGACGTATACCTAGTCTTCAGCCACCTGAAGGAGTGGCATGTCTTTGCTGAGGGCTGTGGGTTTTTGTATCTGCTAAAACTAGCTGTCCGTGGGCACCTCGGCTGGCTCCATGTCTTGGCTACTGTGAATTGTGCTGTAGTAAATGTGGTTATGGTATGTGGGTATCCCTGTGGCATACTGGCTTCAATGCCTGCTAGACATTCAAAATGCTGTTTTTGTTCTCTAAACTCGAAGAATGAATTCTAGGGACAATGGAGGTTAAGAGTAGGAAGAATTTTTTTTTTTTTTTTTTTTGGTACTGGGGATCGAACTCAGGTCCTTGTGCTTGTGCAGCAGGCAACAAAACCACTAAGCTAAATCCCCGGCCCTAAGAATTATTTTTTTATTTAAAAAATTTTTTTTATTAGTACACGTTCGTAGTACATAATGATTACATTCATTACATTCAATTGGTACCTGTACATAACAAACACATCTTAATTCTTGTACTTCCTCTTCTCTTCCATCTTCATCTATCTCTTGATACCTTTTCCATTTGCAAAAAATCTAGCTCTCTGTTTCCTATTATCCATCTTTTAACTTGCTCTTTAAATTTTTTATACTTTGGGTTTCTCATGTAAGAGAAATGATGTGATATATGTATATAGTTTTTGGTACTGGGAATTGAACTCAGGACCTTGTGCTTATGAGGCAGGTGACAGAACCACTGAGCTAAATCCCCAGCCCAAATTTATCCTTCTTTAGAGCAGAGTAGTATTTCATTGTGTATAAATATCATATTTAGGAAGGATTTATTGAGAGAAAGACAGCTGCTGTCTAAGACAGAAGGGGTGACATAGGGGAATAGATGTTACTCCCATCATGCTAGATGTCAGATATGGCGAATTTGCCTTAAGGAACAACAGAGGCTAAGAGTAGGAAAATTTATTGGAGAATAAGAATTAGGAATAAGAATAGCTCCTGGGAGACAGGAGAGGTCCCAAATGGGTTGCCCTCTCATTATTTCCTTATTGGAGCTTTTCCTGTCTTCACTGTTTGGCATGTTCTCTTGAATCTTCTTTCTTTAAAATCATTCTTCTTCTTCCCTTTTCTTTACTGTAGGGCAGTACCTGCTGTGTTTATTCATTCATTATTTCATCTGCCTTACCTTTTTTTTTTTTTTTTTAAGAGTAGGAAAAATTTATTGAGGGAAAGAAAGCTTCTAAGAGAGACAGAAGGGGGACCAGAAAGTGGGTTGCCCCAAGATAATTCTTTTATTTCTAAGGTTTTTTCCTGATTTCTATCATTTTTCTAGTTCTGATTTATATTATTTTTTTCTTGACTTTTGTTATTTCCCTTATCTTTAGCCTGTTTTGGACAGTAGCAGCAGTTTTGTTGTTTTCCTTTTTAACATTAGCAAAGTTTTATTAGATTTTTTTTTTTTTTTGATACTGGGGATCAAACTCAGGTCCTTGCACTTGCGAGGCAGGCGCTGGAACCACGAGCTAATTCCCTGGCTTTAGCAAAATTTTATTAAAGGTAGGGAAAGAAACAGGCTCTACAGAGCGAGTTTGGGCCAAATAAAAGTAGGAAAAGAAGTGCACCCTATAGCGTGAGGGCGGGCCATCCATGCAAGAGAGAACACAATGGCCAGTAGCAGCAGCTTTGGTGGCTTTGTGGATATGTCTTTGTGGTACACTTCCATTTTCTCTAGGGATGTTTTCTGTTGCTGATTTTTCTTTTTTTTTTTATTTTGGTACCAGGGATCGAACTCAGGACCTTGAGCTTACAAGGCAAGCGCCAGAACCACTGAGCTAAATCCCCGGCCCTGTTGCTGATTTTTCCTTGTATAACTTCTCAGCAGAAGGCACCTTTATACTTACTGGTTTTCCTGTGAGCTTTAGGCAGATGGTGACTCAGGACAGCTCTTACAACTGCAGATCTCTCTTGTTATGGTGTGCTCTTCAGCAACACATGGCTACTTGCTGAGCTTTCCCGAGACTGGTTTTCCCTGTCTGTCATCCCTGTTGAACTCCGTCTTGGCTGTGCTCAGCTGTTTGTCCTCAGAGTAGGGCACTGTCTCTGAAAGGGCCATCTGGTGGGCCCTGGACCACCCAGAGCTGCGGCCCTGCTCTCAGGGTACCTGCTACCAGTCAGTCCCTAGGGTCTCCCTGCTTCCCTCTTTTTTTTTTTTCCCCTGCTTCCCTCTTGTAGACACTGACACTGTGTGGGCCTCATGGTTTCTGGTGTTATCCCCCCTGCCCCTCCCTGGCTTGGGTGTTTATGGAGACACCTGTGGCCTAGTTTGGTTGTCATGTGGTGTGGGGGCCCTTGGCTTTGCTGTTGTTCGCTGTCTTCCTGTGAGAACTAGAGAGGTCCCACACCTGTGACCCCTCAGTGTCTACTGCCCATCAGCCTTAGATGGCCCCTCTTCTCACCCTTTTGTGGGGCTTCATACACTGTGCTTGTTTTTTCTCCTTTCTGGGGTGTGGGGGTGCTTGCTGGGAATGGAACCCAGGGCCTTGCACATGCCAGGCAAGTGCTCTTCTGCCTCACCATCTGTCCTTTGCTGTCTCGACTGGTGTTCACATACCTGTCCGCATCTGCTTGGTCCTGCAGGTGACCAGTATGCACTGAAGATGCGGTTCGTGGACCATGTGTTTGATGAGCAAGTGATCGATTCCCTGATGGTGAAGATCATCCTGCCCGAGGGCGCCAAGTGAGTGGCTGTCCCTGTCCAGGTTTGGTGCTGCCTTCTGGTGCCTCAAGGGGAACCTGTGTTCTAGGGCTGTATAGCGGGTACTCATTGAACAGCTTGGCCTGAGAAACCAGCGGGGAGCCTCCTGATTGTAGTTTAAAAGGAAATTAGACTCAAAGGAGGACCCAAGGGTCAAGTACTACTAAGTCTTCTGGCGGCATGGTACCTTCATGTGACCGGTGCATTGTCCACATCAGAGTGGTAGCGGCACCTGAGGGCATGGCGCATCAGGAAGGAATGTGGAGTTCTGACAGCCAGCCAGACCTGTGTCGTGTGGGCAGAGTACAGAGGAATAGTGGTGTCATGGCCTGGATCTCTGCTGGACCAGGGGGAGCCCGGGCTCACACGGGCAGGAGCTCGGGTGGTCACAAACAAGGCTGCCGGTAGTTTGAGCAGAGGGCGTTATGGGGAGGGTAGGAACGTGTCATCCAGTGATGTCAGATGTTGAGGAGCCAGGCTTTGGGAAGAGACCCAGAGCATCTCAAGTCCATCTGGTAGGAACTGATGGGCACAAAGGCACCTGCTTGTGGTCTGTGTGACTTTGCTCTAGGTCCCCTTCGCCCCATCTTCTGGGCTCTGGCATTCCTGTGTCCACACTGGTCCCAGGATGAGGCTCCTGGAGCAACTCTCCTGTGAATGGGGTCCTGTGGGGTAGGTTGTGCTCCTTAGCAGGAGGGACAGCAGCCTGGGCCGAGGACAGCAGTGCATGTCCACCAGCTCTGCGAGGTGGCACCATTCAAGGTGGGAAGAGGAGCCAGTGAGGGCCTCCTGAGGGACACCTGAGTCCCCAAGAGACTCAGTATAGAGCATGCAGGAGGGCTGTGTTGCCTGGACCCCCAAGGGCCCTGGGGCGACTTGATTCTGCTGACACCTGATCCCCAAGCCCCCTGGCAGTGCCCAGCTGTCTAGAGGAGCAGGGGAGAAGGGTAGCTTAGTGACCCCAAGGACCCAGCCACACCCTGTCTGTCCACATCCAGGAACATCCAGGTCAACAGCCCCTACGAGATCACTCGGGCCCCGGATGAGCTGCACTACACCTACCTGGACACCTTTGGCCGCCCCGTGATCGTGGCCTACAAGAGAAACCTGGTAGAGCAGCATATCCAGGACATTGTGGTGCGTGGCCCTGCCCTGCCATCCTCACGTCCAGGTCCCCATGTTCTGCAGTCCCAGCGCCCTCTGATTCCCTGCTCTCTCCAGGTGCACTACACCTTTAATAAGGTGCTCATGCTGCAGGAGCCCCTGCTGGTGGTGGCTGCTTTCTACATTCTCTTCTTCACCGTCATCATCTACGTGCGCCTGGACTTCTCCATCACCAAGGTACCTGGCTGCTGTGCTGCCCTTGTCAGTCTACCTTTCGCGCCCTTGGTGCTGGTTTCAACAGCCTGACCTGAGCATGCCCGGGGCCAGACTCTGTCACCAGAAACTCTCCCGCTTGGGGCCTCTGTCCATCCTTTCCCTTATGCCATGGCCACCAGGGTATCCTGTGAGGTCCCTGCTTTCTGTCTGGCCTGGTTCTGAGTTCTCAGGCGAGGTGGGGAAATTGACCAGCTGACCTGGAGGTGGGATACCCTCTGTCCTCAGGGACACAGCCACGTGGGTGTCAGCAGCCTTTTTTTCCCTCCCTTGGGCACTGCTCGCTCACCAGCTGGGCTCCCGTCTTTCCCAGACCACGTTGCACTGCACCACATCTTTAGTCTCCTCCTGTGTCTCTCCGTTCCTTCATTTCCTATTCTTCCCTGATGTTGCCAGCATTACCCGTTATGAGAGCCCTCGGCTCTGCTGCGGGCACCAGTAGTAGGCACTCAGGGTCTGGTGGGCACAGCAGGAGGAAACAGCAGGCTGCCGGTGGTGTGTGAGGCCTGGGGCTTCAGGTTGGCACAGCTGTGCTCTCTATGGTGGCACCGGGTGCAGAGCAGCTGCCCTGAGGAGTCCTTGGCAGCACAGCGGGAGGGACCTGTGGTAGCAGCAGGGTTTCCCACTGCATTGTGGGGGCAGCTGCTGGCCAAACTTGTCCTTTGTGCAGAGGAGTCATCCCCATTTATCTTTCGACAGCGTTTTGCTATGTAATTCAGGCTGGTCTCGAACTCACTATGTAGTCCAGGCAGGCCTCAAACTGGTAGCAATCCTCTTGCCTCAGCCTCCTGAGTGCTGGGATTACAGGTGTGTGCCTGGGTGTTTCATTGATTTTTATTTTTATTTTTATTTTTATTTTTTGTTTCTTGGAGAAAGGATCTCACTATATATTTCAGGCTGGCCTTGAACTCACAGGTGATCCTCCTGCCTCAGCCTTCTGAGTACTGGGATTACAGGCATGTGCCACCACACCTGGCTTTGATTTTTGGGGGGGGGGGGGTTACTGGGGATCGAACTTGGGTTCTTGCGCTTGCACAGTAGGCGGCGAAACCACTGAGCTAAATCCCCAGCCTATGGCTTTGACTTTTAATTTGTTTTGTTTTACTGATTTTAAAAACTTTTGAAGAATAAAAAGAATTTGTATTTAATATAATCATTTACTATATTCTGTTCTTTTTTTTTTGATACCAAGGATCGAACTCGGGTCCTTGTGTGAGCCAGGCAGCAGGACCACTGAGCTAAATCTCCGACCCTCATTTACTATATTTTGCTGAATGATTTGAGGGTAAATTGCAAACACACCCCTTTATCCTTGAACACTCAGGCATGTATGTGACACCAAATCATAACACAGTGACCAAATTTCAGAAATAGGATGCTACTAAAACAGCACCTGTGGGACAGATTGTCCCAGGGGTAAGTTCTATAGCAGTGTGTTCTGTTTTTTGGCAGTACTGGCGATTGAACTTGGAACCTCTGCATTCCCAGAACTGTTTTATTTTTCGAGACAAGGTCTCACTAAGTCACCAAATTGCCCAGGCTTGGCTCATCCTTGGAATCCTCCTCCTCAGCCTTTGAGAGTGCTGGGATCCTAGGTGTGCACCATCACGCCAGTAGCAGTTATTTCCATGGTCAGAATTCTGTTGAGAATCATGTGTGCATTTGAATGTCAGGTCTCTTTACTCTAGAACAGTTGATCAGCCTTTCTTTGATTTATCAACCCTGGCATTTTAGGGGTGGAGACCAGTTTTGTGGAATGTCCTTTAATTCAGGTTAAGCTCATATTTCTTCTGAGGAAATTGACCAGAACGCTGTAAAGTAATCCGGTGTCTACAGTGTGTCATGGCAGCAGGTCACACCCTTGGTGACATTCATTTTTCCTTCCTGGTTAAGCTGGGGCCTGTCTGGTTTCTTTACTGTAAGGTTATTCTTTTCTCTTTGTAATTAGTATGCATTTGAGACTGTATAAGAGATGACCAAAATGCATGGTGAATGTTTAAAAAATACTTATTACAGTAAAAGACACATGGCCATGAATCCCCCTTGGACACTGCCCTCACTTCTCACACACTCATTCCATGGTTCTTGCTGCTTTCTGCAACAGTTCTGGAGTCCTCTCTCCTGAGTGTCTGTATGAGGTGTGATCAGAAGTACAGTAAACGCTGCCCAGTGCCACCCAACAGAAAGGCAGGCTCATAAAACTTGACGGCGTGTCCTCATCCCCTTTTTCATCAGATCTGGCACCCTGCAACGTCTGATTCTTCCTCAAAGTCAAAATGACTGTGAAAAGGAAATGTTTTGAATCAGCCACAACTCAACTAAAGACACTCACAGAAGACGACTGCAGAACTGCTGCAGAAAGCAGCAAGAACGATGGGATCAGTGTGTTTGAAGTGTGTGTGGGGGTGTTTCCAGGGTGATTCATGACAGTGCCTTTTACAGTAATAAATTTTAAAAAATTATTCACTTTATTTTTCAACCTTGCTGAGTATAAATATTGCTGATCAATAGTATAATATTGATTATTGTCTGAGTTTGCTTATTAGTGTGATGGTTGCCACTAATCTGGCTCCCTTTCCATTACTAGATGGCTTTACTTACATTAGTAGCTAGAAAGGTTTCTCCTTGGCTGGTTGATTGCATACAGGGTTACTATCCACTGATGCTGTTGGTTTTGATGTTCATATCATCTCAGGTTAGACCGTCTTTCACATATCCTCTTTTTGTTTTGTTTTCTGAGCATTTCTTTACATTTGGGACAACAGCCTGTTTATGTGTGTCTCACATTCTTCTCCCAGGAGCCCCAGTTGCTTTGGTGGGGAGTGGTGCCTAGAGACCACGCAGTGTCTGTGAGCTGTGGTGATCATTGTTGATGAGGTGATCCTTGCTTCTAGTCCCTTTCAGCAGACAGCTAGGAAGAAATAGTGAAATTGAATTAATACTGGCGCCTCTCACGTAGTACAACGCCCTGGGATTTTGTTAGTCTTCCTTATTGCTTCTCTCAAATCCAAGAGCATGAGTTTATTCATTTGCTGGGGTCTATACACACAGCAGTTACACAACTGCCCCCACCACACCCCAGCAGCAAACCCGATAGTGACCCCAGTTGATCTGCAGTTCTTGCATCCTTAGAGTGTTGTGATGAAGCTGTGGCCCCACAGAACCTGGATTGGCCTACTGTCTTCCTGTGTTACTCATTTGAAGGGTTTTGGGTTGTTTTTTGAGACAGGGTCTTGCAATATAGTTTGGGCTGGCCTTGAACTCACTGTGTAGCCCAGGCTGGCCTTGAACTTGTGTGGATCATCCTGCTTCAAGACTCTCCTGAGTGCTGGGACAATCGGCGTGTATCACCATGCCCGGAAGGTCCATTTATTTATGTTGGAATTTTATTCTGGTTTCTGCTCCATTGTTGTTAATATTTAATTTTTACTATGAATTCACAGGTTCTAATTTAAAACTCAAAGATGGCACAGTTGATTTCATTCTTTCTCACCCCTACCTGTCGGAAAAAATCAATTTCATCAGTCCCTGGTGTTCCTGATTTTAGAAAAACAAACATTAGGGGCCAGGGATTTAGCTCAGTGGCACCATGCCTGCCTTGCAAGCACAAGGTCGTAAGTTCGATCCCTGGTACCAAAAAAAAGCCAAACAAAAACGTATACATTTTTGTGCTGCTTTTTCCTTTGAGAAGTCTGTCCTGGGAACCCCATGTCCTGTCGATAGCATGCCTCTTCTTCTCTGCTTCCTGTGCTTCAGAGAAGCCCAGCATGGCTGGGCCGAGGTTTCCTCATCAGTTAGTTCTTGCTGTACTTGTTGTCTTACTGCAGAGCTTTGATGATTTCTTGGGGACAGAGTAGTTGGGAGCCAGTTGACAAAGTGCAGACCTGAGTCAGCCTGTGAGCTGAGAAGTTAGGAGTGGGTATGGACGTGAGGTGGGCGGTCTGGGCAGTGTAGGCCTCATGTAGGGCCACAGCTGGCAGGGCGTTCATGCTTTTCCCTGGGGCCCTGCGAACCCCCTAAAGGTTTTAAGAGACTGCCTCCTTGGAGCCTTTCCTCAGCACCTTGCCTGGTCGTCCATGGTGCACTCCAGCATGGTGTGCTGTCTCCCTTCATGTCTGCGTGTCCTGCGGGACTGCACAGTGAACATCGGCTTCATCATCACGGCCCTCCTCTCATCTGTTGCCGAGTCTGGGCCTGACTCAGTGTTGGGAGGGTTTGATTCCCTGATTTGCCGAGCAGAGGACTTTCTGTCTGGGTGGCTTACAGTGTCAGCCGTCTCTCTGTCCTCCAGGATCCAGCCGCGGAGGCCAGGATGAAAGTGGCCTGCATCACTGAGCAGGTCTTGACCCTGGTCAACAAGAGGATAGGCCTCTACCGCCACTTCGACGAGACCATAAATCGGTACAAGCAGTCCCGTGATGTGTCCACCCTCAACAGCAGCAAGAAGAGCCTGGAGACGGAGCACAAGGCCCTGACCAGCGAGATCGCACTGCTGCAGTCCAGGCTGAAGACTGAGGGCTCTGACCTGTGCGACAGAGTAAGTGGCTGGTGTGCGGCCCTCCCTGCCAGCACTGGGCCCTGCCGTCAAGAGCAGCAGCCTGCTCCTCTGTCCCAGTGGGCCCTGGGGGCTCTCCTGCTCCCTGTGTCCTGTGGGGTGAGATTGCAGCCTGCCGTGGGCTTGGTGTGTTGAGGTCCTGGCATGAGCTGAACTGGGGAGACTGCTGCCTGCTCGGTGCTCTGTGCACACTGCTAGTGTGGAGAGCAGCTGCTCCTCCCTGCATGTAGACTGCTCTGGGGGCGGTGGAAGAACCCAGATGTAACCATCTCAGGTTCAAATCCAGGCTCCAGTTCCAACTGTGTGAGCCAGCGCAGGCTGCCTCCGTTCTATGTCCCCTGCCTGGTTTCAGTCTCTTTGTGGCACCCACCACTTCTGGAACGGTTTCTTCACGTACTTACATGTTCACTGTGTGCCAACTTCACCTTGTCCTCGTCCTTTCTGCTGGCTCCTGGACCAGGGCTTGTGCCTCCCCTGTGGCTGGCTATTACTTGCTGCATGCTGAATGAATGTGACCACACAAGTGACAGCCTGCCACAACTTGAGCCATTGTTCTCTTGCCTGCCTCAATCCAGGGATCTCGCTGGGCAGGTGGCGGGGGGGACAGAGCTTTCATTAAGTATCCTGTGTGCCAGCATGGTGCCAGGTAACTGCATGGCTTTTGCAAAGTTCCCCACAGTGCTGTCTGCAGGGGGCCCCCAGGGATCCTGCAGGGAACATCTGTAGGGTGAAGGTGTGAGGGACAATTTCCTGGTGGTGGCGCTGGCCCTTGTGCCCTTGCTGTGCTGGGATCCAGGTGAGCACAAGGCAGGCTGGCTGGGGCGGGAGGAAGGGCCACACTCAGGCCCCACCCTGCCTTGCCAGGTGAGTGAGATGCAGAAGCTGGACGCACAGGTGAAGGAGCTGGTGCTGAAGGCGGCAGTGGAGGCTGAGCGGCTGGTGGCTGGCAAGCTGAAGAAGGACACCTACCTGGAGAACGAGAAGCTGATCTCGGCCAAGCGCCAGGAGCTGGTCACCAAGATCGACCACATCCTTGATGCCCTGTAGCTCCGGCAGGAGGGGGTGGTGCAGGCCAAGGGGAGTTGAGCACTGAGACGCAGGGGCTACGTGTGTGTGATTTGCAAAAGGCCTTGCCAGCTGGAGGAGCCAAGCCCCATTCCTGTTGGTGGGTGGGCAGCTGGGCTCTGAGTCTTTCCTTTTTTTACAGTTTTAATCCCACTAAAACCCAAACCTTTTTGAGTTTTGAACAAAGATGTTTTGACTGGCCCTGTCTTGTTCTGATGCTTGGAAGCCCCTGCTTTTTCTACCCGTTAATTCCTGATGTTTGGTCCTCTGGTGAGGATGTGTTTTTTTAAAACTGCATGTGACTAGGTGGAAATAAAGCAGAGACTGTGAACATTTGCTGAAGTTCTGTTGGAAATCACTTACAACTTATTCTTTAGGGCCAGCGTGGAATCAAGGGCTTTTTAACTCAGTAGTGGGTTTGTGAGGTATTTAGATTTTACATATTAGAACACTGGAGTATTAAATTTTTTATTAGTGCATGTTTGTGATACGGAATTACATTCATCTTGGGGAACTGGTACACACACATCACATCTTTGTTGTTTTTATGTCCCCTGGCTCCCAGAAGTCAGCACTAGAGCACACTCGAACCCATGCGGTGGACTGATCTGTCCGTCTCCTGCTTGGCCTGATGGAGGGATTGAGGGTCAAAGCAGAGATGGTTCTCTCAGGGGACAGACATGCAGGGCACCAAGCCCAAATCCAACTCCTCATCACCTCCTCCTTGAGGATACCTGTGGGAGACACTGACCCATCTGGTGGGAAGGGAGGCAGGGCGGGTCCCTCCAGGGGACTCCTTGGTGCTGAGCTGCAAGTGTGCTGAGTGGGGGTGCAGTAAGTGAGAAGGCCCTGTGGTGGCCAGGGCTCAGGATGTGGAGGGGATTCATGGAATGAGCTGGAGAGTGCTACATGGGGCTGGACAGTTGGATGAGCCCAGGAGACAGCTTTCGGGGGAACCTTACAATCAAGGGGAGCCTGAGCACATGAGAGACATGCTTAGATTGTGTTCCGGCTGAAGGTCCATGTGAGATGAGCCGAGAGCCCAAGGTGGTGAGTGCTGGGGATTAGATGGGATCCATAGTGCTTTTGTTCCTTGAGGTGTTCTTCCGGGCCTGCATCAGACGAAGTCAGGTCCCACCACAGCCTCTGCCCTCCTGATCCCTCTCCACCTCACTTCACTCAATGCCTGTGACTTCCACCTTGACTCCCGAGGCTGCAGGTTTTGCCCACTGTGCCCGTCGTTACAGCTACAGTTGTTCAGATTCACCATGTGGCACATGGACTGTTCGGTGCAGGAGCACTTGGCACAGCTCAAGTGTGGGTGGGTGGGGGTTGAGAGCTGATGCTGCCACCACCCAATCTGGGCCGGTTTTGCAGGACTGGGCATTGAACCCAGGGCCTTTGCACTGAGCTGCATCCCCAGACCGTTTTATTTTTAAATTTTTATTTATTTTTGTACTGCCGTTCCAACTCAGGACCTTGTGCTGCCAGGCAGGCACTGTGCTGCTGAGCTAAATCCCTGGCCCCAGACCTTTTTATTTTGAGATGGGGGTCTTGATATGAAAATAGTGAGGTGGAGGTTATCTCGACCCAGAAAGTGTGGCCAAAGAAGAGAATCGGCCATGTGTGATGGTATATTCCTGTAGTCAGAGATACTCGAGTCTGAGCCAGGGGGATCTCTTGAGTATGCAAATTTAATAACATTTTGAGTAACAGACCTCCCAACCACAGAATATCAGGACTGCAATAAGTGGTCATTTGGGAGGATATCACTTGACTGGTTAAGTGTAAGAGAAAGACCAGGACACTGGTGTCAGGAAGCCAAGTGAAAGGATGTGTTGAGGGCTGAGCCGTCAGCAGGTGCTGCCAGGAGGCCAAGCAAGAGGAAGACTGTGATGCCCCGGCTTGGAGTGGGTTCACCAAAAGACCCACCCACGACAACGACACCAAGGCCATCTTTCCCGTGGGTAGGAGCTGGGCCGAACCCGGCTCCCTCTGCATCTGGGGATGCTTCAGAAGCAGGATCCCTGGGAGCTGATCTAGGGTGGGGACAACTCGGGCATCCGGGGACAGAGAGGTCTGGCTTCTAGGATCGGGGCGACTTGGCGCATCCTGTGGCCACAGGATTTCCGAGCATCGGTTTCCTCGAGTACGAACTACAGCAGCGCTGTCATCCACTGCCCGCTGCCGAGGACGGCTGTGAGTAATAAAAGCCAAGTGACACAGCAAGTGCTCACCACTTGGTGATGGCGCTGCTGCTCCAGTCCCTGCGGATTGGGTCCTTGGGGTGCTGGGAACGGCAGGGCTTGGTGATCATCAGTGTTCCCGGGTAATCCTGGGGCCTCTGGCAGAGCCCTCGCTCCCCCAAGAGCTGCCAGGTCCCCACCCTTGGGTGCGTCCAGCCTCCTCGCAATCCCCTTCCCTCAGCCCCAGGAAACCTTGCTCCTTCCTGGAGCAAAGTCAGGAAACTGCTGCCGAGGACTTCGCTCTGGCCACGCGCTGGGCGCGGGCACCCTCTACCAGGCCGGCGGCTGCTCAAAGGCGAGAGACCGGGCTGCGCGTGCGCGCTGGTGTCGCCACGAAACCCACTGGTATCTCACTAGGGGGCGCCAGTCCGGAAGGGCGAGCACGCAGGCGTCAATCGCCTGCTCGGCCCAGAGGATTACCGCATGCGCAGGGCTGCCCCGCCTTAAAGAACCCACGTTCGGGCTTTCTCTGGCTGGGGCGCCACCTAGCGATGCAATAAAGGATCGGTTTCCCCCGCTCTGACCGGAACTAGGTCTGGGGTCGACAAGCTCGGAGTTGCAGGCTGCTGAGGGTCGATGGGCGGGAGCTGGGTTCGCAGATGCCTCGCCTAGGCCATGGGGCCAGCTAAGCTTGCAGAGTGGGTGTTCCCCACAGCACCCTGGGCGGGACCGCGGAGAGGCACCCCCAACCCACCCACCCACCCTATGCTAACCCAGGCATCCTTGGCTCTCTTGGGCCCAGCGCCTTGAGCTATGAGCAGCCTTGCGCTTCGCCGCCCCTTGGTTTTCGCCGTGGTAAATAGAGCCTCAGTTTCTCCCGTGTAAATCTCAGGGTGGGGGTGCAGTGGGGTCCTGGTGCAAAGCCTTGGCTCAGGACAGGCCTCCCTGGGCGTACGGTGACATGCCCAGGCACTTGGCACCTCTACTTTGGCTTTGGACCCAGCATTCCCCCTCTGTGGCCTGCACGTTGAGTGAGGAGTGGTCCGCACCTCCCCCGCCGCTGTCCAGGTCAGGTCCCCAGGGTGGCCTGGTCCATGTGACCCTGGCCATCATGAGGGTCCCGGTGGCCTGGGTCAGGGCTTCTCCTTGCTGCAGCCCTGAGATGTCCCTGCAGCCATCAGTTGGGTGTGAGGGACCTAACCCTGCCAGGTGCCTGCCGCCCAGCCCCTGGCTCAGAAAGGGGCAAACAAGGCTGAAGAAGGGCTGGGTGTCACTCTCTGCCTCCATTTGTCTTGGAGGTGACATGGGAGAAAACCCCAAAGGACCAGTGCACGCTCACAGTTTCACCACAAGTATCCTGACCGGGCGTCTGGTGCCGAGCTGATAGTGCAGGCCCCGGCCGCAGCCCTGCCGGAAACCCGCTCTGCCAGCGGTTGGGGGCCACAGGCTCAGACAGGAAGCACCCCTGAGTGTACCTCAGGGCCCATGGCCTCCCCAGAGGCTGCTGACTTGGACCAGGCCAGGCGCCATCTTGAAGCTGGGCCTGGACCTGGGCTGGTGTGGCCTGAGCTCTGGCAACTACACTGTCGCCTGGGAGGTGATGGGAAGAGAGGACCTCCAGGCTGGGCCAGCCCCAAGCCCAGAGCTGAATGCACCCTCTGCGCCACCATGGCCGTGCCCCTCCATGGTGCCCCAACCCAGCCCTTCAGAGTCTTAGCTCCCATCAGCCTGTTGGTGCCCACTGCACTGTGCCAGGCCCAGTACCAACCACAGGGCACAGAAAAGGGGCATTGCAGTGGGAGTCCTGGGCCTCGGAAGGGTGGACAGAGGTGGAGCCGTGGCTAACCTTAGGGGCCAAAGAGTTTGTGAGGGGGCTGATGGTGAGGGAGACCCAGGGTCTACACTCCCCTTCGACTTGTGCTCATAGGACAGAATCCAGAGAGATCATCCTAAGACGGGTGTCTCTGCCTGTTTCTGCTGCTGTAACAAAAGACCACAGGCTGGTGGCTCAGACACAGGTTCTGGAGACCAAGAAGCCCAGTCCAGGGCATGGCAGTTTCAGTGTCTGGCGATGTCTCACTTCCTGGCTCACAGATGGTGCCTTCAGCTGCATCCTCACAAGCTGGGGAGGTGAGGAGCCTGCATTTGTAAGGTCACTTGCCTCATTCACGAGGTGATCACCTCCCAGGACCCTGAGCTTCAGGGATGAATTTCTACATAGGAATCAGGGTGGAGTGAGGACAAGAACATTCAGTCCATAGTTGTGGGAAAGACGGGATCCATCAGATTGCCTGTGGGAAAGAAGCCAGTAACAGTAACGGGGGCTGCAGGTGGAGGGGAGAAGCAGCCAATCAGGAGCCCAGAAGAGCCAGGTGGGCTGGATGGAGGACTCAAGGTGGAAGTACCCAAGTGGCCCCAGCCTGACTGTGCCTGGCACTGCCCTGGAAGTAGAGGGATTGGTTGCCTCCCTGGACTCAGCAGTTCCAACAGATCGTTTCGCACATGTCTTCGCCTCATGCCAGGGACCAGGATAGCCCCGAGGGGTCTAAGGAAGGAAATCATTGCAGAGAGGTGATGCGGGGTGGGGTGGGGTGAATGGATCTAGTCCAAAGGGCAGGGAAGGCATCCTGGTGTGGAAGAGTGGCCTGCGAGGCCCTTCATCTTGCCAGCCTGTCTTGTGCCACCTCAGCCAGGGCCCTGGGGCTCCAGACCTCCAGCTTCAAGTCAGGCTCCACCATATGGCTCCCGCAGGCCTGGCCACCTCAGTGCCCTGGTGCTCCTGCCCCAGCCTTCAGTGTTGCACCCACGCCAGGCCTCGCTCGGACTACTGCCCAGCTCCTTGAGGCTCGTGGGTTATTTCTCTTTTCTCTCTTTCTCTGTCACTCACTTTTTGGTAGTGGGGATTGAACCTAGGGCTTTTTTGCTGAACTGTATCCCCAGCTCTTTTTCTTTTTTCTTTTTTGGTACTAGGGATCAAACTTGGGACCTTGCGCTTGTGAGGCAGGTGTTGGAACCACTGAGCTAAATTCCCCGGCCCTCTTTTTTGTTTGTTTGTTTATTTGGGGGGGGGGGTTGGTACCAGGGATCAAACTTGGGACCTTGCACTTTCGAGGCAGGTGGCAGCACCACTGAGCTAAATCTCTGGCCCTCTTTTTTGTTTTTTTTTGAGACAGGGTCTCGCTTTGTGATACAGGCTGGCCTCAAACTCAAAGCAATTCTCCCGTCTCAGTTTCCCAAGTGCTAGGATTACAGGTATGTGCCACCATGCCCAGCTTTTAGTTTTATTTTGACACAGGGTCTCAGTCACTCAGTTGCCCAGGCTGGGCTTGAACATGAGATCTTCCTGCCTCAGCCTCCCCAGAGTGGGGTTACAGGCGCACATAACACCCAGACGAATCTTTCTCTTCTTGGAACCTCACATTGCTTGTTTGGAGCAGGGGACCGTGGTGACGGGTGACCCGGAAGAGCTCTGCAGCTCACACTGGTGAAGGCCGAAAATTCGGGAGCTCCATAGCAGGTGCTGCTGAGTGGGAGGTGTTTGCCAAGTGCTTCCTCAGTGTTCTGTGCTCCTTGGTGTTCGAGGCCGATGGCGATCTCAGCAAGCCCAGTTTGGGGAGGACACCGACCTGGGAGTCACCTGGGGCAGTCAGAACAGGGTGGACTCAGACTCACTTGGAACCGGACCCTGGTCCTGCCTGCTGGGTGACCTCCAGGCCAGTCACCTAACTTTCTAATTTTTGCAGGACTGGGGATTGAACCAGGGCCTATACCCCAGCCCTTTTTATTTTGAGGTAGGGTCTCACTAAGTTGCTAAATTCCCCAGGTTGGGCTTGAACTTGAGACTCTCCTGCCTCAGCCTCCCAGAGTGCTGGGATTATAGATGCACGACGCCACACCCAGCTAAGTCACTTTTTCCTGCTTGTGTCCCCATTCTAACAGACCAGGCCATCTTGGCTCGAGGAGGGGGACCCTGGCACAATGTACTAATGGCACAGCAGTGGGCATTTGTGTGTCTGTGTGGTCAGAGGACTTCAGGGCCCATTAGGATTTGAGAAAGACAGGTGTTGACAGCAGGTCTCAGAGCCCCATCTCAGAGTGACTGTCCTGTGATTGGGGGAGGCTCCCCGCCTTGTGTGATGGGGTGCAGAGGTCCAGCTGGTGCACGCAGGGGCCTGGCCTTGGCTGCTCCTCTGCTGCTGTTAATAAAATATTTGAAACTGAGTGCTGCTTTCTAAAGCAGAGTCATGCATAGGTGCAAATTCCCTATGATGAGTATTATCACTGTGCATATCTAAAATGTACCAATGAAAGTTTTGCTTATAAAACAGAAGTGGGGCAGGAATGTAGTGCAGCGGCACAGCGGCTGCATGGCAGGTGCAGGTCCCTGAGTTCGATTCCCGGTCCCCACACACACACACACACTGTAAGACAGAGAGGTTTCTGTGGCCCGTGATTCTGGTGGTTGAAGGGTCCAAACAGCACGTCCAGGGGCGTGTTACAACGTGGCAGAGAAGCAGAAAGGCAGTGGCTGCGTGCAGAAGGGTGGCCTCGCCCATAACACCCTGGTCTCTGAAGGTCACCTGGTGACACCCAGTCCCCTTCAGGCCCAGTGACCGACCAGAGCAACTCCATCCCGGGGGCGGAGCCTGGGCGGTATCGCTGCCCACTTGGCCCCGCCTCTTAAAGGCCCCGCCACCCAACACTGCCACGCTGGGGACCAAGCGTCTAATGCACGGAACCTGGGAGGACTGAAACTGCAGAGGCCCATGTGACAGACAGGACAGGTGGCCCATTGGGCATGGGAGAGCTGGCGCCTGAGTCAGCCAGATCCTGCACTGGGGACTTCTACTTTGAACTTTTCGTCGTTGGGGCCACTGCCCCCTGAGCCTGCTGCACCTTCCAACCCCATACCCAGGCTCTGCCCAGCGGGGAGCCCTTCCTGGGTGGGTACCATCCGCAGATGTGCGTGTGTGCGCCTTGGGAAACATGTGGTGTGTTTTTGTGTGTGTTTGGTCCATTTGACAAAGAGCATACTCTTTTATTTATTTATTTTTGGTACCAGGGATCGAACTTGGGACCTTGTGCTTGCAAGGCAGGCAGTAGCACCACTGAGCTAAATCCCAGGCCCATGCATACTGTTGTTTTGAGGCAGGGTCTTGCTATGTAACCCAGGCTGGCCTTGGACTCATGACAATTCTCCTGCCTCAGCCTCTTGGGTGCTGGGCTAACAGGTGTGCACCTCCACACCTGGCTATCCACATCCACCTTTGGACTGGAGAGGTTGGGGCTGAGGTGGGGCTCAGATGTAATGGATAAAACCTGGCCCTCAGCAGAGAAGGTTCGGGAGCATGCTCCAGCGGTGCACAGCTGGACCCCTGAGATGCAAGGATGAACTGTGTCCAGACCCCGGCTCCCTGCTCACCACAATGGAGTCACTTTATTTGACTTAAATTGTATTTGAGTTTTTCTTTTCTTTTCTTTTGCTGTGCTGGGGAGGGCACCCAGGGTCTTTGTATTGAGCTACATCCCCAGCCCTTTTTTTTGGTACTGAGGATTAAACTCAGGTCCTTGTGCTTGTGCAACAGGTGCCGAAACCACTGAGCTAAATCCCCAGCCCTCCAGCCATTTTAAAAAATTATTTTATTTTGAGACAGGGTCTCGCTAAGTTGCCCAGTTTGGGCTTGAACTTGGGGTCCTCCTGCCTCAGCCTCCCAGAGTGCTGAGATTACAGGAGTGTACCACTGTGCTCAGCTGTACAGTATTTGATTTTTACAGTTGCCTTTTTAAAAGCAAGTGAAACTAGTGATTCACACATGTAAGGGATACAAGGGTTCATTATAATATGAATTGAAGGAAAGGATAGTTTGAGCAGTAGTAATTGTGCGAGCTGTCTGCACAGTGTCCACACTCACAGGGGCCGCCTGGGTGGGGTGGCTGGGTTTGAGTCTTCCTGCCTGGCGTGTCACCATGGAGAAGGCATGTAGCAGCTCTCAGACCTCCATTTCCCGCCTGTTGGGTGGGGCAACACCAATGCCTTCCTCAGAGCGGCTGCTCCTGTGGCCCCCAAGTAAGTGAGCCTGGCTCGGACTGTGCCACGGTCACTCGCACCACGTAGACTTTGTCGTCACTATGTGGTGTTTTTTGTTTTGTTTTTTGGATTTTTTGAGACAGGGTCTTGCTATGTAGCCTGGGCTGGCCTCAACTTTGCAGCGATCTTCCTGCCTCAGCCTCCTGGGTGCTGGGATGACAGGTATACACCACAATACCTGGCAGCTCTGTGGTTCTTAAACCTGGCAGACAGGTGTGCATGGCAAGCAGTGCCACAGTGGAACTCAAACACCCCACAGCAGGGGTCTTCAGCTCTCATTTCAGAGGGGAAACTGAATCCCTTTGCCAATGCCACACTCCACCGGACCCAAGGGGACACGGGGGCTGTTGCAGGAGGCTGTCTGGGGTCAGGCCTGGGAAGTCAGGCCACTCAGCCTCAGGGCATGGCATCCGTGGGATGCGGCCATCTGTCCCGTGGCAGTCCTGCCATCAGTCTCGCCAAGTGCCGGCCACTTGGTGCGAGCCTGGCCGTGCCCTGCGCCCGGGAACAGGGTAGGGTCCTTGTGTGCTTGGAGCCTTGGTCACCTTTGCAGAGTGAGGCCCAGTGGAGAGGGCAGGGAGACCTGTGCAGTCACCACCGGCCACCAGAGGGTGCCTGCCCCCCGCACGTCGGCAGCCGAAGCGGCAGGTGGCACTGTCTCTGCGTGTAGAGGTTGGCGACGGTTGGGGTTCAAATCCCTGCTCTGACACTCTGGCTCCCAGGATCCCTGCCTGCCTGTTTCCTGGTCTGTAGCCCCTGGACCGGCGTCCCTGGACTCTGAAGACAGCAAGCTGAGGACACCATGGGGACACAGGCCCTCATCTTGCAGTGGTGGCCAGGTCCCCTAGGCCAGTCATGGGGGCTGTGAGCCAGCTCCTGGAGGACCCAGGGACAGGGGGGACAGCAGACCACCATGTGGCTCATCTTGGCCAGGAACATGGACACCATACTCAGGGGTCACCACTCCCTGGAACTGCCAGGCAGCAGTGGGCAAGCTGGGCCTCTCCTATCCTGGGCCAGCCTGATCCTGCCGGCTTCAAGGACCTGAATTGGCTTGTGGGCAGCTCCTGCACCCAGCTAACTTTGTTACCAATTTCCATGAATTCCCTGCTAAATTCTTTTTTGTTTTTTGAGACAGGGTTTCACTATGTAGCCCAGGCTGCCCTTGAACTCATGGCAATCCTCCTGCCTCAGCCTCCCCAGTGCTGGGATTACAGGCGTACGCTGCCATGCCCGCCTTTCCCTGAGAAATTCTGCCTGCAAGTGCAGTGTGTTCACTGATTCCACTGGCCTTTAACTATGAATCTGTCCATCACCCCACCACTAGGGGTGGTGAGCCAGGCCCACGGAGAGTGCTCAGGAAATGTGGCGCGGTTCGGTTTTATTTCCTTGGGCAGTGGCTGTGGGGCCCGATGGGAGCAGCCCCTGCGGATGGATTTTCTTCTCTCTACAGGATGTTGTTATCATTAGTAAAAGTGGAACGCATTCCCTATACACTCATGCTTCCTGGGTCTCGCAACAGCTGAGCTGACCAGGCCACCTCCAGTGCCTGAGCCACGTGGGGCCTATGTGCCCTCACTTGCTCCCGCCTTGGTCCCTGGACTTGCCTCTGCCCCTGGCTGGCTCTGGAGACCCCTGAGCTTGTGACCCCATCCTTGGTGAGCTAATGAGAAAGACAGACTTGCCCGAAGCCTCGAGTGCTGATGGTCACTGGTGTAAGGACGGGGGCCAAGGTTGTCAAAGCCAGGGAACAGCTTTTCTGCAAAGGCCAGGGCCTCATGGTATGGGGCGCAGGGCTGGCCTGGCACATTCCATGCATGGGGCATCCTGCAAGGACAGGAAACTCCTGCTGGAACCCCGGATGGGGCCACTCTGAGCATGGCCACCCCAAGGCTGCCAGGTTCCCCTGGGAGGGAGCCTGGGCCCTGCAGAAAGCTGCCTCTTTCCAGGGCAGTGGCCCAGGGCTGGCCAGCCGGGGAGTGTCATCCAGGTTGGCCCAGGTATTGGGCATGGTCAGGCCCTGTGCAGGCCAAGGACAGTCAGGGTCAGCTTGGGGACAGCTGGCCGCCATGCTGTGGGTCCCACCGCATCCCTCGGCCCTTCCTTCCCAGGTGTCCGCGCTGGGCCGGTGGCGGTGGGCACCCCGGGCTGGGGCTGAGGGCAGGGCCAGCTCCGTGTCTCTGGCTGAGGCCTTGCTGTCCTTACTTTCCCAGGGTGACCCCCCCACCCCGTGGGATGCAGAGGTTGTTGACAATTTGCGCATTAATCTCTCTGCCCGGGCCTCCTGGTCAGGTGGCGCTTATCAGAGCCCCGCTCCTGTCACAGGGGCCTTCCGGAGCCCTGGGCGAGGGGGGGTGGGAGGCTGCCTTGCTGTCCTCATCCCCGCCCCAGCGGTGGCCACTCACCACATCAGGATGCGAGCATTGCATGAATTCCGGTCTCAATGGAATTATTTCAGATTCTGGTCAACCGCACACCCGGGGTGTTTCACAAACCATCTATCACTGCTGCAGGGGGCAGGGCCAGCGAGGGGCGAGTAACGGACACGGGCAGCCCCTGCCCACTCAGGGGATGGCGTGTCCCCCACCAGTGGCACTGTAGCTCTGCACACAGGTGGCATGGGCTCTGCTGTCCCCTGCACCCACAACTGCAGTGGGGCTCAGCCTGGGTGGGGGCTCAGGAAAGGCTGAGAAGCTAGGCCCAGGACAACAGGGAAGAGGGTGAGGGCACCAGGTGTGGGGTCTGCTGCCCCTGCATGTCTGGGGCCTTGGCAAGGACTGGGCCAGCCTCACTTGCTGCATCTGTAGAATGGGGCCATGGTGCCCACCCTCCATTCCACAGAGCTCGGTGAAACTGGAGCCCTTGCGAATTCTCCTCACACTCTGAGGACTGTTGAGGGAACATTATGTGCCAATGGCCTAGCCACGAGTACATGCTCAAGACCAGGCAGGTGGCACACACCTGTGATCCCAGTATTCAGAAGGCTGAGGCAGGAGGATCGCCCTAAGTTCGAGGCCAGCCTGAACTGCATACTGAGACCCTGTCTCAAGAGAAAATCAAACAACAACAACAAAACAAAATACATGCTCAGGTGCAATGGTGACAATTCTTGTCACCTCTGCCTCCGCTGTGGACTTGGGTGCTGTGTGTGGCAGGGACAGAAAGACCCTGTCTTGGGGTGGAGAGTCCACAGTGTGCTCATGCCTGTCTCTTGTGTCACCCGGCAGACATGGCCATTAGGTCTTCAGCACACACTTTCCCTCACGTTGCCACAGGGCCTAGAATCCTTGTCACCAGCATGGTGACACCGCTATCCATGAGAGGGGTGGTGAGAGGCAGCATCCAGTGATGACAGTGGTGGAAATCGGTGGGAGAGGGGTCCCCACTCTGCCTTCTGTTTCCTGGGGCCCCCGAGTGCCCTAGCCCTTCCTGCAGGCCCCAGTACCTCCAGCAGGGACCCAAGAGTGGTAGGGATTGGAAGGTCAGTTGGGGCCTCTGCTGCCCTTGGGTGACACAGCTCTGGCATAAGCAGAAGGTGCCAGGGGCTCAGGTGGGCAAAGAGCCATTCCCCACGAGGGTCTGTACTTCGGCATCGCCTCAGGAGGGCCTCCCAAGGTGTGGCCTGAGCTCATAGGCTGCTGCCCAGGCCTGTGCCACCTGGTGCCAGCAAGGAAGCACGCACAGCCCTAGTGCAGGAGAGCAGCCCTGTCCCTGTCCCTCTAGTGTGGGGATGCCCAGCCACATGCCCTAGCTAATGGCAGCAGTTAGGAAACTCATTTTGAGACTCCCCGCTGCCTCTGCCCCGGCATCTACAGGGCAGGGGCGGATTTTGAATCAGCAGGGCCTATGCTAGGTGAGTGGCTCACACCTGTAATCCCAGCACTCGGGAGGCTGAGGCAGGAAGATCACCGTGAGTTCGAGGCCAGCCTGGGCTACATAGTGAGACCCTGTCTCGAAAGGTAATAAGTCCCCACCGTGGGGCGACTTGATGGAAGCTGCCAAGGGTCCTGTCATGTCCAGTGGCTGGCACTGTCCTGAAGGAGCAATGAGGCATCTCTGGTTGGGGACTTGCTGGGCCGAATAACACACGTGTGGGGTGTGCGTGGGCCAGGTGGTGGGGCCTTGCTTTCCCTGGCAGGAAACTCAGGGCTTCACACTGACCTGCATCCCCAGCCCTTTCTTATGCTGAGGAAGTGGGTGGCCCTGAGGCAGGACAGGGTGGTGCAGGGGGCCCTGGGAAAGGGGGCCACAGGTCTGGGGGAGGCAGCAGATGGCCGAGGGTGAGCCTGAGTGACCTTCACAGGGCCCTGCCTTAAGCTCTGTGCTCAATACTGCTGATCTCTGCAGCAACCTGAGGACGGGGGTCCTGTTCCATGCAGTGCCCATTTTAAAGACAGACTGAGTCAGAGAGCAGATTTGGGGCTGCCATAGAGCCAGGCTGGGGTGGCCCTGGGCAGCACAGCTCTGAGTCTCCGCTCTCTATTTACTTATTTATTTATCTTTTTTTGAAACAAGTTCTCACTATTTAGCTCAGGCTGCCTTGGGACTCATGGCAATCCCCACGCCTCAGCCTCCCATGTGCTGGGATTACAGGCATGCACCACCACATCTGATTTCTTTTTTTTCCTTTCTATGACTTTTTTTTTTTAATCGCTTCATTGGGTTATACGGAGAGGGGCTTTTGTCTGGTGTGATCACACATAGACATGTCATACTTTGGTAATTTCTGCTCCCTGCCTTTGTATAGCACTTTTTTTTTTTTTTTTGGTGCTGGGGATTGAACTCGGGACCTTGCACTTTCGAGGCAGGCGGCAGAGCCACTGAGCTAAATCCCCAGCCCCTGTATAGCTTTCTAATGCTGGATTCCCACACAAGGATGAACTAGGCAAAAATGAGAGATTTTAAAACTTTTAAAAAATGGTTCTTGGCCGCTATTGAGTGATGTCCAATCCATTTTTTTTAGTCTTATTTTTTACCGCAAACTTAAACTGGGAATCCCAGAGTGGCTGCAGACAGCAGTGTCATGACGGGAAGACACATCTTGGTGGCTTCGAGGACTTATGGGAAGTGCAGTTAGCCTGGCCGCTATCACACTATCAGCCCTGGTCATCTGGTCATCTCAGTTGCATTATCAGATACGCTTTTAGGAAGTACGAGGGGCTTGGCTGAGGGGCTGACACCACCTGACTCAGCCGCTAGGGGTTTCTAGGGAGGGACTGATACCCGCCACAGAAGGGCCCCTGTGGAGCATCCAGGAAGATGGCCACTGAACTCGAGAGAGCCTTGTGTGCATGGCTTGGGGTCTGGGCTGAGGCCCTTGTTGGGCAGGCAGTGGGAGACACCCCTCCTGCCCACTGTGATTGGAGAGGAGTTGAGCAGTGTACAACCTTGACCACCTCCCAGGGAGACTTTGTGAGCACGGTGAACTGCACATGACTGCCCTTTACTTCCCACAAAGTAAAACTCATGGGCCAAACTTCTGTGTTCCAATTCTGAGAGAGACAGGTGCCAAGAAGTATGTCTCTGCCACACACACCGTCCAAGGGCCTTTAAAATGGAGGCAGAATCTCAGCTTTCATGTCAGGTGGCAACCAGGAGTGGTGGGGAGTGTGGCAAACTGGCAAGCTCATATCCACATGAAGTAGTGGCTGGCTGATCCTTGACACCAGCCGATTTGAGCTCGATGAGAAGTTTATTTTACTTAGTTTTGAGACAGGATCTCGCTATGTCATTAAGGCTGGCTTTGAACTCATGGTGATCCTCCTGCCTCAGCCTCCCGAGTGCTGGGATGGTGGGCCCAGCTAGGAGAATGTTCTTCGGAAGTCACAGTATTGCTGCTCCTATGAAGCCCCTGTCCTGGAGGTTGGATGGCACGCACTCCTAGGCAAGCACACTAGGGACGGGGTCCTCAGAAAGGCGGGGGACAGGTCTCGGAGTCTCCATTGATGTCATTCTGCCCTCCAGGTGGGGGAAGGAAACCCTGTTTCCTGAGCATCCACCAAGTGCTACCCATTGTCACGGTACACAGCCCTTGTGGTGTGAACCTCCCAGACCTGGCCTTGAGCTCATGGCGTTCCTCCTGCCTCAGTCTCCTGAGTGCTAGGGTGACAGCTGTGCACCACCATGCCCAGCTCACACCTGTATTTTTTTTTTTTTGGTACCAGGGATCAAACTCGGGACCTTGTGCTTGCAAGGCAGGCGCCAGAACCACTGAGCTATATCCCTGGCTTGGACCTGTATTTTTAACCATTGAAATCTTGATGGAAACAGTTGTAGATGTATGCACAGTTGTGTGAAATAAGAGTGACCTTGTATGCTTTATCCGGTCCCCCAGGGCGACTTCTTGTGAAACTACAATACGGTGTCACAAGCAGGAAGCTGACACAGCTCGCAGCCCACTGACCTTATTCTGATTGTCCTGATTGTACATACACCCCCGGAGTGCGCATGTGCAATGTGCTGACGTGGGGGGCTCTGTGCAAGGCCGTCACCCAGGCAACCTCCTGTCCGTGGAGTGCGCATGAGCTGTGTGCTCATGCTCTAGGAGAGGCCGTCACCTGGGCGTCCTCGTGTCAATGGCTACAGTGTACATGGTGGCTCTCAGACGGAGCCACCTAGGTCAGGCTCCTGTCACGACCCCTGCCACAGTCCCGGAGGGCGGCATGACTGTCGCCTCAAGGACTGGGCAGCCTGTCAGTGAGACCTCGGCTTTCCAGTGTCCTGCAAGTCGTTTTCTGTGTATTTACAAGGACACCTGTGAACGTTTCTTCTTTTTTTAAAAAACAGTAAAGAGCACCCTGCACTCACTGCTGTCCACGAGTCCTGGCACCTTTCCATGTCTGTACATAGGGATCCTTTTCATTTACTTCCTTTTATTTTTTTTGGAGGATGCCTTTTTAAATTTGTTTTTGGTACCGGGGATCAAACTCAGGACCTTGCACTTGCGAGGCAGGCGCCGGAACCACTGAGCTAAATCCCCGGCCCTCATTTCCTTCCTTTTAATATACAATACCATTTTAAAGACAGCCCGGTGTGGTGGCACACACCTGTAATCCCAGTACTCGGGAGGCTGAGGCAGGAGAATTACTGTGAGTTTGAGGCCAGACTGGGCTATACAGTGAGTCCCTATCTCAAAAAAAACCCAAAACCAACAACAACAAAACTACATTTTAAAAGATATACACTCCTGTGATTTAAAATTCAAAAGAAACAAACGAGAGAGCTCAGTGAAAGCCCCTTTTCCTGTTATGCTCTGTAGTGACTAGTATGTCCTTTTCAGTATTATTATTATATTATGTTATGGTGCTGGGACCTTGTAAATGCCAGACAAAGCTCTGCCATTGAGCCCCAGTACATCCCTTGCTCTTCTTTTTTTTTTTTTTTTTTTTTTGAGACAGGATCTCGCTATGTAGTTCAGGCTGGCCTTGAACTCTTGGCAATCCTCCTGCTTCAACCTCCTGAGTGCTAGGATTACAGGTGTGTGCCACCACGCCTGTCTTTTTGTTTGGTTTTTTGAGACAGGGTCTTGCTGTGCAGCACAGGCTGGCCTCAAACTCACAGAGCTCCTCCTGCCTCAGCCTCCTGAGTACTGGGATGACAGGCATATAACGCCACACCTGGCTCCTCATCCTTACACCCAGAATTCTGAACCTTGATTTTTTTCTCTGAACAATGTCTCTGAGAGCCCCGTTGATGAGGAGCCCCTCTGTTATAGCGGTGTCTCTGCCTCCTGTGATGCCACCCCTATTAATCTCAACTGTCTCCTAAGTGCACACGTGGGCTGGTCCCCTTCTTTCTCTCCATCCTGTGCACGGTAGAGGAGAGACTCTCCAATGGCAGAAACCCAGGTGCAGAGAAAGCGTTTGAGGCTGGGGACCACCCCTGGGAGCACCATGCCCACCCAGAGGCCCAGGACTCGCAGCTGGGTGTCACAGGGCAGAGTGGTGGCTCTCCTGTCTGCCTGTTTCCTCCCCCGGAGGTCGTGGGCTGGTGACTCATGGTGCTGTCCTGTCCCAGCCTCTCCTGATCCCCCCTCCCCACATCCACAAGGCACGGGACCAGATCCCTCCCCTCTTGGCAGGGTTGGAGCCCAGGGCCTCACACAGGCCAGAGGCGACACCACGTGCTCACCATGAGCCGCCAGCCAGGCCTCCAGCTTTCAATCTGAGCCCTTGAGATGGGGGCGGTGCCAGCGCCTCTTTCCCACAGGGCAGACAGCCTCCTGCCCTGCCAGCTGATGCGCTGTGTGCAGCTGGTAACGCCTCCGGCTCCAGCCGGGTTTCTGCTTCCGGCTCCCGATTGTCTTCGGCTGCTCGGACTGGGAAGGAAATCAAGACAAGCGGTATCATGGCCTCTGCTGCAGGGGCCCGGCCCTCAGCCAGGAAGTGTTTGATGCAGACCCTGGGGCGGGCTGGCTGCCTGCAGCGGGAGAGCGGGGTTGAGAGTTTGGAGCCTGGCTCTGCCGGTTGCTCCCTGCTGGATCTGAGCGGCTCAAGAGGGCCCCCTAGTGACACGGGACAGGCGCCTCCTCCGCGCCCCGGGCGGGCGGGCTGGCTGCAGCCTGTCCTGGCACAAGGGGGTTTCTCAGGGAGCTAGACTATGGGGATTCTCAGCAGTGTCGCCCTTGCCTTGGGGTCAGAGGTCCCACATGGGCTCCTCTTCCCGACAGGCCTCCCTGCCCAGGTCAGGCTGTCTCCACCGAGTCCTTCATTTCTGCACTCCTGAAACTCCCCTTCCTCATACTTGGCTCTTCCTCAGGAGACCTTGCCCCCCCCCCCCCGGCTCTGTTCACGGCGTCCCTGTCCTTCATCCCCTCCTGTAGCTCTCCTCACATGCTTGCCTTCTCCCAGGCACGGACCCAGCCATGCTGCCTGTGCTGGGTCTCAGACTTGACACATCCTTCTTGAACACCTGTAATCCCAGCACTCTGGGAGGCTAAGGCAGGAGAATGGGAAATTTACACCCTGCCAGGGGAATTTAGGATTTAGGGAGACACTGTCTCAAAATAAAAATTACAGAAGGAGGGCCGGGGATTTAGCTCAGTGGTTCCGCCACCTGCCTTGCAAAGCGCAAGGTCCTGAGTTCGATCCTCGGTACCAAAAAAAAATAACTACAGAAGGGTCAGGGATGTAGCTCTGTGTGAAAGGGCTGGGTTTAATCTCCAGTACAGAAAGAAGGAAAGGAAAGGAAAGAAAGAAAGAAAGAAAGAAAGAAAGAAAGAAAGAAAGAAAGAAAGAAAGAAAGAAACCAAACCATAAATGCACATGATGAGTGAGAACCACCAAGCTGACAAGACTACATCCTGTGATTCCAGTGATGTGGCATCTGGCAAAGGTGTGACTAGGGCAGCAGTGGAAGGGCAGGCGTTTAGGGTGGGGACACTGTTTGGTGTGGCACCATCATGGCAGACTCCTGACACCACACATCTGTCCAAACCTAGGGGCTGCCAACACTGACAGTGACCCCTCCTGTGAGCTGTGGGCTTGTGTGACTGTGACACCAGTAGAGGCTCATTGATTGTGACAGATGGGCCACTCCTGTGTGGGGACAGTGATGGTGGGGGAGGCTGTGCATGTATGAAGGTAGGGGTTATGTGGAAAATCTGTTTATTATGCTCAGCTTGGCTTTGTGAACCCAAAACTGTTCTAACATTTTTTTTTTTTTGTAGTACTGGGGATTGAACTCAGGACCTTGCACTTGTAAGGCAGGCACGGTACCACTGAGCTAAATCCCAGCCCTCTAACATTTTTGTTAAGTGACATTGTCTCACGATGTAGCCCAGGGTGGACTCAAACTCTGACGTTCAAGATATGCTCCCACCTCAGCCTCCACAGTACTAGGACTACAGGAATGTGCCACTGTGTCAAGCTCAATAAACGTTATTTTAAAAAATTAAAATGAAAAATAAGAGCAACACTCGCTCCCGTCATGAGCCTGAGTGACCCTCTCCTGTCAATGGCTTTTCGACCCTGAGATCACACCTCCCTTCATTGAGACTCAGCTGGCTCAGTCAGCCTAGATTTCTCTGCAGCACCTGGCACCACCCATGGAGCCCTGCCTCCTCTCTTCTCATCTGGCCCCACCCACAAAGCCATGGGCCCTCCCACTGAGCCCTCAGCTCCTCCCTCAGCACCTGGCCCCACCCACAGAGCCTGAGGCTCCACCCACAGGGGCCTTGGCTCCTCCCTCAGAGTGCTGGGCTCCACTCTGTCATTCCCATTGTCCCTGTGAACCTAGATTTGCTGCAGGAGAGAAAGGAGGTACAGGTGTGAAACCGATCAAGGTCAGCTAAAAAATCCCAGGGTGTTGAATTTATTTATTTATTTATTTATTTATTTATTTATTGGTACCGGGGATCGAACTTGGGTCCTTGTGCTTGCACAGCAGGCGGCGAAACCACTGAGCTAAATCCCTGGCCCCTCAGGGTGTTGAATTTGACTGCAAGCAGGAACTCAAGTCTTTCATGATAAAATGCATTTAATGTGTTTTATCCTGGCTGTTTAGTGAGAAGCCGAAAAAAAGCCAGCACCCCTCCATCCGAACTGTGTGACTGCTCTTCACTGAGAACGATAGGGCTCTGTGGAGGCCCAGGAAGTGCCAGGCATGGGGCGGAGATGCCAAGGCCAGCTGAGGTGCTGAGCCGCACAGGAGAGCAGCGAGAGGGGCTCAGGGTGGAGTGCGCGCTTCGCTGTGCTTAGCATGTGCAGTGTGCACTCACATGTGCTTAGTGTGTACTTAGCATGTGCTTAGCATGTGCAGGGCCTGGCAGTCTATCCCAGCTCCACCAAAGCAAAACAAAGAAAAAAGACTCAGGTGCTAACTGCAGTGATCCCACTTGCCCAGGCTGGGCAGCTGTGAGTCGGTAAGAATCATAACCATGACTGATTGTAATCAGCGTTATTATATTAACTCAGACCATAGTTGAAGCATTAACTCTTAAATCTGAAAACACCCAAAATAGCAATGCATTGTCATTGTTTTGGAACCAACTTGTCACCTGGAAAAATGGAGCATCACAGCGATAGGCCCAAGCCCATCCCTACAGCCCAGCCCTGTGTACTGCTGGCTACACAGACAGCAGGCAAGAGGGGCTCTTTAGGGCTGTGTCCCCGCCAAGGAGTGCAGAGGGTAATGGACACAGAATCCCGCCGGTTTGCAGCCCCAACAAGCAGATGGACATAGGCATGGATTCCTGCAAATGTTAGAAAAGAGATAGGCAGGTGTGCCATAGCTCCAGCCAGAGGAACAGTCACACCTGGATGGTCTTGCAAAAAATAAAAAAATCAAGTCTGGGTCCCACTGAGCCTCTCTATCTAACTGCTAATTTCAGGACATGCTGAGGGGTACTGGGTGTGGCAATGGACACTTGTTATCCCAGCACTCAGGAGGCTGAGTCAGGAGGATCACTATAAGCTCAAGGCCAGCCTAGACTACAGTTCAAGACTCTGTCTCAAAACAAACAAAACAAAAAACAACAAAGAAAGAAAGAAGAAATGTCCCCAATCATAGCCTGTTGGCTTCTTCCTGGGCTCCCCTGGCCCCCTGGCTGGTGCTCCCCTCCTGAGGCCCAGGACCCCTGGGCTCACTCAGTCTGGTGGGCCACGTGCAGCATCCACAGAGGCCTTCTGTCCCCAGAAACTTCCCCTGAACCCACTTACTAGAAGGACCCCCTCCTCGGGCCCACCACTTCCCTTCCAGCCAGTGTCCCCGCCTGGAAGGTGCAGGTCCCTCACTCTGCCCTCATGGGGGCAGCCACTGCCCAGAGAAGACATGGCCAACCCCTGCTGCAGGCCCAGCACAGCCACCTCCGAGTCCTCGTGGGCCTCATGGTGTCCATGGCTAGGGACAGCGACAGCTTCCCTGAAAGAGACCTCAGCATGACGCCATGTCCCTCAGTCCTCTGGGCTCTCTGAGGGCCTCAAGCCAGGCCAGTGTCACGGCTCTCCCACCAGGAGCCAGGGTCCCCTGCACATCACACCACGGCGTGGGACAGAGAGCACAGTGACCACTTGTGGGGTTGTGAGAGTGTTGACGCTGCACAGAATGACACCAGGGTAAAGATGCAGTGGGCTATTGGGGTCAGAATGCTAGAGGCCCTGGATTCCACCCCCAACACCATGAAGAAAGGAGAGGAGACCAGAGGAAAAGGGAGGGGAGGGAAGGGAGAGGAGAGGAGAGGAAAGAAGAGGACAAGGAGAGAGAGAGAGAGAGAGAGAGAGAGAGAGAGAGAGAGAGAGAGAAGGAAGAAGAGCCAGGTGTGGTGGAGCATGTCTGTAATCCCAGCACTCGGGAGGCTGAGGCAGGAGGATTGGTGTGAGTTACCCTGTCTCAAAAAAAAAAAAAGAAGAAGAAAAGAAAGAAGAGTGCAGCTCAGGGAGGGCAGGCATTGAGGGACCCTCACACCCATGGCTGGCACTGTCCTAAGTCCCTGGGACACAACCATGAGCAGAGACAGCAATCAATGTCTTCTGGAAGGGGACAGATGAGGATGTGAAGCCCACTGTAGGACCATGCTAAAGGTGTTGCGGACTCCTTGCAGGGAAAGCCGAGAGGACTTCGAATCAGAGGAGAGAGGCCAAAGGCGGCTCCCGCCTAAAGAAACCCGAGGGAGATTGTCAAAGGAGACAAGGACGCTTCTCCCCTTTGTCCCTCTCCCAGGGGGCTGCCTCCTCCTCACCCATCCTAACATGGGAGCCCAACAATCCAAGCCCCTTCCCTCAATGCCTCTGGGCTGCCTCCTGGCACAACTCAAGCCCCTGGATTGTTGGGACCAGACTTTAAGCCGAAAAGACTTGTTTTCTATTGTAGTCAGGTTTGGCCTCAGTATAAATTAGATAATGGGTTTCAATGGCCTGAAAATGGCACTTTTGATTTTAATATACTGCACAATTTACACAACTTCTGTCAGCGCAATGGCAAATGGTCAGAAATCCCCTACATACAAGCCTTTTTCTACCTATGCTCTCGACCCTCCCTCTGTCAATCCTGTTCTCCTTCTCAAGTACTCCTAGCCCAAGCTCCACAGTCCATCCTTCCCGATTCCACTCTTTCTGATTCTGACTCATTTGATCCAGCTGATCACTCACCATTAGCACTTCCCCCACCTTATAACCCCCCAAATTCTTCTTATGCCTCGTCCCATGCTTCTTCTCCTCCACCATCTTGTACCTCTCCTTTGTCTCCTTCCTCTCCCCCGCCATCTTGTGACCTTCCTCCGCCATCTTGTGACCCTCCTTTACCTCCTCCTACCCCATCCCCTCCACCTCACATCTCCCCGCCCCACACCCGTTCTCGCTATCCCACCCTTCCACCATCAGCCCTGGCCACACAGATGCCCCTCCGAGAGGTGGCCGGGACTGAGGGCATTGTTAGAGAACATGTTCCCTTCTCTTTCTCTGACCTTTCTCAAATTGAAAAATGCCTAGGCTCTTTTTTCTCTGATCCCGATGTTTATATCAAAGAATTTCGCTACCTTACTCAGTCTTATGATATGACCTGGCGAGATATTTATGCAATTCTTTCAACTACTCTCTCCCCAGAGGAACGCCAGAGGGTCTGGAGGGGAGCCCAGGCAGCAGCAGATGATTTTCATGCCACAGATCCAACTAAACTAGTGGGTACCCAGGCAGTGCCAGATACTCAACCTGATTGGACTTAGCAGGATGGAAACCCAAGCAGAGATCTCCGAGACTACATGATTGTTTGTCTCGGAGAAGGCTTAAAGAGAATTTCACAAAAGACAGTTAATTTTGATAAAACTAGGGAAATAACTCAGGGACCCCAATCTTCGCCCCTGGTCAGCAGGAAGCAGCTCCAGAAGAAGAGACCTTCACCCAACTGTCATAAAACAAAAGCCTGGAATGATAGGTCTCCCACTACCTCAGCAGCTATTATGTATAGTAGCTGTCCTCTTCCTATGGTGCCTTGCCCCTTCCCCTGTGTGACGTCATGCCAAGATGGTTGCTCCCACCAAAGAACAAACCCTTCTTCCCAGCATGCCCTTGGTCCCACCTAGAGAGTAACCTAATACTCGCTCACCTCCTACCACTTAGTGATGTCACCGGCTCCTCCACTCCCTGATCACTACCTCATTCATCACCACCTCAGCCCCTACAAACCCCACCCCAGTCTCTATAAAAGACTCTCCCTGCCCCGGCCATATTGCTTTTGTCTCTCCTTTGTTCAGGGACAGCCCAGCAGATCTATTCCCCTCATAAAGGCTTGTTGTGGCCTAGTCTGGTCTTGGTCTTCAGCCCTTTTACCTGACAAGTATAATCCCAGAACTCTTCAAGGCTGAGGCAGGAGGTTCAGGAGTTCTATCCCAAAAGGGGCAACTTAGCAACTTGGGAGACCTTGTAGCTCAATGGAAGGGCCCCGCGTTCAATTTCTAGTACTGCAAAACAAAAATCTTCATTGAGATATAATTCATATACCATAGAATTCAGGTATTAGTGCACACTGGCTGTGTACCATCACGTACCATAGTCAGTTTCAAAACATTTTCATTACCCCAGTAAGAAATCTCCTGTCCATTAGCATTCATGCCTCATTTCCCTTCAACCTCCCCAAAACCCTGGACAATAACGCGTCTACTTTCTGTCTCTATTAGTTCACCTATTTGGACATTTCTCTTTTAAAATTTATTTTTTAAATTAAACATGAAAATACTTATTTTATTTTTTCCAGTTTTAATTTTTTATCAGTAAATGTTTACATCACATAATGGTTACATTCCTTGTTGGAAGCTAATACATGTACGTAATACATTTCAATTCTTTTTTCATCACCTTTCCCTTCCTTCCTCCTCTATCTCTTCATCTCCTTCCCATTTGAAAAAGATCTATCTCCCTACTTTTTATTATCTGTCTTGTATTTTGATCTTTATTTATGTTTTGGATTTCTTTTTTTTTTTTGGTACCAGGGATTGAACTCGGCACCTTGTGCTTGTGAAGTAGGCGGCAGAACCACTGAGCTAAATCCCTGGCTTGGATTTCCTATATAAGAGAAATTATGTGATACTTAAGCTTGTGTGTCTGATTTATTTTACTTACCGTTATGTTCTCAAAGCTCCTCCATTTTCCTACAAATGACTCAAGTGTATTCTAACTCAATTGTGTATAAATACCACATTTTCTTTCTCCATCTATCTGTTGATGGACATATAGGCTGCTTTAAATTTATTTTTAACAGATACATAAAGCATAAAATTGCACATATTAATGAATACCATGTAATGTTCAATACACACATACATATGTATCACATAATGTTTAAATCAGGTTAATCATATTTATCTCTTCAAATATCGATCATTTCTTTGTGATGAAAACTTTCAAAATCCTTTCTTCTAGCTTTTTGAAACATACTGTATATTGTTGTTATCTATAATTACCCTCCAGTGCAATGGCGTATTCAGAACTTCTCACTCATATTTAACTATAACTTATTATCCATAGCTCAGCCCCAATTCTTCCCACCCTGCTACTCTCTCCAGCCTCTACTAACCACTATTCTACATTCAATTTCTATGAGATCAACTTTTTTAGAGTCCACCTGAGTAAAGTATGTGATATTTGTTATTCTGAATGTTTTAAATAAAAGGAATAATAAAAAAAAAAAGAAGAAAAGAAACCCGAGGCTGGGGGCTCTCTTGAAGGTCACCAGTTCTGGCTTCCATCTCCCCAGCACTGCTCAGAGGCTCACGGAGGTCTGGTGAGGAAGCAGATTCCGGGGCTGGAGAGGGGCCCAGCGACATCACTGCTGCCCACAGACCGCCCCTCTAGCAATGAGGGCATCACTGACACTGGCCATCAGCATGGACATCCAAGGATGTCCCTCAGAGGGGCAAAAAGCCCTTCCGAGCTCTGAGAACCCAGAATGGACAGCACGTCTGTGCCAGGCCAGAGCTGAGCACTTGCCCATGCCGCTCTGGGAGGGACGGTGCCGCCTGAGCCAGCCTGAGCTGCCCTGCCCCTGCCTCCCAAGCACTGCTCCCCAGACCAGTGACATCAGTTCACTTTCTTAGCTTGGGGCTGCTGCACGGACAGACGGATGGTGTGAGGGCCGCAGAGGAAGCCAGGAAGAGGCGACTTTCCCATGGATGTCCCCACTAATGCCACAACAGTGCAAGGGGGGGGGAGGGGTCCAGCATCAGGGAGGTGACAGGACGGTGGAGAGCCCGAGCAGTAACACAAGGACCCTGCGGGCCTCTGGGGGGAGGCTTGTCTTCAGCAGTGGCTTGGACACTGGGGCCCAGTGACAGGTGAGGCCCCCTGTCCTACCCTAGTGGAAGAGCTGCCGGGCCATGGGGCCACTGCAACCTCCAGGTGCCTGTAGAGAACATGAGAAGTGGGAGGAGAGGTGCCAAGGAGCATGCAGGTGAGGCGCTATTGCCTTGTCAGAAGGTGACCCTGCATTGCCCTGGAGTGGCCAGTGGGGTGCAGTCAGTGAGTGGGGGGAGTGGGGCAGGTTGCAGAGACGTCCAGGATGACCTGGGTCCCTGGAGCTCTATAGACTGCTCTCCCAGCCTCCCACCTGCTGTTGAACTTAACCTCTAGGGTCCCAGGTCAAATGCAGAAGGTAGAGCTACAATGACTTGCTCTACGATGACTGTAGCTCCCAACTTCCTTTTTGGGTTTTTTTTTTTTTTTTTTGAGAGGGGGCCTTGCTATATAGTCGAGGCTGCACTTGAACTCACTTTATAAACCAGGCTGGCCTCAAACTCATGGGAATCCTCCTGCCTCAGCCTCCCAAGTGCTGAGATTACACCACTGTGCTTGGCTCCCAACCTTGTTTCTTCAAGGCTCCTGGGCACCCTTCAGGAGACAGGAGACAGGATGCTAATGGAGACAGGAAGTTGCTCCAGATCTTAAAGTGAGGAGCCTCCTAAATATGAGCTCTGGCCCCACCACTCCATTCATCTGCTGTATCATGGGGACATGTCACAGAGGACATCACCAGATTCGGTCAGCACAGCACTGGTGACAGTTTGCCCCTGGATCCGCCTTGTTCTTTCTGATCACATATCCCCAGGCTTCCATTTCCCCTCCATAGCAAATTCGGTTGGTTTCTCCTTTCAGAAGCCTAGTTCTTTCCCTAAATGTGAATTGAGCACAGTGCTCAGTGAGGAGACTCTGATGCTGAGCTCGAGGGCTGGTGATTCCTGCTTGAGGAGCGACCCTCTTCCCTGAGAAGCACCTTTGAGCGACACAGGTGAGAAGCCCTTCTTTAGGGGCTCAGGGTGGAGTAAGGAGGGCGGTTATGTCGTTTGTACCAGTCAGGACACTTTCTTTTCTTTTTTGTTGTTAAGAAACGGACAAGCTGGCATCACGAGGAAAAAAATTGATTTTTATTGGTTCATTTAAAAAGTCAGGGGTCATGGGCTGGGGGGGCTCAGGGGTACAGCCGCTGGCCTAGCTTGGGTGAGGTCCTGAGCTCCGCCCCAGCACCACGAGCCAAAGCAAACCAAAAATCACACCAAGCTAAGTGTCTGTAGAGACATTTGCACACATGCACACGCACGCACACACGGGCACACGTACGCACACACGCACACCGAGAGCTATTGCTAACGCCGGCAGGAACCCGCCCACGGGTTGCAGCCGGAGGAAGTCTCTGTAAGCAGGAACTGGGCTTAGTTGGAAACTTTACATCTGAAGATAGTTCTTGGTTTCGAGAAGAGGAAGAACCGCAGTCGAGTTGGAGAAAGGAGTTGTCGTGGGCCGGCAGGGCGGCGGGCGCCTGCGGTGTCTGTTGGGACAGCTCTGCCTGGCGGCGGCCTCCCGGGCATTGCGGGGAAGGCGTCCGGGCTGTTTCTGGCCTGTCGGAAACCACAGATGGGACAGTTCAACCAGAAGGGAGGTTGGCTGTGGGGCTGGGAAGTCCCAGGGCTGGGCCCCAGCTTCGTCATCACGTGTGGGGGCGTGACATGAGGGTCAGAGCCGACCCTCCTTGAATCTCCTCCTCCTACCAAGCCACCAGCGCCACCGGGGGCCGCAGCCTCACAACCTCTTCTGGTCCTGGCTCCCCTGGGATCACTAATGTGAATGTGGGGGTAAAGTTTCTAGCACATGGGCTTGGGCCAGCGAGGGGCGTGGGCCTGCTTGGCTCCCGCTGCCCTTGGGCAACTGCTGGTGGCCGAGCCCTGCGCCGGCCCCGCCCTCACCCTCCCCTGGCCACTGGAGCTGTGGCCGCCACCTTTTGACTTCTCTCTCTTCCCCTACCAGAGCCCTCCTGGAGCCCGGGATGGAAACCACCCTGTCCTTCCTAAGCCACAGGGATGAAGCATACAAAGTTTAAATTACAAAAGCGACTGCTCCCTTCTGCAGCACATATACTAAATTACAAAAGCGATTTATGCTCAGTATAAACCATGGAAATAGTACCAAACCAAGTAAAATACAAAGTGGAGGCTCCTCAGTGCCCCTCGGCCCCCATCCTGGCTCTTCAGGAGGGCTCATCATTCATGGTATTGGGGATCCTCTGCCCTTTTTCCAAGGCTCTATGGATGCCAGGGTTTGATTGGGTCACCTCCCAGTGCTGGAGGCTTGGTCCTCTGAATCCTAGTGCTCTGGGAGGCTGAGGCAGGAGGATTGCAAGTTTGAGCCCAGCCTGCCCAACTTAACAACTTAGTGAGACCCTGTCTCAAAATAAAAATGAAAATTACAGAAGGGCTGGGATGCAGCTCAATGCAAATCCTCAGTACTGGAGGAAAAAAAGAAAATAAAGGCCACCAGCTTGACCCTGCCCTGGTCTCTGGTTTCCTGTCTCGAATGCACACTCTCCCCTTCCATCCATGGCCACCCTGATGTCACCTCCCATGGCATGATGTGGCTGGGAGGCCCTTGCCAGAGCTAGCCACTTGCTGTTTGGACTTCGAACCTCCAAAAGATAAGGTGAATAAAGCTTTTTTTAGCAATACAGCATGGACTAAGACAACACGTACATGTGTACACACACATGCCACGCTACAACTTTCACATTCAATCCTGTGACCTCCACCCACGAGGACATGTGTAGATTAGCCTCATCTTCCAAATGGCCACAGAATGGTTTTGTTTGAATCTGTCATCATTTATTTGATCCTCTGTGAATGGACATTAAGAGGGCCAGTTTTTTTATTTGTTGGTTTTGATACAGGTTTCCCTGTGTAGTCCAGCCTGGCTTTGAACTCACTATGCAGTGCAGGCTGGCCTTAAACTCCTGGCAATCCTCCTGCCTCAGCCTCCCAGGTGCTGGGATTACCAGTGTATTCCTCCACGCTCAACTAATGGGCCATTTTTTAAAACCAGCATGCTGATACTTGTAGCATTATGGCCTCATCAAAGAAGCTGCTGTAACTATCTTCATGAGGTGACAGGGAGTGGCCAGTGGAGAGGACACTGTTGGGGGCCATGGCATGGGATGGGACAGACACCCAGAGGAGATGTGAGAACAGGGGGTGGCCGGTCCTGGAGGCTCAGGCAGGATGTGGCAAGGTGGGTAGATGGGAAGGGTCCCCATGTAGGGGCCCAGGGGCCACAGGCTCGGAGGCAGGAAGAGTAGGGCTGGGCAATCCAGGTTCCCCAGGCAGCAAGGTTCTTGCCAGCAGGGACGGTGGTGGTGCCAGGACTCCTCTCTGGCCTCCCGGGGGCACTGCCGCTCAGCCCTGTGTCTGTGGTGATATCTTCCCTCCCCCTCTTTCTATCTCAATTTTTTTAAAAATAAAAATAACTATGAAGGGTTCAAGGTGCTTTTCTTTCACATCTCAGCACTTAGGTCCCAGCAGTGCATTGGCAGCAAAGAATGTCCCCTGTCACCGCGGCTGCTTGCCTTTATTTGAAGTGTCTGGCTGAAATATCTCCTGGTGACATGCTTCTTTCAGGGCGAATTATTCAACCCCCCTCCCCCTCAGCCCCTCCGCTCCGGCCCTGGGCTGCGCTGTCCCCGCAGGTGTGAGACAGGCCTGGCCTTTGTGTGCGGGCGCTGTCCCCCCCTTGGATCCCCTCCAGGCCTGTCAAGCCTCCCCTCGCTCCAGGCTCTGTGCACAGGCTGACGTCTCCTGTCATCTGGCTGAGGGCTGCGCAGCCTCCAGCCTGCCTCTCATCTCCCCCACCACAAAGGGCAGCCCTGTCACTCAGGGCGACAGTGGCGGGCAGCCTGGATCGGGGCCTGGAGATAATGTGCCCACCCTGCCTCTGGTAGGATGAAGCGCGGCAGTGTGGCCATGGCCTCCTCACAGTGGGCGGCGGGTGCAGGGGCAGGTGGGGAGGGACAGCAGAGCCAACTCGGGACCCACAGGTCACTTGGAATGGATGGACCAGTGTTAGCTAGTGGGTAGCTCGGGGTGGGGCGGTGCCTGGGTGCCTGCCTCAGCGCCATCTGTGGAAATGAGGGAGGCCTGGAAATAGCATAGCACCCTCTACCCAACTGCACATTTTCCCTGCCTCTCCCTGTGCACAGGAATCAATGGTGCACACGACTCAGGCAGGGAGAGAAGGAGCAGAGTTGACATGAGCTGGGCGGGGCCGGACCTCGTGCCCTTGTGTGCCTCGGTCTCCTTTCCTGCCCATTGGATGTGTGGAGGATCTGAAGATGCACACAGCAGGCACTCACTGTTGGTACTGGCATAGTGGTGCAGAGCTGAGGCCCCAAGTGGGCCCCAGACAGCTGCACACGGCTGTTAGGGGTGTTCGAGTTGCTAATAGTGAAACATCAGGTGATTGCCCGTGAGACTCCGGCTGCCTGGGGCCACACAGGCGGGGGCTAGGCAGCAGCCCTGGACAGGCACAGTGTCCCTCACCCCGCCTTCCCTGTCTCCCACTGCACCCTCATACCACTCCACACTTGCCTGGTCCCGGGGGGCACTGGAGTCTGAGATTCAAGCTCCCAGACTGACCCAAGTTTACACCCCGCTACCTCTACCTGTGGCAACCAGTTCTCTCCAAGCCTCAGTTTCTCCATCTGTAAAATGGGACTCAGCCCCAGCGCTGGTGACACAGGAGGGAGGCGGTGCACTCTTCTAATCCCAGGGCCCTGGGAGGCTTAGGCAAGAGGATCACAAGGTCCAACCAACCTGGGCATCAACACAGTGACATCATGAGTCCCTGTCTCAAAATCACAAATAAAAACAGGGGGCCAATACCCACTAAAGGAATACGAGAGGAAGGTGTGTCACCTCACTGAACCTGGCGCAGTGAACAGGTCCCCGGTACGATACAAAAGAAGATGGCATCACTGAGGTTTTATTGTTGCTGGCTGCTGACTGATGTGGCAAGTGCCCTGGTGGGTGGGCTGAGCAAGCGGGCAGGGCCTCCCAGAGCCCAGCCAGCACCTAGCCCGGTGCCCACGGGAGGCAGCTAGAGGTTCCCAGGGAGGTGGTGTCCCCGCCTCCTGAACACCCCCTGCCAGGGAGCTGGCCTCTCAAATGGAAAAACAGGTGTGGCCACCGGCTCTGAGCTCTGCTCTGTAAATGAATCCACCCAAGCAATTGGGAACAGAAAGTGCTTCCTGTCCCAGCCCGAGACAATGGACAATAAGCGCAGCCAGCCCGCTGGTCCCAGCCCTGGCCCTTGGAGGCTGCAGGAAGAGGTCCCCATGCACACACCTGGGCTGAGCCCAGCTCTGCATTGTTCTGGGCCTGCAGCCGTCAATGGAGCAGAGCCCAGGGCCCCTTCAGCCCAGGGATCTGCGTTCCTTGCTGGGAACCCACTTCCGGGGGGGGGGGCTCCTCTGTGACCTGGGCTGAGTGAGCATCCTTCGGCCTGTGCACTTACCGGGATATCACTGACAAGCTGCTGTCCCACTTGCCAGTGTGCAGATGGATGACACCCAGACCTGACTGACGGGCCCGGGCAGGGTCAGTGCTCTGCCTCACCTCGAAGGCTCACTGCACACAGTCTGCCGGTATCGGCTGAGGACCATTAGGAAAGCCGCTCATTCTTGACAGTGGCTTCTGACCCCAAAGGAACACTTGGGGCGCTGGTCCCCTTGGGGGGCTCCTTGAGGGCAGGCATGAGGCCCCAGCATGCAGGGGCTGCTGAGTTTCTGAGACGATAACCACGGCTGCAGTGGCCTTGAATAGACGATTAACTCCAGGAATGTTAGGAGCTTGCACCGCCTCAGAGTTAATAATCACTCTTCCTTCAGGGCGTGTTCGTATCTGACCTGACCTTCACAGAATAATGCACTAGCCGACCCGGATGGAACCAAGGCCTCCTGCACACTGAGCAAGCGCCCATCCCTGAGCCGGCCAGGGCCTAACACAGTCCTAGAGGAGGGAAAGAGGATCCCTGTCCAGCCTGAGGGAACTAGGTCAGGAAGCAGCCAGGGTGACTCTGGATAAGTGATGGTCTCATTTTACTTGGAGAGAGTTCGAGCAGCAGGAAGGCAGAGGGGAGGAGAGGCCCTGTCCCGGGCACTGAAGCTGGCAGGTGCTCTGTGACACAAGGTGGCAGCAGGACACCTGAGCGTCCCTCCCTAAAGAGGCTTTTACCTGAGCACCTTGTGGCAGCAGCCACAGAGCACAACTGGGGACCCATTGGCTTCTGGTCCTCTGGGGAGGTCCTGTGTGACAGGCCCGTCCTTCCTGTCCCTTGGCTGGGATCATTAATGAGCCACTCTCTCTTTTTTCCTCTTCAGCCATGGGGCCCTGGGAATCAAAGAGGCCCTCGGTGACTCAGGCGCTTCCCATTGCCCTATTGTAGCATCCTCTGCTCTTAGCCGAGAGCTGTTCACGTCCTCTTTGGACCGATAGGAAACCCTCCCATTGTTTCGCTACATGGATATTAGCAGCGATGGAGGAAGCGGCCCATCAGATAATCGGCCAGCGGTGGGGGCGAGCTGGCTTGCAGCACCAGCACAGGGACGTCCCCACCTCGCAGCACCCCCAGACTCTCAGCCCTGGATGCCCTTGGCTGAGACAAAGGAGGGGTCCTGTCCCCTACACCCCGCTCCCATCTGCAATGGAGACACAGGAAAGGGGGGGGAGGGGAGGGGGAGAGGGCTTCCCAGGAGCCCTACCTGTGCTGGGGCCCTGCCTGCTGGCTTGGCCACCTGTAGACCAAGCTCCCTGGAGCTGGCTGGACCCCCCTCCCAGAGGCAGCTTTGATCTGGCTTTTATCCCCTTGTCCTGTTTAAGATTTCATCAGAACAAAGGGTTCTCTGAAACACAAGGGAAGGATGGTCTTGGCGTTCTGGATTTTAGGATGGCGTTCTGTACATACGTGGGTCCTAGAGGGTGGGGACCGAAGCAGTCGGGCCCCACACCCAGGGCCAGACTTAGTAGACGCTCAGTAGGTACTCCCTGAATAAATGAAAGGTGTCAGCTTCCCCTTCCTGGTTAGAATGAGGACCTCAGGCTCAGAGTAGGTGTGCGATTTTCTAGGCACCGTACAGCAGGATTTGAAGCCCAGGTGAGCCATGGGGCAGAGCTCTGGTATGGTCTGTGTTGGATGCAGACAAGGGGGTGGTGGAGGGAGAAAGAAGAGAGGTGGTTAGAGTTGAAGTGACAGCCCAGTCCATGTCCCAGAAGGTGCTGCCCCACCCAGGGAACAGCTGTGTGCGCTCTCTGCTGCCCTAGCTGGGTCCTCTTCCTCACTCTTGAATCCTAACAGCAACCCCCATTTATTGAGCAGCTATCATCCACGGGGCTCCAGACCGGGCACTTCAGGGAAGTTATTGCTGACCCTCAAAATAAGCTCACAAGGCTCATGAGATTCTGTGCCCAGATCCTAGAAGCAAAAGTGAAAGCCAGAGGCGGACAGCTGTGATGTCAGCTGTGTGCTGAAGCTGAGCTGGGTGATCTGCAGGTGGGGTGTACCGATGGTCATGGGTACGAGGCCTGAGAGACTCAGTCTCAGCAACCCAGGGCCTGCCCAGGACTCTAAGTCTCTTCTGGCAATCACTGGGATGATTGTGTGCGCAGCTGGCCAGGTCGCAGGGCTGTAGGGGTGGCAGGTCCTCTGTAGCTGGTGCAGGTGATGATGGGGATAAAGCAGCAGCTTCTCTCTAGTCCCAAAGATCCTCTGCAGAGGGTCAGTCTGAGGGCCTGGGATGACCCAAGATCCTGTGTATGGCCCTCTTCCAACAGGGAAAACAGCAGCAACCAGACTCCCCACCCCAAGGCAGATGTGGCCCCTAGCCCATTCATCTGATCGTGAAGGCCCCAAGAGATGTCGAACCCTGCAACCCATTGAGACTCCATGCCACGCTTGTCCATGATGAGTGCCCATTCACTGCTTGGCCAGACCTGGACCCTGTGCCGTGCCCTGGGCACTGGGACTCTTCCTTCCCACCTTTTTTCTTTCACCTGGGGACTCTGCAGAACTTTCGTTATTTTTAACAATACCATTTATGGAGCACCTACTGTGCGCCAGAGACTGCGCCCGGTTCTTGACACAAGCAGTCCCTTTAAAGCCTCCCCACCCTTGAAGGACTTTGGTGTTTCCACTTTCCACTGGGACCCTCAGAGAGGCCCAGCAACTGGTTCCCCACTCCAGGCAGGAAATGGCAGAGGTGGTGGGCAGAGTCCTCTGAGTCTCCACCCATGCCCACCCCAGGGTGTGGTCTTTGGGGAATATTTCGGACCAGGTGTCTGGTTCCAGAGCTGGGAGTGATGGCACAGACCTGTAATTCCAGCGCTTGGGAGGCTGCGGGAGGAGGGTCACTGTGAGTTCAAGGCCAGCCTGGACTACACAGAGTCTCAAAATGAAAGAATGAATGAATGAATACAAACAAACAATGACAAAACAAAAAATAAACCCAAAGCCAGCTCTGAAGCTGTCCCCAGGGTCCCCAGCTGGTTGCAAAGCTGGCTGCTGTCTCCTAGCTGGCACTTTCTTGGGCAGCAGCACAGAGGAGAACAAACAGCCCTCCCCGGCCCGACTCCCGTTTGCCCTGCATTGTTGAGTGCCTGCAACTGAGCCCCACTGCATTCTGGGTCTTCATTGTCACACGCCTGTGTTGGGGATGGACAGGCTGGAGGGCTCCCCACAGAGGGCCAGTTATAACCTTGTTTATGCGGGAAAGCGATTCCCTCATCCAAACAACAGCCTCACAAAGGAATTTTAGGAACACAATCAATTGTAAATTGAGAAGTTCCTGTCTTTGTCGGGGTGGGGTGGGGAAGAGAACACTGGTAAATTTCAAACACTAAATGAGATAATATATTGACAAAAACCCTCCAAATACTGTGATAAATGCATTGTACCTAAAAGAAACATCGTTGCTATAACATTAAACTGTTATTATTTCACATGAAGGCAAAATGTGTAGGGCTCAGAACCCACGATGAGGACAGACTTGCAGGTGGTAACTTTCTCCCAAGGTGCAGGGTTTCCCATGCAATGAGCCCGCTTGCTGAGGAAGGACTGGTAGTGAGCCTCCCATCCAGAACTCCCGGCTGCTTTGTTCTGCAGAACAAATCCAGCAGTGGCCTTGTGGGAAGAGCTGGACATAACTGCGAGAGGAGGGTCTTTCCCTGGAGCTGGATAGTTCTGAGTTCAAATCCCTGCTTTCTCCTTCCCCGGGGATGTAGGCCTAGTGAGGACTGCCATTTCCTGGGCCTGTCCAAAGCTGCCCAGGGTCCTGACCAATTGCAGCTCTGTTCTCTGCCCTCTGGGTGAGTCACACAGAGGACTCTGAGCTGGGATCTTCAACTCGAGAGGGTGATGATGCTGTGTTAAGACCAGATCATGGTGCCAATGGCCATGACAGCAAGAGAAGCCAGCGCAGAGCCAGCACGTGACAAGGATGATTGTTCCAGCCTCGGCCCAAGCTTCCCCATCTCCCATGAGGCTGCTGCACGTTTTCTTTCTTGCTCAGGACGGCGAATGGTTCCTGAGTGCCCATTGTGGTTCTGATTTGCAGTTCTGGGGAAAGGGAGATGCAGACTCGCCCTGGAGCCCTACGAGCCTGAACCCAGCGCTGTCCGAGTGCCAGGCCTTACTCAGGGCAGAGCCCATGTGGCAGAGCACCTGGTCCAGCCACTGCCCCTTTGCCCGCAGGGCCACAGTGGGTGAGGCACCCTTAGGCTCTGGGGTGCTTTGCTCTCCGCTCTCCTCTCACCTCTGCAGACCCTGCAAGTCAGTTTCCCACCCTCGGTTCTCACCCTGGAGGGGCTCATGGAGCCCCAGACTGGCACAGAGCGAGCTGACCAAAGGGACATCGGCAGCTGGCACTTCTGCCCTGGCCCCACCACCCAGGGCCGTGGTGTCGGGCAAGTGGGTGAAATCTGAGTTCCTCTCTGCTCCTTTGTTAGCAGGGAGACACACGGGAGATTTCCCAGGAGCAATTCCAACCCCACATTTCTCTGATTATTGGGATGGGAATGAGAAAGACTTTCTACAAGGGGCGATCAAAAGATGCAGTGAATATTAAAGTCCTAAAAAAATTATTACAGGTGGGTGTAGTGGTGAACGCCTGTGATCCCAGCACTCAGGAGGCTGAGGCGGGAAGATCGCCTCTAGTTCAAGGATAGCTTAGGCTACAGGGAGACCGTTTCAAAAAAAATTTTTTTTTTTAATTACAGAAAAAGACACATTGCCAAGAACAATGGGATAAATGTGTTTGAAGAAAGGAGGCTATTTTGACTATTTTAAAGGGATTAATGACAATGTTTTTTTTAACGTGTCTTTTATTGTCTTAAATTTTTAAATTAAATATTTACTATATTTCATGATCACTTCTCATTGACAAATGTTTGTGGCAATTTCTTTTTCTTTTCTTTTCTTTTTTTTTTTTTGGTACTGAAAATCAAACTCAGGACTAAATCCCCAGCACTTTTATTTTGTTTTTGAGACAGGGTCTCACTATGTAGGGTCTCACTATGTAATTCAGACTGGCCTCAAACTCTTGGCAATCCTCCCGCCTCAGCCTCCCCACCTGGCTTTTTACTGTAATTTCTGTCAAATGAAAACACGATGCTGTGCCCTCATCCACCTTATTCACGGGGTTTGGCACTGTGACTTCTGGCTCTACCCTAAAGTCAAAATGACCATGAAAGGGAGATGATTTGAATCAATTCAGGACATGGAGGCAGCCAGGACAGCAAAGCTAAAGACATCACAGAAGAGCTGCAGACAGTGGCAAGAGCAATGGGAGGGATCAGAGTGTTCCAAGCAAGGGGCACCCCGGGGGGATCATGGCAATGTGCCTTTTACTGTAATAATTTTTTAAAAAATGGTTAGACATTCACCGTACTTTTCTATCACGCCTCACACAATGACCGGAAAGTGGGTTAGGGTGATGCGGTTCAGAAGAGAGGCTCTGGCCGAGGTGCAATGTGCAGAGAAGCCCAAGAGGGAGACCCCAGGATTCCAACTGCAGACATGCTGCTCCTGTGGGCAAGGACGGGGCTCGGTGGCGGGAAAAGGAGCTGAGGTTGGTGTGAGGAAGAGAAGGGCAGGGCCGGGCAGAGTGTCTCCGGGCTTCCCACCTAGGCCTGCAGCCTACAATCAGGGCTTTCGGTCACCAAGAGGCGGTGCTGCTCTTCTCTTGCCTACATGCTCAGGGTGTGATGGTACTGTGGATGACCAGGGTTAAAGCTGTGTGCTTTGCAGGGTGTGAGCGTGTGTGTGTGTGTGTGTGTGTGTGTGTTTGATATTTGAGTTTTGGAAAGGTGGCCAGGTGGTCTGTATCCATCCACTCAGGGCTGTGAGAAAAGCTGGTGACATGAAGCCCACCTAGGTGCCTACTTGAAGGAATTGCAGAGCTAACAGTGTGGCAAAGGATTACTGGGCCAGGATCCAGCTGGCCTCTAAAGCACAGTGATTCTCCTGAGTGCTGGGATTATGGCAAGCAGCACCATGCTTGCTTTGATACTAAAATGTCAATGCTAAGCACATAATTAAAAGAACTAGACAAGGCAGAGATAAAACAACATGAGTGAAAACTACAAGAAGAAACAAAAGAAAATAGACAAGAAGAAATGGACAAATCCAGTTATAAAAATGGATTGAATCATAGTTAATCCACTTCTTAATTTGTCAGTACTTTATTTAACAGATATACAGATTCAAATACCATCATCTGCAAATTTTACCCCATAGATATATCTAGTGCACAGCACACAAAATAGTATACATTTTCTTTTCAAGCTCAGGTAGAAATGTATAATATTTTCCTCCTGGGAAGCAAGTCTCAAAAATGGTCCAAAGAATTAGAATCATACAAAGTATGCTCTTAGGTCATGATACAATTAAATTACAAATAATCATTAAAAAGATAACCAAAAAAAATCTTCACATTTAGAAATTAAGCACTCCTCTGAAAAACACCCAAAAGGCTAAAGAGAAAAGCATGATGGTGATTAAAATTATACTTTGAACAAGTGATCATTAAAAGACTCCATGTGGGGGCTGGGGATGTAGCTCAGTGGCGTGGTGCCTGCCTGACAAGCGCAAAGTCCTGAGTTTGATCCTTGATTCTCCAAAAAAAAAAAAAAGGCTCCACGTGAAACTTCCATGCAGTTACAGCGTGCTCCGAGGGAGAATCATGTCCCTTTTTGCGAGTCACACGTGAGTGAGACCCCCAGAGCCATGACTCGGGCAGGTCTTTGTCTCTCTCCAGTTTGTGAGTCATGTTGGTCTTGAGCTGGCCTCGATCCTCCTGCCTCAGCCTCCAGAGCGTTGGGATTATAGGCGTGAGCCACCACACCCTACATGCTTGTCATTTTTATCTTTCTCTGTTTGATTTCCAGGGCGTGTTCAGCAGCAGCTGGCTTCCGTCACCTTGCAAGAGCTGACTGTGTGCCTGGCTCCTGATTCCCTGCTCCGGGACACCATGTGGTGGCTGTGACAGGGACATGGTGGGGCATTTGTGCCACCACACTTTGGAGCTCGGATTTATTTAACACAGTGGGGGAGGGGAGCTTGCCAGTGCTCCAGGGCTCTGGGGAGTGCTGTGCCCTGTGCCTGCTCCCTGAGCTGCTCTGAATCCATCCCCACAGCCGGCTCTCCTCTGGGCTGCTAGACGCTGCACAGCCTCAGCCACCTCCCTTGGTCTCATCTCTTTTAGCACCAGAGACACTGGTGAACCCCAAATGAATGATCTGCAGCCCTGACTCCTCTTCCACTGAGATTCGGATGTGTGTCCCCCCAGGTTCATACTCAAGGCTTGGTCCCAGGATGGTGGTCTGGGCGGTGCAGTGGGCCTTTAAGAGGCAGGGCCTTGGGAGGAAGGTCCTTAGGTCGGGGTGTGGCCTCACAGTCAGGGGCGTGGCCTCGAAGGGGATCATGGGTGTCTGGGTCTATATTAAAAAATGATGGGGCCGGGGATTTAGCTCAGTGGCACCGAGCCTGCCTTGCAAGTGCAAATTTCTGAGTTTGATCCCTGGTACCAAAATAAATAAATAAATAAAAAATAAAAAAATAATGGTGGGAACACAGCTTTCTGCTCTAGTCTTTCATTTCAAAAGCGATGAAGAGTACATAAGTGAAAGACAGGTGAAGGTGGAACGGGGTGCCTGAGATCTGAGTACTCTGCAGCGAAGGAAGCTAAGAGATTAAAACTAGGGTGTGTTGGGTATTGCAGTGAAGAACTGTAATCCCAGCTACTCAGGAGGCTAAGGCAGGAGGTTCGCAAGTTTTAGGCTAGCCTGGGCAGCTTAGTGAGACTTTGTCTCAAAATAAAATATGGAAAAGGCTGGGGCAGCATCAGGCAGCAGCGACCATAGCAGGCCAGCATAGACAGCCACATGCACCGTGGGTTTAGGACAGCCACTGGGCCAGGAAGCAGCAGGAAGCCCACCTCAGGGGGCAGAGACTGGGAGCTTGGTTAGGGTAGGGCCCAGGGACCACGCCAGACCCCCTCCTACACAATTGGTTCCCTCCACCCACAATTCCCCCAGTCCCTTCCCCTGGCCGAGGCTGGGAAGCCAAGTACTTCCCCAGACCGCTATAGCTGGAGATGGCCTGTGACTCAGTCATGACCCGTGATTAGCACGGGGCTAGCTTTAAGAAAAGACTCTTGACAAAATGGGATCCACACCTGGTCCAATCCTTGCTCCTTCCTTCTTCTTCATGCATGGATCTAATGGCTGGAGCTATAGCAGCCATATTTTGACCATGAATAAAGAGCATCACTGACTTCAGCCCAGGCATTCTTTAGCTGTTGAACAACACTTTCGATTTCTCATTGTGTGAAAAAAAATATCCTCTAAAAACTAAAATCCTTGCAGGGGATTTAGCTCAGTGGTTCCAGGGTCTCCCTCACAAGCTCAAGGTCCTGAGTTTGATCCCCAGTACCAAAATAAATAAATAAATAAATAAAATAAAATCCTTGTTGGTTTAAATCACTAGTTTGTTCTTTTGTGACTGAACACAAAAAACTGTACCCCATCCATCATCAACTTGGCCAACAGATCGGCATAACTGTGTGCTCCCTTTTGCTTAAAATCCTTCCCTTGCGGGCCAGGGATTTACCTCAGTGGTTCCGCCACCTGCCTCGCAAATGCAAGGTCCGAGTTCGATCCCAGGTACCAAAAAAAAAAAGATTTAGTGAACTTAAAATCCTTCCCTTGGGAGATGCCACTGCCCTCTATCACATGTCCCTGTGATGGAGGCCTTGAGGTCCAACCCAGCCGCTCCGCTGTGGTAGTGAGGAGCCCTGAGACCACAGGAACAGGAAGTACCTCAGGGCACCCATGTCCTGAGGCCGGGCTGTGCCACCTGGCCCGCAGGCTGCCCACCGTGCAGTCTGAGATGTCCTGTGTGCAGGTGCCCACGCTCCATGTCCCTGCACCCCTGCCCAGGGACGGCTGTCTTCACCATCCCAACAAATAAATCAAAGTGACACCAGACTCAGCGCCAGCTTCCTGTGCTGCCCTCCAGATTTCTCTGGGCAGCTGGGGTCTCTTCCCATTGTGCCTGCGGCCAGTCTACAGTGGAGGAGGCTGCAGCCCAAGGAGGTTGCTTGCTTCCCAATACCACACAGCTGGCTGGACATGGGTCAGGCCCAGTGCAGTGCCCTGCAGGCTGCCACTGGGGACACTGGGTGGCGGGGAGCAGGGGCAGCCAACTCCAGGAGGGGGCCTCGGTCACAGACAGTGGGCACAGCCAGAGGAAGCGATGGCCTTGTTGAGGCCAGCTGGCCAGGGTGGACGAGGGCTGTCCAACTGGACCGGGCCCAGGTTCCTGGTGGCTCCAGGGTGGCGGGCTGGGCAGGGCTGTGGCGCCTGTGAGTGTGGGTGCCCAGGAGGGGGCACAGGGCAGAGCCTAGCCCCGAGGCTTGTCCTCGATGCCACCCGGGGCCCATGGCTGTGGGGGCCGCCGTGGGAGAACAAAGCGTCCTGCAGGAATTCCGGCCCGGGCAGGCCTGTGTCGTGGTGCCGGGCAGCATGCCCGCTGCCCTCCCAGGTCCTGCCCACGGCTCAGGTCTATGAGTGGCTGCCAGCCGGCCCGCATTCCTCAGCTGTTTCCATGATGCCCCGCCTCTCCCCTTCCTGTCCTGAAAAGGGTGCCTGGCGGCAGGGGCGGGAAGAGGGTTTCCTCCCTGCAATCACAGGCTCCCTGCAGAGGGTCGGGTGTGGGCTGCAGGGCCTTGGCCTGGGATGCATGGGTACCCAGGGTTCTGGCACCCCAGCATCTCCCTTCACCCCGCATCCTGAATCCAGTCTTTCACCTGTCCCCCACTGCCACCTGGCCACAGTGCTGCTCTCCTCCCAGCCACTGTGGCCCCGGAAACCCACAGGTGTGTTGTGTCTGCCCCAGGGCCTTTGCATGGCTGCTCCCTCTTCTGAAAGATGCTTGATGTACACAACTATTGCAACCAGCAGAAGTGACGCATGGGAAATAATTGGCTTGACAGGGTGGTGCTCAGGGATGTCAATTATTATTTATTATTAATTATTATTATTACTGTAGCTTTGGTGCCTCTTTGCTGGAAGTCCTTTGTAGACCAGCATCCGTTTCCTTTTTTGTTAACTCACCCTGACTCTCTTTGAGAACCACCCACTAGTCCATGCTGCCCTGCTTTCCCTTGCCCACAGCTGTGGGCTCAGAGATGGATATGATCCAGAGTGAACCAGAGATATTCCTTCTTTCTTGATGGCCACAAGGCCTAACAGATGTAAGTGCTGAAACACTGCAGCCATCTTGCCACTAGGAGGAGAGGTCGGCTATCAGAGTAGGTGAGCCAAGGGGCAAGATAAAGAGAAGACACCAGAGCTGGGTGACAGTGATGGCGATTAAGCCCCTTTTGCTGGAGCCTGACCTATGTCTGGATTTGTTAGCTATTGACATCAGTAGTGGTCACCTCAGTTAAGCCAACTCAGGGTTGGGTATTTGGCCACTGATCAACCTGCAGCTCATTCTCTGCGCTCTGCACGTGGCCCCTGGCAGCTGGTCCGAGTGGTACCTGTCAGTCCTCTCCTTCACCAGGCTGATGGCGGGGCTGCAGGCGGGGGTGAACAGGTGCTTTGATGAGCAGGCTCTGGTCCCCGAGCACTGTCCCCACCTCCCAGCCCCTTCCAGGGTGCGCCTTTGCCCTCTTGCCTTGCTGTGCAGCTCCAGCTTCACTGCTAGCTCACAGCCTGTAGGGACACAGTTTCCCGCCTGCCCTGCCACACCCTCCACCCAGGCTCTTCCTTTCTCACTTCTGAGCCTCCCCCTGACCTCCTGGCCCTTCCTATCTAGTTCTCTTTCTGCAGTTGTCATTTTGAGGCTACAATGGACCCTTGAGTTACAACCAGCCTGACATACGACCAGCATTTTAGTTTTAACTTACAACCAAAGTCCTGAGTTAACAGATGCTTGTGCTTCCAGATGGCCTATGATACAGATTTAACCCGTGAAGAGTCCTGGAAAGAACATTACAACATCCTTTCCTGTGTGGGGTTAACTGAGAAATCCCAGGCCAGTGTCTGGGCACACTGAGATCTGCCTGGAAGAAAGTGTGGCCTAAAATTATACAGGAGAGAGACTCAGAAGGCAATTGACCAACTTGAGTCACAACCAACCCTTGGGAACAAACTGAGTTTGTACGTCAAGGGTCTACTATACTTTACCTGTCCTTCCTGTCTCCTTTGTTTTGGTACCGGAAATCGAACTCAGGATCTTGCATTTGTGAGTCAGGCAGCGGCGGCACTGAGCTAAATCCCCGGCCCCTTCCCGTTTTCTCTGCTGGATGGTAAGCCACAGAGGCTGTGGTGCCACTGTCCTCCCCCGTGTCCCTGATACCCGCGCTCTCCACATTCTTAGAACCCTAGCCTCACTCGCTTCCCTAGGCTGGAGTCTCCCTGGTGCATGGCACCTGGGTGAAGGCACCAGGGTCATTCTCCAAGGCCACAGCCATTAGGGATTAAGCCTAGCTCTGTCCTCTCCGTCACCTCCCCTGCAGCGAGTCTGTCGCCCTCAGGTGATGGCTTCATCTGGGATGTTCTCAGGTTCTCTGTGTGCATCAGCTCCCTGTTGCTGTAAAAATACCGGAGACAAATCACCTTAAAAAGAGGAAGGGTCCGTTCTGGCTCACAATTTTGTAGGTTGGAGACACCACAGTCCTCATGGCCGCGCCCATCCCCCAGCTCATACTCTGACGGGAAGCCGCGTCAGCTGCTGCAGTTGGCCGTGGACATCCGGGAAGCAGAGTTAGGACATCTCAGAGGGCTCGAGGGCCAGGGAACCCCACAGGGCACGCGGAGCTGGCTTCTTCCTCCGTACCCGCGGGGGTAGCTGATTGGGTGGCCCAAGCGCAGAGACTTCTGGGAAATGTAGTTTTCTTTTTCTTTCTTCCTTTTTTTTTTTTTTGGTACCGGGGATCGAACTCGTGTCCTTGAGCTTGCGCAGCAGGCGGCAAAACCACTGAGCTAAATCCCTGGCCCATGGAAATGTAGTTTTCAAAGTCTCCCATCCTGCCCGCCGCACAGAAAGGACACACAGGAGTATTCCAACAGAGAATGAGGGCCCGGGGTCCGTCAGTGGCCCTCAGAGAAGCCTTCCTGACCCCAGCGTGGGCTTGGGCCCCTGTCACATGCTCCCAGGGGCGATGTACCAATGTGGTCACCGATGAGGCCCAGCTCCCCTTGAGACCTGCGTCTTCACTGCACTCAACTCTGGCACTGGGAAGGAGCTATAGCCCTCTCTGCCCTGAGGCATTTCCGGCTGGGATTGCCCCTGTGACGGCCCTTGTTCTATCTGCACACCCCTACCTAGGCTGCCTCTGTCCTTGCTCCCCATGGCCCTGGTGGGGAGCTCCATTTCGACCACTGGTGTTCCCATGTGCCTGCTGGATGGCAAGAACTGCATCCTTGCAGGTACAAAGATTGTTAAGGAATCTTTTATACCTATAAAAATATTGGAGCTCAATGGTAAGCACCTGGCAGTCTTGAAGCCCTAGGTCCCATCCCCAGCACCGCAAAAATCTGTGTATGGTTGGCTGACCTTGAACTCACAGTGATCCTCCTCCCTCAGCCTCCCCAGTGCAGGGATTACAGGCATGCACTATCCACCATCACACCTGGCTAAAGAAGTAGGTAGTCACCTTTCTTTGTTTTTTGGTACTGGGGATCGAATTCGGGACCTTGTGCTTGTGAGGCAGGTGGCCGCACCACTGAGCTAAATCCCTGGCCCAGGAGTCACTTTTTAAGGATGTAAGGGTACCAGCTGGAGTGACCTGGCAGAAGCCAGAGTGATGAGGACCCTGACTTGTGTCCCTAACAGGATACATTGGTATCCAGGCTTGTGGGTGCAGACCTGGATGTTCAGAATAAACAAAGATTCAGAAACTGCTCCCAGCCCAACCCAACACACACACACACACACACACACAAACACACACGCGCGCGCGCGTGCTTTCTTCCTGGATCAGTCAGAACCAGCCCTGGCTCCACCTGCCTCCCTGGCCTCCACCACCAGCCCGATGGCTCTAACAGATGGGATCTCTTGGCCCAAGGGACAGAAGTTCCTGTTTCCCTCTGGAGCTTGCACTGCGATGATGTCAGTGTGCTGGGTCACTGTGGGAAGAGACAGAAGGGGACAGAGGGGAGGAGGGGAGGCTGCTCCGGGGCTGCATGACGCCCCTCCCCACCCCTCCCCTCCCTCCTGCAGCCTTGTCATCCTGTCTCTGTCACAGCACCAGCAGGTGACAGAGCACCAGCTTCTAAAAGGCCCAAGTGGGAACTGTGTTCTGGAGTGCCTCCTGCTGCAGCTGTAGGTGGATCCAGGTGCTGTGATAGCTTCAAGGGAGCTCGTCTCTACAGTCCCCTGGATCTGTTTTCTTTTCCCTCGGAGCCAGTCTCTGTGAGGCTCTTCTGGCCATGTGACAAAGGTCCCATTGGTCCAGGGACCTCATTATCCTGGTTCAGTCCTCCTCAGGGCATCGCCCCAGTGGGGCAAGTGGGGATGGCTTTTGGATCTGATGCAGTCACTATAGGATGGGGCCTGGGATCTGCAGGTGCAGGGCAGGACCCCAGAGTGAGGCAGGGGCCCGAGGATGGGCTCAGTAGGCATTCGCTGATGAATGTGGGCGATGGACACTCCACCTTGAGGCCGAGAGGAGAAGGAGGGTGCCAGTGTGTCCTGAGGGCTGCTGGGGCTCAGGGCTAGTGCAGGCGGAACCAGGGCAGGGGACAGGAGGCCACAGACCTGATGGGGCAGTCAGTCCTCTGTCCCCTTCACAAAACACGTGCCACGAGCTACTTAGGAAGAGGGGCTCATTTAGCTCAGGGTTCCAGAGGCCCCAAGCCCAGACAGCCTCATGTGGGCTCTGTGGCAGGGCTATCTCCCGGGGATGTCACCCTATGGAGGGCAATGGCAGGAGCGTCAGAGGGCACTAGATGGCACCTCAAGCTGGGCAGCCAAGGGCTGGGTGGGCTGGGTTGCTCCCCACCCCCTGAGAACCATCTCACTCTTCAGTGAGCTTGGGACCACTGGAGCCCCTCCTCTCTCTGCTCCTGGGCACCTGCACCTCCAGTTCTACCACCTTGGGGACCCAGTCTCTGGACACTGGGGGAACAAGATGAGCCATATCCACACCCCAGCAGGCCACACCAGGGGCTGCGGGGCCCTGGGCACATTGCCCTTTAGTGTTACCCTTGTCTGGGGGACACAGGCCAGTGGGAGGGGCTTGTTCCTCTGGCGCTCGGGACTCCAGGGTCCATGGGTAGATGCTGGCTACCCACTGAGATCTTCTGTCCCCTGTCAGCATGGGAAGCGCCCTGTCCACGGGCACAGCCACTCCGTGAGGGGCCATCAGCATCCCTGGGCAAGGGTAGCCTGTCGTGTCATGAGTTTCTGTCCTCCTCCCCTCCTGCTGTGTGGGTGAGCTATCGGGGACCACACGGGACAGCAAAGAAGCAAGGCAGAAAGAACACAGGTCCCCAACACCGGTCAGTGCCAGAGGCTCCACCCAGGCGCCAGTGCGTCACTCGAGCTGCTCTTACTGTGGGCTTCCGTCCTGTGACTTAGCTAACAGGGGTGGAGAGAGGCATGAGGGCATGGGAGTCTGGGGGTCCTCACGGAGCAGCTGGTCACCCTACCACAGGTCACTCCACCCCACCACGGGCTTCTCTGCCCAGTGATCTTCCCAACCTGATACTCCTAGACTGGGTAAAGTCCCCCGTGTCCCTGTCCCTGCCGGCTCCAAGCCCCTTCCCGGCTTACAGTGTTCATGATACAGTGGCCCTGCCCCTCCCCAGCCGGAAGCAGTCAGCCGGCCTCCCAGCTCTCCCTGCAGCCCTCTGGGTCCACGGCCGTCCTCCCGGACACCACCTCCCCGCCTGGCCTTGACACCACCTGCCCCTGCCTGGCATGTGCCAGGAGGCACCAGGGGTCCCCCCGTGTCTGGAAGGGGACATCCCTGGCTGGCCTGCCCAGGCCTCTGCAGCCCGCCCTTCCAGAAAGTCCCCAGCCCCTTCCTGCCTGGCTTCCTGCTGAGCCCTTCCTGGAAACTGGGCCCCCTGCCCTGCCCCCAGCACCATGCGGGTCCTTGGGTGACTCACTGGCCCTCCCCAAAGGCTGCCTTTCACTCACTGTCCTGAGTGTTTGGAAAACAACTCTCGAGGCGGGAAGGGGCATCCAGGACCCACCCCACCAGGCAATCCTGCAGGACAAGGCAAGAGAATGGGAGGTTCCTATTTAAACATTCGCCCACAAAATAAGTCAGCGGATCTTGAGTAGTGCTTAAAATGCAAATAATGCTGCAAAGCGGTCTGTTTATAAACATCCACACTGGACTGCTAGTTCAAAAGGTTTTCTTCTTTTTGCTGCACTGGGAACCCAACCCAGGAGCCCCTACTACTGAGCTCCACTCCCAGCCCTTTCTACTTTGAGACAGGGTCTTGCTGCCAGGCTGGCCTTGAACTTGTGATCCTCCTGCCTCGGCCTCCTGAGTAGCTGCAATTACAGGCCTGTGCTGCCTTGCCCAGCTTGGTTTTTGTTTTTTGTTTTTTCCTGTTAGGTTGAATTATCCACAAAGTTTGGTGACCTTCACCTATGGCCTTCTGTTCAGTGCCTCTCCTTGGGCTCCTTGGAGGGAGAAGAAAGAGGAGTGGGGGTCTGGGGAAGGAGGAAGGGGCAGCCTGGGCTGCTGGGGAGCTGGATGGGGTGCTGGGTGTTGGGGTCACAGGGCGGGGCAGGCCTGAGGGGCCCCAAAATGGCCGAGGTGATGGGTTGCGGTTGCAAGGCTCTGTGTTTCCTCAATCAACTAGAAAACACCAGAGTTTATGCCTGGCACAACAAATGGAACCCTGACTTGGCTTTCACAAATTGTGCCCAACAGAATCGCTGGGTTGCATGTGGTAGAGATGATTGCTTATGAAATTGGAAACCACACCAGCTTCAGGCATGGCTGGCTCCAGGGCCGTCACTGGCTTCCGCCTGTGCTAGCAGGAGCATTCCCAGGCCACAGGCTCCTACCTGAGCTGCTTGGAATTCCAGTCAAAAGACAGCTGCTCTTTCCCATGAGGCCCGGAAAAGAGTCAACAGCTGGCTGGGCTGGGTCCTATGCAGAGCCCTGACCCCTCCAGGGATTCTGACTGTTCAGGCGTGGGCCATGGTTTTCATATCCCCAGGCCCATGATTGTGGCAGGAACCACTCAGCCTCCAGGGTCAGAAGTGGCCTGGAGAAGGGCATAGTGCCGGCACCAGCACACCTCTGGGGACAGCTGTCCCTTCCCGTCCCCCAGCCCCACCACTCTTGGATATTCAGTCCAGATCATCCGGTTATTCTCAGAGGAGCCCTTGGTCCAGGACAATGCAAGCTGCCATCGATGGAAGGTGGCAGTGGGGACCAGGGAGGTGACAGTGGAAGTAACAGGCAGGGGGTGGAACCAAGAGCCCCTGTGAACTCATGGTCATGGGCAGTGAGAGGAGAACAGGATGATGGGAGATGTGGGGACCTGATGGCTTTGTGTGGGGCACAGGATGAGGGGTGGCAGTGCCACATCCAGACTTTCTGCATGACGTCTTTGAGCACAGCGGGGAAGCGTGGGGACAGAGATGGCCCAGAATGAGGACTGAGCCATGGAGGAGTGAGAGGGACTAGAGGGGAACTGGTGTCAGAGAAGCATTGCTGCCTCTGTGGGCTGCACCCCATGATCTCTCTACCTGTGTCCCACTTCTTAAAGGCCCCCTCTCTCAATGCTGCCACACCAAGGACCAAGCTTCTGGCCCGTGCGCCCTTGGTGGCCACTCACAAGCTGGGAGAGGGAGATGTGCCCCTGGCTACGTGTTTCTGCAGGCAGAGTGGGGTCTGGACAGCAGAGCTGGGTACAGATCTTGGTGGGTACTCCAGGGCTGGAGGGAATGGCAGAAATGGCCTTGCTGCCCAGTGGGGATGGGCACCTCCTTTGACACTCTGGTCCTGGGCTCTAGGGACCACGCAGCTTGCAAGTTGAAAGCCAGGACAGCTATGCAGCCAGGGGAAGGGTTTCCTCCCACTCAGGTCCTAAGTCCCAGCCCATCATCCTGTGGGAGACCTCCAGTATGTGACTTCCCCAGGCAAGGTGGTCTCTCTGGGATGCAGGACACAGCCCTGAGCACATGGCTGGCTGGGGACGTGCGTGATTATTGCAGGCTCTGGTCTGGGCAGCATGTACTCAAGACATGTGGGCCACCTTGCTCCACAGTGATGTCTGGCCTGAGTGTTACTGTGGCAGAAGAGAATGTGGTTTATGGGAACTGAGAACTCCTGCTTCAAAACAAGAATTCCTGATTCATCTCCCTTCATGTCCTTGCAGGCTCACTGCTCTCCTCAGCCTGGCAGACGGGACATACGTCATCACTGTCTGGGGTCCCTCCTGCCCTGCAGAGGCTGGAGACTAGAAAAGACCTTTCCTGGATGCCATTGCAGCCAGGGCACTGGAATTGACTGGGATTTGAGTGGTTGATTGCTCTGCCACTTATCCTCCATCCCTAGGTCAAGGGCTACAGGACCAGAGCTGGTGGACTAGAGGTGGGCTAGAGCTCTGTGTGACACATCATAGAGAAAAACATGGAATTTGAAAGCCTGTGTCATATCTGTGTTCATCAGCATTCTGTTGCTGTGACAAAATACCTGAGATAATCTACTTTTTTTTTTTTGGTACCGAGGATTGAACTCAGGTCCTTGAGCTTTTGAGGCAGGTGGCAGGCAGAACCACTGAGCTAAATCCCCAGCCCCGATATAATCTACTTTTAAGGAGGAAAGGTTTAATCTGGCTTGTGGTTCCAGAGGCTCAGTCCATGGTCACCTGGCTCTGTCCCCTTGGGGCTTCAGAGGCTCAGAACATCAAAGTAGAGGAGGAAACTGTTCACCCACAGCGGCCAGGAAGTATGAGGGGGCCGAGGTCCCAATGTCCCCTTCATCGTGTGGCCCAATGACCTAGCTTCCTCCCACCAGGCCTCTCCTCCTAAAAGTTGCCCAGCCTATCAATAGCACCACAGGTTGTGGTGACCAAGCCCTTACACACTAGAGATATCTCAGATCCAAGCTATGACACTGCCCTCTGCAGGTCTGTGACAACAGTGGGTGATGCCACATTGCAAGGTGTCCCTGAACAACTGGCAAAGGTGGCCGCACTGGCGGCAGCTCTTCCCAGTAGGGCCTCTTTCTCCATACTTTGTGCCTGGGTTTGGGACTTGTGACTTGCATTAGAAGATGATGACAAAAATGACTAAGCTTGAAAGGTCTGAGCACATGGGGGCTTATTCATCCTTTCCTTCTGTTCCTGGAAGCCAGCCCTGCCTGAGGCAGAAGCCAGGCCAGCTGGCTGGATGATGACAGCCACCGAAGCCAGGACCCTGTAGCTCTGGCCAACAGCCAGCCACTGCTGGATATGGAATGAAGCTGTCTGAGGTCCTCCAGTGACAGCTGAGCACAGACATGCAAGACAGCTCAGCAAACATCAGTGGTGCCCACCCCAGTGAAAATAAGGTTTTAATTTTAATTAATTTTTGTGGTGCTAGGGAGGTTACCCAGGGCTCCTGTGTGCTAGGCAAGTACTCTACCATTGGGCTACACTCCTGCCTATGAAAAATTATTTTTAAAACAGCTACTTTTTTTTTTTTTGTATCAGGGATTGAACTCTGGACCTTGTGCTTGCAAGGCAGGTGGCAGAGCCACTGAGCTAAATCCCTAGCCCTAAAACAGCTATTTTAAGAAGTCTCTGGAAGCTGGGTGCAGTGGTATGCACCTGTAATCCCAGCACTCAGGAGGCTGAGGCAGGAGGATTGCTGTCAGTAGATCTATGGATCTTTGAGCAAAGCCAGAGGGTGGTGTTAAAGCATTAAGTGTGAGGCAGTGAGCCATGTCAAGGAAGCAACAGAAGGTGGCCCCTCACCTCCAAAGAGGATGAAAATGTCCACACAAACAAAGCGTCTATCAGTGGAACATGATGGTGCTTGTCTGTAATCCCAGCACTCCAGGAGGCTGAGACTGAGGCAGGAGGATTGAAAGTTTGAGCCCAGTGTAGGCAACTTAGTGTCTTAAGAAGATCTTGTCTCAAAATAAAATAAGGGCTGGAGATGTAGCTCAGTGCAAAGGCCCTGGGTTCAATCCTTAGTACTGCAGAAAAAAAAAAAAGCTGATATATCAGATATCCCAGTATGAATAACCTGAATCTCCACCAACAGATGTGTGAATAGGCAAGTGTGACACACTTGTGCAGTGAAACTTTTGGCCATAAAAGAGTGGAAAAGTGATACGTCTGTCTTATCTCCCTGAAGCTGTTACTGTGAATAAAAACAGAGCAGAGAGTGAAGTATTGATGTGTGCATCACTGTGGAAAAGCCTTAGGCTCTTAGGCCACATGAATGTGTGGTATGTGGAGTATCTCTTGAAAAATACAGCAGTACCTTTGTTCACAAACACATTATTTGCAAACAGTTTGGCTCACAAACAGAAGCATGTGGCAACATTTTGCTTTGTTTGCAAACTGCATCTGGTGAGAAACACAATCATGGACATCTTTCCCACACAGGCATGAATGTGGCCATCTTTTCCAGAATTGTGGAATGAATTAAGCCTGTGAACCAAGGTACCACTGTACCAAAAGGTAGCAAGTTAGCCCAAATTTCAGTTTGGAACATGGTCATTGTCTCTGTTTATTCCTTCTTCTATAACAAAATGCCTTAGATGGAGGAATTTATAAACAAAAAAATTTTATAAATAAATTCTTCAGGTTCTGGAGGCTGGAAGTCCATGATGGAAGCACCAGCAGGTTTGGAGCCTGAAGAGGGTTCTCTGCTTCAAAGCTGGTGCCTCTGGCTCCATACTCACATAGCAGAAGAACCAAAAGGGCTGAGCTCACTTCCTCGAGGCCTTTTAGAAGGGCACTAATCTCATCCACAGGGGTGGAGGCCTCTTGGCCTACTTATCTCCCAAAGGCCTCACTTTTAAATACCATCACCATGAAGTTCAAGTCTAAGACATGAGTTTTGGAAAGAGACACCCACATTCAAACCATGGCACTCACCCAGATAAGGACTACATTTCCCAGCCTTCCTTGCAGCCAGGTAGGGTCACATGACTAAGCTCAGGCCAATGGGATTCCAGAAGGAGTGACCAGTGCCAGGCCTGGAGTTCCTTTTTCTTCTTCCAGGGGGCAAACATGGGGGTGACTGTATGGCCAAAAAGAAAGCCCTAGGAGCTGGCAGAGGAGCAAGGAGGAAGGACCTGGCTGCACAGATGATCGGAAATGGCTGAAGCCCGAGGGGGAGAGGAAGTAAAAGAGGGGTTGGAGGAAATCCAGAAGTAAAAATTGAACATTTAAAAAAGATCACCCCAAAGCAGTGGTTCTCATGGCTCTCAGAGGGGAGATAGGAATTCTAAACACATCCTTCATTGTGCCCTGTTTCCAGCCAGATCCCAGATCAAGGCCAAGGTTTGGCCCTGTCCTGTCCTGAAAGACAGCAAGTCCCTGGGTACTCTCATGACATCGGCCAGCTGCTCCAGAGCGTGCTCCTCCTCATGTTCACTTTTGTTTCTTCTTTGCTGATGTCTGTCTTTTTCCGCAGCCTGGGAAGTTGACCATGGCCAACACTTGGCTTGTGAAAAATGCATCATACTAGTTTTTGAAAAAAAAAAGAAAGATGTTATATTATAAATTAGGGCCTTTTAATAGTCAGGATTTTGATTGCAAGCAACAGAATTGGAACTCAAATGCTTACACAAAGATGATGCCGTTGTGGCTGACAGAACTGGGAAGTATAAGGCATCAGACAGAGGTAACATCATGAAGAGCACTCTCTCTACATCACTCTGTGCTCCTCTATGTGGGCTTCTTACAGGGGACCCTGAAAGCCCACAGCACCCTCATCCTACCAGCTGAGCCACCTGTGGGAGAAAGGACTTCTTACTTTCCCCAAAGTCCTGGAATTTACTGTGTTTGGCACAGCTGTGTCACACAATCCCTTGTGATCCAATCACTGAGGCCCAGGGTGTCTGTTGCTGTCTTCTACTTGGAGTGATGTCTGAGCCCTCCTTGGACTTAGATGGAAATTTGTGAAGGTGGAGATGGGAGAAGGGCTTAGCAGGCAATGGCAATGTTTGAGAAAAGGTGCAGTGTGCACAGCAGAGGAGGCGAGGCAACCCCCCCCCCCCCCCCGGGGTCCAGGGCATGAAGTTCTTTTTTTTTTTTTTTTGGTATGGGCGTGGGGGAATCGAACTCCAGTCCTTGTGCTTGCGCAGCAGGCAAAACCACTGAGGTAAATCCCCAGCCCCAGGGCATGAAGTTCAAAAGAAAGGCAGTTGAGAGCCAGGCCAGGCACTCAGGGTGGGCATCACAGGCCTGAGTGGAGGGGCAGAGGCACTACCACTTACCTGCTAGGGACACTGATTGAGTCATTACTTTGCCTAGCCTGGGGCTCCCTACTTGTGAAATGGGGATTTTAAATGTCCTAAGTGACAAGGCCTTGTGAGGATTTCATGAGACAAACAAAGTACAGGAAAAAGGCTCATGGTCAGGAAAAGGGAGAGAGGCCGATGCCAGCGTATGGCTGGAAAGGTGGGAGAAATCGGCTGTGCATTCCTGGATGTTGGGCGAGGAAGCTTTTGGGAGGAGAAGTCAGTTGGTTTCTGTGCATTGCAAGTGATGGGTGACTTTGTCACTTTGTCAGTAAGGTGCTTATTTCCTTCCATCATGTGGAGCCCAGAGAATGGGGGACTTCTCCAGTTGGCTAAGTCAGTGGATCGCAAATGCCACCAAGCACCCAGATGCCAGTCATCAGCACGTTCTTGGTCATGATCTGGCTGCTGAGGCTCAGTGCCAAGAGCAGAGATGCCATATCTGCAGCAGACACAGGGAGCTTCCCATCAGGGCTCTGGACTGGCAGCAACTGAAACTGACTCTGGGTAACTTATGCTTATACCACTCCCCAAAAGGAATTTTCTGCATGGTATATAGTTAAAATGAGATTTTCTGCAAGTAGAAGAAAATCCCCAAATAATGGTGCTTTTAAAAGATGAAGATGAAAATGCATGCCTTTGACTTGAGAAGTCCCAAGGTGGGCCATCTGTGGCTGCTATGGATTTCTGCAGTGTTAGGGACCCAGGATCTTTCCAATTCAATGTGCTGCTGGCATTGAATGGCCCAAGATGGCAGCAAGACCTCCAGATATCACAACCACATTTCAGGTATTGGGATGAAAAGAAGGGTAAAAAAAGGACAAATTATTCCTAGGTATTTACCCCAAACAGGAAAGTATACATTCACACAAAACCCCACAAGAGAACAATTAGAAAAGCACTATTTGTAATTGTCCCAATCAGGAAACAAGACTATGTCTGTCAGTTGGTGAAAGGACAAACAGCCTGTGGTATATCCATACAGTGGAATACTACATGGTGATGCAAACAACAGAGTTAGTGACATATGCACCAGTAGGAATGAATTCAAAAGCATTATGCAAGACAGATGCTGCATGGCCTTTTATGACATAGCCTTGAGTGTAACATAGTATAATTTCCTGCTCAGTATAGTGATAGAGCTGCCCAAAAACCTGCCTAGACTCAAGTGGATGGGTCAAAGGCAGTGAATGTTAAGAGAACTTGTATCCACATTTGAAAACAACCACAAGGGCAGGATATGGTGGTGTACACATATAATCCCAGCACTCTGGGTGGCTGAGACAGGAGAACTGCAAGTTTGAGCCTAGTCCAGACAACTGTGTGATTTAGCCAGAACTTATCTCAAAATTTAAAAAGTTTTAAAAGGGGTTGGAGATGTAACTCAGTTCAAAGGTCTTGGTTTCAATCTCTAGTACCACAAAATTTAATGAACAACTAAGTAATAAAGTAAATAAATAAAGCACCCCAAGGGGCTAAGGAAACAGCTCAGAGGTGGAGTGCTTACTTAGCATGTGCAAGGCTTTGGGCTCCACCCCCAACATTGCAAAAACAAAACAATCCCCCCTGCCCCAAACCCACACTGGACCAGAGGCAGAGTGGCGTGGTTCAGGGCGTTCCGCGTTTCCTGCCCAGATAGATGGGCCCCAGGAGGGATTCTTGTATCTGCACCGCAAGTGCCTCTGCAGTGGTAGTGGCAGGAGGACCCTCAGGGCTGTTCCCATCCGGCCTCCCTTGCTCCCTCCTACTGTTCTGCCCCCTGCCCCTGTCACCAAACAGAGGAAGTCCTCTGTCCTCCACCGGGGCCACTCTCCTGCTTTGATCTCTGCTCCTTGTCCCCTCCTGGATCCCTGGGGGTCCTGGCTGTCCCTTCTCTGATGCCAGCTCCCCGACAGTCCCTCTCACCCCCCTCATGTCTCAATCCTCAATCTGTGCCATCTCAGTCCCCACGCTTCCCCACTGGGCGAATGCAGAACCTCTGAGTGAGGCACTGCCACCCCTCATCCTGTGCCCCATCCCTGTCCTGCCCTGCATAACCAGCCATGAAGCCATCGGGTCACCACATCTCCCCACATCCTGTTCTCCTCTTGCTGCCCATGACCAAGAGTTCACGGTGGGGTCAGGGAGGGGGACAGGGGTCTTGGTTCCACCCCCTGCCTGTCACTTCCACTGTCACCTCCCTGGTCCCCACTGCCAGCCTCCATCAAGGGCAGCTTGCATTGTCCTGGACCAAGGGCTCCTCTGAGAATAACCAGATGATGTGGACTGAATATCCAAGAGTGGTGGGGCTGGGGGATGGGAAGGGACAGCTGTCCCCAGAGGTGTGCTGGTGCCGGCACTATGCCCTTCTCCAGGCCACTTCTGACCCTGGAGGCTGAGTGGTTCCTGCCACAATCATGGGCCTGGGGACATGAAAATTGGGGGCACCACCAGGGAGGAGGGTTTTGGTAAAGGACCCAGGTTTAGACCCCTAAGGGTTGCACCCTGGAAATGAGAGCAAACCTGAGTTTCCACATCTGCCTCGCACCATGAGGGGCCTTGTGGACACCACTCCCCAAAAAACCACCCCAAAATATGGTTTTTATTTTAATTAATTTTTGTGGTGCTGAGGAGGTTACCCAAGGCCTCCTGTATGCTAGGCAAGTGCTCTACCACTGAGCTATACTCTGGGACCATGAAAATTATTTTTAAAACAACTTTTTTTTTTTTTTTTTGCTTTGGGAATCGAACTTCGGACCTTGCGCTTTTCAAGGCAGGTGGAAGAACCACTGAGCTAAATCCCTGGGGCTAAAAACTATTTTAAGAAATCTCTTGGAAGTTGAGTGCAGTGGTGCACACCTGTAATCCCAGCACTCGAGAGGCTGAGGAGAAGGAGTCCCATCAGTTCAAGGCCAGCCTGGGGTATATAGTGAGTTCAAGGCCAGCCTGGACTACATAGCAAGACCTTGTGTCAAAAAACCAAATAAAATAAAATAAAGTCTCTGGAAATGGTCCCAAGAGCATACAGGAAATGAAGAAATGCTATTCAAGAAAACGAACTGAAACTCAGACATAGTCTGTGATACTCCAGCCAAGGCCCTCTTTCCCTGCCCCAACCAGAGCAGTGACAGACCCCACTCATGTGATGGCAAAGGTCACAGAATCCCCTTGCCTCAGCTCCCAGGTGAAGGCCAAGCATCCTTAGGTTGTCCTCTGCTCCAGCGCCCAGTGGTCCGTGACCCCCACCATGAACAGCGGGGCAGAGTGGTTTGCACCCAAGGGAGGGCACTGCTGAGAGCTCAGGGTCCCTGTTGCTCTTCCCTGCTTGTGGGGTGAGGCATCCATGTTGGGACAGACAATGACCCCCAGACCTGGGTCTCTTCCAGGCCTGGTCCAATCAGCTCCTAAAACTGGGTGTTGCTGGGAAGGAGGCACGCTGTGTCCCCGCCCTCGAGCCACTGTGGCTCAGAGACTTTGCTGGGTGAGAAGTGGCCCTTAAACACAAGCCCTGAGTCCTCTCCGAGAGCTCTGAGTCCAAACGTGAAGGTCAAGACCAAGGGTATCTTGGGCACAGCAGATGGTGATGTGAGGCCCCTGGGAGGACAGGGTCATTGGAGACACAGGCTAAACTGGAGGCTGGCAGCGGGCGAGAAAAATGCAGACAAAGACAGAGGGGAGGAGTCCTGTCGGGTCTGAGGCGTATGGTGCTGGAGAGGCTGTGAGTCAGAAGGAACACGGTGCACTCCCTCAGGGCGCATGGCGAGCTCAGGGGTCCCAAGTCCTGATGATTCACAGGACACGGAGAATCCGTGGTTTATGACAGGGACAGACATGGTGAGGTCAGAGGAAGGGGAGGGCACTGTGCAGCCTGCCCATGCTCTGAGTCAGCACAGACACGGCTGTGTGACACCACGCAGGGGTCGATGCCCACCAAGGGACTCAGGATTGGGCTTTACTGGGGCTCTGTTACACAGGCGTGATTGTCCCGTCGCTCACATGCTTAGTCTCAGCCTCTGGGTTGAATGTCACTGACCCCAAGCTCCTGCCAGAGTCCCTCTGCTGGTCATGGTCACCCCAGTGTGGCCGTCCCCTCCCCAGGGTGTAGACAGCCCCTGCACCACACCCTGTCATCACCTAGTGTCACCCAAGGCTGCAGGGAAAGCAAGACCCATTTACCAGACACAGTGTCCAGGAGCTTAGAGATGACTTCCCAGAAGCCAGGCAGAGTCCAGAGGAATTCTGAGGCAAGTTACAGCTGTTATTACATGCTGTCCCTTCACAGGGGCCTGAACTGGACCAGGGTGATTTATGTGATTTATGACAGCCGGGTGTGGTGGAAAAAGGAGACGAAGGAGGGGAGAGCTGTCCATTTCCTTCCTCCACAGGCCCTCTGGGCACTGCAGTCCCTATCCCTGGAGGACGGTTGACAGGGCAGGGTGCGGCAAGACACGACTTCACTGCTATCATTTATCAGTCACTCAGTGAAAACCAGGCAAATCCAACACCAAGCTGGGGGCAGGGGGAGACCAGGGCCCAGTCTCTACAATGTAGTCTCTAAAATGTTCAGTTTCAAACCAAAGCAGTGAGATATGGGAAGAGGCAGGAAAGTGGGGCCCACACAGCCAGGGAAAAAGGCAACAAGAAGTGACTCTGAGAGCCACAGCCTTGACCTAACAAAGACTTTGATGTAGCTGTTATAAACGTATCTGAGAATTAAGGGAAACCATGATTGGAGCAGCAAGCGAAGGAATGATGACAACGTCACATCAGATAAGGAACATGCTCAGCCAGATGAGGTGGCACACACCTGTGATCCCAGCACTTGGGAGGGTGAGGCAGGAGGATGGCTGTGAATTTGAGGTCAGCCTGGGCTACAAAGTGAGACCCTGTCTCAAAAAACAAAAAAAAATAAAACAACAAAGAAAAAGAAAAAAAACACAGGGAAATTATTTTGAAAAATTCGAGTGAAATGCTAGGGATGTGCTTCAGTGTGCTGACTTTGCATGCAGGAGGCAGTGGGTTCAATTCCCAGCACTGCAAACAAATAAACAAACAAACAACAACAACAACAAATGAAAAGAATGAAAAAGAAGAAACTAAGTCCGAGTGCAGCCACAACATGCAGACAACATACACACAGGGGGACTGTTGGTGGAGAGAAAGGTGAAGAGCAAACATTTGATAAAGTAGGGACTGGGAACCTCCCAACTGTATTTTAAAAATCTGAATCTACTCATTGCACCGGTGTGGCGAGCAACCAGCAAGATAAATGCACCAATTCATAGGCAGGACCTCAGAGCGCAGTGCTCAACAACAACAAGAAGGAGGCCTTGAAAGCAGCAAGAGAAAAACAAACCACACTTACAAGGGAACTGCAAACAGAGTAACAGCTGAGCAGGCTGGGGTGGTGCACGCTGTAACCCCAGCTACTCAGGAGGCTGAGGCAGGAGGATCACAAATTTGAGCCCAGTCTGAGCCGCTTAGTGAGAACTTGTCTCAAAATAAAAGAATTTAAAGAAAGCAACAGCCACGTTCTCATCAGAAGCAGAGGTGGCCAAGGGGCTGTGGCAGCATCTTTAAATGATCAAAGATGAAAGCTGTCAACTGAGAGTCCTCATCCAGCAAAGTTGTCTTCCAGAAATGAAGGAGAAATAAAGATATCCTCAGGAAAGCAAACTGAGAAAATCTGTTATGAGCAGGTCTGCCTTACAAGAAATACTAATGGAAGTTCTTCTGGCTGAAAGGAGGTAACTCCAGACAGTAATTAAGATCCTCACAAAAACAAAAAGAAAACAAACAAAAACAACACCAATAAAGTAATTATATAATTATAAAATAATTATATTGAAAGTATAATTATACTTAACATGATTAAACAAAATATAAAGTGAAAGTAAAATATAAATATGCATTCATATTTCTTCGCATTGGTCCTCACTGTTTAAAAAGCAGTTGCACAAAGCAAGATGCATATGATGTCTCCCTGGGCTTGGCTACGTTGGATGCAAATATAGTGGATTTGCCAGGCAAGTGGCAGTGAAACCGTTTGGATTAAGGAAATGCACCCAGATACTTAGTAGCTTGACTCCTCAGAAACAAATGCAGAGAATCAGGAAGAGGTGTAATGCAAAGTAACATTTGCATCAATATAATGCTGGGTTGTAACTTTAGTGAAGTTGTATCAATAAAACCACAAAAAGGGAAACATGAATAAAGTTACATGAGACTAACATCTCACTAGAACTGAGTTAGTATAAATCTGAAGATGCTTGTAAGCCTGTAGCAACCACTAAGGAAATATCTCAAAAAGATACAGTAGTCTGGGCCTGGTGGTACAAACAGCACCCCCAGCAGCTGAGGCAGGAGGAGGGCAAACTTGAGCCCAGCACAGCAATTTAGCAACTTATTGAGACCCTGTCTCAAAATAAAAAATAAAAAAAAAGGATGGGGATGTATCTCATTATGAAGATCTTGGGTTCAGTCTCCAGTATAGAAAAAAAGATATAGTAAAAAGATTATAAATAAATTGAAATACTACACTAAGAAATTCATTAATGCAAAGGAAAGAGAAATAAAAAGGAGATACATGGAAAAATTGAATGGCAAATATAAATCTACTCATATCAATAGTAACATTGAATTTGAATGGATTAAACAATCTAGTCAAAAGTTAAAACTGGATTTCAACATTAAAGATTAAAACTAGACCCATACCTATCACCATGCACTAAACTAAAATCGAAGTGGATTAAAAATCTAAATATTAAAACAGAAACACTAAACTTGCTGGAAGATGTTAGGTAGAACTCTTGAAGACATTGGTATAGGAAAAGACTTTATGAACAAAACCTCAGTAGCGTGGGAACGAGCACAAAGAATCAACAACTGGGATCTCATCTTATTAAAAATCTTCGTGGGGGGCCGGGGATTTAGCTCAGTGGTTCCACCACCTGCCTTGCAAGCGAAAGGACCAGAGTTTGATCCCCAGTTCCAAAAATAAAAAGCTTCTGCACTGCAAGAGAAACCACCAACAGAGCTCACAGACAACCTACAATGTGGGAAAAAATTTTTAGTAGCTGTACCTCAGACAAAGGACTACTATCTAGAATATACAAAGAACTGAAAAAAAATCAGACCCCCCAAATTCAAAGGCCCAATTCAAAAAAGGGCATCTGAAATGAACAGATATTTCTCAGACAAAGAAGTAAAAGCAGCAAATAAACATATGAAAAAAATGTTCAGCATCACTGGTCATTCGAGAGATGCAGATGAAAACAACACTGAGATTCCACCTCACCCCAGAAAGAATGGCTGCTATCAAGAAATCAACCAATAACAAATGCTGGAGGGGGTGTGGGGAGAAAGGAATCCTTCTCCATTGTTGGTGGGAGTGCAGACTGGTGCAACCACTGTGGAAATCAGTATGGAGATACCTCAAAGAACTAGGACTAGAGGTCCCATTTGACCCAGCTATTCCTCTGCTGGATATTTTCCCCAAAGAATTAAAAGAATCATACCACAGTGATATATGTGCACCCATGTTTATAGCAGCTCAATTTGTAATAGTTAAAGCTTGGAAACAGCCCAAGTGACCATCAACTGGAAACTGGATAAAGAAGATGTGGGGTTTTTTAAATAAAATGGAGTACTACTCAGCCATAAAGAATGAGAAACTAGAGACATTTATAGCTAAATGGATACATATTGAGGACATACTCTTAAGTGAAATAAATAGGACACACATGTGTAAATACCAAATAGTTTCTCTAGTATGAGAAACTGAAAGTGTGATAAGGATTAAAATGATTCAAAAGAATAATTAATAATTTGAAAAAGGCAGAAAAGGTCTAAAGGGGTAGGGGAAGTGGGAGGGGAAGGGGAAAGGAAAGAAGGGAAAGGAAAAATTAAGAGAAAAGGAAAAAAATGGAAACAAAGTCTATGTAAATAGGGAAGGGTGGAGGGGGGGAAGGGTGCACAGGTAATGGGGAAAAAATAAGAACCAAGATATATCATGTACAGGTACAAGCACCCAATGATAAATGTAAACATACTGCATACCTAAAATGTACCAACAAAAGAGTTTAAGCAAAAAAAACACAAAACACAAAAGTTAGAGATTGTCACACCAGAAAAACAAAAATTCAATTATACGTTGTCTAAAGGAGCTACATTTTAGAGTCAAAGATACAAATAAATTGAAAGTAAAGGGTAAAAAAAGATGTACAGACATTCCTCATTTAATGACCAGATTCCATTCCCATGACTAGGTTAAATGAATTGGTTGCTAAATGGGGAACTGTATATGGTATGTGCATTACAATATTCAGAACAAAGAAAGAGTCTAAGGAAATTCCAATTTGATGACTTTGCTTTTATTTGCATAACTCTTACATGCAATACTATAATGTATAACAGAACATCTATACAAAAAAAGATGAATCATAGCCTGAAAGTTGTTAAACGAGGTATACCTGTCACACAAACGTCAACCACTAGGAGGCTGGATTGGCTGTGCTAATGTCAGACAAAATAAACTGTTGGAGGGTGGAGGTGTAGCTCAGGGCACTGGCCTAGCATGTTCAAGGCCCTGGGCTGGATCTACAGCAACACACACACACACACACACACACACACACACACACACACACACACACAGAGCCAGATGGCTTCACCAGTGAAGTATCTCAAAGATTTCAAGAATTAATACTTATTCTCATAAGTGCTTCAAAATAAAAAAAGAAAGAGAAGCAGGAGGAAGAAAAGGAGAAGGAAGAGGAGGAGGAGGAACAGCAGCAGCAATGGTGGGAACAATTCTCAACTCATTCTTTCTGTGATGCCAGCTCTGCCCTGATACCAAAAGTAAAAACATTGTATGAAAAGAAACCACGGACTAATATCTCTTATGAATATGGATGCAAAAATCCCAAACCAAATACTGGCAAACTGGATCCAGGAATGTATATAAAGAGCCATATATCTATCATGACCAAAGGAGATTTATCCCAAGAATGCAAGGTTGGTTTAACATCTGAAAATCAGTCATTCAAATTAGTAGAAGGAAGGCTAGAGCACACACAATCATCTCAGGAATAGAAAGGAATTTCCTCAACCTGATAAAGAGCATTTTTAAAAAATCCACTGTTAGCATCATATTTAATGCTGAAAGACAAAATATCTTCCTCATTGCTATGGCTTGTATCTAGATGTCCCCTCAAAGCCTCATGTGATCATAGGTGGGGCTTTTCAGAGGTGGGTGGATCTAGGGTGTGTGACACTGGAATCAAGGATGTGATGCTGGGACTGACTCACAGTATAATGGTAGATTAAGGGTGTGAGTGCTAAAAGCAGCCTGGATAAAATATAAGAGAGAGAAAGAGCTGTTCCCAAATGCCTATCAACTGATGAGTGAATAAAGAAGATGTGGGGTTTTTTTATAAAATGGAGTACTACTTGGCCATAAAGAATGAGCTTCAGTAATTTGTAGGTAAATGGATGCACCTTGAGACCATACTCTTAAGTGAAATAAATTGGACATATATGTTTAAATACATTTTTTCTCAGGTGTAAGAAACCGAATGTGGAAATAAGGGCTGAGATATATAATGGATGTTGAGAAACAGAAGAAAGTGTTCAAATGGGGAGAGAAACAAGGGAGGAGGGAGGGAGAAAGGAAGGAAGTGGCAAGAAAAAAAGTGAAAATAGAAGGAAAAAAATGAAAACAAAGCTTTTGTACATAGTGAGGGGAGGGGCTTGAGGGGGGAATGGGTTAAAATAAAATAAAATTTATGAAAAAAATAAATAAGGAAAAAATGCTCCCTTTCTATATTTGTAAAAAAATAATAAAGAGAGCTGTTGTCATTACTTGTTGCTTGTTGTCTCCTGCTTGCTGCATTGCTTCTTCACTACTTTGCTGCCTTCTGCCCACCATGGACTCTTTCTCCTCTGTGATGCTTCTCTGCCATGCCAGTCTGCCTTGGAGCCAGCCAACTATAAAATGAAACCTTGCTGGGGATTTAGCTCAGTGGTTCCGCAGCCTGCCTTGCAAGCGCAAGGTCCCGAGTTTGATCCCCGGTACCAAAAAAGAAAAATAGTTTGAGCTATAATGAAACCTTTATGAACTGTGAGCTAAATAAACCTTTCCTCCTTTAACTTTGGGTGTTGGGGATTTTGTCTCAGAAATGAGAAAACTAAGACACCCATAAAATCAAGAAAAGTCAAGAATGTCCACTCTTGCCACTTGAAATTAACATTATACCACATGTCATAGCCACACAATTAGGTGATTAAACATAAGGCATCCAGACTGGAAGGATAGAAGTGAAGTATCTCAGTCCACAGATGATGTGATATTGTAAATAAAAATTCTTTTTTTTTTTTTTTTGTACCAGGGATTGAACTCAGGTCCTTGCGCTTGCGCAGCAGGCGGCAAAACCATTGAGCTAAATCCCTGGCCCGTGAACAAAAAATCTTAAGGAAGCCACTAATAAACTATTAGAGCTAATAAATGAATTCAGCAAGGATGCAGGATATAAGATACAAGATCATTATATAAAAATCAATCAATCAAAAAAAAAAATCACATTTCTATACATTTGCAATGAACAATCTGAGAATGAAAGAAAGCAATTTAATTTCCAAAGCACCAAAAAGTACTAAGTAATAACTTTAACAAAAGCAGTACAGTTCGATCCCCAGTACCAAAAAAACCCACACACACAAAAAACCCCATAACAAAAGTAGTTCAAAACATATTCCCTGAAAACTATAAAACATGGCTGAAAGAAACTAAAGGAAATTGAAATAAAGCAGAAAGACATCTATGTTCATGGATGTAAAATATCATTATTATTAAGATAACATGCTGGGCATGGTGGTGCACACCAGCACTTGGGAGGCTGAGGCAGGAGGATCACAGTAAGTTCAAGATCAGCCTGGGCTACACAGTGAGTTCAAGGCCAGCCTGCACTACATAGTGAGACCCTGTCTCAACAAAACAAAATGGTAACCCTAAATGACCTACAGATTCAACAATTCCTATCAGAATCAGAGCTGGCTTCTGTCTTGACTACTTTCTCCTCACTGAGACACAACACTTGACACAACTTAAAAGAGGAGAGGTTTATTCTTTTATTTATTAAATGTTCAACTTAGTCCTTATTGACTTCACACTGGGGACACCAGGTGGAAGAGGGGCCACCTTTAAGCACAACAAGGACCCCAGAACATCCCCTTCTGAAAATAGAACATATCCAATTTTAGAACTTACATGGCAGCAGGAGGGGAGGAGGAAGGGGCACAATATGTACAGAGGCTTAAGCAGATGTTAAAAGGGGAGGCCCTTGGCAACAAGCCAAGGTTGCAGAAGAGGAAAATGGGGTAGTCAGCCACTGATCTGGACCCCGTCAGCCTCAGCCAGAGGGGAGATCTCAATGGCTTCCACCAAAGGCAGTGCTTCCACTGCTGTCTCCATCACAGCCAGGCCAACCGCTGCTTCTGCCTCTGCCAGCTGCTGCTGCACAGCTGCCTGATGCTGCTGCTGGTGGGTCTTGTGATGCTTCCAGAGTTTAGAGAAGGAGCGGTAGCTCTTGCCAGTCAGGGCAGGACTAGGGCCGTTCACCAGTGTGGATCTGGCGATGTTCTGCCAGGTGCATGGAGGTACCAAAGGCCTTGCCACACACTTCACAGGCAAAGGGCCACTCACCTGTGTCCAGGCGCCAGTGGTCTTTCAGGTGAGTACTTTGACGGAAGGCCTTACCACAGTCTGGACATGGTATGGCCGCTCATCTGTGTGGATGCGTCTGTGTACCTGCAATGGCGTCTCTGTGAACGGCTTCTTGCACCCGCTGCACTCTAGGCCCTGGTGTCGAGCAGGAGCTGCAGAGGCTGTGGTGGCAGTGCCTCCAACGGCTGATGGGGAGGCAGTGACTGGTGTGCGAGTGGCCCTTGGAGCCCTAGGAGCTGGGGGCTCCTTAGCCAGGACCTGAGGAGAGGTTTATTTTGTCTGACATTACAGTTGGCGTTCAGCAGGCTCCAGGGCAAAAACAGCACAGTGGAAGGGCCTGGGCAGAGGAGAGCTGCTCAGACATGGCAGTCAGGAAGCAGAGAGAGAAGGCGGAGCTGGGAGGGACATATCCCCACAAGGCCATGCCCAGGCCCCACCTCTAAGTGCACAGTTAGTCACCAAGCTTCATGATTCAATCACTTATGAGTGTGTGAGGCTTTGGGGAGACATCTAGATATAAACCATAATAACTTCTTTGCAAAAATCAAGAAGCTGGTTCTTGGCCGGGGATTTAGCTCAGTGGTTCCAGCCCCTGCCTCGAAAGTGCAAGGTCCCAAGTTCGATCCCCTGTACCAAAAAAAAAAAAAAAAAAAAGCTGGTTCTCAAGTTCATATGGAATTTCAGAGGGAAAAATAGAAAAAATAATGCCAAAAAAGAACATTTTAGAACTTACTACAAAGACTGATGAACTAGAAGTGAAAATTCAACTTGTGCATTTTTAGTCAACTGATTTTTCATAATGTTGGCAAGATGGAAAAAAAATAGGTTTTTTTTCAACAAATAGTTCTGGGACAAATGGTGTCATGGTTTGGGTCTAGATGTCCCCTCAAAGCCTCCTGTGGTCATAAGTGGCTTTTTCAGAAGTGGCTGAATCTAGAGTGTGTGATCCTGGGATTAAAGGGTGTGTGGTTACTAAACCAATACACTGATTGGTTTGGCACTGCCCTAATCCCAGTAGTTGGGATAAAATAAAAGGGGCAGAAAGACGGTGTTAAGGCCCCCTTGTTGCTTCTGGTGCTGTGTGGGTGCCACAAACTATTTCTTCTCTTCAACACTTCTCTGGCATGGGCCACTCTGCTTTGGGGCCAGCTGATTACAGACTGAAACCTCTACAAACTGTGAGCTAAATACAGTTTTCCTCACTTTAATTTTGAGTGTTGGATATTTTGTCTCAGCAATGAGAGAAAAGCAACTAAGACAAATGGATAGCCACACACACCCGAAATGAAGTTGGGCCCTCACCTTCCACCATATAAAATTAACTCAAATGAATCAATAATATAAGACTCAGAACTAGAAAATTATTAGAAGAAACATAGAGGTAAACAAAACAGACCTTGAATTTGGCAATAGGTTCTCAGGTATGACACCAAATATGAACAACCAAGAAAAATGCAGATAAATGAAATGTCATCAAAGTTTAAAACTTTGGTGCTTCATGGAAGCCATCAAGAGAGTGACACAACAACTCATAGAATCATGTCTCTGATAAGGGACTTGTACCTAAATGTGTAAAGAAATCGTACAGTTTAATCAACAAATAGCACAATTTTCAAAATGATCAAAAGACTTGCATAGATACTTCCCCAAAGAAGAGATGCCTACAGCCAATAAGCACACAGAAAGAAACCCAGGATCTTTAGCAGGGAAATGCAAGTGAAAATCATGAGCTATAGTACTCTTTCATATCTGCTAGGATGATTACAGTAAGAAAGTGAAATAATAAGTGGTGGTGAAGAGGTGAAAAAATTAGAAGCCTCATATGCAGCAGATGGGAATGTGGTAAGGGGAGTCGTTTTGGAAAATAGACTGGCAGTTCTTCAGTTGGTAAGCATGGAGTTTCCCTCTGATCCTTAAGTCTACTCTTTAATCTACCCAAGGTAACCGAAAACACATGTTCTCACAAAAACTGGTAAACAAGTGCTTGTAAAAATGTTGATGGCCAAAAAAAATGTTGATGGCAATACCAAAATGTAAAAACAAGGCAACTAATGAATGGATAAATAAAATGCAGTGCATAAAGGAACATTATTCAGTCAAGGAGGAATAAAGCTTGACACATGCTATGACTTGGATGAACCTTGAAAACATGCTCAGTGAAAGGAGCTAGCCACCAAAGACCACATATAATATGATTCCCCTTATATGAAGTTTCCAGAATAAGCAAAACTATAGAGATAAATGGTAGATTAGTGGTTGTGTAAAAACAGGAGATACAGGGCTGATGCTGTTAAAAGGAGTTACAGCCAAAAATATGGAGTTTGTTTTATTTTTTTATTTTTGTAGTGGGATTAATGATTTATTTGAAAGAGAAAAAACAAGATCCATTCCACAGAGTGGGAGTGGGCTGGTGGGAAAATCTCATAGCCCCAAGAAAGCTTAATGCTGAGAGTTTTAAGCTTTAGGGTTTGAGGTGGGATTCAGAGTTTGGCCTGAGTTATGACTTTTGCCAATGAGCAGCTTTATTCAACTGATACGAGTTTTTTTGATTTATGAAAATATTCTAAAATTGATTATAGCCACATTTTCCTATTTGCAAATATACTAAACACCATTGAATTTCACACTTTGACTGCCCATATTCTTTTTTTTTTTTTTTGGTACCAGGGATTGAACTCAGGTTCTTGTGCTTGCGAGGCAGGCGGCGGAACCACTGAGCTAAATCCCCAGCCTGAATTTCACACTTTGAATAGGTGAATTGTATGATATGTGAATTAAATCTCAATACAACTGCTATTAAAAACCAAACAAAGCCAGGCAGTGGTGCTTGTCTGTAGTCCCAGCTACTTGGGGGCCTGAGGCAGGGAAATCACTTGATCTCAGCAGTTTGAGGCTCGCCTGGGGAACTCATCTCAAAAAGCAAAAAGCAGGGCTGGAGATTTAACTCAGTGGTTTTGCTGCCTGCTGCGCAAGCCCAAGGACCCAAGTTCAATCCCCGGTACCAAAAAAAAAAAAAAAAAAAAAAAAAAGCAAAAAGCAAAAACCAAACAAGAATGAACCAGAAGTAAGCTATCCCTCACAGGAACTGACACCTAGCTTCAAATCATCTCCCTAGTTGGATTAAGATGACCTACTATTGGTAATGTTTCTGGCCTAGCTATTTTCTAGAAGCAAATTTAAATCCTTCCTGAAGAAAGATAATATCATCCAGAACTGAAATTATCTCTACACTTTTTCAGAGACAATGTATGGTAACATGTTACAAATTACCAGGCAGACAAGAATACAGAATATGACTGAAAACCGAGAAAAAGTACAGAGGAGGCTTCATAGTACTTCTAGTTTTAGCTGAAATGTCACTTCCTCAGAAAGTTTTATCAACTCTCTGGACCTATTAAACCCCCTACATAAACTCACTCCCAACCCATCCTATGCTTCTTCTAATTATTTGCCCTATATTTATGAGCAAATTATTTAACTATGTTTTTTGCATCAACCAGAATTTAACTTACTATAGAACTTTAATTGTATCTCACCTTTCCTAAGAAAGTAAAATTTTAAAGTAAAATGTTAAGTTGTAGTACTGTACATACATAGAAAAATCCACAACTAACTCACCAGTGTACCTCCTCCTTCTCTCAGTGCTAGCAATGGAACCCATGGCCTCACACATGCTAGGCAAATGCTGTACCTCTGAGCCATACCCCAGTCTATAAGTGTGCATTTTAGTAAATTTTCACTGCCTGTACAAATCTATATATCTATCACCTAGGTCAAGACACAGAGCATTCCCAGCACCCCAGAAACCCACTTTGTATCCCCACCTCAAGTGTAACAAATTCCTGTCTTTCAATGCTTCTAGGATTAGTTTTATTTGGTTATTTCAATGCATTTTCAAAGCATAGAAAGATGTGTGTTTGAAACTATTCACTGAAGGTTCACTTATGACAGCAAGAGACAGAAAAGAGCCCAGATGTCCATCAATGAGGGACAGAGTGAATTTCTTATAGTGTCTCTTACAATAACATTCTATGCAACCATTAAAAGTGAAGACCCAGATATGAATTTACTGGCACAGAAAGACATCCAAGATATGCCAAGAAAGTGGAAAATCAAGTTTTTAAAAAAATCTATCTGTATATCAGTTACATGGGGAAAAGTCCACATTTACTTGTACTTTTGCAATTGTAAAGCTCATGGTCCAGAAGCACACATACCATTGCTCACAACTGGGAGAAGGAGATGGGAGAGAAAGAGGAGGGACTTGCATCTATAAAATCACACCCAGGTGTCTAATTTTGTGTACAAAGAGCATGTGTTCTTTTTGCAGTTCTGTTTGTTTGCTTGTTTTTCAGTTCTGGTGCTGGAAGCCTGGGCCTTGTGCATGATAGGCAAGCACTCACCACTGAGCTCCAGTCCCAGCCCTTCCTTTGCAGTTTTAAGGCAACCTAAATATTGAAGAAAATAAAAGCCCAAGGTCTGGAGCTTGCTTGTGGTGTTCTTTATTAATGAATGTCCACCTGCCTGCATCTATTTTACAGAGACAAGTGCCTGTCCTGCATGACAGGGACTCTCTCAAGCAGTCTTTGGAGCTGCACACTCGAAGGCAGTGGAAATTCCCACCACTCACAGAGTGAAGCCATAGGAATCAGTGCACTCAAGGAGGAAGCGGTAAAGAGACCATGGCGTGGCACTCACTGAACAGTGCAATATCAAGAAGGATGGAAGGGATCTGTGTTTACCAGCATGCATGGGCTTCTCAGATGGATTGCCAGGTGCGAAAGTGAGGTGCAGAACCCCACATGAGGCCCGGTGATGTTTACCTAGGGCCTCTACTCAGCTGGTGCTCCATACACACAGGGCATCAGAGGTTAAGAAGGTCGCTTCCCCAGCCACAGTGAGCTCGGTGTATGAGGCTGCAGCCTGGGATGGTGGCAGCTGGCAGTGGGCTCCAAATCAAACCAAATGTCCCCTTCCCTCCGCTCGCTTCCTCTCTTCTTTCCTTTTTCTCTTTCTCCCCCTCTTTCTTTCCTTCTTTCTTTTGTACCAGGGATTGAACTCCCCAGGGCTTCTCACTGAGCTACATCCCCAGTGCTTTTAATCTTTTTTATTTTGAGTTTGAGTCTCTAAGTCATTAAGTTGCTCAGGCTGGGCACAAATTGGCCATCCTCCTGCAACTTTCCTCCACCCGGCAACTTTCTCTTCTTCAGCACCAAGCCTGGACCTGGGGCTCTCCTGTCCATCTCTTGTCATCCACAGGGGAGAAGCCAGGGCTGGTGAAGGGAAAGGATCATCCCAGACACATGGGTTGGGTTGGGCAGAGCTGGGCCACATCTCTAGGTGGGCTGAACTTGACCCTCCCAGTCAGAGCTGTGGGGGGGTTGAGGGATACCGGAAGGACTCCGTGGGGGGGGGCTGGGATAGCTCTGAGGAGCCTTAGGGCAGACTAGACCCCTGAGTCTGCCCTCTCCAGGCTGAGCCTCCTTGGCTCAGGCTCTCCAGCCTCTCAGTGGCTGTCCCTGTCCCTGAGCCAAGGCCAACCTCCCACAGAGGACCTGGGGGTGTGTGGGGTCGATGGCTCCCAGGGCTTGCAGCATGGGAAGGGACCCTTGGAGGAAAGGTTGGCAGCTGTCCTGAGGTGTCATGGGTCCTGTGCCTCCAGATTTCAGAACAGATGTGTCCTGGTTCTTGATACCTCACAGTGGCCTGTGCCACCTTCAGACTCCTGACACAGCACCCAAGCCTGTGGCCAGGTTGGCAAGGCCAGGGGCCTCTCCTGCCCGGGACCATGTCGTGGTGGTTTCCGTAAGTTGGTGGTGATTGCATAACCTTTCACCAACTGCCATGCCGGATATGTTTTGCAACCCAGCCTGCTGTGCCACACGTGTTGGCTGGCATGGCAGGGCCTCCTGCAGAGCCGGAGGAAGTCTGAGAGTGAGGGGCAACTGACAGCCCCTGGTGGGAGCCTGCCCATCCCAGGCACACAGTTCCTGACATCACAGAGGGCTTGGCAAGTCCACAGACCAAGCAGGGCAGGTGTGGCCTTCAGAGGAGCTGCGAGATTGCCAGGAGCTGTCCTTGGGCCCTCGTGGAGATCTCTCCCCAGATCCATCAGAGGGAGCCCCTGTCACTCAGAACTAAACCCCAAGCAGTGTGCATGCAAGGGGGCAGCCCCTAGGTGCATGCAGTGAGACTCAGTGCCCCAAGGAGGCACTGGATACTGAGGAGGAGGTCACAGGCCATGGGCACCTGAGAGGGGACTGTAGGGATCCGCCACCTGCCACAGGAAGAGAGGGGCCATCTTGCCCAGGAAAGCTGTGGATGGTGGGAGGCAGGTGTAAGGCTTGGGTGTCACCAGAGGTCACTTGTCAACAGTTATTCAGAGTTTGGGGGATGAGTCAGGAGTCTCTGGGAAAATGGCGCCAGCTAGGGAGAAAGGCCCGGGACACTGCTGCATCTGCTTTGGGCAAATCAGGGAGTGTAGAGGACACTGTGACAGCCCCGCAAGTCCCTGATTGTCCCCTGTGCTGGAAATGCAGCTGTCGATGGCTCCCAGCAGAGACCTCTCCTGAGCTGGCTCCACCCAAGGTCAGGCCCCCTCTTTGGGGACAGCAAGTAGAAAGGCCCAGCCCTCAGCAACAACCTGGGACCCCTTTGAAGGCCACCCTAGCCCTGAGCTCGTCAAGGTTGGCTGAGCCCTGCTGTGACCATGCTGTTGTACAATACCCTCCGCCTGGTCCCTCATCCTTGTTTTCTCCCAGGATGGCAGTTTTGAGGCTTTGGGACATCTGTTCCCCAGGGAGCCCATGCAGGCCAGGGCACTGGGCACAGAGGAGCCAACAGAGGAGGAGACAGACAGTGTTCAGGACGCTCGAGGTCCCCGCTGGTCTCCTCTTCACATGTCCCTGTCATAATCACCACAGCCACCACGGGCACATGGCCAGGCTAGTGGCCATCAAGTGGTACCTCTGAAACCTGAGCTGAAACAGATCTGCCTTCTATAGGAGCCCGCCCTGGGTGTTTGTCATGGTGGTGGAAAGCTGGGGTGTTAGCTTTTCACTATTGTCACAAAAGGCCTAAGAACAACTTCAAGGAGGTGAGTTTGATATGGCTCCCGGTTTCCCAGGTTTCAGTCCATGGTTGGCAGGTTCCATTGGCTTGGTGCTAGAGAGACATCATAGCAGAAGGGCCTGGCAGAGAAGGCTGCTCACCTCATGGCCACAAGGAAGCAAAGAAAGACAGAAGAGCACAGAGAAAGGGACTGTGGATAAGATCAAGTCCCCAGCAGGCACCCCCAGGACTCCCTCCTCTGATCTGTAATCTCCTGGTGTCTACAGCAATCCCAGGCTCTGGATGTGATGTCACACAGTGAGGAGCAGGGAAATGGTGGTCCCCGCTGTGTAATGTCCACATGCAGACCCAAGAGACATGAGCACTTGCAGGAGCGTAGACAATAGACATGTAAGGAAGCAATGAAGGAGTGATGCATCTTGAGTCTTTGCTAACTTTGTTTTTCATGTTACTTAATTATAAATTTATAGAATTTAGTTTTTAGTAATTGGTCTGTAAGTTTGCAGAAGTTTAATGATCATCCCTAGTGGGTTGATAAGAGCCAGTTCAAAGGCAGCACTGGGCAATTTAGGCTTTATTGGGAAGCAGTTCTTTTTTTTGGGGGGGGTACTTGGGATTGAACTCGGGACCTTGCACTTGCGTGGCAGGCGCCGGAACCACTGAGCTAAATCCCCGGCCCTGGAAACAATTCTTCTAAAGGACAAGTCTTGTCATGTGTTTCCCTCACTCATTTACCATCAGTGGTTCCCTATTGTCTTGGGATGGAGTCCAGAGTCAGCCAGGTTTCCAACCTCATGTCATATCTTGTCTCCCCTGACCATCTGTGACCTGAAGTCCAGTCCTGTTCATTGTGTCCCTCCTGCCCTGCTTGTTGTGAATCCTCTCCTACTCTGTGAGGTGTGGTGCCCCCGCACCCATGAGCCCGTCCCTGGACTGCCCCTCAGGGACCACAGGCTCCTTGGATCACCTGCAGGCATCCTGGTCCCCTTGATGACCTCTGATGGTGACTGTCACCCAGCTTCTATTGCAGATGACAAGGGCAGCATCTGCTTTTCTGCATATATTGGGGCCCAAGGTGTGTGGGATGGAAATTATTATTATTATTACTATTATTTTGCAGTCCTGGAGATGGAACCCGGGGCCTCTGCACTCACTACGTTTTTACACTTGATCTTAGCCAAAAGGCCAAGAAGCGATCACCTACATTTCTAATCCTTTAAAAAACATTTTTTTTGAAGGGGAAGGGGTTTATTTGGTTTATAGTTCATAGAGGTTTCAGTCTATAATTGGCTGGCTCCAAGGCTGGGATGGCAAACAGGCACCGGGGAGGAGAAACAACATGGCGCACACAAAGCAATAAGGGTAACAAGAGAGTTTAACGGCATCTTTCTGTCCCTTTTATCTTATTCAGACTACCAGGATTAGGGCAGGGCCAAACTAATCACTCACATGTAGTGGTTTAGTAAACACAGGCCCTTAAGCCCAACATCATACATTCTGGATTCAACTACATCTGAAAAACTCTCACCTCTTTGATCCCTGGTACCAAAAAAAAAAAAAAGTCCCACCTCATCTGCAGGAGGCGTTGGAGGGACATCTAACTGGCCCCTCAGACTCAGGCATATCCCTTTATGCCAAAAAGCATTTAGGGGCCGGGGATTTAGCTCAGTGGTTTCGCTGCCTGCTGCGCAAGTGCGAGGAACCGAGTTCAATCCCTGGTACCAAAAGAAAAAAAAGCATTTAGTCCACCTCAAAGAGTTGCCAAAGTCCTAATAGTTTCAGCACTGCTGAAAAGTTCAAGTCCCAAGTCCTCTGAGATTTAAACAAACTCTTAGCTGCAACCCCCTGTACAAATGAAAAGAAAGTCAAACATTTCCAACATTCAATGGCACAAGATAGACATTACCATTCCAAAAAGTACAAACAAGAGGATACAAGGGAGTGGGACCAAAGTAAGTCCAAATTCCAGCAGGCCAAACAGTACATTCCACAGCTCCACTTCCAGCATCTGAGGCAACATGTGAACTTCAAAGGGCTTGAATGGCTCCGCCCCTGTGGCGCTTCTGGAGGTTGTAGCTCCATGGCTTCCTTCTTGGGCTGGCTCTGCTCCCTCCTTGCAGTTTCCCTCAGCTGATCCATGCTCCTGGCTTCTCCAAACTTCTGGGGTCTCCACTGCACCCTCGGCTTCACATTCACGTATTTACACACTGCCCTCTCAGGGGCACCCTGCCTGGCCTCAGGCCTTCCTCTGAAATCTGGGTGGAAGCCTTCCTGACTCCACAACTCTTCTATTCTTCATGGGCATAAAACCAGCATGATGTGGATGATACCAAGGTTGGTTGCCAGCCGGAGCTATAACTAGACTTCCTTCTCTCTTGGCTACAGGGGTTGAGCGTCTGGATCGATGAGCACTCTGAACCCAATCTCAAGGACAAAATTCTCTAGCCTGCCACCATTCTGGAACAGGGGCTCTCTTCTCAAAGCAAAGTCTTTCACCTTTGCGACTCTGAGGCTGCAAAGGGTGAAGTCCTGCTGCTTCCTGTGATGCCCTCAGGCCATCTTTTCTATTCTCCTAGTTCCTTCTCAGCAATCAAGATCTCCTCTGCTTTATCTTTGCAGTCCACAGCTTTACTAGAGCTTCCTTTCTGGCCAAACTCAACATGTTTTGTTTTGTTTTTTTGGTGCCGGGGATCGAATTTAGGTCCTTGCACTTGTGCAGCAGGCAGCAAAATCACTGAGCTAAATCCCTGGCCCAACTCAACATGTTTTAAATCATTCTGCTGGGACTTTTGTTCTGAATTCTCAATATAGATCTGGCTAAAAGCCCCCAACAGTGGTCATGCCACCACCTCAATATTCGACTGCTTTGAAATTTCTTCTGTAAGATTAATTAGTCCACTATCCCTAATCTCAGTCTCAGGCAAAGTCTCTGGACATGAACAAAATGCAGACAAACTTTCTGCCAAGCCATAACACACATAGTCTGGAGTCCAACAGCCAATGCAGTCCTTCCTAGCAGAAATTTCCCAACCCTGGTCTTTACCAGCTTCTACAGAGAGTATCATGTCTGCAAATAATGACAATTTGACTTCTTCATTTCCTATCTGTATTCCTTTAATTTCTTTCTCTAATCTAATTGCTGTGGCTAATGTTTCCAAGACCATATTGAACAGGAGTGGTGATAGTAGACCTCCTTGTCTTGTTCCTGATTCTGGTCTTCTGAGCTCTGACCAGAAACTCCCATACATAGCAGCCTAAGGTGTTCCAGCGCTACTTCCATAGCCAACACCTCTGAATATTTCCTAACTCTTTCCCTTCCCACAAACCAGTTCCAAAGGCTTTTGAGCCACATGGCCAGGTAATGTCACAGCAATGACCCCACTTCTCTGGTACCAAATTTCTGTTTTAGTTACTTTTCTCTTGTTTCTGAGACAAAATACTGGACATCAGTTTTCAGAGGTTTCAGTCCATAATCAGCTGGCTGCAAGGCTGGGTGGCAAACAAACATCACAGAGGAGAAACAACATGGCGAACACAAGGTAGCAAAGGCAACAAGGGAGTTTTTTGTTTTGTTTTTCCGGTACTGGGGATCGAACTCGGGTCCTTGCGCTTGTGTAGCTGGTGGTGAAACCACTGAGCTAAATCCCCGGCCCCAGCAACAAGCAAGATTAACAGCATCTCTCTGCCCCTCTTATTTTAGCGCCAAACTAATCACTCACGTGTAGTGGTTTAGTAATCATACGCCCTTAACCCCACCATCATACATTCCAGATTCAACTACCTCTGAAAAAGAAAGTCCCACCTCATCCCCATGAGGTTTTGGGGGGACAACTTAACACAAACCACAGGAGATACTTTACTGTTTTCATCCAAAGGCACAAGTTTTCCGTTATCCGCTAGAAACATGTCATGGGTCCTTTCCAATGACCTGAACACAAGTATGTGTACAGAATGTTTCTGTACCTCCTTGACCATGATGTTCCTGCAGTCCACCCCTCTGGCAGTGGAGAAACACTAGTCCAAATCTTTTTTTTTTTCTTTTTCTTAAATTTTGAGACAGAGTCTCACTAAGTTGCTATGTTGCTAGGCCTGGGCTCCAATTTGCAATCCTCCTGCCTCAGCCTTCCAGAGTGCTGAGATCACAGGTGTGCACCATAATGCCTGCCCCAACTCATTATTTTGAAAACTGGTAAATAAAGAGAAAGAATCAAGCAGGAGGATCGCCAGAAATTCAAGGCCAGCCTGGAATACAAGCCAAGACCTTGTCTCAAACTACTCCCCATAAAAGAAAGAAAGAAGCAAACAAACAAAAAAACAAACATGCTGATCACTGAAATGTGCAAATCGCATCAAGATGCTGCTTCAGCCTAGCTGTGGAATGACAATTCAGGAACTGCTGTTAATTTTCAAAAATGCGATAACTTGACTGTGGTGGTTTTTCAAAGCCTTCATCTTCCTAAAAGTCCATATGGAAATCTTTACATGTGATGAAGTGGTATGGCAGGGTTTGCCTCAGGACAGTGGGCACAGGCTGGCACGGGGTGAGCATGCATGGGTGGATGGCTTCCTACGGCTGCTGTAACAAACTGCTACAGCCTGGCATCATCACCCAACACACATTTATGACTTTGTATTTTATCTATTTATTTATTGTTTGGTTCTCTTTCTTGTACTGGGGATCAAATTCGGGACCTTGTGCTTGTGAGGCAGGGACTGGAACCACTGAACTAAATCCCTGGCCCTGTTTGGTTATTTTTGAGTCAGGGTCTTGCTATGTAGTTCAGATTGGCCTTGAACTCACTATTGAGCCCAGGCTGGCCTCAAACTTGCAGTGATCCTCCTGCCTCAGCCTCCCAAGTGCTGGCATTATAGGCCTGTGCTACCACCCCTGACTAACTTTTTAAAAAAATGTTTTTATTAGTCCATGTTTGCAATACATAATGTTTACATTCCCTGTGGAGAGTTGAGTCAGGTACATAACACATCTAATTTCTTTTCCCTCCCTCCTGCCATCTCTTCATGCCCCTCCCCTTTGAGAAAGATCTATCTCCCTACTTCCTATTATCTGTTTTTTGTTTTGGCCTTTATTTATACTTTGGGTTTCATGTATAAGAGAAACTATACAATTTTACGCCTGTGTGTCTGATTTATTTCATTGAGCATTATGCTCACAAGATGCATCCTATTTTCCTACAAATGACTGGTTTCTCCTTCTTGATGACAGAGTAGTACTCCATTGTGTCCACTACCGCAGTCTCTTTACCCACTCAGCTCCTTCATTCTGTAGGTTGGGAGTCCATCATGGGTCTCATCGGATGTGGGGTAGGGAGGGTGCTTCCCACCTCTCCACCTTCCGGCAGCCCCTGTACCCTCCATCCCCAACCTCTTCCTCGTCTCTGACCCTTGTCCATGATCCCTTTTCTGTAGCCAGGAAGGTTTTCTGCTTTTAAGGATTCAGGTGAGGATGTTGCCTCCCTGATACCCACCACATCCATCCTGCAGTCCTCCCCTCCTGGGGTTACATGGTGTGCGGCACCGTCCCTGCCGGCCAACTGGGGATTCTTTGATCACCCCTACAAAACACCTTCATGGGAACTCTCAGATTTGTTTTTGGCTGAAATCTAAGACCGCATCCTCGTCAAGCACACACATAAAGCTGCCGTCACCAATGGGGAAACTGAGGCAGCCACTGGTGGGATGACTGCTTAGGTCTCACTGAGAGTGAAAAGCAGAGCCAGGACTCAAGCCCGAGCCTCTGTCCCTGACCTCTGCCTGCTGCCTGCCTGGCCCCTGGCTGCTGTGAGCTGAGGTTGACTGTCCCTGGCTACTGTTTGGGGGTGTACAGTGTCATGGCTGTGAGCCCTGCTTCACACCCAGGTTCGACTCTGGCTCTGTTCTTCAGAGCTATGTGCTATTTATTATGGGCAAATTCCTCAGCCTCTCTGTGCCTTGATTTCCCCATCTGCAGAATGTACATAAAATGGTGCCGACTGGAAAGCTATGGTGAGAATTATGTGTGGCACTCAATGCAAGGCACTCAGGACAGCAGCTCTTCTCCGGTTCTGCTCCCACAGCTCAGCCCCCACCATGGGCTCACCCCGGTCTCCTGAGCTGCTTGTTCTGCCCTGCAGACACCGGGACTGTCGGGAGCCCATGGGAACTGCCATGTCGGGAGGCGGCTCTGCTGGCAGTGGTGGGTCCTCAGGGATGCTGGCTGTGTGCTGCTGAGGAATGGGAACAGATGTCCCATGGCCACCGTGGGGCTCGGGCAGGGCAGGCATGGGGCATGAGGCAGGCTGATGCGCAGGGCAGGGGTCTTTGGTGAGGAAGGTTTTGAGGATCCGGAGCTGGTGAGGACCCCACGTTGTGACTCTGGTGGCATGGGCTCCACAGCCTTTGCTGAGGGAGGAGAGACCAAACACATTCTACTCCTGAGCCACAGCAACCTTTGTCCCAGTCTTAGCATGGAGCCTAAGTGCCACTGCAGAGCTCACTCCCTGCTGTATCTGTCAGCTACTGCTGTGTAAGAAGCCACTCTATGACTTAGTGGCTGTGTGCGTCAGCTTTCCATTACTGTGACAAAATACCTGAGACAATCAGCTTATCAGGAAGATGATCAGGATTCAGCCCATAGTCACCTGGTTTTGTGCCTCTGGGCCTGTGGCAAGGTTGAACGCCGTGGTGTGGCTGGCTGTGTGGCAGAGGAGGCTGGCTGCTCACTTCATGGCAGAGAGGAGGACACTGGTGTCCCATGATCCCCTCAAGGCCATGCCCCCAGTGACTTCACTTCCTCCCACAAGGCCCCGCCTCCTAAAGGCCCCCCACCTCCCAGCAGCTGGGAGGAGGCAGGGACTGAGTGTTCCATGCGTGAGCGACATTCACGACCCACACTAGCAGTGGCCCCAGACAGCAGCAGGTTGTTACTGTCCACCAGTCCACAGGGACAGCCTGGTGGCTCTCTGATCTCTGTCCCAAGTGTTCCAAGAACAGAGCCACACCACACACCACTTCTGAGCCTGCCTGCTTTCTCCTGGCATGACTATCCACATCAGTGCATCTGCTGTTTATTCCTTTCATTGCTGGGTCCCTTTCCAATCCCTGCTTAGCCACTACCATGGCAGCTTAAAACAGCACAAACTTCTGAGTGTGGGTGGGTGGGCCTCTCCCGGGCCCCTCCCGGGCCCCTCCCGTGTAGAAGCTGATTCCCTACCCTTCAGCTTCCTGCAGCTCTGCTCCTGGGCCTTCCTCTGCCTCCTCTCAGACCCAGCCTTTCTGCCACTCTCCTACAGGGACCCTTTGTGATGACATTGGGCTTGACTGACCCTGGAGGGTCCCCACCTCCAGATTCTTAACAGGGACCCTCTGCAAATCCCCTTGTGCCAGCTGGGTGTTAATCTCAGTACTTGGAAGGCTGAGGCAGGAGTATTACCACAAATTCGAGACCAGCCTGGGCTACAGAGTAAATTTAAGGCCAGCCTGAACTACACAGTGAGACCCTATCTCAAAAACCAAACAAACAAAAATCCCTTGTGCCAGATGAGACAACTGCTGGGTTGCACTTGGTCCTGGCCCTGTGTGTGCTGGATCTGGGGCTGGGGGACTGGATCAATCAAGGGCCAGGGCAGGCACTGCTTCTCCAGCCTGCCAACCTCCTTCCCCCAAACCCAATGAAATACGCTGTACTTTAAGGGAACTAAGGAGATAAAAAGTTAAAATATGGGGACAGGGATTTAGCTCAGTGGTGCTGTGCCTGCCTCACAAGCGCAAGGTCCTGAGTTTGATCCCTGGTACCAGAAAAAAAAAAGTTAAACTATTAAAAAGGAAGGAGGGGCTGGAGGTGTAGCTCACTTGCCTTGCCTGTGTGGGCCCCTGGTTGAATTCCCCCCACACACAAAAAAAGAAGATCCTTTTATTAAGCTTTTAAAATATTTATTTTTACTGGATTTAAAAAATTGGATAGTATCACAATTTTATCAAGTTCTTCCTTTTGGGAGAAAACCTACATGGTACAAGGCACGAGAGGCTGCCATGAACCCTCCAGGTTACTGCAGTGGTTTGCGGTGAACATTTTGGCGGCAGCACAGGTGGTAGAATCTGCTGCAATGCAGTCACCTCTGCTCCTTGATTGATTGATCGATTGATCAATTGATTGATTGATTTCTGGACTTCAACCACAGTCTTTCCCCCTTTTACTCCTCTTTGCCATGTATGTAGTTCTGTATTTTGTACGACTATATTAGAACTCTCCAGATCTCTTGTACTTTTTATACTGCTGAAGCCTTAATACTTAAAACTTTTATTATTAGGGTATTGAACACATTTAGCCATATTAGAAAATTTTAAAAATATTTGCAAAGTAACTTTTGAAATTGAGATTTCAATTACTTACAATACAATGCTTTCTTCCTAGGCACATTATTTGATGAATTTGGGTAAACAAGTATGGTTGTGTAGCTTCCACCATAATTAAGGCCATAAAAACCTCAACACCCCCAAAATTACCCTTATGCCCCTTTGCAGGGAATACCTTCCCCTGCCCCAAGACCACTGTTGTTTTCTGTCATTGAATGTTGCATTTTTAGAATTTTGTATAAATGGAACCATATAGTATACGATCCTCTGTTTGACTTTGATTCCTCAGCATAATTTTTTTTTTTTTTGGTACCGGGAATTGAACTCCGGCTAAATCCCTGGGCCAATGTTTTTGAATTTAATCCACATCATTGTGTGGATTAAAATTCCATTCCTTTTCATTGCTGAGTAATATTCCACAACAGGAATATTTATATGGGAAGGGGAACAAGGGAAGAGGGAAAGAGAAAGGAAGGGATAAGGAAAAAAAGTGAAAATAGGAGGAAAAAATGGAAACAAAGTTTTTGTACGTAGGGAGGGGAGGGGGCTTGAGGGGAGGAATGGGATAAAATAAAGGTGTTAAAAAAATACTTGTTTAAAAAAAAAAAAGAATATTCCTGGGCAGAGGATCTAGCTCAGTGGTGCCATGGCTGCCTGGCAAGCACAAGATCCCGAGTTTGATCCTCAGTACTGGGACAAAAAAAAGAATATTCCCTACTTTGTTTATTCATTCCCCAGCAGATGGGTCTAGGGGTTATTTCCAGTTGGGGACTAGCATGGATAATGCTGCTATGTGTTCTTTCAAGTCTTTGTGTGGACATGTTTTCATTTTCCTTCCATATGTATATATGGGAGTGAGATTGCTCAGTAACATGGTTAATTTTTTTTTTTTGACATAGAGTCTCACTGTGTAACCCAGCCTAGCCTCGAATTCCTGGGGATCCTTTTGCCTCAGCTTCCAGTGTGCTGGAATTACAGATGTGCGCCATCACACTTGGCAATAATAGTCAATGTTATAAAACACTGCATCCTGTTGTCCAAAGTAGCTGTCCATTCTGCACTCCTACCAGTAATAGACGAAAATTCCACTTCCTCCACCTCATCTTCAACACTGGCAGTGTCAGTGAGCATTCAGTGCCTTTAACTTGCATTTCCTCCATGGCAGGCTATGTGCAGCACTGTGTCCTGTTTCTGTGGGTCTTTTCTTGCCCTTTTTAAGGAAGGAACTCTTCAAGTCCCTTCTTTGTTTAATATAATCAGGTAATCTCTTATATGAGAAACCAAAAATATACATAATAAGCAAAATAAAAGATAGATCTTTCTCAAATGGGGAGGGGAGCAAGGGGAGGGAAGGAAGGAGGGGGGAAAGGGGATCAAAAAAAAGAATTGAAGAAAAATATGAAAATAGAACTTCTGTAAATGGGAAGGGGGCCAAGGACTGTAAGGAGCAGGGGGAAAACAATGAAGATGTGTCGTGTACATCTACCAGCTCCCCATGATGAGTGTAATCATGCACTGCAAATGTGTCCTAATAAAAAATAAACTACTGTAGAAAAAAATAAACTAATCAGGAAATTTATATTACTATGCAGTTGTGGGAGATTTTAAAAAATAAATTCTGGATGCAAGCCCATGAGTTTTGTGGGTTTTTTTGGTACTGGGGATCGAACTCGGGTCCTTGCTCGGGTCCATGAGTTTTAATCATAAGAAATTAGAAAAAGAAGAATGAACAAAATTCAAAATAAAATTTTAAAAAGGGGACATAAAAAAGAACAGAAGTCAAAGAAATAGAAGAATAAGCTGGGTATGGTGGCATAGGTCTGTGATGCCAGCACTGGGGAGGCTGAAGCAGGAGGATCACTGGAAGTTCAAAGCCAGTTTGGGCTGTATAGTGAGTTCAAGGCCAGCCTGGACTACTCAGGGAGATCCTGCCTCAAAATATATATATATAAAATAATAGATAAAATCAGTGAAACAAAGCCTGGTTCTTTGAAATGATCAGTAGAGGGCCAGGGATTTAGCTCAGTGGTGCCACATCTGCCTCAAAAGCACAAGGTCCTGAGTTTGATCCCTGGTACAAAAAAAAAAAAGTTGTGAAATGATCAGCAGAATTGACAAGTCTGTGATTAAACTGATCAAGAAAAAAAGACACAATTATCAATGTGAAGAATGCAAAGGGACATCACTAGGGACTTTCTAGAAGTTACATAATTACAAGGATATTTTATTGGGGACCCCTGAAACATTACCAGAAACCTCTGCAGTAGGCTCCAGTCTTCTGCTCAGTGTATGATGCAAGCCTGAGAGAAAAAAACTAAAAGACAGGGGCTGGGGATTTAGCTCAGTGGTTTTGAAACCTGCTGCGCAAGCGCAAGGACCTGAGTTTGATCCCCGGTACCAAAAAAAAAAAAAACTAAACTAAAAGATAGAACTAAAGAGAGACAGAAAGCGAGGAGCCAATACAGCCAATGATACTTTAGCAAAAGACTCTGGTCTGTCCAAGCCATCCATTTTTATTAGTAATCAATTGGGGTAAAGGTGAGCTACGTCAAAGGGCAGGACTACATGCGAGGATGCGCTGTTGTGCAGTTTCTATGGAAAACAATGGAGATAAGTCTTGTAAAGGAAAAAGACAAAGCATTCTCGAATTAGGAACAGAATAGACACAAATACAGTTGTAATTAGAACATGGTCCTTCTAGTAAGAAGGTTTTAGTTGTGGGAACAGAATTTGAGTGCGAGTTACTCTGACCTCAGCATGTAGGCTTTGGCTGAACTCACTTCTCAAAACAAGCCAATTGTGGAGTTAACTCTTCACAGCCTGCACTGCTTACAACCTCTTTGGGCATAATCAATATTGCCATCTCCTGCAATATTTCATGAGCAGTTTTGTGTCAATAAATTTGACAACTTAGATGAAATGGACAAAGCAGAAATTACCAAAACTTATCTCAGAAAAACTAGAAATTTTGAAGAGCTCTACATCAACCAAAGAAATCAGATTTGTTATTCAAACATTTTCCATTCTACAAAGAAAATATTTAAGAAAAAATAATATCAATTCTACATGGACTATTTCATAAAATAGACAAGAAAGGACTAGTTTTTAACTAAATTTGTGAGGCAAATGCTATACTGATGCCAAAAACAAACAAAAGCATCACAAGAAGAGAACATGGGACCAACACTGCCCATGAGCATAGATGCAAAAGTCTTTAAAAGCCGGGTGTGGTGGTGCACACCTGCCATCCTAGCAGGAGGGTTGCCACAAGCCGGTGGTCAGCCTGGGCTACATACTGAGTTCAAGGCCAGCCTCAGCTACATAGCAAGACCCTGTCTCAACAGAAAAAAAAAGTCTTTAATAAAATTTGAACAAGTTGAATGCAGCAATATATAAAAAGGGTAACATTTTTACCAGGTGGAGCTTATCCCAGGATTGCAAAGTTGGTTTAATATCAACCAGTATCATTATATTATTGATAGGGTAAGAGGGAAAATGAGGTGATCATTGTTAAAGATGCAGAGAATCCTGACAAGATTTAACACTGACTCACACTGAAGACTTAGCAAACCAGGAATTTGTTGTCAAGGTCCTTGATACAGCAAGAAAGGGAAATGAATGGTGTAAAGACAGCAAAGAGATATGCAAAACTGTTTTTGTTGGCACTTGAGATGTGCGTGTACAAAACCCAGGGAAGCGAAAAATCAGAGCTGGAAATGATAAGTGAATGTAGCAAGTTTTCAGGATAAAAGTCAGCTTATAAAGTCTGTTATATTTCTATATACTGGCAAGAAACAATTAGAAAAAGGAACGTTAAAATAACTCAATTGACAACCTCATCAAAGATAAAATACTTAGGAATAAATTTAACAAATGATGTGCAAGGTTCACATATCAAAACTATAAAAATGAGGAAATTAGAAAAGCTGTAAGAGGGGGATGTGACCACATCACGACTTGGAAGACCCACTATGTTAAGGTGACAGTGATCCCTAAGTTTAGGGACCATCCTAATAGAAATGGCACAGGCTTTATTAAGAGGAGAGATTGGCAAATGTATCTTACAGTGTACACAGGGAGGCAAAGGGCCTAGAAGAACCAGAATGATTTAGAAAAAGAAGAACTGGTCAGAAGATCACATGGCCTGATTTTAATTTTGTTTTCTTTTTGTTTTTTTGAGACAAGGTCTTGCTATGTAGTTCAGGTTGGCCTTGAACTTGTGGCAATCCTCCTGTCTCAGCCTCCCGAGTGCTAGGATTATGGGCGTGCACCACCATGCCTGGCGCACGGTCTGATTTCAGGATCTTCTATGAAGCCACAAGAGTCAAGGCAGCCTGGCACTGGGGTTAGGATGAGCACAAAAGAAAAGCAAACTCACAATTACGTGGCAACGGGTTTCCTTTACCAAGGTACAGACTAAGTCAATGGGAAAACAGTACCGTTGTTTAAAGATACAATGCCAAAGAGTGAAATATCATCAAGAAAGAAGGGCTCTGGCCTTACCCTACAAAAGGCTGGGTAATCCCAGACCTAAACATAAAAGCCAAACCTTTGAAATGTCCAGGAGAAAACACAGGGGAGACTCTTTCTGACACTGCTTTAGGCAAAGACTTTTAAGATACTTGCAAGGAATTTAGCTCAGTGGTTTTGCCACCTGCCTCACAAGGTCCTGAGTTCGATCCCCAGTATCAAAAAAATAAAATAAATAAACCAGATACAAAAGTCACTATCTATAAATAAAAAAATAAAAATAAACCACATCTTCATTATTTTAAAATCACTTATTTGCCCTTTATTTTTTAAAGCCTTTATTTTTTTTTTTAGATTACAAAAGAAATATTATGCCTTTTATAACAATTCAAGTAATGCTACTCATAAGCCTTTCAGAATGAACATATACTATACACATTGTCATATAGGGTTTTGTTTTTTTTGTTTGGTACCGGGGATAGAACTTGCCAGGCAGGCACTGGAACCACTGAGCTAAAGCCCTAGCCCCCATATAGGGTTTTTAATGGGATGTCTATTTTTCTATAACTTGGATTTTTAAGAGTTTTTAAAAGACTGGTTTTAGATTTTCTGTAAGTTTAAAAGGAAGTTAGCTGGGTGTGGTGGCACTTGCCTGTAATCCCAGCACTCAGGAGGCTGAGGCAGGAGGATTGCTGTGAGTTTGAGGCCAGCCTGGACTACATAGGTAGACTCTATCTCTAAAAAATAAAATAAGATAAAATAAAATAAAATGCAGATTAAAAGGAAGTTACAGAGATTTCCCAGATACTCTCTGAGTTCTTACAGGCTCAGCTTCCCCCACCATCAACATCCTCCATATTTATGGACATTGGAGCTGCTTCTAACATTTTCTGCTACGGCCAATGCCGTTTGTACAGTGATTTTCCCGGGTGCTAGCATTTGTGCATAGCTATCCCTCGGTGGTGAGAGTGTGGGTCCACAGGATTTAACTTCAGATCCTTGCTCCTTGCACTTAGAAATGCTGCAGCCGTTCAGCTTCCCATCAGCACCAGGAAATTCTCATTTCCCTGCAGCCCAGCGTTGGGTGGGTGTTATCATCCTTGTTATTTGTGTAAACCCTTCTTCTTTTCTTTGCCAGTCTGCTAAATGAAAAATGTCTCTTGTTGTTGTTTTCAGGTATTATTTGTTTGATTACAGATGAGGACTTGCTTCTCATATCTTTATTGACCTTTAGATTTCTTCTTGTGAAAATTCCATACTTTTCTATTGGGTTATTTCTCTTTTTCATATTGATTTTTAGGAACACTTTGCATATCACAGATAATGACTCTCCCTGCCATGGCAAGGCTCTTGCTGTTATTTTTCTTTAGACTTGCTTTTGGGGTCTTTCACCAAGCCGGTGTGGGGACTTACTGTGGGGTCCTTGGGGGAATGAATAGAAGATCTCTTCCAACACCAAAACCACACACACAAAATATTGTACATTTTATCCTGTGCTTCGCCTCAATTAGTCATGTTTTAATGCTTAAGATCACTGTTGGGTACATAGGAGATTTTTTAAAGAGAGAGGAAAGCCTAGTAAGTTTTTGATTGGGTTGTACTGCAAGAAAAACTCCACGTCTGGCTGAGAACAAAACAAAATGATATTTTTTCCCAAAGCCTATGTGACATTATCTCCAAGCCCCAGCAGGCTGAGTCTGACACTTGTGTGATCAGGAGTGCTTTCTGGTTGGGCGTGGATGGGGAAACCGTGCGCAGACAGCTGAGCCTGCAGCACACGAAATTCGGTGCTCCTGACACCAATAAAGATGACAAAAACACTCACAGCTGCATTTGTACTCTATGCATACTTTGCTATGTAAATAAGATTTCTTTTGGGGGTGGATTTCTTTTTCTACCAGGGATGGAAGCCAGGGGTGCTCTACCATGAAGCTACTTCTCCAGCCCTTTTTATTTTTTGAGTCCAGATCTCTCTAAATTATCCAGGCTTGTGATCCTCCTGCCTCAGCCTCTATAGTAGCTGGGATTATAGGCATGTGCCACCTTGATTCTCTGTCTTTATTTATACAACATAAGTCACACACAGTCATGGGCAGCACAGCAATGCCTCAGGCAACAAGGGTTGCCTAGAAGACAGGAGCTGTGGGGCCGGGGATTTAGCTCAGTGGTTCCACCACTTGCCTCGAAAGCACAAGGTCCCAATACCAAAAAAAAAAAAAAAAAAAAGACAGAGGTTGCACAAGAATGTAACAGGCTTGAAGGGCCGGGGCGTGGCTCAGTGGTGAGCAAATGCACAGCATGCCTGAGGTCTCCTGCCTCAGCCTCCTGAGTGCCGGCATTATAGGTATCTGCTGCCTCCTTCGTGCTCCTTCTGCACACCAGAGAAAGCTCTGGCTTTTACAGGCCCCTGTGGGTTCTTGGAGCTGGTGGGTTGGGTGGGACTCTACTGGAACTCACAAACGGTCCTCACTCCATTGACCCGTGCAGGCTGCCCTGCGGACTTACCGCATTTGAGAGTATGCTGGAGACAGGGTCCCTTCCTCCACTTATTTCAGTGCCCATTTCCTGAAAACCAATTCCATCCTCTATGTCTGAGCATCTCGAGTGTCTGGAATCTGTCATTGCTCCTTCCAAGAATGTCCTCTACAGCAATTTCTATCCTGTCCCTTCTGAAGCCCTGTCACCAAACAGTCACATTCTGAGACTCTAGGGGTTAAGAATTCAGCATAGGGCTGGGGATGTAGCTCAGTGGCGCCTCACCTGCCTCGCAAGTTTAAGGTCCTGAGTTTGATCCTGGTACCAAAAAAAAAAAAGAAGAAGAATTCAGCATAAATCAGGTGTGGTGGCACACACCTGTCATCCCAGCACTCCAGTGGCTGAGGCAGGAGGATTCCCACCAGTTTAAGATCAACCTGGGCTACATGGTCTCAAAAAAAGAACTGGACATGTAAATTAGGAGTTAGGGGCCTAATGCAGCCCATAAAAGAGGGTCAGGAACAAAAGGCCTCAGGTCCTTTCCTGTCCAGCAGGAAAATCATCCCCCAAATCCAACCAGTTGACTTGAAAAATACCAAATGTTAAGTTGCACCTTGGGGTTGGCAGAGATGGCCAGGAGGCCCGCATGGGGTCCCAGCATTGCCCACCATGTCCACCTGTCCCCAGCAGCCTCCCTCCCTCCTGGGATCTTGTCCTCACCACTGAGGCCATCGGCTCAGATCGCAGGGATGCAGTCACTTGCCTGGATGTGAATTCCTGGCAAGTTGGGGACCCCTTGGGGACTCCTTGGGGACCCTTTGGGGACAATTCATGTCCAGACCATAATAGTCCCTCTGTGACTCTCTTACCCTCTCAGTGCTGTTGCTGAGCTCTGTCCCCACTGGTGCATGGTGCTCCCGTTATGCTCAGGCTGCCCGGTGTCCCCTCCTGTGGACACCACACCATTGGGCTACTCCCAGGAGTTGTGCTCCTGTGGCTGTTACCCCCAGTGCTGTCCCTCACATGAGCGTCATGCACACAACTGTCAGGGCTGCCAACCTCCTCCCCATGCACCTTCCCGATACAGACACCCATGGGTGGTGTAGCTGGAGCCCCTATGCTGGGCCTGTCCCTCAATTCTGCCACTGCATCCTGCTGGATGAGGGGAGAGCCCCAACGGGCCACCTACTGGGTAGCAGGACAATGCTTCTCAGCTCTGCCAGCAGCTGGCTGCCCCCTTGGTGACATCCTAGGGCATCTTGACCTGGGGCTGAGCTTCATCTTCTTCCAGGGAGGTCAGAGAGGCAACAGCTGGCAGGAACCTGGGGCTGTCCACAGGGTCAGCATTCTCTCTCTGTCTCTCTCTCTCTCTCTCTCTCTCTCTCTCTCTCTCTCTCTCTCTCCCTCTCTCCCTCCCTCTCCCTCCCTTCCTCCCTCCCTTCCTCCCTCCCTCCCTTCAGTGGTTCCTATTTTGCTGGCTGGACCCTGGGATCTCAGCCCTGTCTTTGTGTTCTTTATACTGGAGCAGAGGGAAATGGAAGATGAATGGATAAAGAAACAAACAGTTAAAACAGATGCCATGGAGAAAATGAAACAGAGTGTGCTGGTCAGCTTACCGTCACAGCGACAAAATACCTGAGCTAAGCAACTTGAAAAGAGCAAAGGTGAGTTTGGCTCATGGTCCCAGGGAGTTGCGCTGTGGTTACACATGATGTACCTGATGCAGGGCAAGGGAGGAGAGAAGGAGGGGAGGAACCAAGGTTCTAATACCCCTTCCAGGCCGTGTGCCCAGAGACCTCACCTCCTCCTGCTGGGCCTGCCCCCTAAGGCTCCCCACAGGCTGAGGGTCAAGCCTTCACACAGGGGCCTTGGGGACATTTGGGATCAAACTGTGCCACAGGGCCTCTTCCTGGAGGTGAAGCTCATCACTGGGGTTGGGGGCAGAGGAGTGAGATGGAGTATAGGAGGAGCAGGAAGGAAGCCAGCAGTTCCCGAGGGTCCACAAAGTGCCGGCCTCTTGCCATTCCTTCACCTGGGTGTTCATAATTGGCTTGGTGGCTGGCACACAGCGGGTGTTCAAAACAGAAACTCTGTCACATGACCAGGTCTAGTCGCAAGAGTCTGGACAACGTAGCCTTCCCCTAGGAAGCCATTTTGTTTTAACAGCTTCTGTGCAGTGGGCACAAACACTGGGCAGGAGGACAAGTGCCAAGGGTTCCATTCAGCCTTCAGGTGGGACTCTCCCTGGGGACACTTTGAATTTGTCAATCATCTGCCAGGAAGGCTCTGATTGGCTGGGCCAGGGGGCAGGGGTTCTGGAGGGAAGATCTGAATGCGGCTGCTTGAGTACCAGCACCAGGGTTCTGCTGGGTGACCCACTGTGCCCAGCTCTGCAACCCATCTTCCATGCAGGTGGTATGGATGGGCCCTGCGTGGAGTCCTGAGTCTCCTGTCCTCTGCCATCCTTTGGCCCATGGAACCCCTGCCTTGTTCAGGAATATCAATTTGCCTTTTAGAAATAATTTGGAGCCTACGGGTGCTGCTCAATGCTAGAGCACTTGTATAGCATAGGAGAAGGCCTGGGTTCCATCTCACTGCAAAACAAAACAAAACAGGGGGCGGGGATTTAGCTCAGTGGTTCCACCACCTGCCTTGCAAGCACAAGGTCCCAAGTTCAATCCCTGGTACCAAAAAAACAAAACAAAACAAAATGCAACACATACACACACATACACTCAAAATGAAACCATAACAACAATGATGACTGATTGGGCTGGGGATTTAGCTCAGTGGTTTCGTCGCCTGCTGTGCAAGTGCAAGGACCCGAGTTTGATCCCGGGTACCAAAATACAACAACAACAACAAAACCAATAATGATGATGGGAACTGACTTAGAGGAAAAGACTGAAGAACTCTCCCAGGCCATGAAGACATGTGACAAAATTTCTGCAGATGGCCAGGGAAGTGGCTGGGCCCAGGAAGGGATGAACAGATGCCCAGGTCTCCACCCTCATCCTGCACACAGGGAGCTCCTGTCTTTCCCAGGATGTTCTGAACCTCATTGCCCCCAGCCTTTGCACAGAGCCCTGCTCAGATCTCACTTTTTCTTTTGCAAGATCCAAACTCACTTACTTTTCCCATTTCAATTTTTGCTCCATCTGGAACTGATCTGTCAGCACACTCAAGCTTATTGTCTTCCAGATGGATCCTCATTGGTGCCAGTGCCATTATGATACATGTGCCCTTCTTCTCTCAGACCTGAAATACTATGTTTGTCATATGTCACACTCTCCTCTAGACTGGGATCCAGTTCTGCATGCTGCATTCTTTTCCATCGTCTATTCTCTGCCAATGCCATACTGATTTGATTATAGTGGCTTTGGCACATGTTCTTATTTCCAGTAAGGTAATAAAAGAAAAACAAAATACCCCATGCAATTCTTCCTTCAGTTTTCCTTGGTTATTCTTGGGCATTTATTCTGTCACTTTTTTTTTGGTACCAGGGATTGAACTCAGGACCTTGGGCTTGTGAGGCAGGTGGTGGCACCACTGAGCTAAATCCCCAGCCCACTGTCACATAATGTTTGAGTTCATTTTATTCAGTTTAAAAAAAAATCTCCCTTGGTATCCTAACTTGAATTACATCAAATTTATCCTGAAAACAAGAGAACTGATGTTTTCAAGGTACGGTGTCTCCCTATCCAAACTCTTAGTTAGTGTGGCTTGTTCTTTTCCAAAGCTGGTTTAAAAATCTCCCAGAAGATTCCATCCCTTCACATTTCTCTACTTTTACTCCATCTGCTTCATTTCCATAACAACAGACAAGGTTTCAGGAGGAAAATCCTGCCAATTTCTTCTGCCCCTGGCACTGTGCCTTGTCCCACCCTTGGGAAACCGCACTGCCACACTGCATGGCTTTCTGCCTGGCTCACCTGCTGGGCATGCTGGGGAGGTCATCAGCTACGTCCCAGAGCCCTCCCTGCTCTTCTTGGGATTGAACCCAGGACCTTCACACTGAGACACATCCCTGGTCCATTTTTTCCTTTGAAACAGAGTCTCGCTAAGTTGTCCAGGCTGGACTTGAACTTGCAGTCCTCCTGCCTCAGCCTCCCAGAGTGCTGGGATTCCATGGATGTGACACCATGCCTAGTTTCCTGTGGCATTTGTAGCTTAACCTTTCCAGGCACATCCAGATGACTTTGCAAAATGCTTTACCAGTTTACATTCCTGTCAACAGGGCAGGCGAAAGCTTGTTTCCTTATGTTTTAGCCCCTGAAATTTCCCCCAACTTCTTCCTGGCGAATTTTTGCTCTCCTCTCTTTTTAAATTTTTTAATCCAAAAGGTTATTTAGGGTTGATCTCCAGTACTGGGGTGGGGGGAAGGGTTTGTTTTGTTTTTAATTTGAATATTTTACAGTGTATTGATCACCTGTCATCTATCCATCTGTGCAAGTTTAACAGGAATCAAAGGCACACGGGAAAGTCGCGCCCTTTCCTGTTTCCATCCACTAAACCCAGGTTCTGTGCAGATAGCAGCCTTTGTTACTGGTCTGTGTTGGCCATCCAGAGATTCTGGAACTATGTGAGCCAGTGTGTGTGGGGGGGGGGGTCTCTTCTCTCTACCCCGTTCCTAATCAGTTGGTACCACCCCACCCTCTCTCATCTGCTCACTGATTGACTGATTGATTTTGCAGTACTGGGGATTGAACCCAGGGTCTTCATACTGAGCTGCATCCCCAGCCCTTTTCTGTTTTTTATTTTGACAGAGTCTTACAAAGTTGTGCAGTCTGGGCCTGACCTTGCAGTCCTCCTGCCTCAGCTTCCTAAGGAGCTTGGATTACAGGTGTTTGCAACCACGCCCAACTAAGAACACTTTTCTTTTTCTCTTTCTTCCTTTTTTTGTTTTTTGACAGCAGCCCGACATTCCATCTGTAGAACATCTTCGGCTTCCAATCTCTTGCTGTAATGTATGTGGCTGCAGTGAATTTCCTTGTAAATTCCACAGATGTGAGAACACATCTGTCAGATCAAGCCCTGAAAATGGAATCTTGGCTCAAGGGTATGTTGAAAATGTGACAGGGTCCCACTGCCCACCCACACAAGAGTGTCTGACATTCCCACCAACCTGTCTCCCTGTCCCCTTGGAGATATTTATGGAAGGTTTGACATTTGCTGATGCCGATAGGTAGCAATTGGTATCACTAATTGATTTGCAGCTTATTACTTTATTTGTGGTGCTGGGGATCAAACCTGGGGACCCACATATGCTAAACAAGCGCTGTACCACTGGGCTGCACCCTCAGCACTTTAAAAAACCTCTTTTTTGGGCTGAGGATTTAGCTCAGTGGTTCCACTGCCTGCCCTGCAAGCACAAGGACCTGAGTTTAATCCCTAGTACTGAAAAAAAATTTTTTTTTCTTTTTGAGACAGGGTCTCACTAAATTGCCCGGGCTCGCCTTGAACTTGCATCCTCCTGCCTCAGTCTCCCAAAGTAGCTGGGGTTCCAGGCATGTAGCACCATACTTGGCTGTTACTGACTTTTTTTATGGTCTGGGGATCAAACCCAGCACCTCTTCCATGCTAAGCAAGTGCTTTACCACAAGCTACCCCAAGGCCTTGTCATTTTTTTTTTTTTAAGAACTTCTTGTGGTATAAGTGACATACCATAAAGGTAACCTAAATGTACCCTTCAATGCGTTCTCATTAATTTATGGGGGTCCCATCTACCACCATAGCCTATTTCAGCTCATTTGTTTTCACCCCAAATATGTTTTATTTTATTTATTTTTGATAGGCTTGGTTTTTCACAAGTAACTTTCTTTTTTTTTTTTTGGAACCAGGGATCGAACTCGGGTCCTTGTGCTTGCGCAGTAGGCAGCTAAATCCCGGCCCCTATTTTATTTATTTTTTTGGTACCGGGGATCGAACTCGGGACCTTGCACTTTCAAAGCAGGAGGTGGAACCACTGAGCTAAATCCCCGGCCCTCCAAATATGTGTTTTAAATTTCCATTTCTCTGAGAGAGACTGAGCATGGGTTGTGTATTTAAGAGCTGTTTCTATTTTCTTTCTGAAGGATTTTCCATTCATTCCCTTGCCATTGCTCTGCTCCACTGTTCTTATCCATTTATTGGTGCTCTTTAGGCACTGTGTTCCCTCGTGAGGTGAGTGTGAGCACCTCTCCTTTAGCAAGCAGCCTGTAGCTCCAAGTTTCATCAGCCAGAACCTCACTGCCTGTTTCCCACGGCTTACACAGTCCCTAGCAACTGAGCCCGGGGCCGTATCAGCCCCGTGTATTCTTCCTGCCCTCAGAATTCTTATCATCCTTTGTGAGCTTTCTTGATCTCATGCGATTTGGTCATTGGACTAACTGCCCTGAAGCAAAGTTCCCAGGCTGTCCACCTGGGGTCCAGTGCATTATTCCAAAGGACCGACTGGATGAGTTCATTGACTGAGTAATTACTAAGTGCCCGATGGACACACGCACACGCACACACACACACACAGAGATACCTACCGTAAGACCCCATATTGGAAGGAAAGCCAGACCTACCGAGTCCAGCACCCAGCATCTCTATGAGGGACACACCGTGACGTGGGCCTCGAGTGGCTGGGTGGGCCCTGGCACAGAGGCCACACAGGGTGGCTCTAGAGACTGCAGCATGAATGTTTCAATGAAGTTTCAAGAGAAGCAAGGAATGAGGCTCTGCTTTGAAACTTCCCACTTCACGCGGTTGCAATGCTCAGTCATGGCACCCCGGGTCTCTGGGCTGCCAGTGAGCAAAGGCTGGGTTACAAGACTTAAAATACTAGCTGTGATCAAAAGATACAGCGAATGTTTACTTTAAAAAATTTATTACAGGGCAGGGGATTTAGCTCAGTGGTTCCGCCACCTGCTTTGAAAGCTCAAGGTCCTGAGTTTGATTGCCAGTACAAAAAAAAATTTATTACAGTAAAAGGCACAGTGCCATTCATTCCCCTCAAAATCCTCCCCCCCACTCTGAAAAATGATCCCATGTTCTTGTCACTTTCTGCAGCAGCTCTGGAGTCCTCTTTTTTAAGGGTCTTTAGTACATTGTGGTGGCTGCCTCCATGGCCTGAATGATTTTGGGGATAGCCAGAAGCCACAGGTGTCAGATCTGGTGAATAAGGGGGATGAGGACATGGCATTGTGTTTTTACAAGCCTGCCTTTCCATTGGGTGACACTTGGCAGGAGTATTCACCGTATTTTGATCACACCTTTAGGAAAGACACACATGAAAGAGGACTCCAGAGCTGCTGTAGAAAGTGGTAAGGAGGGTGAACTGAGTGTGTTTGAAGCAAGGGGGTGTCCTGAGGAGGGTTAACAGCAGTGTGTCTTTTACTGTAATCACTTAAAATGGAAACACCCCTTGTACACTTCGGTCACATCTGGTACACGATCACACACAATCCCCAGTCAGTCTGGAGGGAGGGTGAGGCTCAAAGGGGCGCAGTGACTTTCCTCAGGCAATAGGAAGGGACATGCACATGGGGAGGAGGGGGGTCCTGGCAGACCCAGTCACAGGACTGGTCCCTGCTCAGCTGGCTTGCTCCAGATCCTGTCGACACCCAAGCAGCAATTAATCACCGCCGCTCCGGGTGTCTCTGTCGTAATCATCTCCTGTTATGAGTGAAGTGTCACCTGGCAGAGCACAGGATGTGGAGGGATCGCTGCGTCTTTCTCTCAACCTCTGGCTGCAGCTGGGACATGGGGGGGGTGGCAGGAAAGCGATGATGATAAAGGCATGGTGGGATCCATGCTTACATCCAGCTGCTAGGCTATACCCAGGGACATAGTGGATCCGGAGGGATCCAGCACACCACCGGGGTGAACAAACCACCTGCAAGTGTGCCCTGCACTGTGAAATAAATACTGCAGCACAGAACGCAGGATAGAGGACAGCAACTTTGTCACAGAGGGCAGGGTACACACGTGAGAGAGGCAGAATTCACAGGGTGGCACAGACAAAGGGCGGGTTGTCCTGGCCTGTTTGAAGAACTGATGGAGGCCCCCGTCAAGGAGAAGGGAGGCCTGGGGGGAAGCGAGGCCTGGGAGTCAGCGAGGCTGCTGCACAGGTTCTCAAGGAGTTTGACTTCCATGCACACAAATAGTTTTCTGTTGCCAACTAAGCCGTGACCTTTGGCTGTCAGGCCCTGTCTACAACTTCCTGTGCTCCGTCCCTTCCACAAACACTGATGGGGCATCTCCTGTGCGCCAGCCTGGCCCTTGGCACCTGCTAGGGACAAAACCAAGCCTCTGCCCGCAGGGACTCCATCTTTTGGAGTAAGGGACCCTACCCGGCCCACCTCTCCCTCCCGTGCGGGAGGGATGTCTTCGGGCCCCCGTGGCCGCCAGGTGGCGCTCTGTGCCTGTGCACGGGATCCGGGCCCAGGTCGCCCCGCCACAGCTGGACCCGGGTGGGGGACGGCGGCCGGGGGCGGAGCCGGCGCCGCAGGTTGTGTGACTTTGGGTTTGACCTGCCTGGAGATGAGCTAATCCCGCCATATAATAGACTCGAGCAGATAGGAAAATGGCTGCGGTGCTATCTGCGTCGCCATGGGGACCATCGCGCACGCATAGGCGGGGCGCGAGTCTGGAAAAATACAGCCTTTGTCAGCGACGCGTGTCACTCACGGTGCGGGGACTCGGGCGGCGGGGCTCGGCTCTGCTGCTCCAGCTCCGGAGCGCCACGGAGAGGTTCTGGCCCAGGACCCCTGGGCGTTCCTAAACTCCTCAGGCGACCCGCACACTCTCTCTTCGCCAGCGCTCCTGGCACCCGGCGCAGCCCGCCCAGCTGCTTTGGTGTCACTCACATCCGGACACACGGATCTGTCTCTTCCCCAAGCCGCAGGATCTACACCCATAGCTCGCTACACCCTTGGCAACCCCTGGGCAGAAAGCTTCCTGAGGACCAGTCCCTCTGCGGGCCCGTGCACATCCCAAAGGCACGCGAGGCACTCGCCCAGGCAGCCGGGCACGCACACGCTCGAAAGCCTGCATCCCGCGAGGCGCACACAGTAGAGGGCGACCCTGCACGAGCCGCACACCTCCTCTGCCATGCGCTTCAGAAGGGCACCTCCAGCGGGGACGTCGAGACACTCAGCGTGCGCACCCGCCACACTGGGCGTGGACACCCATTCCTCACGCCCTGAGCAGCGGCCCGAGGCCCGGCGCCCACACGTGGCACCTGCGTGCACGCTCGGCGGCCGTCGTCGGGCACTCTGCAGCCATGCTTGCCACTCGTGTGCACACGGACCACACACTTGCTTGGCACAATTGCACGCACGTCCGCGTCGTGCTTCGCTCCATGTCCACGCCCACGTGTCCCTCCACGCACGCTGGGCACGAGGGGGAGCGCACGCTCGGTGGCCTGGCGCGCACGGCGCCCCTTGCGGACGCTATCTCCCTGCCCATCAACGCGCGGATCTGCGCCGGTAAATGCTGCTTTCCAGGGCGGCCGCATTTGTTGTGCGAGCTCTGAAAGGGCTCCGATAATCTGGAAGGCAGAGATAAGGAACACCATTTATTCCGCGGCACTTTGGAAACAATTCCCAGCCCGGTACAACCCCATTCTCGGGCAGCCTCCGGGAGCCGGGCAGATAACGATTGGCTATTCATTATCTTCCCCAGGAACAAAGATTAGCCGGCCGAGATGAAAAATTACCCCGGACAGCGGCGCGGCCCCGCGCGGAGCCCCCTGGCCGCCGCCGCTGTGCCCGGTGCCCCGCCCGACGTGGACCCTGCGTGGCCCCACGCGCTGCTCTCCGCGCCGGCCGGTCGGATGCCCAGCCGCACTCCTTTGTGTCCTTGCTTCAGTCGGGCCCTTTCCGTGCTCGCTCCCCGCAGGGCTCTCAGCCTCTCCTCTCTGCTCTTTCCGTCTCTCTGGCGCGGTCTTCTCTATCTTTTTATCTTTTGGCCCTTGTCTTTCTCTGGCCAACACTTTCTCTGCCTTAATTCCCATCTCTCTGACCTCCCTGCCACTTGTTAGATGTTTGTCTCTCAGTGCCCTCAACCCCTAGCCCCCAAGCCTGCTGGTGTCTCTGTCCCTCTCCGTGGCTACTGCTTTTAAAAATCTATTCTTAGGGCTCCCTGTCTCCTCTCCCCTCCTTGTCTCTCTGGGTTTCTCTATGCTGGGTGTCCATTTCTATCCATCCCCCCCACCAGCCCGCACTCCCACATCTCCAGGCCTCCTGCCCTTTATCCTCTGCTGGCTGGGCACCTGGCTAAGGTCCAGTGAGTGATAGCCTCCAGCCAGCTCTGCCAGGCCAGCCCTGCCCTGCAGGGCCACAGTGAGGAGGGTCCTGTGCCCCCTCCCAGAGAACCAAGCAGAACTAGAAAAGGCCCTAGACACCCAGGTCCTGGGGTGCGGCATGGCCGCCTGGCCCATGACCCTCCCCACAGTGGGAGTGGAGGGCTCTGGAGCGGGTGGTCCCAGAGAGGCCACCTCATTAGAGCAGTTATTCAGCGTGGCACTGGCGACAGCAGATAAGCTTATCAGTTCATCTCCCCGTCCCACAGACAGAGAGAAAGGGCCCGAGCAAACGGCACCCCGGAGCTGCACTGGCGGCAGCCCTGCTGATTGGAGGTGTGGGTGGCTGGTGATCGAAGAGGGTGCACGCACCATGTGACACCCAGGGACCTGCTCTTCCATGGGTCACAGGCACAGCCCACCCCTGGGTAGAGAAACACATAGTTCCAAGGTACGGGACTGCAACACAGGGACACAAACAGCAACTCACGAGCACACTGGGATGCATCTGCCCCTCCCTGCCGAAGGTCTAAAGTTATACAAGGCTACCTACGTCATGAAAGATAGAGCTGGCCGAGGTGACATACATCAGTAATCCCAGCCGCTGAGGCAGGAGGACTGCAAGACTGCGGTCCATTCGGGCAACTTAGCAAGTCCTTGTTATAAACAAACAAACAAACAAGGGTTGGAGATTAGCTCAGTGTTCCCTGGCTTCAATCCCCAATCCCCCCGCCCCCCAAAAAAACCCCAGAAAAATGCGGGCTGGGGATGTAGCTTAGTGACAGAGCACTTGGCTAGCATGTGTAAGGCCCTAGGTTTAATTCTCAGCACTGAAAAAAAAAAAACAGATGCACACACATACAAAGGAGAATGTATACCCAGATACACAAACACTCCTAAAACTCAATTAGTTAGCAGAATTCTACATGAGTATCCACATTGCAACATCTCTCCCTCCCTTTCTCTTTCTCTCTCTCTCTCTCTCTCTCACACACACACACACACACACACCAGTTTGAAGACACACAGATAAACCAGGTACACACTATTGAAGATACACACAGTAATATTCACACAAATTCATCCACACAGGGACCCACACAGTGCTACAGACACACACAGGGACACACACTAGTTTACAGATGAACACGTGGAAATACCCACAGCTGAACCCATATGGAGGTGAGGATCCCATGGATACCTCACCCAGGACACACACCCAGTTCCACTGACGCACACTCCTGTGTGCACTACTGGCCCATATATACACTGCCCCTGAGCACCAGAAGAAATGGATGCTCTAACTTGGTCAGTCCTACAAACTCTTCTGTGTGCTACGATATACACAGGGCACAGATCATAGATACTGAGCTACACGCACAAGCACAGGCACAAGGCACTGCTACTCCCAGATGCAGTGAGACCCACAGACAACAAGTGCCACGAGACGGGACACACTCATTTTCTCCCTGGAGGCACACTTGGGCACCAGGCACATACTTCTGGTCCCTCCTGGGCAAGGCATTTTCTCTCTGGGGCCATGGCCGTGGTCACCCTCTCTAGGCAGTTGGAATGGGTTGGACGGGTGGACTCCTTGGTTGGGGTCCCCTGGACTCCCCTATGGACAAACCTAGGAACTTGTCTGGGCCGTGCACACACCCATAGCTGTGTGTACTGATGCTTGTGTGCCCCGTGGTGTGTTTTTCTCAAGAACACTATGGGTGGCGGGCTGAGGAAAGAAGAGCAGGAGCGTGTGTACCTGTGTGTGTGAGTGTGTGTGCCTACGGCTGAAGAGGATCCCCGGGGACAGCCCCAGAACAGAGACTGACATAGCAGGCTTTCTGGGTTTGCATCCCGGAGAGCAGGGCGCCCCAGAGGATTCCAGTGGCCTAGCCTGGGGACGAGCACAGTCAATGTTTCCAGTGCCTGGTGGCCCTGGGCAGCCAACCCAGCGGCTGGGCCCAGGAGTTGGGGCGCAGAGCTTGGGTCACCCTCCTGCCCCCCTGCAGTGCCCCCCCCCAGTGATGTAGAAATAAAAAGCAGCAGCGCTGCGGCCGGTGAGAGGGAGAGGCAGCCTGCGAGCCCGAGAGGGAAGTGGCGGCTGGGGCTGCTGCTCTAGTTGCTATCGCTGGGCGCTGTCACCCCCACCCTAGCTGGTCCTGTTGCCCACCAGGGCCAGGCGGACAAAGCAGCCCATAGCACATCGCACCATGCAGTCACTCGGTGCGCTGCCCAGGCCCTGCTGCTGAGTGCCACCACCGCCACTTCTGGGCCGCTCCAGGAACCCCGCAGCCCCCGGTGAGTCCCTTCCAGCCTGCCCTCCCACCTGCCCTGGGACTCAGCTCAGCTACAGAGCCCCGCACTGCATAGCCATTGGCCCTGAGGCCCTACCTTTGGGGTTCTGCCTGGCCCTGCCAGCCATGAGAACCCTTGGCCTCGCTGAGGGGGAGGTCCGGGCACCTGGGCACCACAGGCTGCCTCGGGACTCTGGCCTTCCCATTCCTTCCAGCTCTGGGTCCCAGGAACCCTAGCTTCCCAGGCCTGGGTGATTGCCCCCCTTCCCAGCCCTGACTGGAGCCTTTGTTTCATGCCTGCACCAGGGCCGCCGAGCCGCTGTGGATGCGCCCGAGCCGGGCCGAGCAGGCTGCACCTGCCAGCCAGTCCCGTGCGCTGGCTTTGCGAGGCTTAACCCGGCTCGCTTTGCCTGCCTCGCCCTGCCCTGCGGCCTTTTATCCCGAGCGGCTGGGGTGGGGTGCAGGTGGGGGAGTGCGCTGGGTCTGGAAGGCTCCCTCCTTGCCCAAGCTGGGGTCGGAATCCGTTTACTGGGATTTCAGTAAGAACAGGGCAGCCAGGGGCAGTTTGGGCAGCATGGGCACAAGTAGATGGCGTTTGGATCTGGCTGGACTCCGGGCTTTTAGGGCCACTCGGTGGTAGCCAGGCTTGAACTACAGTTTGCCTCAGCCTCAAGGGGAAAGTTACTGTGTTCAGGGCCCCTGGTTGTGGCGGCCGGTCCTCTACCAGAAAACAAGGAAAGAAATTCGTTTGTTCTGGAAAAAGCCATGTCTCCCAGGGCCAGGAACATCTCGCCATGAGCTTCTGGTCTATGCAGGTCCCCCAGGCTGGGATTCGTTTATGGGCAGATAGAACTTGAGAACCACGTAGAGCCAAAGCTTGGCCCAGGTGTCTGGTCCCAGGCGGGTTGACAAACTGCAAACAACTTGCATCTAACGAAAAGGATTTAGCAGTTATCATGCCGCTGTGAGCAGCACTGAGCTGTTGGTGGAAGAGGAAGAAAGGCAGGGTGATTTGTGGGTCTCCATGGGGCCCTGGTGGCCACTGGCTGGGCAGTGGAGTTAGAACCCGCTTAGGAGATAGAGTCCCCGGCAGCGGCAGGACTGGGGTGCCGAGACACCCAGGATCCCACAGTCGGGTGGCAGAGCCAGCAGGAAGGCTGGGGAAGAGAGAGCTTTCTGATTCCAGGGGCTATAACAGCAGCAGTGTGGAAGGATCTGAGCCGGCCTAGGCGCCCGGTGACTCCCCAGTGTCCCTGACAACGTGTGCTGGAGGCTGTGCATTGTGAGTGAAACACCCCTACGGAGGAAGGCGTCCCTAAGCACAGGCGTCCTCGGGCCACCACCCGCTGCGGGCCAATTAGCTGCCCAAAGGAGAAGGCAAGAAGAATTAGGTTTCAAAGAGAGGGCAAACTTAGGATCCCAGAGGGGCTGCCAAGGATGAGCGAAGTTTAAACAAAGGGCGCAGCACAGAGCCGGGAGCCGGGCTGCTTGGGCCCTGGCTTGGCAGGCGGCCACACCTTTGCACCAGCCGAGCGGTCCTCTAGACCTGGGTCTGGATCCCAGGCAGAAGTCCTGGGCTGTATTGTCGAATGCTCTAACAGGGGGTCTGGGGTCACTTGCAAAGGGCCGTTAGAAAATTCAGTCTGGTGGTTGACCTTCCTTATCAGAGAAACCTTGTTCTCGTAAGGAAAGTGACAGCTTCTTAGAGTGATCAAAGGCCCGCATTTCCAGCTATGCTCCGAACGAAGCAAAAATTGAAAATGCGACTGGGTCCCTTGCGAGGTGTTCTGAAACCTTTACTCCCAGCGCAGGAACGGGAATAAATGTGCTGTCATTGGGGCGGGAACGGCACCACCGAAACTCCAGCCCATCCCGGGGCTGAGCTGACCCTCCTCGGAGGTCTGCTGGGGGTGAGGTGGCAGGACCCGGTGGGTGAGGTCTTGCCTGTCCTGCCTGGCTCTTGAAGGCATTCACAGCACTGGTCCCCATTATCGGCCATCTCAGTGCCCCGCTACCCGGCACTGAGATTTTCTCTCCCAGACGGGTTCATTCCTGCAGGACAACCAGCAGTCCCGCCTCCAACGCAGGAGCTTCGCTCTTGGTGGCAGCTGGGCCAAGCCGGCTGCCGGCCTGCAGTTTCTAGTAAGGCAATTCTGGGAGCCGCAGAGGACTTGGCAGAATTCCCTTCCCTGTTTTCCTCTCCAGCCGGGAATGCGGGCAGGCAGACTGCTGCGGGTCTCCGGAGGCCCCAGCTCAAGTGCTGCTTAACTACCGGACAGCTAAGTCCTGTCGATTTTCTGAGCCGCCAAGCGGGGTAATTAAATCCCCGCCTGCACTCACTCTGCCCAGGCTGGACAGAGTTCTGGTGGACTCTGGGACAGGGGGCCCATCCGGGCAGGCCAGCTCCAGGACCACCGCAGGCCAGGACACTGCCACCAAGGGCAGAGGCTGAGCTGGTGATCCAAGCCATCAGCGTCCCAGAAGGAGGGATCTTTGAAACCGCGAGTTTTGGGGAAAGCAGCAAAATTACCTGCTTGCTTTGGCGCGGGTCCCCGTGGCCAACTCCGTGCTGCCGCCGCCGGTCGGCCTGGGAGGGGACCTTTCCGATTTGTCTGCCCGGGCACCGCTCTGCGGTCGCTCCGGCCTTCCGCGCAGAAGTTCGCAGAACGGCTGGCCGGACACGGGTTGGGGGTGCCCCGGATCGCAGGGTCCAGGGACTCCCCATGGGTTCCAAACTCCATGGCGGGCATTGGAGAAGAATCTTGAGCTACGGGCGTGGGGAAATGGAACCAGAGGTCCCGAGGTGGGTGGGAGCTGGTCCCCGACACTCACCTGCGAGCAGCGGATTCCCCTAGGCCCGGGGCGCAAAACTGGGGGTCCTCAGAGCCAGGGGGCGCACCCTCGCCCCTGCCTTTATCTGTGCTAAGCCTGGACAAACCGGCAGATGCCGGCCGCAGAGGCAGGAGGAGTCCGGCCGAGCCCCGAGCCAGCCCCGGAGGGTGGTGGGGGCACCGCGGAGCTGAGCGCGGCGGCCGGGCGCCCCCAAGCCGAGGGGACCCGGTTCTCCTCCAGCCTCGTATTATTAAAAAGTTCATTTCCTGGCGAATCGGGTGACGTCAGGGGCCCGGCGTCGCGGTGGCGGGGCCGCCGGCCGGAGAAGCCGCCTCCGGTTACCCAATTACCGACCGTCAATCGCGCCCCTCCCCCCGGGTGGCCGGGACCCCCGCCCCTCACCCACTGAGGAGCCCATAGGCTCCCACCGGGGCGTTCGCCTGAGGACAGCGGCGCCCCCACCCCCCGCACCTGTCAGGCTCCCCCAAAGGTCTGGGGCCGGATCTTTTCCTAGGCCTCAGGGTCCCCAGGAGGGCGCAGGAAAAAGCTCATACCCCGCCTGCACCCCGAACTGGCTCCCAGAATTGGAGCGCGGAGAGAGCAGCTCCGGGGGACCTGGGGAACCTAGGCTGGGACCCCCGCCTCCCACTCCCCGGGGCCGCCTGGGGGGAACCCCTGGAGTGAAACGCCTGCGCCTGCCCCAGGCGTCTCTCCCGCCGGCGCCGGCGCCAGGCCCGGTCTCACCGCCTCGCCCCGGGCAGTGCTGCCCGGGGGTCCGCGAGGCCACGCCCGAGGGGACGCCCCCTCCTGGCCACCTCCCTCTCCGCCATCTGCCCCGGACCACCTCCCCCCGCCCCGCCCAGCGCAGCCCCAGCAGTCCCGGGACCCAGGCCCAGGTACCCTTTCGGGCGCCCGGGTCCCCCAGCGCCCCTCATCCCCCGGCGGCCCGGGGACACAGGTCTGGGGAGATGGCGGCTCCGGAATGCGCGTGTCGGTGGAAAGTGGCGGGTCCGGGGAGAGGCCCCGAGTACGCGGCCCAGGTCCCGAGTAGAGAGAGCCCCAGGGAGGGGTCAGCCTCGGAGACCCCTAGGTCCCAGGACAGAGCGCGGGGCGGGGGTCCCGGGACAGGGTGGTGGGCCGCGGGGCCGCAGCCAGGGCGCGGGGAGGGGGCGCCCGCGGCCGGCCGAGTCCCGCGGCGGAGTTGCGGGCCCAGCCAATAGGGGGCGGAGGCTGGGCGGCGCGCGACACTGATTGGCTGGCGCCAGCTTCTTAGGCGTGCGCGGCCCCCGCTTCATGTCTGAGCAGGAGTCGGCAGCTGGCGCCAGCGCGGCCGGACGATGTCGAGCGGCCGGAGCCGGGCGGGCCCGAGGCCGAGGCGCACGCCGTCCTCCGCCCCTGCCCCTTGAGCTGCGGCCTCTGCACGCGCCGTCCCGGGGCGTAGCGGTGCTCCCTGCTTTGCCCGTGCCTCCTCACCTCGCGGTGCAGCGTGCGTAAGTTGGGGTGCGAGCGCCGGGGGGTGGGGGTGGGGGCGACCAACGCCCCTGGCACCAAGGGGTCTTGGCGGGGGCCGAGCCGTGGGGCGGCGCGCGGTGGGAAGAAGTCCCGGCTGCGTGTCCCGAAGTGCGCTCAAGAAGTGCGCTCGGCGCGGGGCCGCGGTTGCGTGTGTTAGGGTGCCGGGGTCAGTGTTGTGCCCGCTCCAAGCGTGGGTGTGGACGCGTCAACGCCATCGCGCGCCCCGCGGGTGTCCGGGCTCCAACTTTGAGTCTGAGTTCGTGTTTGTGCACTCGAGGGCGGGGACGCAGCCTGCCTGGAGCCATCTGCGCGCGTTTGCGGAGTCCCCGAGTGTGTCCCCGTGTGCACAGGCGTGCAACTCCGGGGCTGCTGGTACCCACGCGAGTGTGCGTGGCAGGGTCCCCTCCCCCGCCTTCCTTTCGTTTCGAGCCGAGCACTTTCCTCCCAGCCGGACCGTCGTCCTTCTTGGTGCCGGGGGTCGGCCTTTGGGGGCGTCCACGGCTAGCCGCGGCCCTCACGTCCCTTCGTGTCACTCAGGGTCGCCACCGTCCCGTCCAGACCCCGAGTCACCGCCGCGGGCCATGGAGGTAGCGCCGGAGCAGCCTCGCTGGATGGCGCACCCTGCGGTGCTGAACGCGCAGCACCCCGACTCCCACCACCCAGGCCTGGCGCACAACTATATGGAGCCAGCGCAGCTGCTGCCCCCGGACGAGGTTGACGTCTTCTTCAACCACCTGGACTCGCAGGGCAACCCCTACTACGCCAACCCGGCCCACGCGCGGGCGCGCGTCTCCTACAGCCCCGCGCATGGTGAGCGCGGCCCCGGGCCAGTGGGAGGGAGGAGGCCGCCTGCTTCCCGGATGTGGGAGCCGCAGAGCCGGGCGGGAAAGGTGGGGGCCGCGGTCCTGGGGAGGTCGCTGCCTTTGCAGCCTGACAATGAGGGTCCCCTCCGGCTGCTATTCTCAGCTCCGGACTAACGACCTTCCTGATTAGGACCAGTCGGGTTGGCGTTTCTAGCTCTTTTAGGGGAGGAGGGTGTTGCCGCTCTTTTCCCGAGTTGTGACCCCTGTTCCCCTCCCCGCAGCCCGTCTGACTGGAGGGCAGATGTGCCGGCCACACTTGTTGCATAGTCCTGGCCTACCCTGGCTGGATGGGGGAAAGGCCGCCCTCTCGGCTGCTGCAGCGCACCACCACAACCCCTGGACCGTGAGCCCCTTCTCTAAGACAACGCTGCACCCCTCGGCTGCTGGGGGCCCTGGAGGGCCTCTCTCCGTGTACCCCGGAGCTGCAGGTGGCAGTGGAGGAGGCAGCGCGAGCTCAGTAGCCTCCCTCACCCCCTCGGCAGCCCACTCTGGTTCTCATCTCTTCGGCTTCCCACCCACACCACCCAAAGAAGTGTCCCCCGACCCCAGTGCCACGGGGGCCGCCTCCCCGGCCTCCTCTTCTGCCGGGGGTAGTGCGGCCAGGGTAGAGGACAAGGACGGTATCAAGTACCAAGTGTCACTGACCGAGAGCATGAAGCTGGAAGGCGGCAGTCCCCTGCGCCCAGGCCTGGCCGCCATGGGCACTCAGCCTGCCACCCACCACCCCATCCCCACCTACCCCTCCTATGTGCCCGCTGCCGCCCACGACTACGGCAGCGGACTCTTCCACCCAGGGGGCTTCCTGGGTGGCCCGGCCTCCAGCTTCACCCCGAAACAGCGCAGCAAGACTCGCTCCTGCTCAGGTAAAGGCACCAGGGGACCTGTTGGTGGAGGTGGGGGCTGTGTGTGGCTTTGTCGGAGCAGCTGTGATGTGGTAGAGAGGTCGGTATCAGCACCTCACCTGGGGATGGATGATGTTTGAGGCCCCTCAGACTTTAAGAGTTCCTGGTCTCCCCAAAGTTCAGCTCCTCATTCCTTCTATGTGGCCCCTGAACAGAACAGGAATTGTCCCTTCCCCTCCTTGAAAGCCAGCACAAGCGCAGCAGCCTTGTGACCTAGTGTGTGCGGGAGCTCAGGCTGGAGTGAGGGCAGTTGTGTGTGCTTGTGCGGACGTGTCTTCCAGCGTGTGCTCGTGCTGCGGGTCCTGCGAAGCTCCCGGGCCCTGAAGGAATCTGGTTGTCCAGCGCAATCAGTCCATCTTAGAATTTCAGCGGCTGGCTCCTGATCTCCTCGGGAGATTTTCCCCAGAGCAAAATTCCCAGGGCCTGTCCCTCCCTCCAGGCCCCAGCATGTCCTCTACTGCCTCTCCCTGAGGGGGGCCGGGTGAGGGGGATGAAAGCGGGTGCCTGCACCCCTGGGCCAGCACCAGCTGGACCAAGCTGGGTTTGTTCAGGAATCTGGCCGCAGGGCAATCACCCATGGCCAGCGAGGGGCGCCTGCTGTGGGCGCCTCCTGCCTGACTCCTTTGAGCCAGGGACAGGGGAGGAAGGTTTTTAAAACTTCTACTCCTGAGTTGAGGAACTACCTTCTCTTGCTGGCATAGGTGGGCAATTTATTGAAACCAAATCTGGGAGCCCTTCCTGGGTGACAGGTCACTAAGGTGCCTGGCCTCAGCCCTGCCACTCTCTCAGCCTAGTGTGCGGACCAGCTAGCTCGCCTTTCTTAGCCCCCTCTCCCAAGTTTGTTTGGTGTTTTGTTTGAATTCCAGATGCCCTTCTAACAACAACAACGAAAACCTAAAAAACAAGGCCAGTTAGTCCAAAGCGAAAGAACGTATTTTACTTTAAAGAACAACAACTCTGACTGAGTCCAGGACTGAATTCCAGGGTTTCAGGGGAAGGGGAGAAAGAAGTTTCCTTTCTGACTCAGGCTAGCGAGTAAGGAGACCAAGTTGGGGCTAAAGGTGGAGAATGTGGAACAGACTCTGAAGGTGGTGGCACTTGGGGAGACTGGCGGAGGAACAGAAAGGGGCCGTCCCCAAGCTACTCCCCTCTCCTCAGCACTCACTCTGAGAATCCCTGGGGTCTTGCTGCCCCTCCTTCCTCCTTTGTCAACCACCTGGGAGGATTTGGAGCAGGGATTTGGCCTTCGAAGGCTCTCTGGAGCCTCTTCTGTGGGGACCTCCTGCGTCCATCTTCTGGCCTGGGCCCGGCACTCAGAGTCACCCCTGTCACGGGCTGGGTCCGACCTAATTTTCCCTGAGCCTCTAGTCCCCCTGGCTCCCTCTTCTTCTGTGAGTGACCTAATCAATCTCTCCCTGCCCGCCCCCCCAGAAGGTCGAGAGTGTGTCAACTGTGGGGCCACAGCTACCCCTCTGTGGCGGCGGGACGGCACTGGCCACTACCTGTGCAATGCCTGCGGCCTCTACCACAAGATGAACGGGCAGAACCGGCCGCTTATCAAGCCCAAGCGGAGGCTGGTAGGAGCGGGTGCCTCAGGCGAGCGGGTGGGCCCAGGTGGCCCTGGGGACAGGGCACACACACAGGTTGTGGGGGAAGCACACACAACCTGGGCAGGAGCTGGAGTTAATTAAGGAGAAAAAAAAGCCGACCCCAAACAAAACAAAACAAACACACCCTGGAGCTCTACCACCTGAACTCCTCTTTTATCCTTAAAATCTTTTGGGGGTCAGTTGGGGTCACCTTCCTGGCCAGATTCTTTCCTGCCAGACTTCCTGCTCCACAGCCCACCAGGTACCCTTGTGCCATCTCACTCCGGGGATCCCCAGAGTGTATCCCAGGGGCCATCCTTCCTCCTCTGGCCTCTGCCTCACTCTTTTTAAAAATAGGGCCCTGAATCCCGTTCCCGTTCCCCGTTCCCTGTGGCTGGTCCATGCTCCCTCCTTGTCTCCCCAGCTCGAAGTCTCCTCCTGCTTATTTAAATAAAACACACTCAAACCAGCCACCAAAAAAACGTGCCCTTTATTATTTTTCCATGGAGTCACCTATACTGTGTATTTTCATTTGAGTGATTTTTAAAAAAATGCCCTTTCGGATCTCCTGCCGGAGTTTCCTATCCGGACATCTGCAGCCTGAAGATAAGGAAACTTCGTGTATCTGTTTCCGGACTGTGCGAGTTTTCAGAGAGGCTCCTCGGCTCAGTCCTGCCTCTCGCTGGGCTGTTTTGAAATTTCTAATACCCTCCGCTCTGCAAATAATGCGTAAAATGCTAAGAATAATAAATATATTTTTTCAGGGCAAAGTGATTTATGAGGCTTACATCGTTCGCTGCTTTGGGGGCCCTTTTTTTTCTGGCCCGGAGCGAGGGCAGGGTGAGGGCCAGTGGGTAAGGTAGGGTAGGGGTGGAGGACGCGCAGTTGGCCCCTGAGTCAGAATTCCAGCTTCAAGCTGCTTACTCACCGCATCCCTCCCCGCCCCCACGCTGCAGTCCTGTCTGTCCCCTCTGTGACCACCCTGGGTCCCAGCCCACCCAGAGTCTGCCCGGGGACTCCAGGCCCGGCTATCTGGGAAATCTTGGGGAAACTTGTACTCTTTCTGTTTGTGCGGGGCTGGCGCTGGCGGAACCGCAAGAGGGTAAAGGTTCCATCATGCCTGGGCGCCTCCGGCTCCTTTGCCCTGGGACCAGACCCTCCCTGCCAGACCCCACCTCAGCCTGGCATTTCCTGAGGTTAGCGCTCTGAGGTTTGGGGAGCCGGGGCTGGAGGAGGAAAATGTCCCAGATCTATGCGTTCCGCCGGCTGGCGTGGTAGCCTCCAGCCGCATGTGACCATGGGTCACTAGGCCTGCGGCCAGTGCAATCGCAGGAACTGACGTTTTAATTTCAGCCAATGTAGCACAGTTTAATTTCAGCAGCCCCGTGCAGTGAGTGGTTGCCGTACTGTACCAGAGGCGCCGTTCTATGCTGTAAATCTAACCCCTGCCCTGGCCCCTGAATTCTGGGTGTTGCAGGTGCTGGGGAGGAATGGGCTCCAGGCCTGGGGGCGGGGCCGTGAGGGGACCGAGCCAGCTCAGGGTGCCCCCACCCCAAGAGCCTCAGTTTCCTCACAGAGTTAGATTGCTTTGTACTTAGGTGAGGTGGCTTACTTCCCTTCCCAGCTTTTACAACCCCATTGCTTCTAAGATCAGATTTCTGAGAGCTTTTTCTTCTAAACTTCTGCAATCCTGGTCTTGTTCTCAGATTCTAAAATGCCACCGTTCTGAGATGCCCGATTCCCCTGGGAGATTCCCCCTAAGTGGCAGGGGCGGAGGGAGGTCGAGGTGGGGCGTGGGAGCCCAGCCTGCTGACTCGGCCCTTCCCCTCCCCTCCCCTCACAGTCGGCAGCCAGGAGAGCGGGCACCTGCTGTGCGAATTGTCAGACGACAACCACCACCTTATGGCGCCGCAACGCCAATGGGGACCCGGTCTGCAACGCCTGTGGGCTCTACTACAAGCTGCATAATGTGAGTCGGCTCCTCCCCTCCCCTCCCCGGGGACCTCTGGTCTTTGTGCTGTGGGCCACGAGGCTCCAGCCATAATATCCAGCTTGGCTTGGCTTGGGGAGCAGTGGCTGCCTGCCTGTGGGGCAGACCTGGAGCCCCAGAAGGGCTTCCTGTAAGAGGAGGTGCTGCTGGCCAGTGGCCTGGGGAAGTAGGGTCTCTGTGTCAGCACAAGCTGGGGGCAGGGGAGGATCTGGGGTGCCCACATGGGGGCCATGGTGGCATTTGTGAGCAGGAGCCAGGAAGCTTGAAACCACCCTTCCTGAAGCGGTACAGTCTGAGTTTAGGGCAGCTTGGGCGGATGGCATGGGAGGCTGGGCTAACAGCACAGCTCCTGGGACCCAGAGCCCCCAGCCCAGACTCCTTTGTCTCTTGGGGAAGCAGAGAACCTGGAACCTGCCTCTAAAAGCTGTGTGCTTGCCCCTAGGTTAACAGGCCCCTGACTATGAAGAAGGAAGGCATCCAGACCCGGAACAGGAAGATGTCCAACAAGTCCAAGAAGAGCAAGAAAGGGGCTGAGTGCTTCGAGGAGCTGTCCAAGTGCATGCAGGAGAAGTCATCACCCTTCAGCGCAGCCGCCCTGGCCGGACACATGGCCCCTGTGGGCCACCTCCCACCTTTCAGCCACTCGGGACACATCCTGCCCACGCCGACACCCATCCATCCGTCCTCCAGCCTCTCCTTTGGCCACCCCCACCCATCCAGCATGGTGACTGCCATGGGCTAGGGACAGCGTCCTGCTGCACAGACAGATAGATGTCCAGGAGGGAGGCGCTCCCAGGACCGGTGGACCATGCCCTGGGTGGCCACCCTTCCCTGGAGACTGACGCCATTCCTGCCAGCCCGGCCAGAGCTCAGAGCCACCTCCGCCTCCTCCACGGCTCCAAAGCGCAGCAGCAGCAGCAAGAGCTGCAGCGGCAGCCTGCCGGCCTTTACTGTGAATATTCTCAACTTGGCCAGAGGCCACCCCCACCACATCCCCTGCCCGGGTGGGGTCCCTTCATGGACGATTGTCTGCAGAGCAAATGGGGACAACTTCATGGCGAGAAATGGAGGGGTAAGGGAAAAGACAAATACAACCATTTTTTGAAGGAAAAAGAAGTAGGCAAAGATAATTTATTTTGCTCTTGTTTCTAACGGACTCAGAGACTGGGAGGTCTGGGGTGTCCCACACTATGGGGTTCTTCCTTGGGCCCATGGCCACACGACCTGTCCGCTTGGCTTGCAGAGCTCTTCAGGGCAGGTCTGCAGGCACGTCCCCCACACCTCCTCCACCGCCTTCCCTCTGTGAAACCACTCAGCTCCAGGCTGGGCCAAGCCAAGGCTGGAGAGGCCGCGTCTAGCTGGGGCCAGTGAGCCGGTGTGCCTTGGCGGCCTGGGCCTGGAGGGCAGAGACAATCGCGGGCGGTCCTGCGCAGATTCCCAGGCCAGGGCTGGGTCACAGGAAGGAAACAACATTTTCTTGAAAGGGGAAACGTCTCCCAGATCGCTCCCTGGGCTTTGAGGCCAAAGCAGTGTGACCTGTATGCCTCTAACGGGCCAAAGCCACAGCCCGAATTCTCTGCCAGGCGGACCCCTGTACATACATCCTTTTTCTGCTCCCCCTCGACTCCTTCCCTCCCACTCTGAGACAAACAAGAAAATACTCAAAACAAAACTGTATAAGCTTCACTTGTTGATGAGTTGGTTATTTTTATTTTTAAACTCTTCCTGGGTCCAGTTAATTGTCTGTTGCCACAGAAGCCCTACTATGGGAAAGAATAAATCCAATGAACTAAGGTTGGCGCTTTGCAATTCTTTTTGGAGATGTTCTTGGACCCCACGGCCCTAGCAGGAGAGCTGGGGGTGGGGCCGGGGCTTGGCTGCTCTTGGTTTCCAGGACCCAGCGGGCTGGTGGGTGGTGGCAGGATTGGGGGTCAGTGCCTAGACAGGTGGGATGTCCCGCTGGATTCCTGCGCTTCTGCTCCGCTGTGGCTGTGTGGATCCTTCCAAGGTACAGCTGTACATAAATGTGTCCTGAGCTTAGATTCTGTGTGCAGTGGTGGTGGGGTGCAGTGGCCGGCGAGGGGGTCCCCCAGCCGAGGAAGACGATTGTGCTGATTTAGTTGACCAAGTGCAATAGGGACCGCCAATTGCTGCGGGGAGCACCACAGCCGGAAGTAACTTATTTTGTACTAGTGTCAGCAAAAGAAAAAGAAGCAGCAGTATTTTCTGTTTTATTTGGCTTGTTTTATTTTTGATTAGTGAACTAAGTTATTGTTAATTATGTACAACATTTATATATTGTCTGTAAAAATTGTATGCTATCCTCCTATTCCTTTAAAGTGAATACTGTTAAGAATAATAAAATACTTTTTGTGAATGTTCTAGCCTGTCTTGTGGGTCCCCAGGGCATCGTGTTGCAGGTGTGGATCTGAGCCATGGGGCCTGACCTCTGTGGGGGACCAAGGGCCAGGACTCCTAGATCTGAGTCTGATTGGGATTCTGACATCCTGATTCTCTTGCCCTCAATTGCTTCTGCTTGAGTTTCCTTTGACGCCAAACCGGGGTCCCTATGCTGGGCTGGCCTCCAGCCTTTGGTCTTTTTTTTTTTTTTTTGGTACTGGGGATCAAACTGGGGACCTTGCGCTTGTGAGGCCGGTGGTGGAACCACTGAGCTAAATCCCTGGCCCAAGGCTTTGGTCTTTTTTGCAAGCTCAACAAGTTTTCTTGCAGAATCCAAGGACCAACCCAAGTCCTCACCCTTGTTCACTTCTTTGCAGGTGCTGATGTGCTCTGATTTCTGGTCACCACAGCTCTCATTCATTGACAAATCTGAGCAACATCTTTGATCACTGAGGTCATTGATTGCTGTCATCGTCGATTGGTGATCGTCATCAGTGAAAGCCACCATGTCTAATGTTCCTAATCAATGACATATCTGATCGCCAGAGCCTGCCACCAGACATCTCATGGCTAACAACCGGTCACCAGCAAGCAGTCGCCAATATTTCACCAATGCCTCTGATCCGTGGTACATCTGGGCCTGACATCTACAGAACATGGTCCCCAGTGTCTCCACTGGCTCTCTCCTCACCAATGGCTCATCCTGTCACTAATGTCCTGTGCCAACAGTATGATCACCAGTGTCACTGACCAATGTTCCTCTCCTTTCCTTCTTTCTTTCTCTTTTTTTCTTTCTTTCTTTCTTTCTTTCTTTCTTTCTTTCTTTCTTTCTTTCTTTCTTTCTTTCTCTCTCTCTCTCTCTCTCTCTCTCTCTCTCTCTCTCTCTCTCTCTTTCTTTCTTTCTTTCTTTCTTTCTTTCTTTCTTTCTTTCTTTCTTTCTTTCTTTTTTTTTTTAGATCCAGGTCTCACTGTGTTTCCCAGGCTGGCCTCAGACTCCTTGGTTTAAGCAGTTGTCCTGACTCAGCTTTCCAAGTAGCTGGGAGGTACTATAGGTGTGTGCCACTAGACCTGATGATCAGTGTTTTTGTTGTTTTATTTTGTGGCACTGGGGATTGAACCCAGGGCCTTTGTATTGAACTACATCCCCAGCCTTTTTAATGTTTTTTAAAAACACTGAGACAGGTCTTGTTAAGTTGCTAAATTGCCTGGGTGGGCTTAAACTTGTGATCCTCTTGCCTCAGATCATTGTTTTTTCTAATGATCTGATCATTCACATGCCATTTCTTTCCTCTTTCGCTCCCAGCATCAGGGATCAAACTCAGGACCTTGCACTTGCCAGGCAGGCATGGCGCCACTGAGCTACATCCCTAGCCCTCGCCATTTCTAACATCTCCAATCATGCCATTTCTCATTACCAATGTCTCTTTAACAATGTCCTCATCCACTTATCTGTGACATCAATATGTCTAACCAATAATGTCTGATCACAGAATCCTCTCACCATCAAATTTTCTACCAAGGTGGTCACCAGTGAATCCTGATTGCTCACCTCCAATCACCAACATCTCTAATGGCCAACACCAGTGACCCCTGAATCTTCTTCAGAGTCTCTGGTGGCTGATGTCATTCTCCAGAGTCCCTTATACCCCTAATCGCCACCTCCCTGGTCATCCATCCCTAGCTATTAGCATCACCAGTTACAAATGATCCCTATTCCATAATCAGCAATGCCTCTGATCCCCAGTAGGTGACCTAGGGCTCTCCTCTGCAGGATCTCTAGACTCCGTGCCCTCAGTTTTTAAGTCTGATCACTGAGGTCTCCTTTACCTTTAATTATCCAGGACCTGAACACCAAATGCTGTCACCACTAACACTCTCAGTCACTTCCCTCCCTGCTGGATGATTAATACCATATCCAATCCACGGTGGTTCTGATCTCTAGGACCTCTGAGTGATGCCTCCTGAAGGTCAGGATGTGACCTCAACTCTCTCTGATGGTATTTTGTGAATGATGTCATCCCTCAGTGACTCTCCCATCCCTGATTACTGGTCACCCACCCCTAATCATCTCATCCCCAGTCACCAGTCTCTATGTCTATGTCCTGATGACCAGGATTTCTGATTGTTCCTTGACAGCTCTGAGGCCCATCTGGTCCAGGAGGTTTTCACTCTCCCTGGTGCCAGCAGGCCTCGCCCCAGCAGGGGAAGCCAAGGTCTGGATGTTGTACTGCCGCCCTATTTGTGGTCCTCCCTGTGGAACTGACACCTGGATCACACAGCAGCCAGCCTGCTGCTTAGCTGGGTGGGCCCTGGGCTGTCACTGGAGCACAGTGGCCCTGGACCCCATACATCCACCATAGCTCCCCACGCACCCCCACTGGCTCCAGGGCATTCTGCCTCCCCTTTTCCTGCCAGCTGCAGCCACAGCAAGGCTGGGACAGTCCCTGTCCTGTCTCCTGGGTCATGACAGCAGGACTGTGTGTGTCTGAATACATATTCAGATGTGTGTGTTGAACAATTCCTGCATGCCATAAACCTTTCTAGGTGTTGGGGCCACATCTGTGAATAAAACAAGCAAAAGTTAAGCACAATAATGATGCTATGCTACCTGGTCTCTAGTATGCTTGCTGGGCCCATAGTCCAGAGCCCAAAGCCAGAGCCAGGAGTCCAGTGTGTAGAGACTAGGACCTGCAGCCTATAACCCACATTCCAGAAATTGGGAAACTTGACCTCAAAATACAGAGCCTGGACCCTCAAACCCAGAATTCAGAGCTTGGCACTCAGAACCCAGAACTTAACCAAGAACTCTGAGATGTGGCCCAGAGCCCAGACCTCAAAATCCGGATCCTAGTAGTGCACGGAGCCCAGAACATTGACCTTAAATGTGGGACCCCAAATCTATACTTCATAACTCAGGGTGTAGGACATGGAGCCCAGAATCTAGAACCTGTGTCCCAAAGCCTTGAACTCCACATCCAGAACCTAGATCATGGCTGAGGACCCACAGGGAGGAATCCAGAGCTCCAAACTTAGAATGACCCCCAAGGGGCCTCCTTGTTTCTCTACATCCCCTGGCTTATTCCGCTTCCTCCTGCCAGCCCGGGTTCAGGGAGCACCAGTGCTAGGTGTGGCATCAGTCAGCAGGAAATTAGCGCATGAGCAGTTCCCTCTCTAGCCACAGAGGCTCCGGAGCACAGGGACTGTGTGTGGTCACCCTGTCCCCTTCCCCACCCACTGGCTCCAGCTCGGACAGGCACTTCTCCTGGGTCTGCTGAAAAGGTTTGTTTGTTTGCTCCACACATCTACCCACCTTGCTTGTTCTAGACATTTAGGTGGCGAACGACACACACAAAGACCCACCACCCTGGTAACTGACTCTTGGCACAGGGAGGGGGCAGAGTGGGGTGGGGAGCCAGGGTGTTTAGTTGGGAAGGGTGAGGACCCTAGCTGGAGTCTCAGCAAGTTGCTTGGGAGCCACAGAACCCAGACTAGGGGGCTGCAGTGTGCAGCTTCTGTTCCCCTCCATACCAGGCCTGCTGGGAGCCCTTGCTCCGTGTAAACAGTTTGGGTTCTGTGGACACAAAGCCCCGGGCAGGGCTGGACATGCAGCTGGGCGCTGCCAGTGGCCGCCTTGGGTAGGTGAGGGCCGCCTTCACGGTTCCCCGGGCCCTGGCGCCAGGGCGGCCGGGGTGGGGTCAGCCTTTGTTCCATCTGTTCGCACCCAGGTGGGGCTGCTAGCCCTTCCTCCCTTCCGCTCACTGGGAGCTCCCAGGCCTGGCTTCTTACTCCCATTTTCCATAGGAAGAAAGCAAATTGCCCCTGGAATTCTTAGGGGCCAGTTCTGTCCTGCTGGGGCCCCTCCTGCCTCCTGGTGACCTTCCTGGGAGAACCGGGAAGGATCAGACTTCTAGATGGGTCCCCAGGGCCACAGACTCGGCTCCGCCCCCGGGGAATATGTGGGGAGGAATGCTGGCCGTCCATCCGCCTGACCCCTGACCAGGGCCAAACTTACCTGCAGGGCAGGACAGGGGACAAATAAGGCGGGGCAGAGTCCCCAAGGTGGGTGGGTCTTCAGTGAGTTTATGATACAGATAACTCCATTCCAACGCACTGGCTCTTTGGGGTTTTGTGTGTGTGCCGGGGATGGAACTCGGATCCTTGCGCCTGCCCAGCAGGCGGCAGAACCACTGAGCTAAATCCCGGGCCCTGTTTGGGGTTGTTTTAAAAAGGCAAAATGATAAAATGCTTCCAAACTTTATCTGGGAAAAAGGAACAGGCAAGACTACCAGAACAAATCAGAAAATTAGAGAAAATAAAGAGACAAGTGTATTTGTGTGTGTGTGTGTGTGTGTGTGTGTGTGTGTGTGATGCTTTCCAATATAAAACAAGATTCTATTATCACAGTCATTCAAAGCTGGTGCTTTGGCTGTTAGGATAAACAGATCAATGGGGAGCTTGGAACAGATCCTATTAGTTGCAAGATAATGGATGAAGGGGAGATCTTGCATTGATGCAAAGGTGGAAGGCGGGGTGGGGTGGGGGCGGCTGCTCAACCAAGGGGGCACTGAGAGAACTCTGGCCAATAGACAAGTTTTTTGGGGTTGCGTGATGTTTTATAAAATGTGAACAAGTTGCAAATGTTTCAAATTAGGAGATTCACCCAGGTGCGGTGGTGCATATCTATAATCCCAGTACTCAGGAGGCTGAGGCAAGAAGGTCATGTGAGTTCCAGGCCAACCTGGGCTGCAAGGTAAGACCTTGTCTCAAAACAACAACAACAATGAAAAGAGAGAGTGAGAGATTCACATAAAAATATGTGGAAGATCTTTCTGCCTCTCTCCTCTCAGGTGCAAGGCATCAGTTCCTCAAAAGTCTCCCCCTCCCATTGCCACCAAGCCCCTCTTTCTTGTCTTGGGAACACACGTTTGAGTCCTGACAATGCCACCCATAGCCTATTACAGGCTTGAGATTTATTAAAGGCTGAACTTTTCACTGTTTTTGCAGTGCTGGGGATGGAACCCGGGGCCTGGAACATGTAGGCAAAGTCTCAACCACTGCACTGCACCTCACCTAACCTCTCACCAAAGAAAGATTTAATCTGGAGCCCAACCTTTCCAACCTACCTGGCTGGCCTGTCCAGTCCAGTTCCCCACAGACACATTGTCAGAGGGACACTGAGAACACAATGGTCACGTTCAGCCTTTCTAGGAACCAAAGGAGATAACAGAAACACTGCTGAACAGAAAGGTGGGCAAACTACGGCAGCGAGGAGGGTGTCAGGGTCATTTGGATGGTGCCTTAGAAATCAACTCCGAGATAACAGTCCCAGGGCCAAGACTTGACTGCTGCGTGGTGATCTAACGCTTTTTGCAAGCAGCTCTGGTCCCAGAGATTTCTAGGACAGTGTTATTGACAGGACGGAGAGATGACACACACTCTGCATGCTCAATGAAAGGGGTGGCGAGTGAATCCCCGAGGAACCAGAAGCAGTGATGTAGACAGGTGTCAGATGCCATGTTCATAGCAGCGGCACCCACCATCCAGTATCCAGAGAGGATGAATGGATAAACCAGATGCATCCATCTATCCTGTGGAGCATTATTTGGGCTTACAGAGGGAGGGGATTCTGACTCGATGAAACCTGAGGGTGCAGTGCTAAGAACACGAGCCACAGGACAAACGCATTAGGGAGCCACTATTTCATTTTCCAGGGCTGTGAAATTCATCACAGGGACAGAAAGTGCCATGAGGGGGGCAGGGATGAGGCCTGAGCATTTCATGGGAACAGAGTTTTGGTTTGGGAAGATGGAGGAGCCCGGGAGGGGGCCGGTATTAATGACTGCATAATGCTACAGATGTGCCACCAGCCCACACTGTCATTAGAGCAGTCCTAGACACCCAAGTGGGAAGAATTTTCACCTGGTGTTTGGAAACCACGACATCTGTGTGGTGGACCTTTTTCTCCTTCTTTCTCCCACTTTCTAAATGCTCTGTGACATGGCTTAATGACTTTAGTGATGAAATTAATATTCTAAAATAATTATGGCAGAATAGGAAACAGTTTTCTAAAAATATGCAAAGATTCAGAATAAGAATTGAGGTACAGAATAAAAAGACCCCCACCTTCAAATAGAGAAACCTACACAGGAGGACCAAAAGTGCACCTCCAACTCAAATGCCAGGGAGCAGCCCGACAGGAGTCTGACCCCAGGAGGGACCAATCACACAACGGGCCCCGAGTTCCACCTGTCTCAGTGGCCACGAGAGCGGCCAGGCAGGTGTGGAGGGGTGAGCCCTGCACACCTCCTCCGTTGGTAGAGGCAACCAAGAATCCCAGACTCAGCCCAGAATCTCCGGAATACGTGAGAAGAAGCCAGTTGTAGAACGATATACAAAGCATGACTGTGTTTTTGCTTTCCAAATATTTGTCTAAAACCAGGCATCGAGGCACACGTCTGCAATCCCAGTATTTAGGAGGCTGAGGCAGAAAGATGGCTGTGAGTTCCAGGGCAATCTGGGCTCTATGGTGAGTTCAAGGTCAGCCTGAACTACATAGCGAGACCCTGTCTCCACCCCCAAATTTGTCTATACTTCATTAAATGTTCAATGTTTATGGTTTTATGTGTCGGCTTACATTCTAAATTTAAAAAATAAAACTATAAAATATTTGTGTTGACCTGGGGGTGTGGCTCAGTGGTAATGCGATTGTCTAGCCTGTGTGAAGCCCTGGGTTCCATCCTCAGTGCTAAAAAAAAAAAAGAAGAAGAAGAAGAAAGAAAGAAAAAGAAAAAAAGGAGAAAGCCATCCAGGAAGATATGAGGCTAATTAAGAATAGTTATTAGTTCTGCAAAGTATGATATAAACTAGGTATTTTTTTTATTTTACTAGGGATTGACTCAGTCTTCCAACTGAGCTCATCCCCAGCTTTTTTTCTTTTTCTTTTGATACAAGATCTCTCTGTGTTGCTTAGTTTCTCAGGCTGGGCTGGAATTTGAGGCCCTCCTGACTCAGCTTCCCACACTGTTAGGATTACAGGTCCTCACTATCACACCTGGCTTGAGCTGATACTTTAATAGTAGAGAATCATCTACCAAAAAATACTTGCCTTCCCCGTCAGGACCTCCCTGATGTCCTCAGTGTCACTCAGGGTGAAGACATGGCTGAAGGACAGATGGAACTGTCTCTCTTGTGCAGTGCAGCCTGGAGCCATTGACTTAGCCTTTCTGAATCCTGGCTGGCCATTAGGAAAGCAAGTCCACACCCTACAGGGCTGCTGGGCATTAATACCATGCTGTCTGTCTCTCCTTGAGGGTGCAGCCCCGGCCCAGTTGTCTGCCCGCCCAGAGCCCCACGGTGCCCCCCGCAGTGTAGCCGCCTACTACTGTGACACCGATGTGCACCACGAACTGCACAGCTGGGAGCCACACACGTTCATCCTCTTGTGGTCTCTGAGGGCCCATGGCCCAGGTGTGGTTCGGTTGGGTGCCTGTGGGTCCCCAAGGCCACAGCTGCTGAGTGGGGCCGGATCCTCACAGCTGACGGGGCACAGATGCACCCCTCACCTGTGTGCACCTCGTGGGTACTGTGGAGTCCCAGTCCCCACCCAGACTCCAGGCTCAGGAGGACGGGGCAGCTTGGCATCCTCTGACTCCTTCCTGTCCCCCGCAGCGTCACGAGTGTCACTGAACTCTCCCAGCCCTCTTGCCCCATTCCCACCCCAGCAGCAGTTGGGGCTTCATGACCTCAGTGCGTGTTGTTAACTTTCCCTCCTACACTGAGGTCCCTGAGCCCCAGGCCCCTTATTCTGCGGGCTTTTACATTTTCTGTAAGCATGGTTGTCCCTGTGATGGCTGGGGATGGGGCCGAGGACCCCAGATGAGGCTTGAAACCATGGAGTGTTGAGCCCTCCATATGCTGGCTTTTTCTTTTTTTTTTTTTTGGTACCAGGGATTGAACTCGGGTCCTTGCGCTTGCGCAGTAGGTGGCGAAACCACTGAGCTAAATCCCTGGCCTGCTGGCTTTTTCTTACATATATCTAAGATAATGCTGTTTAAAAATTAGCACCCCCCTCAAAAAAATAAAGAAAAAGAGAAAAGTTAGGCTCAGTGTCGGGCAGGGTGACACATGGCTGTGATCCCAGCACTCTGGGAGGCTGAGGCAGGAGGATTGCAAAGTGGAGCTCAGCCTGGGCAACATAGTGACTTAGCAAGAGCCTGTCTCAGGATAAAAAACAAAAAGGCCAGGGATGCAACTCAGTGTGAAGGCTCCCGGGTTTAGCCCCAAGTCATACAAAAATAAAGCTCAGTAAGATTAACAACAACAATAAAACAGAGCAATTTCACCAATTTGCTGTAATAAAATTGCCAGCATCAAGACTCTTGACGAGGCTGTTGCTAAATGAAATGTGGATCCTTCAGATTTCGCACTATGATGCTGTGACAGGAGGTTGGACAGCTGCATTGCTGAGTGGCCAGCTCTGGGTACAGCATGGGTCACCAACAGAGGGACGAGGTCATCAAGCTACTCAGAGTGAGAGATGCTTTAAGAGTTATGAATTGTTTATTCCTGGAGTTTCCCATTTTATATTTCCAGAACTTGGTTGACCTCAGGAAACTAAAACGTTGGGAAGCAAAACCTCAGATAAGGGGAGTTCTATCATGTCACAATTGTGTAGCTGTTTTTCTTTTTTTGTTGTTGTTTTTTTTTGGTACCAGGGATCAAACTCGGTTCCTTGCAGTTTCGAGGCAGGTGGTGAAACCACTGAGCTAAATCCCAGGCCCCTGTGTAGCTGTTTTTCTACCACTTACTTTTCTTGCTCACCATAATGATTACGGTGTTAACTTTGATATATAAAGTTCCGGCTCATTCATTTTTCATGGCCATGTACTAGTCCACGATATGAAGAAAACACCAGGTATTTGCTCATGGCTCCCTCTTGCTTACCGCTATAAACAGGTCAGAAGGGAGCATTCTTGTCCCTGAGCCCCTGTGTGAGAGTTCCTGACACAAGGGTCTGCACAGCCTTTATCTTACAGATAAGGCCAAACTCAGGAGGAGGCTGAGGCAGGAGGACTGAAAATTTGAGGCCAGTCAGGACAGCTTAGACTCTGTTTCAAAATTTAAGAAGAATTGAAAAACTGGATAGAGAGCCCTTAGGGTCAATCTCTAGCACCTCAAAAAAAAGAAAAAAGAGGGCTGGGGATTTAGCTCAGTGATTTCGCCACCTGCTGCACAAGCACAAGGACCCAAGTTCGATCCCTGGTACCAAAAAAAGAAAAAGAAAAAAGATAAGGCTAAAGAATTCTCCACACTGATTGTTGCAATTTATTCATTTTTTATTTTTTTGATTGTTGCAATTTATATCTCCACCAGCAGGGTACAAGAATTGCTCCATTTCCTTTTCAACACTTGGTAATGTCAGATGTTCACAGTTTTGCCCTTTGAAGAGGATGGAAAGGAATATCACTGCTGGTGAGGGATCTGCCTAGATCACCAGAACAGTCTCATCCTCCTCCTGCTTCCCGAGGGCTCCCCGTCCCAGGGCAGGACTCAGGCTTGCAGAACCTTGGTCCATGGTCCCTCATTCCCAGGCGCGGGAGATGGCGCATGCCTGCTCCACTCCGGGACTGTGCATAACGTCTCCTCTTCTGGGAACCTAACCCGCATGTTTTAGACGTCACTGTGGGGTAGCCGCCTTTGCAACGCTAGGCTAGAGGGCACCAGGATTAAGGGAGCGAGTGCTACCTGCCCTAAATTGTCTGCGTAAGACAAAAGGGGCAGAAAGACGCTGTTGAGCACTGCCTTCCCTTGGTCCCTTACTTGCTTGCCTTTGCTGTCTCCTGCTTGCCACAGACTTCTCCTCTGTGATGCCCCTCTGCCATGTGCCACCCTGCCTTGGAGCCAGCTGATTATGGACTGAAACCTCTACAAACTGTGAGATAAACCTTCCCTCTTTAACTTTGGGTGTTGGGTATCTTGTCTCAGCAACGAGAGCACAGTAACTAAGACACTGGGCCTTTTGGACGTGGGAAGGATGCCGTGATGTTGCCTATTTGTGAAGGGGTCCCCTCAGTGTTTGGAGCCAAGCTCTCAACCTGCCCGCTGTGGACCTCAGGGCCAGGTCACTTGAGGGACAATGTCCTGACATCCTGGGACGTTCAGCCAGCCCCTGGCCTCTACCCAGGACGGGTCGAGACTGTGCGCTCCCTCCCCAGTCACAACATATCTGGTGCCCCTGAGGAGGAGGTGTCCTTGCTGAGAGCTGGTGTGTGGAAGGAGTTCATCCACCCCCACCAGGGGGCTGAAACCAGGCACACGCCACAGCCTCTCGGTGACAACACCCACCTTGGTTGGAGATGGGCCACAGCAGTCTGACCAAGGCCTTCCTGTGTGTGTGCCCCACCGGCCTTGTGACAGCAGCCACCCCCTGACCAGCCTCCCAGACACCCCACAGCTGTTCCTTCTCCTGATGTTGGGCACTCATGTTCAGGGCAGGGTTTCCTCATGTTGGGGACGAGGTAACAGCTAAATCCAGTCCCCAGCCCCAGCACAGGGGAGGTCTTGGGCCTGAATTGTCACCTTCAGGGGAGCTGCCCAGGCCCTTCCTCGGTGGACCCAGCGCAACCCTGATGTGTGCCAGGCTCCAGTGAACAGATGTAGGGGTGGTCATGGGCCTGGGGGCAGGGGCACAGGGCAGCCACACCTGGCCAGCAGCGGGCAGCAGGGCCACATCTCTGAAGTCCCCATGTCCCGATCCCCAGGCCCAGCAGGGCTGCAGGTCCTGTGGGGGGGGGGTGATGTGTGCAAGTGTGTGTAGGTGTGTGTACACACATGGCTGTGGTGCCTGGGCCACCAAGCCCACACTCTGTTCTCTTCTTCCACACACCAACCTCTCCCTGGTGTGTATCAGACCTTTATGCACAATCAATCTCTTGGATGTCTTCAGCCCCAGGTCTCAGCTCTGTGAGGGGAGGCTCTGCCTAGTGTGTCACTGACACAGAGACGGTGGCCCTGGCATGGAGCACGTGTGTGGCTGGGAGCTCAGAAAGTGTGTGGGATGGGAGTGTGGATGGACAGGTAGGTGGACGGATGGATGGATGGGTAGATAGATGGGAGGGTGGGTGGATGGGTGGATGGGTAGATGGATGGAAAGGTGGTGGATGGATAGGTACATGGATGGGAGGGTGGGTGGATGGATGGATGGATGGGTAGATGGATGTGTGGATGGGTGGATGGATGGATGGGTAGATGGTGGATGGGTGGGTGGATGGATGGATGGGTGGATAGATGGATGGGTGGGTGAATGGGTGGGTGGATGGGTAGATGAGTAGATGGATGGATGGATATGTAGTGGGGAGAATGGGTATCTGCCAGTGTGGTTGAGCACATATACATGCAAGCCTTGACTTTAGAAGATACTTCAGGCTTCTTCATTCCATACTCTTTTCAAAAAGAAAGGAAGTCTCACACCAGAGAAATGGCACAGGCCGAGCAGTTGAGTCTGCCCGGGGGCTTAGGTGCAACTATTGAAACTGGGATCCCAGCCCTATCCAGGGTTGATCTAGATAGGGGTGGGCTGGGCTCAGGAACAGGGGTGGGGTGTCTTGGGCCTCAGAGGGTCCCACAGATGATTCCTTCATGTGGGCAGGAAGCCTCCACTCAGGGCTAAAGCTGTGCCTCGAGATCCAGCAGTCCACCAGGAAGGGCAGACCTGGGCTGTGACCTCAGGAAAGGAGCAGGATCCAAGTGGCACTTGTCCCACTGGCTGGGGGTGGACAGGAAGCCTTCCTGGAAGTAAAAGCCCATCAGTACTGGGACTGAGCTGAGAGGGTCGCATCACCTCTGGAGAAGGGAATCGTTCCTGCTTCCCTCTGAGCACGCATGGTCCCTTCCCTGTCAACTCTCGGCCAGCTCTTCAGGGCCAGTGCACGAGCATGGACCTCCTGCCCATCTCCCATGCCCACTCACCTGCCATGTCTCCCCGTCACTCCTCTACCATGTCCTCCCCTCTATCTGTCGACCCACCCGTGACCAACCCTGCAGGACAGTAGCAGACACAGGCACACAGTGCTGTATCTGTGCTAGGCTCTCCTCACAAGAGCTTATAAGGCAGGGTTAGTCATCACCCCCATTGTACGAGTGAAGAGGACAGTGAAGCACAGCAAAGTTAAGTGACTTCCCCAAGAACACACAGCTAGGAAGTGGTAGAGCTCGGATTCAAACCCTTGTCAGGTGGAGCCCTTACCCACTGTGTGATCTGTCCCTCTGTCTGCCTGTCAGTCCACCTACCTCCGGGATGGCTGCCACTCGGTCCCTCCACTCACCTGCTGCCACTCGCCCATCCAGCGGCCCATCCATCCACCGCTGTCACCCATCCATCCTGGAGGTAATGCGGTTAGAGCGCCAGGGCCCTGCGGGCCGAGAGGCCTCACACTGCCCATCTGGCCAGGCCAGGGAGGACTGGGGGTGGGGGCCACCCTGGGCGGGCAGGGCTGCGTGGGCTGGAGGGAATTAGCCGAGTGACTGCCAGGATCATCTAATTAGGAACGCTAGTGATAAGCAGATAGCATCAGGGGTGATTAGAATCCTTTTAAAAAGCCACTCCATTAATTACAGAGACACAGAGGGGCCTCTGGCTGCCTAATCAGCCCATCAGCTTCCCAGGAGGACTTCCTGGGACTGCTGTGTGACCTTGGGTGTGCCCGGCCCTCTCTGGGCCCCCTGGGCAGTGGGTCAGGCACTGCCAGAGACCAGCCGGGCACTTGGGGTCTTTTCTCTTTGTGGCTCAGGGGGTGGGCTCTGAGGTAGCCAGGTCTAGGGACGTGGGACATCAGAGGCTGAGCCCAGGGGGGCGACTCTGGGAAGGGGCACCACCGCCCGCTAGTGAGTGGGGACAATGGTTCGGAGGGGAGAGAGACCTCAGAGCTAGGGGGAAGCAAGAACACAGCCCAACCCTCTGCACCGACCCTGTGGAGGGAGCTTGGGGGTCCACTGCTGCCCCGCAGGACCCCCGAACTCCTTGCAGGAGGGGACATCACCCCTAGGGGACAGAGCATGGCTCCTAGTTCCACACTTTCCCTTATGGGGCACCCCTGCCACCGCCAAGAGCACCATCATGGCCACCCTTTCCGCCACACCCAGGGTCACCATTACCATGACCTCCACTGCAGGCAGCACCACTGTCGCCGTTCCCGCCTCCTCCATCACCGCCATCATCACCTCCCTGCACTGGGCCAGGACAGCCACTGACTGCCACAAGCAGGCGGAGCTTTAGCCCAGGCTCATACCGCCACTGGCCGCCGGGAGGGCATGCCCGGAAGCTGCGGGGCTCTCGGCTTCAGGACGCCTCCTGCACCCGAGGCTCATCCCTCGTCCTCGCTCAGTCTCACGTTGGCCACTGACTGGACTCATGGGGAGGAAGGGACTCTGGCCACCCTCCCGCTCTCCAGGGTGCCAGACAGCCCGAACCCCGCCCCGCCAGTGCCTCCAGCGTCCTCACCCGCTGCTCCACTGGCGAGTCCTTTGGCGTTTGACGTCTTCCCCTCACCACGACCTCTTCCACCACCGTCCTCACCCCACCCCATGGCCACCACAGACAGCTGTCCTCGGCCCTGTGACCCCACCAGCCTCAGCACCGTGCCTGCCTCTGTGGGCTCGTCAAGGCCACCATCCTCACCCGTGGTGGCACAGAGCCACTGGGTCCCATTCCTGTGCCTCTCCAGCGGGTGCTCGGGCACTTGCAGAAGCTTCCGGAAGGAGCAGCACCCCCACTGGTGGCACTGGTAAGGATGGTGGTCATGACAACAGTGGCCCTGGTCAGGGTGGCACAAGGGTAGGAATCGCTGTCAGCAGTATTGTTAGCTACAGCTCCCAGACGTCATCTGGAGAAATGGAAACACCCGGGACTGCTGTCATTCACCGTGTTCTAGGGCGGTTGTAACAAATGATCACAAACCAGGTGGCTTCAAAGAACAGCAGTCTAGGGCCGGGGATGTAGCTCAGTGGTTTCGCTACCTGCTGCACAAGTGCAAGGACCCAAGTTCGATCCCTGGTACCAAAAAAAAAAAAAAAAAAAAAGAACAGAGATCTGCTAGGCTTGGTACCAAATACCTGTAATCCCAGCATTCGGGAGGCTGAGGCAGGAGGATTGCCATGAGTTTGGTCAAACTAGAGTTGAAGGCCAGCCCGAACTATCTCAAAAGCAAAAACAAACAAAAATCTCCCACAAAGAGCAGAAATCTGTTCTTCCACCATTCTGGAGGCCAGGAGCACGGAACCAGCTTTTCAGTGGGGCTGCACTCTGAGGAAGGTCTTCCTGCTTCTTCTGTCCTGGCGGCTGTCACCCAGGCCTGTCTCCAGACATTGCCCACCCCCGTCATCCAGGTCTGTCTCATCTCTATGCCCACAAGGACCCTCTTTCCAAATAAAGCCACACTGGGTCTCCAGGCATCCAGAGGGACCCCTCTTTTGGGGCAGCACTGTTCAGCCTACTCCACTCGCTGGTCTGTATTACTATTCATCTCTATTTTCCTCTCCAGAGCGAGTGGGATCTTCCACCAGCTCTGTCACAATGGCCCAGACAGCTCTGGCTTCCTACCTTCCTCTTCCTCACTTGCTGTGTGACCTTGGACTGCTGTGCATCTCTGAGCTTCATTCAGTCAAAGCATGTTTGCTAAGTGCCTCCTTGTGCCTGGCTCATCCTAGACGCTGGCAGACATCCTTGTCTGTGTGGAGCGCACTTATCCCTGGGGAGCTGATGCAACAACATGGTTCAAGACAAATAAACTCCCACCACCTCCCCTGGCCGGCCTGACCCCCTACCCTGGGCCTCCATGCTACACAGCAGCCACCCAGCCACTGGGCCTAAGAATTCGAGGACGAGCAGCCCAGGAAGCCCTGGGTCCCTCCCCTGCTCCCTTGCCCCAGACCTTTAAAGCCAACCTAGGCCTGAAGCCTGTGGTGGGTCCCACCTCTGCCTGGCTCTGGGGGCTGAAGCCGGCACCCCAGGGTGGCCCAGTCTCCGGGTGCAGACCTGTGCCCAGCCCTGGTGTCCAGGGCTGGCCCCATTTGCCTGGCTCTGCCTGGTCCAGCGCTGGGGGTGGGGTTTGCCACGCCCTGGAAGCTGATGTCACAAAGGCTGGACCCCAGCTCTGGAGGAGACCCCAGGACAGCCCGCAGCGGCACTGTCCCTCCCCTTCCCCAGCCCCTCTGCGCCCAGGGACAATGATGAGCTAAGTCCACTGAGGGGCACAGTCTCGCCTGGACCCCGAAGCTTCCCGCCAGGTCCCACCGCCGCCACAGGGAGCCGCCTGGCCAGCTGCGCCCTCGTGTCCTGTCCCCGCAGCCACCTCCCGGGCACCTCGCCATGGTGAACTACTACGAGGTGCTGGGCGTGCAGGCCAGAGCCTCCGCTGATGACATCAAGAAGGCCTACCGAAAGCTGGCCCTCCGCTGGCACCCCGACAAGAACCCCCACAACAAAGAGGAGGCCGAGAAGAAGTTCAAGCAGGTGTCCGAGGCCTATGAGGTCCTGTCCAACCCCAAGAAGCGCTCGGTGTATGACTGCGTGGGCTGTGACAGCTGCCGGGCGGGTGGCGGGGCCAGTTCCCCACACCACAGTCCCTTCGGCAGCGGCTACACCTTCCAAAACCCTGAGAACATCTTCCGGGAGTTCTTCGGCGGCCTCCACCCCTTCTCCTTTGACTTCTGGGACAGCCCCTTCAGGGGCAGCCAGCGAGGCAGCGGTGGGCGCGGGCCTGGGCTGCGCAGCGCCTCCTCAGGCTTGGGCGAATTCCCGGCCTTCATGGACGCCCTGGGCCGCAGCGGGATCCGCACTGCCTTCTCGTCCTCCACCTTCCGGGGGCCGGGAGCGGGCAGCTCAGGCTTCAAGTTGGTGATGTCGTCCACAGAGATGGTCAATGGGCACAAGGTGACCACAAAGCGCATTGTGGAGAACGGGCAGGAGCGCATGGAGGTAAAGCAGGATGGGCAGCTCCGCTCAGTGACCATCAACGGCAAGGAGCAGGTCAAGCGGGTGTACAACACATGAGCGCGGTGTCTGCGGGTCCGGCTGCATCTCTGTCCCTCTGGGGCCAAGCTCGGGCTGCAATCTGAGTTCGTAGCTGATTAATAAAGTCTTGGCAGTGAGTTCACCGAGGCACCAACCCAGCTCTGTGGGCCGGAGGGGCAGGGGACGCGGAACCGCGAGTCCCAGTGCCCACCTACTTTAATCATTCAGGGCACCCTCTGCCCTGAGCAGAAAGACCCCACCCCTCATCACAAGGACTCTGCCCACTCCCCTGGACCCTCCCAAAGCCATCCCTCTGAGCTCCAGACATTGGGCCACCCTCCTCTCTGTTCCTTCACTGCTTTCATCGCCTCACAGCCTCAGGACCTTTGCATGTGCTGCTGCCCAATGAGCACTCAGTGGTTAGTCTTACACCCCAGGGGCTCAGGGAGTGGGGTTGGGAGGAGCAGGTCCCAACCCATGGAGACAGAGCTCCCTCCAAGGCAGAGCAAAGCAAACCCCTGTGTGGGTAGTGGCCTCCTTCCTAGTCAGGAGAGTGGCTGGCAATGAGGAAGAGAAGGGGCCTGTGTTCTGATTATAAGGCCTATTGAGTGCCAGTCTTTTTATTTTGAGGTTTTATTTTATTTATGTTTCTGTTGTTTTGGGTTTGTTTTTTGTTTTTTTTGGGATAGGTTCTCGCTCTGGAACCCAGGCTGGCCTAAAACTCACAGTGATCCTCCTGCCTCAGCCTCCCAAGTGCTGGGAGTGAGGACAGGTGTATGGCACCATGCCTGGCTGAGCATGTCTTTTAAAAATGTGGGCTTTAGGGCCAGGGATTTAGCTCAGTGGTTCCACTCCCTGCCTTGCAAGTGGGAAGTCCCGAGTTCGATCCCTAGTACCAAAATAAATAAATAAATAAATAAAAATGTGGGCTTTTTGTTTTTGGTACTGGGATCAAACTCAGGACCTTGAGCTTGCAAGGTAGGTGCGGTGCCACTGAGCTAAATCCTCAGCCCAAAAATGTGTATTATAAAGGTTTATTTTAAAACAATTTCAAACTTAGAGATTTATCAGGGTTTTTGGTTTTTTTTTTTGGTACTGGGGATCGAACTCAGGTCCTTGTGCTTGTGCAGCAGGCGGCGAAACCACTGAACTAAATCCCTGGCCCTTATCAGGTATTTTAATGTATTTATTTTATACTTTTTTGATGCTGGAGATCAACCCCAGGGCCTCACACAGGCTAAGCCCATGCCTGACCCCTGAGCTCACCCCAGCCCTGCAGGGATTGAACCCAGGCCCTTCATGCTGAACCACATCTGCAGCCCTTTTCATTTTGAGATGGTCTCTTGAAGTCTCTAAGTTGCCTGGGTGAGATGGAACTCGAGATCCTCCTGCTTCGGCCTCCTGAGTAGCTGAGGTTCCAGGTGGGCACCACGCCCAGACTGGCAACTGAAGGAACAGTCATCAGGCCCCTGTTCTGGGCCAGCTGTAGTTGGAGTACAGCTTGGGGTCAAGCAGTTAGATCCCTCCCCTTGTGGAGTCAGGGTCCCGGTGACAACGCTGTGCAGAAGCACGGGCAGCCACACTGGGGCAAAGGGCAGGTTGGGGCCAGGAGGGAGCCGAGTGGTTGATAGGGAGCAGGATCTTGGGCCTGGGCCATGGGGATCTGGGTAAAAGCAGCAGGACAAAGGCCCTGAGGCCAGAGCAGGGCCAGCAGTCACGTTCAGTGCCCACCTCACTCCCAGACAGGGGCCACTGCCCCATGGGATTAGGAGGAAACTGAGGCACGGAGAGGCCCCATGGCTGGCAGGCAGACCCAGATCCGAATCCTGGGCTTTGACTCCAAGTGACTTTGCCTTTAAAATAGTTATTACGTCACTGCAGCAACAGCCAAAGGTAAATGCGTGCGTGTGCACATGTGTGAGCAGGTGCGTGAGCTGTGTGCTCCTGTGTGCATGAGCGTGTCTATGAGGAGGACCTGTCCGCTTCTAACTTCCGGTTCATCTGGGGCTGGAGGGCAGCCAGGAGAGGAGGCGATTCCAGGCTGGGGGGTTCAGGGCTGGGCGGTGACGGGATCACTTCTGTGTGCCAGGGCCCTGCTCCGAGCCTGACCTCTAGTGGGCGCCAGACAAACAACGTGGAGTGAAAGATGGAGGCACGCGGTTCCAGGGAACAGCAGGAGTCAAGTGCTGTGCTCAGAGGACGCGGCCAAGCGGACAGGGGGGATGGAGTGGACTGAGCAGGGGCCCGGGAAGGACCCGAGATGGCATGTGAAGCCAGCTCTCCTGGGCCCGTGGAGCCCCGTGGGTGCTGTGGCCGCCTGGCTCCGGGCAGCAGCTGCAGGCTGCTAACTGTGTTACTGGCAGAGGCTGGGCTGTCCAGCCCTTGGGAGGCCGGAGCCCATGCCCATCCTGCCCCAGGACTAACTTCATCAAAGCCCTGGGTGGCTCTGACCACCTGACCTCTGTCCTCCGCGACCCTGACCTCTGTCCCCCACCCGCTAATTTCCCGTCATTGGCTGACGAGGCCATCGAGTGGCTGCTCAGCTGGGACAGCTGCCGGGCAAATGCGATTACAGCCAGAGGGAAGGGCGTCTGCAGGGCCCCATGTGCCTGGCACCCTAGGAGCGGCGTGGGGCATGGTGCCCTGTCCGACATGGCCTGGCCGCTGTGGTCCCTGCGCTGCTCTTGCGGCTGTGTCCCAGGCACCGAGGCCTTGTACAGATGCTGAGCCCTACTTTACTGCTGGACAGGAGGAATCCAGGGATGCACAGGGGAGAAGGGGTCCCTGGCCATGGTGCTTCTGGCTCCCCACCCTCTCAGCATCCATGACATGCTGTCCCCTCTGCCCAGGCCACCTGTCGTCTCCCGTGGGGCCCCTGTCCCTGACCGTGCGTCTAGGGTGGGGACAGTGGCAGTGAGAGTGCCCACCCCCATCTCTAATGGACGGCTGTGCAGAGCGAGGGCACCGTGCTGGTGCCCCAACCTGGGCTGGGACACCCATGCTCCCTGCATAAGCCCCATGTCACCTGGCCTGTGACCACCTGGCTCCCCAGCCTCTCTGCTGTCCCAGACACACACCTGGGCTGTTCCTGCCCCAGGATCTTTGCACTGGCCATGCCTGCTGCCTGCCACCTCCACCCAGACCCCCAATGGCCCTTCCTCTGCTCCCCAACTCTGCACTGTCCACCCTTTCCCACCTTTGATGTTGGCATATGTAGATCCCTCACCTGGAGCCCCACACCCCAACCTATGCAGCTAATACCTCCTTGTCCCTCTGCCTCTGGTGTCATTGAGCTGTCCATGCAGGCTTTCAGAGCCCTGGCTATGTGAAGGGACCCAAATCCTCCTGAGGAGAGGATGGACATGATGGCTTTCAATAATGTTCTTCCAAATGGGCGTGCTGGCACATGTCTATAATCTCAGCCCTCTGGGAGGCCGAGGCAGGAAGGTCACAAGTTCAAATCCAGCCTGGGGTACATAGCGGCTTAGCAAAACTCTGTCTCAAACAAACAAACAAACAACAGGGCTGGCTCAATTTAAAGGCCTAAGCGCACACAAAAGGCAACATCCTTCCTGTACTAGGAATCGGTGACATGGGTGACACACCTCAGTCACAGGGCAGATCTGGGGGTGAGATCTTTAGCCCCACGGGCACCCACTTTCCGCTAGGAGACTGCTCACCCCATTTACAGACAAGGACACTGAGGCTCAGAGGCTGAGAGACTTGGCCAAGGTCACTCAGCAGCCCAGCCCCCCCATCCCCTCCCCCTCGCCGGGCCGTGGGTGGGGTGCCCCCTCCCAGCTCCCAGTCCGAGATGTTATCGCCCTGATTTAATTTCAAAGACGGATTGAGCTGTGGGAGGGGGAGGGCTAATCGCAGCCGCCATCTGCCCCGTTGCCATGGGGACAGGCTCGACACAGTGCGGGGTGGACCCAGATAAGGGAGTGGGCCTGGAGCGGGTGGTGGGGACGCAGGGACGGAAGGGGAGTGGGGAGCCCCAGCAAAGGGGAGCCTGGGGCAGAGACAGAGGTGCAGGTGCTTGAGTGTCCCCGGGGAGGCAGGCCTGGGTCGGGAGGACGGAGGGCCCAGGCTAGGTGGCCACAGGGCAGCCAGGACAATCACTGGCCCCGGTTGCCCTGGGCCCAGCAGTGTGTCGCTGTCTGACTCCCCTTGTGGCCACCTGGGCAGGCCCTGATGACAGAGCCACCCCCACCTGCTAATTTCAGCCCAGCCCAGCCCAGCGCAGGGCATCAGTGAGGCAACCTACTGGCTCCACAGCAGCTAGGACAGTCTCTCCAGCCAGCACCCGTGTCCCCTGGCCAGCAGACGTCACCTGCGCCTGCAGAGGTACCCTGGACCCCTTCCCAGGATGGGGTGGGCAGCACGGCCAGAACGGTGAAGCCCAGAGCACGCCCTGCCCATGCTGTCCCTTCCTGCACACTCCCTGCTGGACGTCACACTGCATGTCCCAGCTGGCCAGCAGGGCAGGTCCTGCAGGGAGGGGACATGGCTGGCAGCTGTGCCAGTGCCCAACACAGAGGCAGTACCTGCCAGGGACCCAAACCCCGTCTGGGTCACCGGGAGGCAGTGCCACAGACTGATGGGCACCTTGGCCACTGGCTCTGACCCAGCCTTTGCTGCCAACAGCAGACATCTCCGGGGACATCGGGCACCGGGGTGACCCCCTGAGGGACTGCCTCGCCAGATGAGGGATGCCGGCTGAGCATCCTGCACCTTCGGGGCTGCCTCAGGAGGCCCAGGGCACTCGGCTCCTTGCTGGGCAGCGCCAGGTCAGACCTTGCTCGGAGGGGATGCTGAGAACAGTTCCCATGGCAGCCGAACCCAGGCCCCGCGGCCCCAGACACTTCCTGCCCTTCTCTTCCAGGGACTACAGCTTCACCCTAATCCAGCATGGAGAACAGGTGGAATAGAGAATAGAGAGCTTCCACATCACAGTTTGGTGGCGTTGAATGCAGTGGCCGTGTTGTGTGACCGTGACCATGGCCTCTCCTGGCGGCTCCCATGTCCCCATTCTACACTGGCCCCGCTTGCCGAGAATTCTGCCACTCTGCCTGCCGCGTCCGCATCTGAGTGGAGCTGTACAGCGTTACTGACACCACGGACTGACTTCTCTTAGGTGTGCTGGGGCGGGACCCAGGCCCTCCTGCACACCAGGCCAGTGCTCACCAGGAGGCCGCACCCCATTCTTGTCCTGCGGCGTCCGTTCACCACCCGAACTTTCCTTGCCGCTCCCACCTGCCCTCTTGCATGAACGTGTCCTCCAGGGCACAGTGGGTCACTGGGCCGCAGTGATGCAGGGCATGCAGACTCCTCCAGAGCCTGGAGGGGTGGGAACCAGGGCCTGTGAAAGGACTTGAAGACGTCCCTAGCTCTTGTCCCTGGGGGTCTGTGTGGAGGACTGGGGACAAGGTGGGACTCTTTTCGAGCTCTTGCTTGTTGTAACAAATTTTGAGTATGCAGAACATAACTTAGGCAGGCATAGTGGGGCATGTATGTAATCCTAGCACCCAAGAGGCTGAGGCAAGAGGATCTCTTTGAGTCTGAGTCCAGCCTGGACTACATAGGAGACCCTGTCTCAAAAAAAGTGCAAGGTCCTGAGTTCGATTCCTAGTACAAAAAACAAACAAATCCAAAAATCAAAAAATAGCCAGGTACTGTAATCCCAGTACTTGGGAGGCTGAGGGAGGAGGACCACTGTGAGTTTGAGGGCAACCTGAGCTACATAATGAGTTCAAGACCAGCCTGAACTACATAGCAAGACCCTGCCCCCCCCACAAATAATAAAATAAACGAAGAAGAAAAATATGAATTAGAATACCCATCAATCATGCACACATACCATGTCCTGCTCCCAGAGGCTGTGCTGGAGACAAGTTTACTGAGCATCTTAGCTGATATTTTGAGAAACTCTAATACACATATATGTATCTTTCCCATTTAAAAAATAGTTAGTGAAAAATATTTTTTGGTAATGAGCGGGTCCTGTATGTTGTTCATGCTGGGCTTGAACAGTAAAGTGATCCTCCTGCCTCAGGCTGTTGAGTAGCTGGACTGCTGCTGTGCCCTACTGTGCCCGCTTTGCTTTGTCTGATATATCCTGGACGGCGACCACCCCCTCGCCCTCAGCGGGACACACCGGGGTGGGCACACTCAGCTGGACTGTGCAGGATGGGCCAGCTAAGGGCCAGGTTCCGGCCGGAGGGAGAGATGGGGTCTGAAGTGGGCAGCTGTGCAGGGCTGGGTGGTCATCGCTAGGCCTCAGTTTCCCCTGTGCCACCTGAGGGGTCACGTCTGTGCGTCCGTGTGTGTAATATCAGCGTGCAGAACATATCCCGGGGCCGCATGGGCCGGGGGCAGCCTGCCCACGTCGGGCTCACAGGCCCTGTGACCACACTCGCTCCCTGGCTCCCATCCCGCCCCAGAGCGCCCCCTTCGCTTCCTTTGGGTCCCCTGGAAGCAGCTGTTAGGCCCCTGTGGGTGCCTCATCCTGCCCCACCCGAAGGACAGAAAATGTCTCCTCCTCCTCAGGCGGACTCAGCCGTCGTGGCCCAATGCACAGGTGACCCACTTGAGTGCAGGAGGGCGACGCTCACGAGACGCGGGGGACAGACTGAGCACCCAATGGCTTTGGTCGGAAGTTGGCTCAGCTCAGGTGCCATTCGCAGAGCCCAGGGTAGAGGAGGGGCCACGTCTTTCTAACACTTCCTCAACAAATGACCACGGACTTGGGTTTAACACGGACGTATTCTCCTGTAGCTCATCCCCTATTCCCCAGTGCAGGGTGCACGGAGGGGCTGATGAGGGGCCAGAGGTCAGAAATGGGGCCCAGAGGCTGAGACCAAGGTGTCCCCAGGGGAGGTTTCTTCTGAGGTCTCCGGGGGGGTGGTCTCCTGGCCTTGTCCAGGCTCTGTGGTCTGTGGCCCCAGAGGCTCCATGGCTCCTGCCCCTGCCCAATTCTGAAGGGCTCTCGAGGATCACCTGGGACAATGTCCTGTGGGGGTGAGGACACGGTTCCTCCTCTCCGGTTCCTGAGGACAGCAAGGGACAGAGGGTGTCAGGGGCCTCCTGTCTGGGAGGTGCAGTTTCCAGGTGGCCCTGGATGGGACGTGGTCTCCATGCTGTCCCCCTGGAGGGCAGACTGTGGGCGTAGAGCAGAGGAGACCTGGGGCCTGGGTGACTGGAGATGCTGGGAGGAGCCAGGGCCAGCACCTTGGTGTGGCCAGAGCTGGGGACAGCTGGTGGGGACCAAAACCAGCTCCATCTGCCTCCTGGGGACCCTGGGCTCCACCCTCCTCTCTGGGGAATGTGGGCGACCTCCCTCTCCCCTGGCTCAGGAGCGCCCCCAGCAGCCACCCCTCCCACAGCTGCGTCCCTGGTCCCAGCGCCGTGGTCACAGCACACGGTCCACGTGGAGGTGTCAGTCACCCTGCACATCACCCAGTGCATCCTCCCAGCCCTGGTTCCCTGGAGGACCCAGGACCTCAGGACATGGGAGAACCGCGGCCCCAGAGGGTGGTCCAGGACATAGAAAGACAGAGGGATGCGGGTCCAAGATCGGTTTAGCTGTTCTAGGAGAGATCTGATCGGTGACCTCTGCTGTGCCATCCCCACCCCAGGGCTGCTGGCCTGAGTCCTGGCCCTGGCGTCCTCCACTCCATGGGTTTGGCTTGGGCACAGCCTCTGCCCGGGGCCTGGGAACATGGGCTGTGGGCCCGCATGGCCAGGGCCACCTGCCCACCAACCACACTGTGCTGTCACAGACCCAAGCAGGAACCTGGCACCGCCAGCCACTTGAGCCCCCAGGCGCCGTGGTTACGCCTGCGGTCACCCAGCAGCCGGTCAGGAAACCCCCCGGGGTCGTGGGGGTCTGGGGTGGGAGCGAGTTGCAGCCATCTTCTCCAGATGCCCGCCACCGCTGCTGCCACCGCCCGCCTGGTGCCACCCAGGGGCGTCCTCTGCAGCGGAGCCCACCAGGGCCACCCCTCCGTCCTCCCGGGCCTGCGGCCACCATGCTTTCCTCCTTGGAACACAGCACCCAGCCCTCCCCACTCAGGTTCTCCAGCGTCCTCTGCTTGGTCCCCACTTCTCCAGGGCAGGCACGGTTACCGATGTCCAGATGTCATCCCCAGGTTGCCCAGCACAGGGTGGAGCCCCAGGGAGGAGAAAGCTTTGTCCTGCAGGGCTGCGGGAAGTGGGGCTGGTGTCCCAGAGACCCTGCAGCCACGGAGGGAGCCCGGGTTCCCACCCTGGGTTCAAACTGATATTTACTCGTGAAGTTAAGGGTTAACTGCGCTCATTGAGTGGCTGGCTGTGGCTGGCTGTGGCTGGCTGGCCGGCTGGCTTGGGGCAGCCTCCTGCCACCCACTCCTTTGCACTGATTATCGTGTGGCTTCCAGATGACCACCACTGTCCCTGCTACCACCAAACCACCATTGCTGTGGACCCCCTTGCTGTGACCAGCACTGTGGTCACCAGCACCAAACCGATGGCACCTGCTGCATGACGGGCAGAGAGTGGAGGCCGTGGGCTCCATGGTGAGTGACAGAGCCCCTGGCCTCACGGTCACAGCTGGCTGACGAGGAAATGCATCGTGAGGAAATGGAGTGAGAAGTTTTACTGCAGCCCAAAGTGGCAAAACTGCAACTCAGACAGTGCCATGGGGGCAGAGGAGACGCCAGGAGAGGTGGGCACGGCCCAGATGGGGACAAGGGGACGCTGCCCCTGTCCTGAGCTGGCAGAGGGCCCGGGCACAGTCTCAGAGGCAGCAGCGGGAGGCCCAGTGACACAGAGAGCGAGGTTGACACGAGACCCCAGGGGAGGAGGCCACTGCCGGGCTGGGGACAAAGCAGCAGCGAGCTCCTGAGCGAGGAGGAAAAGGGGCCATTCTGGGGCAGCGTGAGCTCTGCTTTGGGTGCAATGGGGACAGGGCGACAGGACCCAAGCTGTCCCTGATGGTGGGGCACCAAGGACAGGGGACAGCGCAGGGTGGGGACGGTCAGGCCCCAGCCGGCAGGAGCTGGCTGTGCTGGGGGAGCGAAGTCCCCAGCGTCCTGTGTTCTCAGCAGGGATAGGGGCCCCATCAGGGCCAGGCAGGGGCCTCTGGTCAGACTGACACTAAGCTGTGTGTACGTACGTGTGCATGTGAAAGGCAGAGGGAGAAAGGAGGGTTGCTAACATACAAGGAGTAATCGAAAGAGACCATGAATGTTTAAATTCATTACAGTCCCCTTGGCGTGGTGCTGCACACCTATAATCCCAGCACTCTGGAGGCTGAGGCAGGAGGATCACTGAGTTCGAGGCCAGCCTGGGTTACATAGCAAGAATGTGTCTCAAAAACATATTTATTACAGTGTAGGACACATTGTCACTCATCCCTCAGAACCCTCAGGGAGGGGCTGGCCGAGAGAGGGCTCCATGCCGTGCAGGGCTGAGGCCGGGAAGGAGAGGTTGCCTGAGGAGTGGCTGGCACTGCAGGCTGGAGAGCCCCTGGGTAGAGGGGGCGTGCGCATGGTGGCCCCGGTGAGGCTGTCCAGGTCCTCCAGGCAGAGGTCACCACCCCAAGGTGGTCACAGAACAGAGAGCCTTGGGACGGCTCAGGACCCAGGGGAAAGTGAGTCGTGCTGGGATGCGTCTGTGAATGAAGAGGGGATGCTGGGGGTCTAGAGAGCAGCCACAAAGACGGGGGCTGTGTGTGGGCCGGGGAGGCTGATGTCGGGGCCCATCCCCGGGCCACTGACACGCACGCTGCAGTGCACTGTGGGAGACTGTGTCCACTGCCACGCCGACACGGTCCCTGTCCTCGCCACTGTCTCCACCCACAAGCTAATAACACAGGCACCACCCAGTCACTACGTCACTGCCAGCGTCGGCACGACCTTCTCCCGGCCACCTGGAGCAGAGGGTCAGGGAGCTGGCAAGGGCTCAGCCAGGCGAAATCAAGGCTCCCAAGGCCGCCTGGTGGAGGAGCAAGGACCAGGCTGGGCTCCCAGGTGGATGGGAACCAACAGTGGGTCCCACTGCCACGGTCCCAGCCGCCTTCAGGCAGCCCCAAGGAGCGGGGGAGGGGGCCACCCCAGGCGACTGTGGGGGGATGCGGCCCAGGAGCCCCGAGCCCGAGACGCGTCTGGATTAAATGACGGGCTGGGGGCAGAGCCGGGCACCAGAAGTGAGCCGTGCAGCCACCGGGCAGGGTCCGCCCAGGGGTTGGACACAGGCTTGGGAGTGGAGGCCCCGGAGGAACAGGGCCCACAGCATCTGCCACTGTCGCTGGGAGACGCCGGCCTCCAGCAGCAGAGACAGGGACAGGGCTGTCCCCACGCTGGGCCTTGCCCCTCCCATTCCCACCCCTGTCAGCTTTCTGTCTGGAGCAGCGCACGGGAAACACCCCCAGTGATGGCTTCGTCAAAGTCCCTGAGGACGAGGGTGAGGAGGATGCATGGGCGGGGACCCTCCAGATGCAGGAGAAGAGTTCGCTCATTGCCTCTGGTGCAAACCCTGAGAGGTCCAGGCTCGAGGTTCTCGGGAGCCCTGGTGTCCTGAGCCTTTTTCTTTGACTAAGGGGGCCAGCAACAGGGCTGGGAGTCCGGGTCCAGAGAGCCCAACCCAGTCCACGTCACTCAGAAATGCCCTGTCCAGCGGGCCTGGTGGCATACGCCTTAATCCCAGCACTCTGGAGGCTGAGGCAAGAGAATCACTGTGAGCTCGAGGGCAGCCTGGGCTACAAAATGAGACCCCATGTTGTCTCAAAACAACAATAACAACAACATCAGCAAAAGAAGTGGCTGGTCCACGAGGAACATTCTGCCTGAGGCTGAGCTTGGTGCCAGCCTGGGGGATGCAGTCAGCAACCCCGGGGCTGGGGACAGAGAATGCCCAGGACCCAGGGATTTTCTGGACTGTTTGTCCTTCCACACCTCGTGACAGTGGCCACAGGCCAGCCATGGGCAGGACCACGCTGGCACCCTAGGGAAGCTGGGTCCGCCCACCAGGCAGGCCACCAGCTGCCGGCTGTGGCAAGGCTGAGTCGGGAAGAGGGGTGGAGGGGACGCTGTGCAAGAGGGGCACCAGGACGAGCACTGGACACACAGACTGGGTGACACTGCGGGTCGGGGTGGAGCCCTGGGCTGTGTCAGCCCCATCCACTCTGAGAATTTTCTGGCTCCTTGCCGGGGGACACCCTGCCCCCAGGTTGCCAAGTCCTCCATTGGTGCCACGTGGAAGCCCGGTTTGGAGCCACACCTGGTCTCCACGGTCACGGGCTCACCCTCCAGGCCCCTGGTCACCTGGGGCCACATCCTGGGCAACTGGGGACGGCCCTGTGGCCCAGAGCCCTGGGATCTTCAGCCTGGCCGCCTGGCCGGCAGCCACCCCCCCACTCCTGCCCGGAAAGCCACACCACTCGCCCGGTGTAAACCCACGTGGCCCTGTGTGCCTGCTGTCCTTCCTCTTGGGGTCTGTCCCAAACAGTCTTCCTATAGCGGCCCTTCCTCATCTGCTGGCCTTGCTGTGGCTCAGTTTCCTACTAATGCACTCATCTCATTTTCTGTGGCGCTGGGCTGGAACACAGACATCACCCACTCTCGGCACGGAGCACACCCAGCCCTGGAGGCGAAGTTAAACCAGAGAGGGCTGGGTCCTGTCCCTCCACAGAGCGGCTGTTCTATGTGGTTATCGCCAGCTCCCCGCAAACAGCCCTGCTGGCTCCTATCCTGGCTGCCCCCGCCCAGTGCAAGGACCCCAGGGAGGACTGCACCGCTGGCAGATGTCCACCGTGGGAAAGGACCAGCAGCTGCGTGTCCCCTCCTGTCCCTGGCCTCTCCCAGCCTCTAGGGATGGCCTATGGGGACCTGGCCTCCATGTCGCCTCCTCATGCCTGCTGGGAACCTGTCTTGAGGTGGCTCCCACAGAAACCTGGCACAGGGTGCTCTCCCTGGGTCCTGACAGTGAGGAGATCACTGTCCCTAGGAGCTATGAGGGTAGGGGTTCGGCTGTCCTCTGTCCCCACCCTGGTCTGGGGCTCCTGAGGCGTGGTCCCCTGCTGGCCACTGACGCTGACATGAGAAGCAGGGCTGAGGGCCACGGTGGCCACTCAGGGGCCCAGGGGAGGCAGCTGCCCCTCCCACCACAAGCCCCCTTCCCTCACGTTGAGGACGGGGCAGGACCTGTCCCCAGGGCCAAGTAGCCACCTGCTGGGAAAGAACAGGGCTGCAAATCCCTTAGGCTCTGACCTGTGCCTCAGTTTCCTCACCTGGAGTGTGGGAATGACAAGGAGCAGCCCACAGGGTGGGAGGGATGGTGGCAGGAGAGGGGGTCTCCCCTGGGGCCTGAGCCTGGCTTTGGGGGAGCAGGGAGGTCATATGCACTAAGCTCCCGGGTGCCCTGGGGGGAGCCCAGTTCCTCTGTGCCTCCGTTTCCCCAGCTAGGAAATGGGCCAATGACGCAGCTGCAGTTCACCAGTCAGGGCCCTGGCAGCCAAGAGGTGACACTCAAGCCAGGTGGCAGGTAGGGGTGAGAGGACCACGTGGGGGCCGCCCGAGGGACAGTGAGGTTGGGGACACTAGGAAGGGCAGCACCAGGAGGGCGAGGCCGGGGGGACTCCCTGCCCCTGACTCTCCAGGACCAGGCTGGTGCCCCAGGGGGTCAGAGAGGGAGCCCAGGGGACCTGACACCCGGCCCCAGGGTGCTGGGCAGAGACGCAGGTGACCAAGACGGTGCCCACCTGGAGGTGGGTCCCAAACCGCCTCAGCCGGACGGCTGGGCACCCGGGCAGCACCCTCCCCTCCCAGGACCCCTCTTCCTGAGCCCCCAGAGGAGCAGGGCGGCCAGTGGCTCCCGGTGCAGCCCGGCCAGTGGCACAGGCCTTATCACGCCGCCATCCAGGCCACCTGGGCAAACCAGTTCAACCGGAAACCAGATACGCCCTCATGGTCCCACCCCTCCCCCTGGGGGGTCTCCTGCCCCCAGGCCAGGGGCCCTGGGGTCTCCTATTCAAGAGAGGCAGGGCCGAGATATGACCCAGGGATGTCCCTGTCCCATCGCAGCTGGTTGCAGCCAGGCCAGGGAGGGGACAGTGGCAGGCGAGTCCTTCAGAGCCCAGCAGCTGCCCAGGAAGCCCTGAGACCCATCTGTTGGCTCACAGAGAGTGTGGAAGCCAAGGGAGCCCTTTCTTCATCTGTGGTCCTGGGTCCTCATCCGGCCCACAGGGGACAAATGTCACCATTCTCCCTCTTGAGACAGACAAGGAGGTGAAGGTTCGGAGAGGCTAGGCCAGCTGCCCAAGGTCACACAGCATGGACCAGCCTGGTGGGACTGGAACTCTGCTCTTGGCCATGTGGCCGTCCTGCCCCCTTGTCCTGTGCGCTCCTCTGAAAGATTAGTCCTTAGGGTGGATCCCCGAGTCAAAGCCACTGCGGGATTTTGAATGTAATTAATATTTTTCTTGTTTTTTGAGACAAGGTCTCACTACGTAGCCTAGGCTGGCCTTGAACTTGCAATGGTCCTCCTGCCTTGGCCTCCTTGGCGCTGGGATTACAGTCACAGCCTGTCTGACGTGGCTCCTGGTGTGATTAATATTGACAGAGCACACTTGGGAAGGTGCCCAGGGTGAGCACACTGTCCTGTGGCAACGTCCTGTGATTGTGTGTGCCTGGGGGCAGCCTGCCTCAGCCTCCGGCCTCTGCATTGGGTCCTACCACTCTGCACAGCAGGAGAGGGTGCCCCTGCTGGCTCCTCGGTTCTGGTTTGGGGGACCTTCGCTCAGGGAACAGGTGCCCCCAAAGAGCCCCCTTCTGTGCAGGGCTCTGAGCACCCGAGTTCCAGCCAGCCTGCAGCCCTACTCCCTGCCCCCACCCTTCTGCCGGGCAACCTCCCTGCCCAGCCTAGCCGCCAAGTGCACAAGGAGGGCAGAGGAGGCTGTGGGCCATGCAGGCAGGGGCCAGGTCCCTGCCTGTATGGCCCACAGTGTGGACAGAGACCCCTGCGTGGCCCCGGGGAGAGGGCTGTGGGCTGTCACTGGGGTCCCCAAAGGAGCCCCTGCCTCTAGCAGGCAAAGCCAGCCTCCAGGCGGGGCCCAGCCCGCTGCTGCAGGGAGCAGGTCCAGGGCACCAAGGCGGCCACCACGTGCCGTGCCGCCTCGCTGGGGGGAGCGGGCTATCCCCACCCCAGGTCAGCTGCCGGGGGCCATCTGCATGACAAAGGCACGGACTGGTGGGCGCAGGAGCTGGGCCCGCAGCTGCCCGCTAAGCCTCGCCCGGCCGGCGGCACGAGAGCCCAGCTCAGCTGTGTTTGCTGGGGCGCCGCGCAGGGTGGGGGACAAAGGGCTGGCCCGTGACCCCACAGGTGGTGGGGGGAGGGGAAGACGCACTGGGAGGGAGTGAGGGGCGGCGGGCCTGAGCCCCAGGGTCCCGGGTGTCTCCTCTCCGCCCGCGCCTGGATGCAGCTCCTGTGTCCCCAGCTCTAGGTCCCGGTGCCGGTGCCATGGGACAGTTCACGGCCCTGGCCCCGCCCCAGCCTCCCTCCCTGTGCCTGCCCAGCCAGCAATGGCTCCGCCTGGACCAGTGCTGAAGCCCAGCAGCCCCCTTCCCTGCTCTCAGCCTGCTCTGTAGTCCAGTGGTCCATTCTCTGGCAGTAGACAAGCCTTTGGATTTTTCCATTTACTCATTTATTCATTCATTCAGGATCTCGCTGTATAGTTTAGGCTGCCACCAAACTCATGGCAATTCTCCTGCTTCAGCCTCCCAAGTACTGGGACACAGGTGTGCGTCACCACACCCACCCGGAGCAGCCTGCTAGAAGCAGAGCCAGAGCTCCCTCAACTCCGTGCCCGTCTCAGAGTGGAGCCAGGCCCTCACAGCTGGCACAAGCCTCTCCCTGACACTCCTAGTCCAGTCCCCACCTCCCCGAAGACCCAGCCCCAACCCTCCCCAGGGTCCCACAGCCACAGGGCCTTTGCACGGCTCTGGGAGCCGCTTTCCCCCTTGTGTGTGAACTCATACCCTCATTTGCATCAGCTTCTGCTCTCGCCAAGCCCTCCTTGGCCTTGATCCCAAAACTCAACCTCTTCCTCTTGCCTTGTTCCCAGCTGTTTTTCTCCTTGGTGCTCTGGCTGCTTGACCTTTGCATGCGTGTGGCTCGCTCATTTTAGTCCCCCGTGGACTCAGCAGACCATGGCCAACTTCGCAGCCCCCAGACCCAGCCTGTGGCCCAGCGGGTGATCGGTAAGGATCTGTGGCCAGATGAATGAATACATTAAATCATTCACTCCTCCACGCAAGGCTGCAACAGGCATGGCCACCTCCCCGTCACAGGTGACCACAGCCAGGCCCAGAGACTGCACGCAACTTGCCCCGGAGCCCACAGCGAGCGATCATGGGGTGTGGGATTTGAACCCAGGCCGTCTCGTCCTCATAGCAAAGCTGGCTCAAAGCTTCCTGATTTAAAAGTGCCCACAGTGACTCGGTTTCTTTCTGGAACTTCAAGCCACACAAAGCAGTTTGAGGCTAACACCCTCATGGCGGCCTGTGGTTCTGACCTCACGAGGACGTAGTCTTAGTTGCTCTGTAGGCTGAGGCAGGAGGTTGCTGTAGTCCCTGCAGGCTGGAACTCTGTGGCTCTCCAGCCTCTGCGCCCTCGGCTCGCTGTCCCTCCGCCTGGAACGCTTGCCCACTGTCCTAGGCTGTCACCGAGGAAGCCAGCCCTGTCCACGCTGGCCAATGCCCGAACTTGGACTTGTGAGGGAAGCATGTGCTGCCCATGTGTCCAGGAGTGAGCACAGGCAGCAGGTGGGCGCCGGCCCAGTGTGGGCTGGGGTCACTGTGTCCCCTTGAGACGGTGACGCTGTGGCCGAGTGTGACAGGCAGCTGGTCCTCTGCGGCCAGGGCAGCTCCCAGTGGCTCAGGGTGGTGGCGACCGGGTCCCCGCTGACCGGGCCAGAGGCATAGGTATGGGCAGGTGGGCAGCTGCCCCCAGGGGCCATGGCAGGGACCTGGTCCTACCTCTTGTGCTCTGGGCCCAAGGGAGAGGGGGCAGCCTGGGTGGTCACCCCAGCTGTGACTGCCTCACAGACACCCTCTTCCCCTGGTGTCCCTTGCTGGCCAGCATCCTCACCCATCTCCTGGTAGTGCCACGTTGTGTGCTCCTATGCTGAAATGGACGCATGGGAGGGCAGGGACCTTCTGTGGTCACCACCCTGAGCCACAGGACCCAACATGTTCCTCTAACACAAGCCTGGCTCTGCAAGTGTTTGTTGACTGAACAAGTGACCTAGACATGAGGGGGAAAGTGGAGAAGGTAGCTGTGCCCCTCCCTGGCCAGGTGAGGGCTGCCTGCCTGGCTCTGCTTTCCCTGTCCCAGCCACTGGCTCTGCCCCCAGCCTGGCACTGAGGATTGAAACCAGGGCCTTCACACCGGGCTACATCCCAAGCCTTTTATTTTCTTATTTTGAGACTGGGTCTTGCTAAGTTGCTAAGTTGCCCAGGCTGGGCTCAAACTTGTGGTCCTCCTGCCTTAGTCTCTCAAGTGTTGGGGTTACAGCATCTGGAGGGGCTTCCAGCACCCCCTGCCCGGGCTGCTGTGACACTGCAGTCCATGCAGCAGGATGGTGCCCACCAGCCTGCACATGGGTAAACCAAGGCTCCTGGGAGACCCCGTTTCCTGAGACTCACTGTCTAGGCCTCCGCAGTCCTGGCCTAGAGGAGGGCTTGGCTATCTGGGGTGGGGGGCATGTTCTCCTCTGATGGGCAGGGACTTGTCCCTGGGCACAGTGGTAGCAGGATCAGCCTACAAGAATCAGCCTGGGAGAAAGACACAGGGGTGCATGTCTGTGATCCCAGCATGATGGGAGGCTGAGGCAGGAGGGTGCAAGTTCATGCCTAGGGAACTTAACCCCTTAGCAAGACTCTGTCTCAAAATACAAAATGAAATCAAGCTGGGGATGTAGCTCAGTGCAAAGGTCCTGGGTTCAATCCCCAGTGCCACAAAAGAGAGAGAGACAGAGAGAGATGGGCCTCACTGTCACCCAAAGGCTGGGTGTGCACACGGGGTCTGCAGGGGGCACAGGCAGGGGCAGCCTCAGCCTCCCTGTGTGCTGAGACCAGCAGGGTCCCTGTGCCCTGTGTGACAGTGGGTCGTGGCCCCGGGTCTCCGTCAGTGGTACCGCCAGTGTGTTTCTGGGCCCGCAGGGGCCTCCTTGCCTGGGAGCCCCTTCAGACCGGACCGGCCGGGAGCCCACACGAGTGCCTTTGTCCCTTTCTGAAATGACAAGAGACACACAAAAGGGCTTTTAATTAAATCAAAGGAGGGGGAAATGGGCCAGCCGGGGCTGCTATTATGTTACCAAATGCGAAAATGAAAACTTTTTTTAAAGCTCTGGTATTAATTTGAGATTATTCAGATAGTTAATTAAAAGTGCCGCATGTGTTAAATATTATTTCAACAGAGATTAGCATCGGCCCTGTAACACGATCCCCGTGTGTGGGGCTTTATGTAAATGTAGTGCTGGGGGCGGGGCCGCAGCGGTGGCCCTGATGCCCTGGTGGCCGATGGGCACTGTGGCTCCCAGCTCCGTGCCATTCGCAGGGCCGGGGACAGTGGCCATGCTCCTGCGGGGCCCAGCTCAGTGGCTGCTGGGACGTTGGCGGCCTGTGTTGGACAGGGCGGCTCCACACCCTGGCACACGATGTCCCTGCACACCCCTGTCACGCATGGCGCTGCCCAGGGTGGCCCACGCATGTGTGAGCAATGTCGCTTTCAATGGCTTCATAACAGACCGCCTTGAAGGATGCCATAGGGACAGAGTGGGTGGCTCCATCCTGCAGGCACAGAACACGAGCCACAGTGCGAGCCCGAGGGGTAGCTGAAGCTTTTCCATAGCCAAACATTAAAAACATCTTTTTTGAGACTGGGTCCCACTGTATAGCTGGCTTCAAACTCAAGGTCCTCCTCCTGCCTCAGCCTCCCTAATGCTGGGATCACAGGTGTGCGGCACCACGCTGGGCTAGGACCACACATTTTAAAAACAAAGAGAAGCTGGGTGTGGTGGTGCACATCCTGTAACCCCAGCACTCTGGGAGGCTGAGGCAGGAGAATGGTTAATTCAAGGCCAGCCTGGACAATTTTGCAACTTAATGAGACCCTGTCTCAAATATAAACAAACAAACAAACAAATAAAGTGAAATTATTTTTCACATTTTACTTAAGCCAGTATATTCAGGATATTGTCATATCCACATGTGACCAATGTAAAAATGATCAAGCCAGGTGCGCTGGTACATGCCTGAAAAGTCCCGGGACTCTGGAAGGGAGAAGCAGGAAGACTTCAAGTTCAAGCCCAACCTGGGCAGTTCAGCAAGGGTCTGCAAGACCCTGTCTTAAAATAAAAAAAGGAAAAGGGCTGGGGATGCAGCTCACCGCGAAGGCCCTGGGTTCAATCCCCAGCACTGGAAAAATCTCTCCGCGGTGCTGTAGAATCCTTTTCTCAGCCAGGCTTTAAAGCCAGTGCGTCTCAGGTCCCAGAGTGTCCCGGAGCTGACGGTCACACCACCAGGGCCGAGGGCCCAGGAGGGGACCCCGCGGGCTCCGGCTGGGGCACGTGCTGCCGGACGTGAGGCTTGGGGCTCAGAGACCCCCGCGCAGGTCCAGTCTTCCTGGCCGCCTGCGCGCGCCACAGCGGGGCCGCATCTGCTGTCGCGCGTGCCCAGGGCCTGGGCCGCTGCTGCCCTCTGTCGGCGCAGGGTGGCAGCGCAGCGCTCCCTGCCCCTGCCCTGCCCCACCGCGTTGTCACAGCCTGGACCTGCCCGGGGAGGCGGGGTATAGGGGCTGGGGTGGGGTGGGTGCTGGAGCTGGGAGCCGCCAGGAAGGGAGCGCACTTCGCCAGCCCCACCCACCAGGACCAATCCTGGCCCTGCCCATCTTGTCCTGATCCTGGGGCAGGTGACAGCCACTCTGAACCTCAGAGTTGCTCAGCTGTAAGCTGGGAGTGATGATGGTGGGGTCCTGAGGAGCTAAGTAGAAAGGTGACTCGGTTTGTAGCCTTGCCCTAGTACCTGTGAGCATCCAGGACACGACCCCAGGGCCTTTGCACCTGGTGCCCCACCTTGAGCCCCCCCGCCCAGCTCCTCTTGCAGGTCTCCACATGGGACCCGATCCTGCGCGTTAGGGTTCTAGCCTCCTCTGTGCTGCCCCTGAACAGGTGTCCCCTAGGGCAGGGCCTGCTGTCCTATCTGTTTTCTCCTACCTCACACAGTGAGGGTCCCAAGCAGGGCCCTGAGCAGAGTGTGTTGACTGAAGAATAAAAATGTGGAGGCTGGGATGGCTTGTGGTTCTTTCTGCAGGGAATGTCCACTGCCCTCCACCCCTGCCTCATGCCCAGGGTCTCCTCTGAGAAATGGGCTCTGGTTCTCAGCAGTGTTATTCATAGTCACCCCAGGATGGAAGCACTGCAGATCTGTGTGGGCTGGTGGTTCGAGAAGCTGACAGCAGCATGTGTACATGGCAGAATATTACACAGACACGAACAAGATGCACTGCAGGTGTCCAGGACAGGGAGAGTTCTTGTGGCAGCAGCCGCATGTGGAAAGTCCTGCTCCCAAGGCTGAGGGCTGGGAGCCATGGTTTGGCATCCTGGGAGAAGCAAGGCCAGGATGGGGTGGGGTCCAGGTGATAGGGCGGGGCATGGCTGCCCTGTGCTTGGCCTCAGTGGGGCTGATCGCTGTGTGTCTTCCAGAATCAGAAGGATTGGTCTAACAGGACAATTTTTACTGTATTTAAAAAACAACAACTTAAAAAAAACCCAGTCACAGAGTTGGGGACTCTCAAAATCATGGAGTGACTCAGGCCCACTGGTTTGGGGGAAGGAAATGAGAAGAGGCTGCTGGTAAGAGCCCTGGTGGTGTCCTCACCTGCCCAAGGAGGTCACTTCTATGGCCCATCCAGTGGACCATGTTGGAGACTGAGCAAGGTCTTGGGCTGGGCTTCCTCATGGAGCCGGGAAAGAGCAGAAGGGAGGATAGAGCCAGGGATGAGGGTGGGGTGAACTTAGTGGCCACTTGTGTCACTTTCTGCTTTGTCCCTGCCCTGCCACTGGCTGTGCTTGGCTGATATTGCTAGTGGCAGGCACGGAGAGCTCTGTGCACTCTTTGTGTGTTTATAGTGTGTGTGTGTGTGTGTGTGTGTGTGTGTGTGTGTGTGTGTGCACTGAGGCTCAAATCTAGGGCCTTCACACTGAGCTACATCTCCAGCCCCACACTTTTAAAAAAAATTTTGAGACAGGGTCTCACTAAGTCACTAAGTTGTTCAAACTGGGCTGGAACTTTCGATCCTCCTGCCTCAGCCTCCCAGAGTGCTGGGCTTCGGGTGGGCGCCCCCACGTGGGCCGGGCCAATCCACGGTTTAGCAGACTCACAGCTGTGGATTCAGCCTCACAGCTACCCCAGGATATTTCCACCTTAGAAGGAACCACACCCTCTCTCTGTCTCCTCTTTCCCCTCGGCCCCCCCTGGTGGCTCCCTCACCAGGCATCCGGGGCGGCTTCTTTCCTTCCCCAGCGTCTCCTGCCTTCCCATAGTGCAGTCACCCCTGGCCTCACCACTGCTGGTTCATTCTGCTCCAGCACAGAGAGGGTGAGCCACCTCCTCCAGACCTCGTTGGCTCCCAGTGCAGTCTGTGCTGTTCACAGAGAGCCTGTGGTGCTTGCTGTGGGGTCCAGGTGCCTCACCCTGTCAGGACTGATGGAGACCCGGCAGGCAGGAAACAAGGAGGTGCCCACAGGCCTCACTACCGCACATTCCTGTCCCAGGCTCACCTTTGACTTGCGGGTAATCTGTCGATTATCTCTTGGAACAGAATCAAAACACGCACTGAAAGGCCAACCTGCCCTTGCCCTCCACAGCCCTTCCCAGTCCTCTTAGTGGCAGCTCTGGTATCACATTGGAGTTCATCCTTGCGTGCCTTTCTCTACACAGTTAAACACAGGGGCCACATCCTCAGAGTACACATGGTCCTGCTGTGTGGGGCTTCCTTTCTGTCTAAAAGGTATCATTCTGCTGGGGTCCTCTGTGACCTCACGCTCACATATTTTCAGGGTTTATTCACGGCACACATGGTGTTCATTCTTTTTACCCGTCATGGCAGATTCCAGTCTGTGCTCACATGTGGCAGTGTCATGGGTGTGCACGTCACCCTGATGAGCACAGGGTTTGTTCTCCCTGTTTCAGACACAGCAGCCACCAGCGTCCCTGTTCCTCCTCTGTGCACTGTGAGTGTTTGAAGGAAGCTGGGCAGCCAGGCATCTTCAGCCTAACGGAGGAAGCAGCTGGTGCTCCTCACCAACACTCGATAGGATCCAGCTTTGGCATCTTTACCAGGTCAGTGAACACAAGGCGGCTCCTCTTGGAGCTTTCCTGTGGGAAGGTGGAGCGCAGAGCACACTGTGCCGGGCGCCACATGTCCCTCGGGAGGTGGTGTGGAGGGACCTGGGGTGGGGAGAAGAGGCCCAGGGACAGGGACAGAGCAGGTCGCCATGCTGACACTGTGTGCTTGCATCTTGCTCTGCCCTGCCAGGGTACAAATGCGCCTTCAGCCCGATGCCAGCGTTGGACAAGCCACCTCCCTCTGGGGCTCCTGCCTCACCCTGGATGGTGGGGGACCAGCACAAGCCTGCTCCAGGCCTGGGGCTGAGGTGACACAGGAGGCAGCCAGGGCTGCGGCCAGGACGCCAGGACACCTGGGGATGTAGCAGACCAAATGAGGGTGGGCTGGAGAGGGAGGTAGGGTCGCAGGGAGGGCTGGGTGGGGAGGAAACAGGGAGGGAGGCCCCGCATGACTGTTTTGCTGTGCACCTGAGCTCTGCCCTGAAGCCTGAGCCCTCAGCGATGACGTGAGACAGTGCTCTCAGCGTCCCAGCCCGGGCTCCCATCCCCTCTCCCCATCCTGGAGCCCCGCTCTTGGTGGCTCCTGAGGGCCCAACCCTGCCAGCCACTTCATGGCATGACCACGAATGAAGGTGTTAGTCATATCTTCAGTGGGGAAGAGCAAGGGCGAACCAGGTGGGTAGGTGCTCACTGAAGTCCACATTGGCTGCCAGCTCGTGCAAAGGCCCGGGGGCAGGAGGAGGGGACTAGGAGGGGGCTGGGCAAGGGCAGGACAAGCTGGGAGGGGTTTCAGCTTGGAGAGGGGAAGCTACAGATTGGAACTGGGTCCCCCCACATCCTGCTGCTTGCAGAGGGGACACAGGGGCTGGGCTGAGGGGGACCCGGGGCAGAGGAGACTGCAAGGATCTGAGCAGCAGATGCACAGGTCGAGGTCTGAAGGTGCAGAGAGGACTGGGGGTTGGGTGAGGCTCTGGGACAGAGGGGCCACATCCTGCTGCGGCCACCAGCTCTCAGGGGAAACTGAGGCACAGAGAAGCAGCTCAAGGTCTTGGTCTCCAAGTGCCCCAATGGTACTTTGATGTACAACACTTTCCTTTTTCTTCCCTTCTTCCTTCCCTCCCTCCCTCCTTTTTTCCCTTCTTTCTCTTTCTTTCCATGCTGGGACAGAACTGAGCCCCCCCGGCCCTGAACCTGCCAATCAAAAGTGCTGCCCAGAGCTAGACATGGTGGCACATGACTGGATTTCTAGCACTCCGAGAGGCTGAAGCAGGAGCATTGCAAGTTCGAGTCCAGCCTGGGCAACTTAGTGAGATCCGTCTCAAAATAACAAAAGCTCTTTTTTTTTTTTTTGGTACTGGGGATCGAACTCGGGTCCTTGTGCTTGTGCAGCAGGCAGCGGAACCACTGAGCTAAATCCCCGGCCCAACAAAAGCTCTTTTCATAGCTGAGAATGTAGCTCAGTGCAAAGGTCTTGGGTCCAGTCTCCACCCCCCCACCCTAAATAAAAAAACTTAAACAACAAAAATAAAAGTGGCAGCAGCCAGCCTGGCCCACTCACCTGGGAGGGTGGGTGTGTGGCAGAGCCAGTGCAGGGCCCCGGGGTGCAACTGGGAGGCTGAGACAGACTGGCGCTGATCCTCTGAGCCTGCCGGGTGGCTGTGTGGGGTCAGGGTCCCCTGTGTCTGGGGGAAGAGGGACACGGGGCCATGCAATGGATCCCAGGTAACAGCCTCTGGGAGTCCCTCCTGACCCGGGCGGCCCAGGCTGGCAGGAGGCGGTGCCGACCCGCAGAGCCCCAGCCCCACAGGGCTCCGGTGTGGCAGGATCCAGGGCCTCAGGAGGTCGGCTGGAGTCGTCCTGTCCACCTCTGCCTGTTTCTTGGGGTGATGTCCTCCTCCCTCCTGTCCACGTTGATTCCTTCATGCTAATGACGGCTGCAATGGCTGTGAGTTCGCACCCACCTGATCCACAACCTGACCGGAAGGGAGCACCTTGGTCCCCGTGGTTCCAGCTGTGAACACGGCGACCCACAGGGGCTGCCACGCACACTGAGAAGCAGGAACGACATGGGTCACTGTGCAGGTGCAGGGTCGGGGTGACCACGTGCGGGGCTGGGGACACCCCCTCTGGGGTGGTTGTGGGCTCTGCTCCTTCAAGTCCAGCTCTGGTCCCAGGGAGAGTGGGGACACCGGGGTCTGCAACCACAGAGCCCCAGGCCACAGCGCTGCCTGGGCTGCAGTCACCATGGTGATGGAGTGGGAAGGGCAAGGCTCCGAGTCACCCCAGGACCCCGGGGCCTCTGCCCAGCTCGGTGGCCTCAGTGTCCCCACCCGAGATGTGGGGAGCCCTGCCAGCCGTCCTCGCTTCCGGACCACCCGGAGATTCTTATCTGGCTATCAGTGGTGCCCATGGGGGTGACAGCTGTCCCTTCTTCTCACACCTGACTGGTCCTATCCTCACCAGCTCTGCCTGGGGCCCTGAGCAGCTGCATCCTTCGAACCCCTGATCCAGCCACTGGGGCACATGGGAGGGGAGCGCTGGAGGCCTGAGCATGCGGGGGCCCGGCCAGGTGGCACCAGGCGAGGAGGGTGTAGGGAGTGCGGGTACGGAGAAGGTGGTATTGCCCCACCATCGCCAGATCCGCTTGTGATTAGGAAGTGCATTGCTCCATCCCACACCACAGCCGTTACACAATAGTCCTGCCTGTTGCCAGCCGTGCCCACAGCCACTCGGGGCACCGAGGACCATGTTGAGGTCTCCAGCCCTGCTCTCTCCCCCAGGCCTTCCACTTCCATGGAACGCAGGACCCCTCCGCGCAGGCCACAGCCACATTGAGCTGAGAATGTGCCCTGGTGCCCAGGCCCACAGAGGGGCAACTCTTCCATGCCTCCTGGGCACCTCGCTCCTTGGCCAGGGCCAGCCAGGATTACTGGGAGATCTGCCCCACCCTGTCACCTCCTCCCTGTCCTCGGCTCAGACCCTGCCAGACTCCATGTACACCACACCGCACAGGACCTGGCTCAGGGACCTTCTGGGTCACAGCTTCCCTGAGGTCCTCCACAAACATGGTGAAGCAGAAACTTGAGTCAAAGATGGCAACACAAGGTGGGGAGGTGCTAGTGGTGTGAATACGAAGGCAGCAAGAAGGCTGGGACAGTAGGAGAGGTACTGTCACAATGGCATGGAAGTGAGTGATGACGGTGGTGACATCAGGGAGGGAAGGGGGTGAAGATGGTGATGGAAGGAAGAAGGTCAGGCCGGAGGTGAGGTCAGGATGGGGAGGTGAGGTCAGGCCGGAGGTGAGTTCTGGATCGAGGGCCCTTTTGCTATTGGTGCAGTCCATGACATTGTGGTTCTTGTGTGTCGTGATGAACTTGGCGGTGCCAGTTGGGCACAAGGTGTACACAGGCTGGGATGGAGCCCTGCTGGAGGGGGGAATCTTGGTTCAGGGAACGTGGTGAGCTAAGGCGCTGCCCTTGTCTATGGCTGAGCATTTTGGGGCCTCCCCTGGGCTCTGACCCTCCAAAAGTGTGGCCCTTCCTGTCTTCTAGGTCCCAGCCAGGAGCCTTGTAGGTCCCCTTGGAAATTTAGGAAAGGTGTCAATGTAGCCAGGAGATAGAGCCCTCGCCGGGGCTGCTCCCATAGCGAGGGGAGCTGGAGCCCACAGGGACCTGGGCCCAGGGAGGGGTGACAGCCTTACCCCTCTCTGTCCACTCCCTGTTGTGCCCAGGCTGGGGCCCAGCTCAAGGGAGCTGCACCTGGGAGCCTGGCTGTCGGGGGTGAGAGGGGACAGAGGAAGTGGCCGTGCACATGCTGTGGAGCTTCCCTCGGGCCCAGGCCACCTCTAGGGCCCTTGTGCTATAACAAGCAGCGTGGTGCTGGGCACAGGTGTCCTCGTCCCTGGGGGCTCGATGGGGGTGCCCTGGGGGGCACGGTGGCCTGGCAGAGCTGGCCACCTGCTAGGCCTGTGCGGAGGCTGAGCCTTAGCAGTGTCTCTGGGGGTGAGGCGTGGGCCAGGCCTGGCCTAGCACCCTAGCCCCAGGCCAGTGGGGCTCCCGGAGCCTTTATCTGGGGGCCCAGCTGTGGCCACGGGAAGTGGCCGTTTGGGCAGCAGTGTCCCATGGGGCCGTGACAAAGTGAGGCCGGCATGAGGGATTGAGCAACAGCCCACGTAGGAGGGCAGGGCCATGTGACCTGGGAGCTGGGCCTGGGTGGAGGAGGGTGTGGGGTCCAGGCTGCCCTCCCACTGGCCAGCAATGGCTCACTATTATCAGCGTCACATGAATTACTCTTTCTAATCAGGTGGGCACAGCAGGGACTGGAGGCAGAGCTGTGACCTCATCCCTGGGGGGCGCAGGCTCCACCTGCTATACCCTTGCCCGCTCGGCCAGCACCGCCTCACCTTGTCCAGGTGGCCCCCAGCAGGAGGCCTCCCCTCACCCCAGTGGGCAGCAGAGCACACGAGGCTAAACTAGGAGCTGGGAGGCTGGCACCTGGGAATGCTGACCCCATGTGGATGCTGCCGGGGCAGAGGACAAGAACCTGGATGCTGCTGGTGCCAGGGCGAGCTCACCTGGCCGAGGGCCCAGGTGCTGGCATGCCCTTCTAGCACGGGTGATGACCCCACCTCCTGTTCCCAGGTCCTGGAGAAGGTTGCCCAACCTACGTAATACACCAGCGTGCACTGGACCCTCCCATGGTGACACAGGATGGGGGATCTGCCCTCCTGTGCACACAGACGTGGGGATACATGCACAGGGTACAGGACAGCAGGGCCATAGGCAGGGAGAGAAGCTGCCCCTTCCCCTCGCTCGCGCAGGGCTCCCTCGTGTTATCTGCAGAAACTGTATTAACCTGGAAGGCTGTTCCCATTCCCATCAGTCCAATTCCAGCGATTCCAGCCTTATCTCCCACTGGTGCATTAGCCCCGGGGCTGCCCACCACCCCACCATGGCTGGCCCCAGCCCCAGCCTGACTTTTCTTGTGGGCAGGGGCAGGGTGGGGCACTGTGCCCTACTCCGCAAGCAGTAATATGAGGATGCCCCCAAGGTGCTGGGACAGAGGTCCTGGGACCATAGGACCTGGGTTCCAATTGCACCCCTGCCTGAGGCACTGAGGTGCAACCTCTGAGACCCCACCTAAGGGTGGACAGGCCCCGCCTGCGAGTCTCTGTGGACGGTGGGCCCAAGTGTCACCCTGAGGTGGGGGAGCCGGGAGGGGACACATATGCCTGCCTGGCAGCCCCAGCTGGAACCTGCCGCTCCCACCCCCGCCCCCCACCCAGGCTGCGCTCCACCCTCGAGGCTGCGCACCCTGGCCAACCCCAGGAATGGGCACTCCGGGTTCTGCTGATGCCAGGCACAATAGGGGCCTCTCCTGGGACAGTCCCAGTGTGTTCTCAGGCACAGTGAGCTGGTCTTGCTGCCTGCCGCGGGGCCTGGGGCTGCTGGGGTCCCACGCTGGCTGCCCTCTCTGAGCACAGGTGTGGGGGTTCCTGCTCTTCTGTGTGCCTCTCCTGAAGCCACCCTCTTTCTGGAGCTTCAGATGGGACTGGGAGGTGGGGGGCTCTCAGGCCTTAGAGAGATGGCTGGGGAGCCAGGCAGGCTGCACTGCTCCTCATGGGCTCTGAGTCTGCCTGTCGCAGAGGGGCGACAGGTGCTGGCCTGCTCCAAGCTGCAGGGAATGGCACAGCCAGCCCTGTGCCCGGGAAAGTCCCTGCCTTAGAACAACCCTATGCAGCAGCTGTTGCTCTTCTTCCCATTTTATGGCAGGGACACTGAGGCACAGGGCTCGGGGACTCACCCAGGGTCATGTGTTTCATGCAGGGCAGGACCTGCAGCCAGGCCCAGGGTGACTCGGTCCCTGTTTGCAAGGACCCTGAGAAGGGCTGGGAGGAGAGCCTGGCCTCAAGCCCCGTGGTGAGAGAGGCACTGGATTCAGACCCAACTCCACCCAGCAATGGACAGGTGTGGGCAGAGGGCCCTGGTGGGGACAGACTGGCTCTAGCCCCCATGGCACTGCAGTGGCACTGCCTTTCCGGGGGGCTAGCTTGCTGGGCCAGGTGGGGTGAGTCAGAGGGGCACAGCACCTGGTACACAGTGAGTCCACCTGGGCAGTGGCAGAGGGGTCCCAGCTTGGCCATGGGGGGACGAGCTGTGCTGGCCCTGGCCACCTGCAGCAGTAGCAAGCGCAGTGGTGGCACATGCAGGACACACCCTGCTCCTCCAGGCTCACTCCAGCGGGCACCGACCTGGCAGAAGCAGGGTACATCGTGCCCCCAGTGGGTAAGGGTGGGGCCTGGTTCCTGTAGCCTGGCTGCAGAGCCCAGCTTGGCCACCCTCTGGCTCCCAGTGCCCACCCACTGGCTGGGTCCTGGCCAAGGCCGGTGCCGGATGGCTGGACCAGCTGCCACAGCTGGGCTCCCTGTAGTGTGAGGGGCTTGGCTGTATTTAATTAGGGGCCGCCTGGCTGCCCGGCCACTGTGCACGGGGACACTGTGTTCCACGCTCCCTTTGCCTCTGCCCTCAGCTCCAGGGCTTAATAGCCCCAAGTCATTTGATCGCAACCTGCCCCGGTTAATATTTTTAATGCCATTTTTGCAAATTAAAACATAATGCACCGATTACCGGGATAAAAGAGAGGCCTCTGTGTCCGTCTGGAGGCCAAATAAAGGAACGCGTGAACATCTGTTCACCCCACAGTGTCCTGAAAGCTTTGATTTCCCCTCAGCCGGGTGGTTCCACCTTGTCACCTCTCTGAGATCCCTGAGACTGCGGGTACCAGGCGGGCTGCAGGGATATGTGGTCCCTGAACTCCAGGGCAAGGGCCTGGGGGGCAGTATGGAGAAGCCCCTGAGCCTGCTGCTCCTCCCAATCCAGCTCAGGCCACAGGGACCCCCCCCACTTGGCTCCCAGACAGTTGCCCCTCCCTCAAGGCCTAGGATATCCCAGGAGACACTATAGTCCTTGGGTGCCTTGGGCCAGACCTAGGCCCGAGACAGACACACAGAGACTGGCAGAGAGGGCTGGGACCAGGGGGCATTTATTTGCAGCCACCAAGGGCTGTCCACTTGTGTAGGGCTGAGACTGGGCATGGGGAGGGCCAGCAGCTCCGTGGCCTGGGCCTTTCCCCAGTTAGTCCTGGCTGCCATCCTTGGGGGCACAGGCCCTTCTGGCACTGTCCCTACCACCCCAGGATTCTTACTGTGGCTGAGCAGGAAGTCCAGGTGGCAGTAGGGTGTATGCCCTGCTGCTGCAGGACCATGGGGAGACACTGGGGAGGGTGAGGCACGTCTGGCTGGCTAGTGGGCCCTGCACCCCGAGCAGGTCATGGGGTCCCTCAGGGAGACTGTACCATGCGCTTGTGGGTGTCAAAGACATAGCGCTTGAACGACAGGCTGAGCCCCACGTGCTGCACAGGCTCCGGCCGCTCGGCCCCCTCCTCCTGCTTGGCTGCCTCCCCCTGGCCTGCCCGGCCTCGCTTCTTGACAGCCGTCGTCAGGATCTTCTTGGACTCAGGACTGAGGCCAGCTGCAAGAGACAGAGACGACCCTGTCACTCTGCCATCCACCCGCCTGCCTCCTGCATGGGCACCTTACTGGCCCAGTTCTGCTCCCCATCCCGTCTCAGCAACATCCCAGCCTCATGGCCAGAACCAGCAGGGACCTCGTGTCCCCCTTGACCCACCAGCGAGTTGGAGGCCTGGGGTTCACGCTGCCACCTAAATCCTGCACCTGGCTCCTCATTGCCTGGTCACCCAGCCTGGGGCACCACATGACTCCCACCTGCCCACACACCCACTTGCTGGGCCGGCTCCCCCAGACCTAACATCTGTGGCCCTGGGCGGGGCGCCCTCTAACTGCCCCTGGAGATGCTCTCTCTCTGCCCTTCTGTGCTGGGAGGGAGGCCCAGTGGGCTGGGCCCATGCCCTCTGGCTTCCAGTTGGGTCCAGCCCCTGGGGCCGACAGGTCACAGGGCAGGAGAGAGGAGCAGGTGTTTCTCCTGGCTCCCTCTGGCCGGATCTCCCTGGGGTCCCGCTTCCTGGGATCTGGTGGAGGTGGGCTCCACCTCCTGTCAGTGAAGACCCTCTGCACAGCTCCGCCAGCTCAGTGTTCCCGAGAGAATCTTCACCCTATGGATATCCTGCCTCGAGCCCACCTCGAGCCTCTGTCCTGTGCCTGACCCTGGGCTCCTTCCAGCTTCTCGATCGCTGTTCCCTCTGCTGGACACTCTTCCCTCTGCCAATGGGAGAAGTCCCATCACCCCTCATTGAGGGGCTGCACCTGCCCTCTGGGGCTTGTTTTTATATGATTTGATTAAAGGTCCATACTCATGGTATACACCATGATGTTTTAACACACACACTGCGGAGTGATTAAATCAAGCTAAATAACAGACCTGTCACTTTTTTTTTTTTTCGGTACCAGGGATCGAACTTGGGTCCTTGTGTTTGCGCGACAGGCGGTGGAACCACTGAGCTAAATCCCCGGCCCATGTTACTTATTTTCTCAATGAGAATATTTAAAACCTGCTGTTTTGGCAAGCTCATGTCTGTTTTACACACTATCATCCAGAAAAGCCACCATGCTGCTCACAGACTTCCTGACCTTACTTCCCTTGTCCAGCGGGATCTTTGTCCCTTTTGACTCCAACATTCCCAGGTACCCACCCGCCCCAGGCCGTGAGGACTGCCCCTGTCCCCTCTGCTTCCATGGACTGGCATCAGTGTGGTCAAGTGGTGCCTGTCCTGTGCCTGGGCTGGGCTTTAAGACGCTCTGTTCTGTGGGCTATTGGTGGGGGGCACCCCTGAGGCTGTAGGAGTGGATGCCCTGTGGCCCACACGAGCCCCGCCCCAAGCAGAGCACCTTCATGGCAGTAGTACATGGGAGCCCATGGGAGTGGAGGGTGAATGCCCTGGGAATGGGCTTCTGACACTGGTTCTGGTGAGGATGCAGGCTTGGGGCCTCTGTAGCTCCAGCCGTTCAGAAAGGTGGCAAAGAGCCCACTGGAAGGGACGAAGGGCTGCTCTCCTTCTGGCAGGCGGGAGTGAGGCTGTCAGTCCCCTCAGATCCCTGGACCCTGGGAGGGCTGGGGACGGACAGCTGTTGTTAACCACAAGGGACCTGCCCAGGGTGGCACAGGCTGAGTGCTATGGTTCTGCAGGCCCCATGCTCGCTGGTCCCTCTAGGGACCAGAGGGGTGCAGGGTGTAGGGCGTGGGAGGGCCCGGCCAGTGCCCTCAAACAGTGCCAGGCCAGCAGATATCTGTGCCTATGAATCAGAGCCCCAGCCTCCTTCTGCAAACAGAGAAGGTGGCTGGCACCAGACCCTGACCAATGGCATGGGCGGCCCGCCTCCCTCTGGTGCCAGGAGGTCTGATGGCCGAGGAGGCATGGGGCTTCCTGGCGTCTGCGCCCTTTGGGGAGACAGGCGTGTCCCAATCTTGGTCCATCTCACCCGGACCGCGCTGGCTCTTGTTACACAGTGCAGCTTCATCGCTGAGCAGGTCAAGCCGCAAAGTCTACCTGGCTTTGGTGAGGACGGGGCCAGCTAATTGTTCACTGTGATGCTCAGTTCCTTTGCTCTATGTGGCATGGCCAGGAAACAGCCCCACCAGCAGGGGACCAGCCACCAGTGCTGGGATTTGTGGAAATGTCACCAGGAGCCGCTTTGTTTTCTTGGTGATCTTTTTCCTCAGCCAGGTGGCAAGCGGAGTAAAGTGTCCAGCAGGGAGTCAGGGCAGGGCTTCTTCAAGCCGCCTGGGTCTCCCCTGGGGACCCTCTGGGCACTCTGTGGCCTGTCCTAGCTCCCAAGGCATTTACCAATCTGAGAAGGGCAGACAGTAAACAGCCGGTGAGATGGCCAGATAGCGCACAGGGCTCAGGAACCGGCCAGACTTGTTGGCGGGGGGCGGCTTTGAAGGAAGAACACTGGACCCAAGGGCAGATGACAGGGACCGCTGCAGAGACAGCAGGCAAGGACCTACAGGCAAAGGGCACCCGAGTGCCAGGCCTGTGAGGCACCTGTGTGCCGGGGACTGTCGGAGCAGGGCCCCGCACAGGGTGCTGAGACCCTGTACACCTGGCACCTGCTCTGCCATCCTCTCCCGAGTCCTCATGGGACCCTTGCTGTCAAGGAATGGCAGCATTTCCCTTACCACCAGCCTCCAAAAAGAGTCACCCCAGGAGTCCCCACAGCTCCCACTTGTCCCTGTCCCAACATCGCCTCATGGAGAGGCCTCATGCCCACCTTACAGTTGTACCTTGATGCTCCCCGGCCCCAAACACTACACTATTTATCCCTACAGTTTCTGGCATTTCAGCCACACACTGCCACTGTCTCATTGTAATGCTTATCATCCATCCCTGCTACAATGAGACGTCCTTCCATACAGGGATTTCTATCTGGTCACTTGCTGCTGTCACCCAACACCTGAATAATCTGTGGCTTGCAGGTCCTCAGAGGGTACTTCCAGCTGGGACCCTGTGGGCTGCAGGTGTTTCACCCAGAGCCAGGTGTTTCAGAAGAGCCTGTGTGACAGTCTCACCAAGGGCCAACGTGGGAACCGAGAGACCCCTGCTGGGGTCAGGCCTCGTACACAGAGAAGCCCACGTCCCCGTGGCCAGAGCTCATGGCTGGGGCAGAAGAGCTAGGAGCTCACCGGGCCATGTAGCTATGTATGGGCAGTGCTAGGTGACTGAGGTGGCTGGACCCTAATCCCTGTACCTACCACAGGGGAGCTGTGTGGTCTGTGGGGTCAGAGAGGGGCTCTGTGACCAAGGGAAAGCAGGAGAATCCAGGTCCACTTGCTGTTGCGAAATGATGCTTTGTAGGAGTAAATAGGACACCTGATAAGCATGAGGGAAATGCAAAGGAAGACATGTCCTGGGAATTCAGAAATGCAGCCACGGGGTTCCACGAGAGCCCCTTCAGCTCCGGGTGCAGGGAGAGGACTGGAAGGCTGTGTCTGGCTGCTGGGCTTGGGAGTGAGTTGCCAGCTCCATTCCCTCTTCCTCCTACTTCTCTGTGACCCTACAGGTTCCTGCTGTGATCCAGTTACAGGAACCATCTCTGAAGAGGCCCCAGCAGCATGGCCCTGGTGCCTGGTCCGTTGCCTGCCTGACCCCAGGCTGGAGACGGTTGAGTCCACAGCACTCAGGGAGTAGGAGAGAGGGGGCTGAGGCAGGTGCAGCTTGGTCACCAGGGCCTGGCCAGGATCTCAGAGCCACCACTGGGCTCTCGGCATCTCTGGGCCAGTGGCCCTGCATCCACTCCCCTCTGGTCCACCTGGGAGGACGGGGCCAGGCAGAGTGCAGGGCTGCAGGGTGCCGGAGGTTCATGGCTCTGACTCTGCAGCCAAGTGTTCTGTGAGCGGTAACACGAGGCCCAGGCCTAGGAACGGCTCTCACCCTTGTTGTGTACCCACCATCAGGGATGGCTCCGAGGCCACGTGGGCCTCCAGCTTCGTTCCTGATTCCCCAGCCATGCTGCCCCCACCAAGCCTGGCCCGCAGTGCTCGCCCAGCCTTTCTGTCTGAATCCCAACTCTGGCACCTTGGAAGGTGTTGCCTTGTGGGCCCAGGCTGGGGTCCCTCTTGGGTGCCCTACTCACTGTGTGGGGATAGGGAATGCATGTGCACACTTTCCACACACACGCATGCACACACAGAGGTGCACCTGTCTGTACTCAAGTGGCCCTGGGACACCAGGTGTCCCCAGAGTGTGATCCTGCACATCCCAGGATCCCTGGAGCCCAGACCCCAGACTGGGAGGGGCAGCTGTGACCTTGGGGGCAACACTGCCGCCTAGCCTTCCCCGGGGACACTCTCCCAGGGCTGGGTGGGCCCTTTCTCAGCCCCACACAAAGGCACAATGGGCTGAAGGCGGCCTGGGTCCTGGCTCAGGCTGGGTAATCAGGGAAGAATGTGCGAGGCCAGTGCAGCACTGTGTTTCCCAAGCCCGGCAGTGGTGCTGCCCTGACACGGCCATCAAAGGCCTGCAAATTGCCTCCGGTCGCTGGTGTCCTTGCTTTCATGTTGGGGCCGGGCTGGGAGAGGGGCCTCCTCACTGGGGGTGGCTGGCACCCCCAGTGGGAACTGAACCCTGGCAGGCAGCTTGGGGTCACTGGCCCCTTGGTGGCCCCCTGGGGCTGGGGTCATTGCAGTCACTCAGCACTTCCTCTGCAGTCACAGCAGTTTGGAGGGGCTGCAGTATCAGGGCAGGAAAGAGTGGAGTGCTAGGCCGGGGTGCTTTGGGAGCCAAGCCACCTCCTGTTGCTGCCTGCTGAGAGGGCAGGCAACCGGGCCTTGAGGCGGCAGCCTGCCCCTGCCAGGTGGTTCTGGGGTATGTGGGCAGCACACGTGAGACCCTGAGTCTGGCTGACAGGCATGGTGGGCTTCGGGGGGCAAGGCTGGAAGCAGGTCTTGCTGGAAGGAGCTGGGTGACAGGCACGGGGAGGGCCAGCAAGAGCAGGACACAGGCTGGGGTGGTCCCCCTACCTTGCAGAGACTAGCTGGGATGCACCAAGGTGCAGACCTGCCCAGGGCCCACAGCAGCAGGGTGCAGCCGGGGGCATGTAGGCTCAGCAAGGACAGACCCAGTCTTCACCCTGCAGGGCCAGGAGGATGGGAGAGCAGGTGGCAGCAGGAGCCTAGAACGCAGGGTCCCTGCCCCATGCAGGCGAGGGTCTTCGTGCCCATCCCGGCTGTTCCCTCCTCTGTGTCTGCAGCTCTCGCTTCTTCCTTCCCTTCCCTGCTATGGATGCCATATGTAAACAAAGATGCAATTTGCTTTAAAAAGATAAGGTGATTAAGTTTTTATCAGACCTGTATTCCCGCTGTCCCCGCAACAAAAGGAATTAGGGGAAGGCGGCGCAGCGGCCCACGGAGCGGAGCATGTTCTGGCTAAGGCTCTGGAGCACACACTTGACGGCGCCTGCGCACCTGTGATTGGGCAGAAGCCGAGGCAGTGGGCGCTGCACCCTCATTTTGATGTCTTAATGTTGCCTAATTCCTCCTTTAATTTATATTAAGCTTCTTAGCAGCAGTGATGAATTCTTCAAAAAACAAAAAAGGGCCCTTTGCAGAAATCTTCCCCACGCCGTGTAAATTGAAATTATAATGCAGTCAAGGCTTTGGAATTGGGGTGCATGGGGAGGAAACTGGTGTATTATGTGCAAGGAGTTTTTTCAAAGGCAGAAAAGCAAACTGTTCTGAACTAGGCAGGAAACGACTTGGTGTGGAGGATCTGACAGAGGCTCTGTTACCAGAGAGAGGAAAGTGCTGCTGTCCTTAGTGCACGGGCCATGAGCCCAACCGCCTCTTGGAGGGGCAGTTGGTGCGGGTGGTGGGGGCCCGAGCTGCCAGTCACCACGAAGTTCTCCCCCAGGCCTGCGCTGAGCCCCAGGAGGACTGAGGGAGGTCAGCCCTCTTGCCAGCCTCCTGCCACTCATCTGCCTGTGGTGCTGGCACCAAAGACCCTTCCCAAATGGAACCTGGCTGTTCCTCCCAGCTGCAGACGCATCCCAAAGCCCTCAGGAGCCCCTCACAACCTGCAGATGCCACCCTCGGCCCTGCCCAGCCTGGGCTGGCCTCCTTCGGGCTCTCTGCACCAAGGCTCCCAAGACCAAGGCCTCCTCCCTGCTCTGTGTCACACCCCAGCACCTCAGGTAGGGGCACTATGGCAGCCTCGGCCCATCTGCCTGACCCTTGCACTGTTTCCAGGGCATTGTCCCTTCCTGCCAACTTGCTGGGTTCTAATGGCCTCCCTAGCCCAGCAGCCTGGCAGGGCCCAGTAGGCCACAGAGGCCAGGCCCACAGAGGAGTGGGAGAGCTGGAGCACATGGACCTCTGTCAGCCTGTCTCTTTGGGCAGTAGTGCATCACCCAGCCCTGGATGCCAGTCTGCCCCTGGGGGAAGAAGCTTAGGAGGATACCTGGAGGGTCCCTTCCCAGAGGCCTCGCTCCCTGCAGCTTTCAGAGAGCACAGGCCACGTACTCGGTGCATGGTGGCCTGACTGCCCAGTGGCCTGGCCTCCTCCTGGTTCAGGAAGGACTGCAGGATTCTCCGGATGCACACAGACAAATGGGTGCTGCTGTGCCTCGATGGCTGCAATGGGTCTGTCCTCAACCCCAGCCAAGGGGCTGGGATCTTGTCCCCCTTAGCTCAGGGCTACCTGAGCTCTGTCTGTGGCTGGACCCACTTCTGCTGTGATCAGCGGGGTGCTGGGTATGGGTGAGCATGGCCCGTGTGTGGCCATGGCCCCGGGGACCGTGGCTGGAACCCTCTGCCTCAGGTGGAAGTGGGGCTGGCAAGGAAAGGTGCCTGCGGCCCAGTCTGGGCCACTGTGGCAGCAGCGGAGAGAAAGACTCAGAGTCAGATCACAGCTAAGAGCAGTGAAGGCGCTGGGGAGAGAGGGAGGAAGGGCATCGCAGACAGATGGACAAACAACAGTGACGCGGAGCGAGTCGGGGGAGACAAGGCACGCAGGAGTCGGGAAAGCATTGCAGGGTGTGTGTGTGTGACATATTCCTGGACAGAAGCAGGGGTCAGGCTGAGAGTGGGCCCTGGCCAGCGTGGAGCCGCTCTTGCCACCCACGGGCCGCATTGGCCACCCAGCTCCTGAAGCTGTGGCTTGGCGCACAGGCCCCTTTGCGACAGGGCTAGAGGGCCTCACCCCTGGATGTGGTAAGGACCAGGAAGGCATCTGTGGGCAGTGGGGACAGACGCTCAGGGCCATGTCCCACCATCCTGCACGTGCTGGGGAGCCCGCTGCTGCAGGGGCTCTGGCATGCAGTGGTGCTGGAGAGACGCTGCTCCCTCTTCCTCTCCTGTGTGTCCAGAGCCCAAAGGATGACCAGGGCAAGGGCCTGCCGTGACCACGCCATGCCCTCCAGGGCTGCCTCTGCTCCCTGACCCGCTTTCTCCAGAGGAGAGACCGTGACGAGAGGTGGCCTCTTGAGGATGGACGTGGGCCTTCCTGGTGGCCCCCCCAGAGCACTGTCCCCACACTCCCCTGCAAATGTGTACACTCTTTAACGGCAGTTAATCTTCAATTAAAATACCTAGAGCAGAAACTAAGATAACTGGTTTGAAAGGTAGAGCTTATTGACAATAAAAGTCTTCTTCATATTGCTTTTCTTTAAAAAAAATTCTACATATTAAAAATGTCATTTTTATGACTTGGGAAAAAAAAACCCATCCAGAATAATGAGGGTGAACAAAGGCTTGGGGAGCAATCATTTTCCAGGGCCCATGTGTGGCATCCTGATTACTGCATCAGCCCCGCTTCCAGAGCGCACAGGGGGAGAGGCAGGCAGCAGTGGCCGAGCAGCTGTCCTCCTGGCTGACAGGAAGGGCAGGGTGGCGGGGCCTCCCGCCCTCCCTATCTACTCCCATGACGGCAGACCTGACAGTTTGGCCCCCACCCTGGGCCTTCATCCTGGCTGCTCAATGCCCGGCCCCCAGAGGCAGCCCAGGAGCAGGAAGGCCAGCACCTACACCCTCCCACTTGCCTCTGCGGCCAGGTGGGTACCCGTGGTCCCTGTCCCCACGCTCCCTCCTCCCAGCCCTCAGCACCCCTCAAGGTTCTGTGTCCACAAGCACAGCCCGTCCAGATGCCAGGTGGACAGTGGCTCCCTCACCGCCAATGTGAGGATGGTGGCCCTGCTCCCCAGGCAGGCCCCTATGTCCAGCCCTGCTCCCAGGGAATCATGGACCGGCTGGGCAGGGGAAGCTGGGAGTTGAACCCGGCAGGGGGCTCCACAATCTGCACCTGTGACACTTGCTCCCCATCCTGGCAAGGAAAGCAGGTCCCCCTTCCTACACCCACCACAGTGCCTTGTGCCCACCATGGCATCTGAGGGGGTGGCTGCAGCTGGCACAGCACTGAGGGCTGCCAGCTTAGCACACAGCACAGCCATCACCTGGCCCTGCCACTCTGACAGTTGGGTGACACGCCGGCCCCAAGGACAGGCAAGAAGCCACAGCCAGGGCAGGACATGGCTCAGGCAACCCCCTGCCCAGCGCTGTCCTGTGGCACAGCAGGGCCATGTAGACCTGCGTGGCCAGGGCCCCTTGTATATTGGCTTTACAAATTCACTCTTAATACCTGCTGCTGGGTGCCAGGCGCAGGCACTGTGGACAGCTATGGGCAGGCACAACGGGGTCACTCTGCTGTCTTAGTGCCTTCGGGAGACCCAGCACACATGTGCAGAATGGGCCAAGGCACAGAATCCCCCTGGAGCCAGCTTTCCGATGTGCTGGGACAGGAGGACGCAGCCCCACAGAGCCGCCTTGCTGGGATGGTGACAGCAGTTGGGCTGTGCTGCCTGCAGGCGGGGCTGCCACACAAGAGGTTCACAAGAGGTGTGGGGCTCCCTGCCTCTCAGGAGCCGGCTGAGGTGGTGTCCTGATGATCTCCACAGTGTGGAGTGGGAGATGCCATTGTCCCTGGCCTTCCGAGGCAGCGAGCAGCACGTTAGCCGCTGTTCACTACTGAGAAACCAGCCTGGAGAGGCCAGGGCCTGCCCGAGGTCACACACTCTGCTCATTCTTGTTTTTTTTGTGGCACTGGGCATTGAACCCAGAGCCCTCATACGGAGCCACACACCCAGTCTGTTCATTTTGCATTTGAGACAGGGTCTCATTAAGTCATAAAGCTGTCCAGACTGGCCCAACCCTGCCTCAGCCTCCTAAAGTGCCAGGATTGTAGGCGTGTGCCACCATCCTGTGTTTCTGCTCATCTTTTTTTTTTGGTACTGAGGATCGAACTTGGGACCTTGCGCTTTCAAGGCAGGTGGCAGAACACTGAGCTAAATCCCCAGGCCCTCTGCTCATCTTTTAATCACAAATGCTGCTGGGTGCCTACTTTGTGCCAGGTGCTGTCCTGGGTGCTGGGATACACGGAGAGGGAGACAGGTCTGCTGGGGGCTGGCTTGCTAGTGGGAGACAGGGGACACCAACCAGGCCACCATGGCCTGCAGGCACCTATGTGTGTGGGAGGAACTCAGGGACGGTCCCCCTGACAAGGTGATGGCCATAAGGAGGCTCATGGGCTGAGGGCAGCAAGAGAACAGGCCTCAAGCAAGGATGCAGGCCACAGGGCGAGGGAGGACATGGGGGGTCACACAGGACAGCAGGAGGTGGAGCTAGGGTGTTGGTGGGTGCGGTACCCACAGGCCTGTTGTGTGGGGTACCACATGGCCCTGTGGGCTCCTTCGGGAGTTCCCCCAGTGCTGGGGAAGCACAGTAGGGTGGGAGACTGCTGTGGGCCCTGGATGGAGCCACTCCAAGGGGCCGTGTTGCTGCAGGACACAGGCACTGCCTCCATCTGTAGAGGCTGAAGACAGGGCACCAACACCTTGGGTGAGCCCGTCTCACCTGCTCAAGGTCCAGCCCCTTCTCTGGGGGCCAGAGCTCAGCCCTCTCATCTCTTAAAGCACAGCCAAAGGCTCCAAGCCTCAGGACATCTTGCTGTGGCCCCAGCTCCTGTCTTACCGCTCTCCCAGACCCCCTGTCCCCAGTTCTGCTCACCCGGGCCCACGTCCAGGCTCCCAGGTCCACACGTTTGGTCCACAGGCTCTCATACAAGTGTCACCTCCAGAGCCCATCCAGGGCCCAGAGCAGCCATCCAGCTCATTTCCTGGGCCCTGAGGCCCCTCTGTTGATGATCCCTGTACCCAGAGAGCACAGTCAGCCATGACCTCAGTCGTCGAGACAATGGGAAAGAACATAGCACAAGGAGAGCTCAGCTGGTGTCTTGTTGTAAACTCAAGTCCCTGAGGGGCGGTGCACTCCCTCCACCAGGCTCCTCTGCCTCTGGGACCCAGCCTGGGTCACCTGCCCCTTACTGGTGCCACCACACAGTCACTGCCCCCTCCTGCCTCCCAGCTCCGTACAGAGGCCTCAGCTAGACCAGAAACTGCTCTCGAACCTGCCCACCTGTGTGTCTGCCTGTGACCTGGGCACAGCCCCTGCTGGCATGGCTGGCACAAACCCTCACCTCCTGTGGCCCTGACGACAAAGGATGTGGTAGTGGCTCCCTGAAGAGCAGAGTGAGACTCGCTGGGACTCTGAACTCAGGACACTAGCAGGGCTCATGGCATTGATGAGATGCTGCCCGGAAGAGCTGCCAGCATCAACCCTGAACGTGTCACGTATGTTATGAGTGGGACCATGGCATGGACTACAGGTATGTTCTGCCATTTACGGGGCAGTGCCACTTTGGGCCTTGGGCCACCACACAGCTAGAGCACCCCAGGCTGTATCCATTACCACATCCCTGAGTTGGCAGGGGCGAGGCTGGGCCAGTCCCATGCTTCCCTCTCCTGAGGTGGCATGCCATGCTCCTGTCAGGGTTCATCCATGAAATCGCTGTGTCGAATGGAAACCAAAACCCTCCCGATTTTCCCGTAACTGGACCATGATTATAAACTGGGGCTTCCTGCCACCAACTGACAACCCCACTCAGCAGTGTGAGGTCAGGGACAGTGGGAGCTGCTGCCAAGACCCCCAGACACGCCCTTCCTAGGGCCTGGCCAGAAACATGGGCTCCGGGCCTGGACTTGCCACTGACCACTGTGTGGCTCCGGATGGTCATGCACGCAGTCTGGGCTGAGCCCTCACTTGGGAATTCAGGCCAATCAGCGCACTTGTGTTCTCAGTGCCTAAGGGGGTGCCAGGTAGGACGAGATGGCAAGTGGTCTGTGGAGATTACAGGACCTCTGCGTCCTCACTGTGCCCACCAGTCTGGGGGTCAAAGGCTGGTCTCCATCCTTCTGCACCAGAACGTGAGGTTCCCGTGAGTGCCAGCCCCTCTGCTTGGGACCCCAGACCAAAGTGCTTCCTGGAAGGCCTTGGTCCAGCCTCTGTCCCCACAGCTCCAGGGCCCGGGGGCTTCCTTCCCTCACTCTGCCTGCTGACTCACCCTTAAGGCCTCTTCTAGCCCCTTGGCCCTGGGGCTCTGTGGGTTGTCTGCTCTGGGCATGAGGCTTGGCCAGCAGTTCTCATAGGCCCTTGTTCCCTGCCCAAAAACAGATGGGTAGCTGGGTGGCCAGAGAAGGCCCTGGTGTGTGTGTGGGAGCAGAAGGACACAGAGACTTCCAGGGACAGGGACCCTCATGGGGAGTGTGCCCCCTTAAGTGCAAGGTGGTGGGGCCAGGCCAGCCCCTTCCAGAGACAGAGCCAGGAGACATAAGTGTCAGTTCACAAGATACTGGGCCCTGGGGACCACCCGAGGGTGACTTTAGTGCACTCACCCAGGCCAGGCCTCTGCTGACTGCTGAGGACCTCGTCTGTCAGGGGAAGTTACAGGCAGACAGACTGGGGGCCGAGGAGGGGGCAGGGGAACCCGCAGTGGTGACTCTGCCAGCAGGTCAGGGTAGAGGGCGGCTTCTCAAGGATGGTTCAGGCTGAGTGGGGTGGTGCTGGTGGGGAGCTGGGCAGGATGAGCCGGGGTCCTTGTGTGCCCGGGTGGTGGTCCCTAAAGCCCCTCCCTGGGCTTCCTCTTCCTCATCTGCCATGTGACCTCCAACCCCTCACCTCCAGAGCAGCACTAGCTGGGCCCCAGACCCCAGTGGGCTGACCTCAGCTGTAGCTGCGGCCCTGGTGCCCAGCAATGTGCTCCATGCCTGGCTTTCGCAGCTGAGGCCTGAAGCCTGTCCCTCTGGATGATGCCTGGGCCTCGCAATCTTTTTTGACTGTGTCTGCCTGAGTCTCCTGGTGGGCTTTCTCCCTGGGCTAAGGTTCTGGCGAGGCCGGGCTGCAAGGGATCCTCGGTGCCAGGGGCAAGGACAGTGTGGCATGTGTGCTTATTTAATAAATGCTGCTGCCAGGCCCTTGTCTCCGTGGGGCTTACAGGGACATGCCCTGGGGTCACAGGTAGGCACAGCTATGGCCATGGCCACCGGAAGTCCCCAAGTACATCCTCTGCAGAGCCATGCGACCCTGCAAGCAGGTGCCATGACTCCTCCCAACCTAGCCTCAAAGGCCTGCCGAGTCTTTCTGTACCCATCAAAGCTCCCGGGGACCCCAGGGTCCCCAGCTTTCCTCTCAGTGTCACTGTTCAGCCAGGGCTCCACCTCCACCATCACTAAGGACAACTGAATCGGTTGCTCAGCTCAGCAAACGTGACACACTTCCCTGACTGACCCAGGCTCCTCACTGCACGGACAGCTCCTGCCAAGACAAGCATGAGGTGATGTGTGTTCTCACGGCCTGAGCACCACTGAGCGCCACCTGGGGAAGGCTGCCCAGCATCCTCAAGGGCTTCCGTCCTCAGTGCCAGGGCCCTTCACACCTGTTCTTGAGCTCACCCGTCAGGGCCTCCTTGCCTCAGCCTCCTGGGCCTCCTCGGTGGACTGCGGTGATGTGGCTCACAAGTAACAAGGTAATGTGTGTACGTGGCTAAGCTGTGAGTGCCCTGCACTTTTTACAGTGCAGGCGGAACTGGCCCCTTACATGCACTTTAAATATTGGGATTGCCACTGCTGAACAATGTGGTCTGCACCCTCAGGGTGGCACCTGCTCTCCACCATGGTCCCCGCTGGGTGTCTCCCCTGCACTGCCTGCCTAATCTGTGACCTGCCCAGAAGATGTAGACTCGTCATCGCTATGACAGCCCTGGGATGCTGGCTCTCCAGGGCCCAGAGGGACCCAGACTGCTTGCCACACCTGGGGTGGCCAGAGAGGTTCCTGGAGGGGGCCAGGGCTGAGGCACAGGGATCTGGCAGCTGGCGGGAAGCCAACACTAGTGCCCTGGTCCTCTGAGGTGCAAGTCCTGGGATTGGGAGAAGTTGTGATCGCAGGGACTGCCTGCTCCTCTCCATGGCAAGCTGTGAGGGTGTCAGCGGCTCAGAGTGGTCCAGGTGCCCAGGTGGCCTGGGGCCCTGCCGTGCCATGGCTGCACTATGTGGGCAACCTCAGCCAGCCCTGTGTCCCTCTGGCCCTCAGTTATTTCCTCTGTGACATGGGGACAGCACCATCTCCTCAGGCTGTGGGGAGGACTCAGCCCAGAAGTCCCCAGGGCATGTGGGCACACAGATGCTGGGGAAACCGCAGGGCATGGGGAGTGATACTGCTCTCTGGTGCTGTCCTTCAATGCCTGGCCTTGGACCTGTCCCCCAGCCCCAGCTGCATTTGCAGCGGGTCCTGTGCCCACTCTGCGCTACCTGGCCGCTGGTGCTCCTGTGTGTGTGTGTGTGTGTGTGTGTGTGTGTGTGTGTGCGCGCATGCGTGTGCGCGTGTATACAGATGAATACACAGGGGTGGCCACACAATGACAGCAATAATGTCACAGGACAGCCTGTGGCCTACATGCCGGCAATCCCTGTGCAGGTTGGGCCTGAGCCCCTGTCTGCTCCCCGGCTCAGAGGGTGGGTGCCAGGGCTGCCCACCAGGAGTGGCACCCTTATGCTAGCCTTTCTCTATACTCCTCACCCTGGGAAACATGTCTTCCCAGGATCCCCGAGTCACCTCTCTATCTGTCCCTCAATGTGCTGTGACCCTCTCACGGGCAGAGCCTTCCCAGGCTGTCCTCACTTTTCTCTGAGACACAAGCTCAGTGTCACCTGCCAGCCTAGCCTCCTCCTGTCTGGGCAGGCAGCTGCCCTTTCCCCACGCCTGGGCTGCCTGGTCCAGGGCTGCTGTTCAGCAGGCCTCAATGGGGTCTGGCCCCAGGACACTTCTGACACCAGTGAATTACGACTCACATTGAACACCAGACACCCAGCAGACCCTTCTTAATCTCTAATTTGTCTTGGATGCCCAGAGGCCTCGTGCCCACAATCCCCTGGGTTCTGCTGCCCCTCCATGGCATGCACTGTGCTGCAGGCCGCTAGACACGCTTGTGTCATCCAGACCCTGGGTGCTTGAGGCCTCTCACCCGCCCTCCCTGAAGGCACCTGAGTCTGTGCTCCTCCCGCCCCTGGTGTCTCTGGTGCAGGGCCAGCACCAGGTCATGGATGGGGTGGGTACCTGCCAGAAGCCAGGTGAGGGCTTACCCAGGCTAAGTGTCGGCTCAGAGTCCCACTGGGTGGCCTGGCCCAAGAGGGCAGAGGCTCTTGCTCTCGTCCTCCAGGGACTCAGCTGTAACCACCGTGGGCGTGGGCACCGCATCCAGGCCACAGGAGCCAAGTGATGCTTAGCTCGGATCAGCCATGTGGCTTCACACCAGACATGGATCGCCTCTATGCCTTGGTCTCCTGATCTGAAAACGGGGACAGCAGGAGCCCCTACTTTACAGGGTGAGGTTATAAGGCCAAAGCATGATGTTATCCAGCCTACACTAGGTCAACGCTTCACCACTGTGCCAAAGCCACCGCCACCCACAGGGTCTGCACCATGAGCCACCCTTTTGCAGGTCACAGATGCCGTGTGCTCGTGAGGCCCAGGCCCTGGCCCTGGCCCTAGCCATGGAATGGGTGCAGTGGTGTGAGCATCACATCTGTGAAAGGACAGACTTGGAACCAGTAAGTGGCTACTGCAGAAGCCTCCATGGGCATCAGGGACAGGGAGGGAGTGCAACAGGTGACAAAGAGAGGCCTGGAGGCTGTGAGGCAACTGAAGCTCAAGGATAAGAGGGTCTAGGGAGGAGCACAGGACAGGCTGCACTGACCTCCACGGCCAGCAGAGCCAACGGTCCTCTGGGAGATGCAGATGACCATCCCAAAGCAGCCCCTTGACTGCTTCCTTCCTCAGACACTGCACTGGATCAGGGTTCCCTCCAGGACAAGGACAAGGATGGGGAAATGGGGAACTCAATGGTGGAAGAGGAGGAACTGTGTCCTCTCTGCCCCCTTTCTCTCAGCCTTGTTGGGCACTAACTGCAACCTTGCAGGGAGAGGGCAAGAGTTGAAAGTGGCAGGAATTTACGAGCTCAGAGTGCAGGCTGCCTTGGACGGCTGGGGTGGGGGCTCCTTTGGCCAAAACAATATTTAATTTTTTAAAGGCAGCTACAAAGCCAGGATTAAGCTCAGGGCCCTAAAACAAGCCCATAAAATTGAAAAATATTTATCTGGAAGGGTGGCAAGTCCAATAAAAGTTTTATGAATGTTTTACAACTGCCCTGTCAGGAAGCTGGCCTCTCACTCACCTCCCTCCTGTCACAGCCCCAGTGCACACAAGTGCATGCACGCACGCACACGCAGGTGGACACGCCCTGGAAGAATGGGTGCACAGGCAGGTGGACGTGTCCCAGACACACGTGGACTCCGCGTGGAGTTGGCCCACTGTCTCCTGACTGTTCCTGGGTAGACTTCGGATCCAATTCTGAATCCTGGCACCTCTGCTCTCCAAGTTCCCTTCCTCATCCCACATCTGGCTCTGGCCTTGGCTCCAGCTCTGGCTCCAGGCAGGATCTGCTCTTATCAGCATGAGGACAGGTCACATGATGGCCAGCACCTCATTTCCCAGTAGAGCTACCTCCAGGTTCAAAGAGTCTCTTTACTTCCTGTCCACTGCATCCCACTTCCGGTCTACTGCATCGCACTTCCTCTACATTATATCCTTCTTCTCCACTGAATCACTTCCTCTCCATTGAATTCCACTTTCTCTCCACTGAATCCCACTTCTTTTCCCACTGCACTCCACTGTCTTGTCCATCTCAGCCTTTCCCCCTCCTATAACCTCCCCTATGTTCTGCCCTTCTTTCCCAAGCCTTGACCCCAGGCACAGGGATCTCCCCTTCCATCTTGGCCCAGAGTGCACTCCTTGTCCTCGGGTGGATCCTGAATCACAGCCAGGCCTGGCTGGACACTGCTTCTCTTCAGCTCTGCTCCTCCTCCCTGGTTCTCATCTGTGGGGACCCTCTGACCAGCGTGTGTGGACCCCAGAGCCTGCTGATGTGGAGGGCTCCTTGGAGGATGTGGGTTCTAGGGTCTTGCGTGGCTTAGCCTGTCCTTGACCCAAGCCTGACCTTGACCCAAGCCCACCCTCACCCCAGGAGAACTCATCTCACTGCCTAGGGAAGGCCCAGCTTTGGGGGCCAGTTTCCAACTCTCTGGCCACATCATTCCTGTCAAGCAGTCATCATTGTCCCTTTCCACCCACAATAAAGGTGACTACTGAAGAGGAGGGGGCAACCACAGATCAGATACTCAGTCGGTGTCCCAGATTCTCAGTTCATTCCATCTCCCCTTCCTGAAGACACTGGGACAGACCCCGGGGCCGTGAAGTGACCACCTTGGGGCTATCAGCAAATGGGGACTCAGAGGCACCCCAGGCAGCCTGGCTTCACCCCTAGACAGAGCCAAGACAGGGCCACCAGACAAGACAGACAGAGCCAAGAGAGGCCTGGATTCCAAGCAAACACCCTGGCCTCCCTTCGCCCCCCAGGGAGGTGCTCAGAAGCCCAGCTCTCTCTGCCCAGGGAAGGCCAGAAGAATTCCTGCAGAGGCCTGGGACTTGGGGCTCCCTGCAGGCCTCCAAGAAACCAGGCTGAGTACCGCTTCTGGGAAGAAACCCGACCCATGCATCAAACTGGCAAGAAACAGTCAATCAGATACATGAGTGTCACTGGGACGGGAGGTGCAGGAAGGATGGCACCACCACCCACGGCTCCTGTCCCACCTGTAGGTGTGCATGTCCCAGGAGCACACAGCTCTGCTTCCAGGACCCAGCAGAAGAGACTCTCGCCTGCCGCTCTGCACAGTGGCAAGTGGCAATGACCCGAGTGTCCTCAGATAGGTACCAGGTGTATGAACCAGTCTATTCAGCAGATGTGCCAACCAGAACAGCAAGTTCCACAAAGAAAACAGCAAGTGTTCTCTGACAACACCCGATTCAGTGTGCAGCTGCGCAAGTGAAAACCTCACACACACAAAAAGCACATGAAAGTAGAGCACTTCTAATCCAAAAGTCCAAAATCCAAAAGTCCTCTAAGATCTGAAACTCAGAAGATTGTCCTCAGAATGAGGATATTTCAGATTTGGGATTTTCGCACAAAGGTTGCTCAACTGGTAAAGTCTATGCAAATATTCCAAAATCAGAAAACCTCTGAACCTAAACACATCTGGCCCCAAGCATTTTGGGTAAGGGATGTTGAACCCACCCATAGATGGGGAAGACAAAACATGCACAGGGGCAGGGAGCCACAGGAGGAGGACAGCGAGTCACCCCCAGGGCCTGACTGCCTCTGTGTTTCACTCTCACGAAGAAGGCGAGGGAGGCTGAAAGTGACATGAAGCCTAAGCCACGGAGTGAGTTCCCATCCAGCCAAGCTTGCTGCTTACAGGTGGTCTGCACTACTCTGCGTGGCACACATTTTTTCAGTTAAAAGTAAATTTTAAGCCAGGCACGGTGGCACATGCCTGTCATCCCAGCACTCTGGGAAACTGAGGTAGGAGAACTGAAAGTTTGAGCACAGCCTGGGCAACTTAGAGACTTGGTGAGACCTTGTCTCAAAATATAACACAAAAAAAGTGCTGGGGATGGAGAACAGGGCAAAAGCCCTGGGTTCAATCCCCAGTACTGCCAAAAATAAACAAACAAATACTTTAGACAATCAAATAGACACACGGAAGCGCGCTGTGCTCCAAGGAGGGTGACACCAGACTCAGACAGGGGTCAGGGAGCAGGCACCAGGCCCTTGCACCTGTGCCCTGCCTGCCCTTTCACCTGTCATCCTCACCTCGCTCCTTATACCACATCTCCTGGCCCCAGAGGCCACCAATTAGTCAGCTCATGGCACAGAGTGACAGAGCACCCACCAAGTGGCTACCTGCTTGGCCACCAATGCACAGAACAGTCGCAGGGATCCTGGGAGACCATCTCAGTGTCAAAGTGCCAACATGGAGAGGCGCTTGGGGACAGGGGCGGGGCCACTGCACCTGGGGCTGGTAGGTCCCTGAGGAAGTGCTGTGACATGTCCTCCTTCCTCCCTCTTCTAAACAGGTCCCAGAGCAGGCCTCTGGTGCAGTCAGGACAGATGCCCCCTCCAGCCTCTTCCAGGGGCCCAGAGTTGTGACGTATGTGGAGAAGCTCCTGGCCCACCCTTCAGGGTCCACAGGGGACCCAGCCCAGGGTGAGCTAGCCAACAGATGGTTTCTGTCCACGGCCCTGTGTTTATGTTAATTGTAGATATTTTTAACGTATTGTGTTACTCCATCCATCTTTGTGAACGGTCCATCTTGTAAAATTCTTTTAATTATGTTATTTTTCCCTGCCTATCTTCATCATCTACAATTATTTATAATGTCACTGTCTTTGTTTCAAATGCTGGGTATAAACATTGTTATAGCAGTTCTTCGATGGGGTTCATATAGTTTTTACAATTGCTTTGAAATGCTTCAATGGCTAAGGGGGAGGAGGCTGGCTGCTTTCGTGGGGAAGAGACCCCAAAGTGCTCTCTGCCTGGTTCCAGGGACTCCTCTGTAGCACGGACAGTGCACACCCGGTTGGGGGGCAGCCCTGGCTGGTGGCTGGATTAGGTTTCAGAGCTGCTGTCCCTATAGACCTGGGGCAGGATCCGCAAAGGGCACTGGCGGGGTAAGATGCCGGGGAGAAAGACGGATGGTTTGTTTTCATTTTTATAGGGAGTTTCTAAAACCTCAACTTTCACCCTTCACCCCTCTCCAACTCTTTTCTCCCAAGCAGGCTGTTTGCCAGGCTTCCTGTGGGAGTGGCGGAGCCCGTGGGGACAGCGAGGTGGAATGCCCGTCTGCCTGGGCCTGGGGTGCATTCATGCTGGGCCTCACAAAGCCAGCATCAGACCTCCCTGGAAGGCTGGAGTGGACAGGCTGTTGGGGCCCGGCCAGCAGCTGGCTGGGGGCGGGCACAGAGGCTACCTGGGCCCCTTGCCCCATATAACCTCCCCTGTGGGCAGTAGCCTAGGCTACTCTATGCCCAGGTAGTGCTGCCACTGTCCACAGACACCCCCAACCCTGGCCTCCTCTGCCAAACATTCACAGTGGCTCCCTAGACCCTGGGTTTGTACTGCGACCCAGTTCCTCCAGGCCCTGGCCTCAGGGACAACTCCTCCTTTAAGGATCTGAGACACCCCCATTCCTCTAGGGCCGCCTTTCTTCTGGGGGGTCACAGACAGCCCTGTGGCTGAGCTCTGGGCTCAGGATGGGACCAGGGCCCCCAGGACCAGAGATGCCGTGGAGGATGAAGGACCAGCTCGGCTCTAGAGGTGACTAGCTTACACGACGGCGATCCACAGACCACAATGAGGAGGCTCTCTAGGCCTGGGAGCCCCAGAGGGGGCATCCTGACCAGCAGGCACAGAGAGGCCAGGGCATACACTGTACCTCCTTCTGAATCTCTCTACAGCAATGTGGATAGGGCCACCAATTCACTGTGACCAATTTCACCAGTAACCTTGGAAATGCAAAGGAAAGCCTGAGATGCCATTCGCCATGTGTGGAATTAGCAAGGGCAAAGGGCACAGGGAGCCTGAGATGGGGGCTGGTAGAAGGGCAGACCCTCCACCCAGCGGACAAAGTGAATATTTTGGGATACCTCACCAGGGCTCTCAGAACCTTCTAAAACATGTGTCGTAGTCTCTTTAAAAACTTCTAAGACTTCAACTTCTGAGAATACATTTTAAGAAAATACCCCACATATTAAAATACAGATTTAAAGATGGAGATATCCTCAGAGATGCTATTTACAGAAAGACACTAGAGACACCTGAACATACTGGACACTGTGCTGAATACCATGAGTGCATTTGCACTTTCCTGTTTCAGACCTGGGGCCTCCACCTGGGACCCATTTTAGAGATGTGGGGACTGAGGCCTGGCTAGGTCCATTCATGCCCCAGGTTCTAGACCTGGTCAGTGCCAATGCTGGGATTTGGGTTGAGGCTGTCACTACATGGCTTAATCTCCCATGAAGATGACAGAATAAACCAGTAGAAGAACAAAAACCTTGAACGGTAATGCTAATTGGAGAGAATCACTCACACAGTTTTACACCACGCCCTGTGTTGCTGACCACACAAAAAGAAGCCTTTGCAGAGAAAAGTCAGAGACTTGCATCGAAATACCAATGATGGGACTATGGGAGCCTTGTTTTCAATCTCCTCCACAGGAACATCTCCTTGAAAGAGCATTACTTTTACTTGCAGGTTATAAAACAGACACAGTTTATGAATTTTTTCAAGCTACCTAATGCATCTGGTTTGCAGACAGGCACTGGGGCTGGGCCTGACCTCTCTGCCAGAGGTGGTGACACTGCAGGGACAGGCAGAGGCCAGTGGTATTCTGGGATCAGAAGCCTTCTTCCCCAGGGACAAGGTGATCAGCCCACAGGATGAGGGTCCCTTGAGGCCCTGGGTGCAGTGCAGCAGTCCATACCTACCCAGGCTCTGATGGGAACTTGTTCCCATACCCCTCTGCTAAGGCCACTGAGCCCACATTGGCCACTGGCAAACCCTCGACTCCTCACTGCCTGGCCGGGGGTTGCCTTCTCCACTCCTATCTGCGTGCCAGGACTGCTGAGAGCTCACAACACGTGTGTGCCACTGAGAAGTCACTGTGAGTAGGATGGGCTGCAAGAGCTGACAGGACATGGGTCCTCAGCCTGCACTGGGAGCACATGCAGGAGCCAGAGCTACCGGCCTGCAGCTGCTGCAGGAGTACTTGGACTGGGGACTGTGGAGGGAGCATGTCCCTACCACAGGCTGGCAGAAGCCAGGGTGCAGATGAAGGGAAGCCGTGAGGATGGCACAGCATAGACACGGCGCTGCAGGGTGGATGAGGAGTGTCACTCCCCACACCTCAGTGTGTTCCAGGCTTGGTACTCAGCTCAGGGAACTAACAGGGAGGTGGGGCCTAGCAAGAGGAAGTGAGGTCATTGAGGGCATGGCCTTGAAGGGGACACTGGCTGCCCAGAGGTGACCAGGCCTCTTCTGCTGAGTGCTGTCGCCATGATGTGCCGTCACAGGCCCAGCGATGACTGAGCCAAGTGCCACAGACTAAAACACTGAGTCAAAATAAACCTCTCCTTTTATGCTGGTTATCCCAGGTATTTTGCTGCAGTGATGGAAAGCTGACTCACACAGGGCTTTCCTGCCCAGCACTTGGGGCAGGCCCTGGGTTCCCTTGGGGAAACAGAGGAGCACTTGGCCTAAGCTGTCCAAGGGCTCTGAGTGCCCAGTCACAGGGCTGGTGTGGAGATGAGCGTGGGCGCGGTGCTTGGGCGGAAGGAAAACCCACAGCTCTGCCTGGGAGGCCCCCGGAGGAGGCCAAGGTCTGGGATCTGTGTAGCATGCTCTGAACACAGTAGGTCACGGCACACGGGTCAACTGAGGCAAGTTCTGTCATCTGCACCTGACACGCAACTGGCCCGTTTCTTAGTCCCAACTGGCTTCAGGGGGTGACACTGGGAACAGAGGAGAGCTTGGTGGTCCTAGGAGTCTGCTCCAGCTGCAGCCATGAGCACCGGCCTGGGACTTGCAGGTGTCATGGATGCTACATGGAGGTGTGTGCTGACCAGATAGATCCCTAACTCCTGAGCCCCAACATCCCTGATGGCCTGGGATGGCAGCCTGTGCAGGGGACAACATCAGGCCCACCGAGGATGACAGGAACCTGGCGGCTTTGCAAGCAGTTCCTCCTTTACCCAGTAGCGCCTGAAGGCAGAGCCATTCCTTTTCTACACACAGGGAAGCTGAGGACCTGAGCATTTCTGTAACGACTCCAAATCCAGGATTGAACTTCTGGAATTCACACAGGTCCCTTCTCGCAGGGCCAGGGGACCAGATGGGGTCTTGGGTGAATATCAGTGGAAGAGAACTGAGTTTCAAGCTCTCTCTCTCTCTCTAATGTGGCCATATGGCTTTTATAAGTGAGAAGTAGGTTAGGAGATGCACACAACACTGGTCTTTCTGGTTTCCACCTGAAGATGGGGATGGGGTGGACCCTGCCAGGAAGCCTGGGTCCTGGCACCAGCCTGTGTTGAAGGGGAGGCTGTGCATGTATGGGGACTCCCTGGACATGGCCAGGTGCTGACCCCATTCTCTGTGTGTCCGCAGGCCCTTCCCACCAGCCAGCGCCTCCTCAGATAGACCCAAGGTGTGGTCTGTTCAGGGTGCCCTGCTTTACTCTGTATCAGAAGGGGTGCTGAGGTGCTCATCTGCCTCTCTGTCCCCTTTTCAGGTGCCACACCCCAGCCTCAAGGCCCTCAGTCTTGCCCTTGCCACCAGCTGCAGGAAGCTTTCCAACGGGGTCCCTCCATGTACACCAATCTCTAGTGGCCTCCACTGGCCCCCTGGACCTGGGGCTCTCGACAGGGAGATTCTGCCCCACAGGGTACACATGGCTGAGTCGAGAGGGCTTCTGTTGTCACACGTGGCAGTGAGATGTTACTGGCACCCTATGCCGCCCGTGGTGCCTGGGGCCAGGACACACAAGCATCAGCCCAAGGCCAGCATCGCCCAGGGTGAGGCTTTGTGGAGGCCAAGGCCAGATGTCAGCACGGAGCACGGCCTCTTAGGGGTCACCTCCTCTCCTCCCCATCCTGCCAGGCCAGGACCACACCAGAGCTGGAGTGGGCTGCCAGAGGCTCCCAGACTCAGCCCTGTGTGGCACCTCGGGAGACCTGAGAGGGAGGTGCTATTGCTATAAACCCCGCTACCACACTGGCACCTGAACAAACCAATTTTAGTGTATGTGCTGCCAAAGCGAGCACTGCACTTGGAACACACCAAACTAATGAGCCCCAACACAAAGCGCTTAGAAGAGGTCCCAGATGTCATGATCCACAGGGCGCATTAGTTTCTATTATCATTCCCCTGCCCAGCCTCTGGGCCTTAGCATGTCCTGCTCCCTCTGTCCTGAAGACTTGGCCTCCCTTTTGCCATCTGGGGAAATTGCCTCACCTTCAAGACAGCCTGCCTCTGTGAGGACAGCCCCATAAGGGAGCAGTTGTGTCATCCGCCCTGTCCCCATGTTCCTTTCCCCTTTAGGGTGCCTAAGGTGCTTGTTACCGTCTAAAGTTCTCCCCACCAGCCATGCTTGGGTCTGCTGTCAGCCGCAGGGGCTAGGAGGAAAGGGAGAGGCATGGGGGAAGTAGCCACACTTCCCTCCTGGGTTATCTCCTGGGGAGATGGAGATGCAGGGATCCCTGGAGGCCCCAGAGGCCCAGCCCCAGACTACCAAAGGGACCCCAGAGGTGTCTTATGTGGGACCTGGATGCTGAGCTCCCCCCACACAGCCGTGCCTAGGCTCTGCCTTTATGCTCAGCCAAACTCCTGAACACTGCCTTCACCAGTGGCCAAATTGAGCACCACCATGAAGGGCACAGGGACCCTGTGTGCACCCTGCAGGATGTGCTAAGGAAACTGGACCTCCTTGAGTGATCCCTTCCAGAGATGCACACTGGAACGCAGTTGTGATGAAGCATCAGGTGGACAGACCCCAAGAGTGTAGCCCAGCTGCTTTTAAAAACACCTATGTCGGGGCTAGAGGTGTGACTCCGGTAGAGTGCTTGGCTAGCATGCTGGGGCCCTGAGTTCCTCCTGCCACACTGCCAAACCAATCAAACCAAACCAAACACTGCTGTCAGGAAACAAAGCAGACCTCACAACCCACAGCAGTTCCCTCCTTCCCTGAGCCCAAATCCGGAACTGCCAGAAAAGACATTACTGGGACCATTGGGGCATCTTACATCACACAGCAAAAATGTTCGGTGTCTCAAGTGACAACTGTATTTCAATCCTACAGGAGGATGCTCTCTTCCTAAGGACATAGGCTGAAGATCACAGGCACAGCGCTGGCACAAGAGCAGGTATTCAAAGGGCTCAGTGTGAACCACAACAGCTTGGTACCAGCTACTAGGGGCAGTAGGGCAGTGACTTTCAGTGCTGTACTTCAGCCTTCCTCCTGCTTGGAGTCATTCACAGCTCGGGGATGGTGACCCTCAACACAACCCATCTGACAAGGAGGATACTGGCTCAGGAAGGCTCAGGCTCCGGCTGGGAATGTAGCTTCTGTTTGTTGACTCTTGCTTGGTGAATTCCCGATTCTAACGTCGTGGAGTGGGCAAAGATGCCAAGTGTGCATGGACGCCAGCCCTGCCAATGTCTTTCAGCAAGAGCCAATGTGGTGCTGGCAGAAGCCAGGCTCCAGGCGGCTGGCCGAGGGCTCTAATGGAAGCCCAAGAACTGGTGACAGGGTTGCTCCACAGATTGCAGCTGCGACCAGGAGGCTGGCCGGGCAGCAGAGCATGTTTTATGTGGGAAGGAAAAGAGGGGAGCACACAGCCCAGCAGTCTGCTCCTGGGGCCCCACTCGTGGGAGCACAATGACATTCTCAACCCCAGAGCTCTCAGCATCCCTGCCCTTGGGCACAAAGGTAAAATTTTGCTTTTCTTTTCTTGGATTTCCAGAAGTCTACTGCCAAACGGTGTCAGGTTCCCTTCTGTCTGGGCAGACACCCAGTCCTTCAAGGGACTGGGAGGAAGGCTTCTGCACGCTACAGCAGTAGATGGGGCAATGTATCACAGACCTGGCACCACTCAGAGGCCACACCTGGCAGCCTATGTTTGAGACACTATCCTGTAAAAATAATCCATGTTTCTAGTCTCTCTTGACATACTGGACGATGTAGTGACACTGTGGCCATTGAAGCCAGGAATGGTGATGTGCAGCTGAGTGGCGACCACCCCTGCAGATACACCAGACCTTGGCGCTGTACCACTAAGCTTCCTGGGGCAGACGGGCCAGGAAAGGGAGGTGCCTCACCTTCCAGGCACTGGGCATGTGCTGGGCACTCAAGATTGGCTTGTCACCCACTGCACCAGCTAGAAGCCTGAAGCTCTGAAGGTAGAGAGACACCTTGGACGCCCTTCACAGTGGGCCCTGGAAGGTGAGTGTGTCAGGGGAAGGCAATCTGACTCTCAGTGGAGTGGCTACAGCCAGGGAGGGATTTTAACATAAGCAGTTGTTGATTAAACTCCTCTTCCTTCAAACAAAATACAGAAGATGCCATTCTTGGGGATGGAGGGGGTGGTTAGTATAGACACTGCATGTTTATACCAAATGCAGCCAGCCAGTCATCTGCAGCTGGGCCTGCTGTGGCTGCAGAAGGGAAACACTGCTGCTGATCTCAAAGGCTGCGACCTGATCCCAGGCATTCAACTCCTTCACGGAGTCCAGGAGGCCCAGCTCCCCTGGCTGGTGGTGGCAGGAAGAATCATCAAGCAAGCAAATGCAGGAGGCTGGTTGTCACAGAGCCCCAGTCCCATGTGCAGCCTGCCTGAGGGGAAGCCAGCTCACATCAGGGTGGTGGTGGTGGCAGGGGACTGGTTCTGGGTGGGAGGAAGTGCCAAGACAAGGCATCTTACGGGACGCCTGGCTCCTCCACCTACCACATGAAGCCAGGACAAGGTGAGGTCAGCGATGGGCCCAGCTGCATGCCTGGGTCTCCAGTCCCAGGCTCCCTCCCTGTAATGTGGGGAGGGGACATAAGTCCATGGTCCTCGGCCCAAAGATGGGTGCAGTCCTGTAATAGTCTTAGAGATGTGCCTCTAACTTGCAGGCATGGGAATCCACAGTGGTGGATGGATGGGTGGTCACTGTGGTGACACTCGGGTCCAACAGGAATGGCCCATGTAGCACTGCTGTGTCCTTTATGCTATGTGCTGGCTGACTCAGACATGTTCTAGGAACATAGGGGCCCCACCTGTCCTCAGAGCCCAAAGCAGTGTCCCCTCCTTTGGGAAGCTGCTTTGATACCAGTCTTAGCCAGGGGCCCTGAAGTAAGACCTTGTGGCCTCGTGTACCATGCCACACAGCACAAATGTGGCTCACAGTGCATAAACATGTAGAAGACCATCTGCATAATGTCACCCTTCTCACAGTGACGAAGTGAACACATCCCCACCTTCACAGGGAGAGGTATCAACCTCCAGGACCTCAGAATATGGCTGTGGTCTTGAAAGAGGGCACATTAACATGAGGCCACTAAGATGGATCCTATTCCTGTAGGAGACTGGTGTCCCTGTTAGAACAGATGAGGACACAGGCACACACAGAAGGAGACCACATGCAGACACAGGGAAAATGTGGCACCCACAAGCCAGGGACGGAGGCCTCTGTATGAACCAGCCCTGCCAGTCCCTGTGAACTCGGACCACCAGCCTCTGGCCTAGAGCAGGGATGCCTGCTGTGGGCCCAGCCCAAACTGTGAGGGAGCAGGGGCTCTGGGGGCTGGGCACACTTAGCACTGTGGACACACAATCTGCAGTGAACTCATGGAGCTGGGCGCCCAAAAGCTAGCGCTGAGTCTGACACTGGGACAAAGGCTTGCACATGGAGGAGCAGGTACGTGGTACTGGAAGGCTGGTGAAAGGAAGATGGCCAGTGATGCCAGGCCTGACAGATGAGAAGGGACCAGCAGGTGACTCCAAGTGCTACAGCCCTCCTGACTCTGACCTGGACAATCAAAGCCCTGCGGCCCTGGTCTGGGTCCCTGCCCCCACGCTGGTGAGGGACACACAGAGTGCTGCCTGTGGGTGGCCAGCATAGGCTCTGCACCACCTTCAACTCCACGCCAGCATCCAGCAGGAACTCTGACACAGGGGGGCCTCTATAAGCAGCACCAAAATCCTGGTGGAGGGGTAAAGGTGCCACTGGTCCTGGGACACAGGGTGACAGAGTGTGCTGCTGTCTCTGCACATGGTGCAGGATCCTGCTGGAACCTGAGTCTTGGGGACGGGTGGGAGGCTCACAGGGAAAAGCCAGCTGGCAGGGTGGGAGCAGCCCCAATGCGTCCACAGTAGCCTCCCTGGGGACGAGGGGCAGACTGAGACACTGGCCACCACTGACTGTGCCACTGTGAGCAAGGAACCTGTCCCCTCCCCTGTGGAGTGGGACAGTGCCACACGTGGCTGTGGAGAGCTGGGTAAAATGGTGGTGATGGTGGTGGTAGTGGCCAGGGCTGGGGAGCAACCCTGCCTGTCTGGTTTCTGCACAGAGGGCCTCTGCAGAATGGTCAGGAATGAGTGCTCCGGGTTGGAACCCGGGTTCTAACACTTACCAGGCAACCTGAGCCCCAGCTCCTGCCCTGTAAAGGATGACCCAGTGCTGAGGGCTGTGGAGACAATGCCGGGGTAAGGGACAGCCACCTTTGGGGGCTTACTGGACTCCTCATCTTGAGGGCTGGTGAGTAGTAAACCAAAGTGCCTGTGGGTCCTCACCTCTGGGTAATGATTCTACAATTCTCTTTCATTTGTGTCCCATCTGCTTAAACCGCATTAAGTTGTGACCAATAATAATTTAAAAGGTTATTAAAGATCCCCCAAAGCCGATCACCCTAAATGAAAATCAGCAGGAGCCACAAGCTCTGGCAACCTCACAATAAGACCAAGCTCCTGACTCACAAGGAAGGTGCTTGGCCCCTGGCATGAGGGTGGCACCTATGGGTAGGACGGGCATTGGTATGGCCCTTACTGGGCACTGTGGCTTTGGCTTCAACCCAGTGAGTGCTCGAAGCTCTGTGCCTTGGCATCTGCATGGTCACTTGATGGGGAGAATGTGTCCAGGAGGATGTGGGACCCACGGCTTTCTATACCAGGGCTGGGATCCACCCACCTTGTGCCGAAGTGGGCACCCAGGGCAGCTTCTCCAGAGCAGCTGGCAAGGACCCCTGTGGAGGGTACCCACCATGCATCTAGCCATTGGCGGAGCCGGCGTAGGCTGCAGGGTTTTAGAGGAGAAAGTTGCATGCACATTTGCCTCTTCTCCCAAAGCGAGCGACTCAGAGCTGGAAGGGGTCAGGAACAAGTCCCCTCCACTTGTCCCCTAGCTCTTCTTCAGTGGAAAGTCCCCAAGATGGGGCTCTTGTCCCCCTGCCATGTAGGGACAAGAGAGGGCAGGGCCTGCGGACTCAACCCATGGCTCTCAGGATACAGCCACACAGGTAGGAGCCTCGTCTGTGCCCAGCACTTTCCTCTGCCCACTCTCTCTCCAGCAAAGCCACTGTGGGGTCCTGACAACACAAGGACTCCGAGGGGAGCAATTCCGGAAGTGCAGGCTTCCTAGCCCTTCCTCCAGCCTCTAACTGTTTCATTCAGATAGTGTTTGTTTTAATTACAGGGTGAGACAGAAAGGGCCCAGTGCCCACAAACCCAAACAGTGAGAGTCAAAGCGTTGACTGTCACCTGGCTCTGCAATCCCTGCTTGGCCCTGCAGGCATCTGACCTGCAACCCCAGGTATGGGCGCTACAAGGGCACCCGAGGACCTTGTCTGTCTTGCCCCAGCCCAGATTGCTCTGCAGAGTGCAGCCCTGCTCCCCACCCTGAGGAGCCTCCGAGTATGGGATCTGGCTTCCCTGCTGCCCTGCAGCCCGCCACGCCCTCTCCTCCCTGGCACAGGATGGCTCTGGCTTGCTGAAGACGCTTTCACAATGAAGGCTCCTCAAAAAGGTTAAAGGGAGGCACTGGCAGGAGGGCCAGGGAGGGATGGAAGGTGGAGGGTGGGATGAAGGAATCTGACCAGCGATGTTTAACAAGAACACCACAAACAGGAAACAGACAACTAAGAAGGCAGCTGACCTGCAGAGGAATGTGAACTCTGGTGCACCATGCTGCCGCATCCCTTTTCCCTCCGCCTGCCTGCCCTGCCTGGGAGTACACCCAGGCTGCCTCCTCCTGCCTCCTACAGGGATACCCAGCCCTGAGAGTGCCCTGGCCAGGGGGAGGGGAGTGAGTGGAGACCAGCATGGTCCTAAACCACCCAGAAGGATGCAGAGGGGTCTCCTCCCTCTGCCTGGGACAGTGCTTTTGGAGAAGGGTGACCACGAAGGCACCTTGAGGCCCCCCACAGGGCCTCCTTCACTGAAGCACACCCCAGCCTGGCAGAGTGGTCTAGGAGGTCTAGAAGCTGGCCCGGCTCATCCCCCTCCATGTTCCCTGGAGCCCAGAGAAAGGTTCCAGGCTCTGGGCACAGTGCACACCCAAGATGAGGGGACCCACAAGATTCTGGGGTGGCTGAAGGGAGGACTGTAGAAGCCAAGGGGCAGTGGGAGGGTGGACAGGGTTTGGAAGGCAGAGGATCTCGCAGCAGCGTTGTGTTGCCTCCCAGCTCTGCCCCAGCTTGGTGGAGGCCTGGGAGTGCAGTCAGACAAGGACAGCCCAGTGCCACAGAGAAGCAGGCCCTGGTGGCCTCGTGGTCCGGCCTCCCCGGGAAAGGGCAGTGTTGTCTGTGGCCTGGGGGCTTAGAGAAGGCTCCAGGGAGGTCACAGTCCCCTCACTTTTGCATGGAGTCCTGCTCCCTGGCTGGGCTGGGACACCGCCCGTCTTTAGGGAGATTCCCCATGGACGCCACATTGCTGTGCTGACAGAGCCCCCTCACCGCTGCCCCTGGCTTTCATGGCCAGCCTGGAGCTATGACACAGAGGACAGGAATGGTCCGGGTGACATTGAGGGGAGGCTGACAGGGGCTCACGGGGAAATTCTTCAACTTGACTGTGTTGGGAATTTTTAGTAAGACAATGCTGGGAACAAAAGATCAAGGATCACAGTGCGTGGACGTGAACATTTCCTCTGTCACTCCCACGCCTCTTTTCTGTGCATGCACGCATAATACACATATACACACGTACACATGTGGTGTGCTCACTGTCCGTCCCTCCCACCACCTCAAGGCCTGGCGCCTGGCAGACCCTCTGTAAGATGCAAGTGGTATCAATACTTGAGTGCCCAGGGACCAGTGCGGGAAGAAACCCAAGGCTCTGTCCCCTTGGCCCATCGGCATCCAAGGTCAGTTTGACCTGGAGGGAGGTCCTCTCACTGCTGAGAGGTCCTCCCCCATGTGGGGCGCTGCTGTGTGTGCCAGGCTGAGTCTACACTGTCCTGTGGGATCAGCACTGCATCCTCACTCACAAGGAGCTGGGCCATGTCACGCCCAGAAGGGGAAGCGGGAGCTCAGACTCTGACCTTGACCCTGCTCAGGCCAGATCCTGATCCCATGTCCAGACTCCCAGGATGCATACTGGAAAGGCAGGATCAGTGACCTGAGCCAAGCAGCATGTCCTGGAACCATCTCTGCCAGTCTCCTGTTCCCTGCATGGTGCCCTGGAGCTGGAGCAGACAGTGCACTTACCAGGGATATGGACCTTGAACTTGCCGCTCTGGCCAAAGGCGCTGTCGATGACTCCCAACTCCCCTGTGGACAGGTGCACCTTGAGCCCCACGAAGAGCTGGATATTGGTCTCCTTCTTGAATAGAGAGCGGCCAATCACGCTGTAGTCGTCCATCGCCTGTGCAGACAGCAGGCATGGGCAGAGGAGGAAGGCATCAGTAGTGTTTGGATCTCCTGTGGGCCCCGCACGCCTGCTGTCTTGCTGCTCCTCATCTCTTTGTAGGTGCCTAGGCCAAGAGGGGACACTATGCTCGTGTGTGAAAACACGGCAGGGCCCGGCCTGACTCTGCATGAGCTGTACTCATCTGGGGGCTTCTCCTAGGCCTCTTCTGCCCTGCTGGGCCATCTCGTGTTCTCACCAACCCTGCTCTGTAGGTCCTCCCTCCCATGGCAAACTCAGGCCGTGCTGATGAGCAGCCTCCCACTGGGGACTGCATGGAGATCACAAGTGCACAGCCTCTGCCCTATCCACTCCGCCCTCCCGTGGGAAGCCATGCGTGCACAGGAGCGAGTGGTGTATGTCCTCTGGGGACCACGCCGGGACCACACAGGACAAGCACAAGTGGCCCTGGGCATCATGTTCTGGGTTAGACAGCAGAGTGCAGAGCAAGGGAGGGCACGCTGCCATGCCATACCAACAAGGACAGGAGTTGGAGGGAAGGAACAGGGAGCATCCCTCCTCATGCCCGGGGACTTTCACTTACACCCTCTCCACTGCTGACCTTCGAAATGCATGCATGGATGAAAACATCCACAAGGCAACCCTTCCCTCTATGCTCTGTGGGGAGAGTACAGACTCCTTCGGTCACTTCTGGTCCATGAGGACATCTGCAGCGCCACTCCGAGCCAGGCAGTCTTTCCAGTCATGTACTGGGCTGCCCCAGAGAGCTGCCACTCAGGGCTTTGCAGAGCTGCCCCTGTACCCCAGGCCCACAACTTCTCTTTTTGCTGCCACATCCCCCAAACCAGGGCCTCTGTACCTCCTGGCTACCCCAGCCTGTGACACTTGTCTAGCTGCTGTGACCCCTCAAGGGCAGGAGCCGGGACTGGCTTGTCTCCATCCACCCTACAGCAAAACATTCACCAGGCACCAGAGCAACTGGCAGGATGCTTACGGCACTGTCTCTGGAGCCAGACTCCGCCTTCAAACCTAGTAGCTGTGTGACCCGGGCAAGGTGGCTAGCTTCTCTGTCTCTGAGTTTCTCCAGTAGATTAAAATAAAGCCAAACACTTGGCGGGGGGTCTGGCAGTCAGTGGAGCATGAGCTGTGGGAGGGTGAGCCAGCCAGCACTGGCTGCCATGTCCCAACATAGTCACAAGGCCTCCCGAGGGGGACAAGGAAGCTGACCCAGAGGTGGCATGAGCAGAAGACAGGGTGCTCCAGGCCCCCAGCAAGCCCCAAAGCGATGAGGACTAAAGGGCACAGGGTTCAAGACTGGGAGAGCCACACAGGTGACAACATAAGCCCGAGTCTCCCTACAGGAGGCGATGTGGCCGGCGGCATAGGGTGGCTTTGGCTCCTCTGGAGAGGGCGTCAGTGGGGACAGCAGGGACAGGACAGAGATGGGGCCCGGGCTGGAGAGGGGGATGGGTCCAGATGGCAGGGAGCAGGATGGCCATCAGAAGGAAGGGTCCCTGGGTAGAAGCTGCTGTCTGCCCCTCAGGTTTCTCGATGGCTCGACACCTAGGGGAGTCCACAGGGTGACCTACGAGTCCCAAGGGCTGACAGCTGCTCAGTCTGGCCCTAGGGCAGCTACACCATCAGGAGGACGCCTGGGGACATCCGGGAGGAACTGTGCTTGAGGGGTGGCCAGACTCAGGCCAGAAGGAGGCTGGCAGAAAGGGTGCACGGGATCCAGGTAGCGGTTCTGAGAGCTACATCCACAGGGCCACCACTCAGCTGGAATGGGCAGGCTTCTCGTGGCCCTGGGTGACACATCCCCCACTCTGGAAGCCTCCACCACCTTCCTGGTCTTGACTTCCGTGTGTGTGGCCTACACCCACTGAGCTCAGATTTTTAGAAACTTATATACATTTCTCATGGAAGGAAAATCTCAATACTAAAAGAAGCCAGTAACCACCTGCCAGAAAGCCAGTAACCAGAAGTACAGCCAAACAGACCTTGCATGGAAGCCTTCGTCCATGCTGACCCTTGCTGTTTTCACCAACGGTGGTCTGTGCATGCCATGTGCAGGGTCAGGAGACAGCCGGGGAGTCGCCCAGCAGGCGGGGCCGAACCTCTGCATGAGGACAGCTGTGTGCGTCAAGACCAGCTCTGTTCCAGGGCTGCCAGAGGGGCTGACAGCTTCTGCCCAGCTGACCAGGAGCAAGTGGGCACTACTGCACTGGTACCCCAGGCTTGACTCTGCACCCAAGGGCATGGGGCCTCTGCAAATCTTGGGCCAGCCCTTGTGAGTAATGACAGCACACTGGGCAGCGGAGGCAGCTGGTGGCCTCCCTCTGTCCCCTCCCAAGGTGAGGACCCCTGGCACCCAAGGGCTGGGCTCTTCTCAGCCCTGGAAGCATCTTGTTTCTACACAGACTTGGCCACAGGCCCCAGATGGATTGTTTTGAAAAGCAGAAACTGTCTCGTTTACCCTAAAAACCTTTTGGAAAAACATAGCCTATTCTATTTGATTCACAGAAGCAGATAAAAGGTACTTGCATTCCTCCTCTCCCCAGTGATTGATGAATTGGATACAAATGATGATAAGAATAATAATTTCCACTCGCACAGCCCTTTATAATTCACAGGCCTTGTTCCCACACAGGGTCTCCTCGTCCTTCAGGACTCAGCTCCAGGAGCTCCCCCAGGGCCGCCCCAGCGGCTGGGTCTGTGTGGGGCTCTAGGAAGGAAACACAGAGCTGCGGCAGGAAGATGCACCCATATGGCGCAGGCTGGGCCTTGCCTGGCTTTGCTTGCCTCTGCCCAGGGCTCCTGCCCGGTCACCCTCTGCAGGCAGTCTGGGCCCTGAGCTGAGCTGGCCTGATGGCTCTGGGGTGCTCCCTCCTGTCCCTACCCAGCCCTGTCCCATGGGCCACCTGCAGCAAGAGAAAGGCCTCCCTTAGCCCAGCCCCTGCTGACTGGGCTCCTCCTCGTGGCAACCCTCCATCCCCTCACCTGCAGAACCTTCGTCCCTTTTGCAGAGAGACTGGAGCTAAGGCCGGGAGGAGGTCTGAGTGGGCCATGTCACTCAAGTTCAGCAGTATGGCAGAAGCGAAAGCCCACGCCCACCAGGCCCAACACCAGTGAGGAGCAAGTGAGGTGGGCTCACCTGGGCTGCAGCAGCAGCCAGGACGCTCGAGCACCCCTTGGGGGCAGAGGAGGGGGTCCCAGGCCCTTCCTCGGCCCTGGGGTCATGTCTGACTGAGACACAGACCTGCCTCCAGCATCAGGAGCAGCAGGAGCCCAGAGTCCACTTAGAGAATCACCTTCTGAATGGACTGGGCCGGGGTTCTCAGCCGGTCATCCTCACGGTCTTCCTATCTTCCCACCAGCATCACGGACCCTGCCCTGACCTGGAGTATGGCTGTGAAGTGGCCTGGTGTGCCTCCCAGTACAGGCAGCAGTCAGCTCCCACCTCTCTTGGTCTGGACCTAAATGTCCCCAAGGTCTCCAGTCTTCAGAGGTGGGGCTTCTGAGGGGGTGCCTGGATCCCAAGGGTGCCAGCCTCACAGGCAACCTCTGCACAAGCTCACAGTGCAAGAATATGCTGTGGGAGTGGGCTGGGAGGAAGAGGTCACAGGTTCCTGATTCATCTGGCTCTTCCTGTCCTCTCTGCTTCCTGGTCTCCCTGCTGTGAGCAGCTGCCCTCTACCACACCCTTCCACCATGCAGTTGTTCCTTGAGCCTGGTGACCATGGACTACAGCCCAATATCATGAGCCAGATAAACCTCTCTTCTACATTGTGTATGACAAGTGTTCTGTCCCAGCGACAAGAAGCTGACTGAGGACAGACACTAAGAGCTGCTGTCACCTGTTGCGCCCAGCACAGGGCCAGGTCTAGGCCTTGGCCTGGTGACCCTGTGGCCACAGTCTGCCTTCCTTGCATTCTACCTTGCTCCTGTCTGACCACCTGTCTGCCCTCAGATGACCACCTGGCCAGTGCCACTTCCTCACATGTTCTTCTGTTCATGGCTCCCCAGAGGCCTGGGCTACAGGGGGGCAGACTGTGCCTTCTCAGCCACCTCCTCCTCTGCGGTATCCTCTGCCCATGAAACTGGTGCCAGCTGTCCCTCCGTGAGGGCCTGTGTGATGCTCAGTGAGTGGGTGGCTTGGCCCTGGCCCCTCTGCATTGAGCACCATGCTGGTGGCCTTGTGTTTATTAGCAGCCTCAGCAGTGTGTACCTGACACATGACAGCAGGCATACATAGTCCAGAAACAAATTCTCTGGCAAGTTTAGATGGGCCATACACCCGAGAAACCTTCCACGCTAGCTAGCAACCGTGCCCATCACCCTTCGTCTCCTCATGCCCTCCCTGCCCATGGTCCACTCTCCTTGTCCTGCTGGGGACTGCGTGACCCACCCAGGCTCTGCTCTGACACACTTCCTTCAGACAGCCTCCCCCACACCCCAGGACCAAGGCTGAGCCCTCCTGGCCTGAGACAGCCACCCTGCCTTACCCCTGCCAGTTGCTCTGGCCACACTCTGCCTGGACTGGGTGTCTAGAAAAAGTCTGTCCCCAGGCCCGGCCTCACACAGCCCTGCCCGACACGAGTCCCTCTGAGCAAGCACTCTCCGATGGGTAACAGGGTGGGTCCAAGGGGGAGAAGGAGAGAGGGGAAGAAGAGGACCTCTTGACTCTTTGGGGTAAACCTTGGCTGCTCACTGCAGTGGAGGTGTCTAGGGCACAGGACACATTTGAGAGTGAGCTGACCATGAGGCCCTGGAAGCACACACCACAGACATTGTGCCTGTGGGTGGCCAGGACCTGCCAGCCTGAGCCTGGGTCACGGGCAGGCTACCTGTGCCCCAAAGAAGCCCTCAGAGCCCCCTGCCCACATCTTCCTTGCCCCTCCTTTCTTTAGATTACAAAATATTAACTTAAGAAAGCCCAATGGATGGGCCGGGGGATTTAGCTCAGTGGTTCCGTCGCCTGCCTCACAAGCGCAAGGACTCAAGTTCGATCCCCCGTACCTCCCCCGCCCAGAAAAAAGCCCACTGCAGAGATAGCAGAGGTCCATCTTTCCCCAAGCCTGGGTCTCACAATGAGGGCAGACTAATTTTATTAACTCCAGGAAACTTCAAAAAGCTTCAGAACTTTCATGCCAGACAGTGACGACCCCGGAGTTAGTTTCAGTGCTAAGTAAACAAAGGATGAGGCCGGGAAGCCAGGGCTCCTGTGCTTATTTACATTCCCCTGTGACTTCGAGGGGCAGCGAGCGGGCACCGGGCTCTGTGCTGTGGCCAGTTCACTGACCTACATGACCATAATATCGTTCTAAGCACCCGGAGGAGGTAGGCGTGAGGGGCTCCCTCTTGCCACCCAGCCTTACATTCCCACTGTGGCTGGAGTGGGGGTTCAGAAAGGGTTCCAAGTTCACAGGGAGGGTCCCCATCACTCCTGTTCTTGAGCTTTATGGCTTGGCCAGGAGATGCAACTGCACTGAGTGAGTGCAATGTCCCCTCCCACAAACTTCTGTGTCTTTGTGCCCATCGGTGGGGTCAGGGATGGTGAGGCAGGGAGCGGGAATTTAGCACACAGCAGGAGTCCCGTGTGCTCCCTGCAACTCTAAGGGCCCCACACTGTCACTTCACAGCAACACATGTGTCAGTGTGGCACTGCAGGTGTGGCCATCCCTGAGGGAGGGGAGGCTGGGGGTCCCCTCAGCCCACAGCCCATGGAATGGGTCCCCGGCCATGTCAAGGGAAGGCACACTCACGGCAACCTTTACTCTTCAGAAAAGCCCCCTTAGAGCTGGGGACTCAACAAGGCCAAGCAGCTTGTTGGAAGTCATATGGCCCATCCTGATGCAGCCTGGCAGGCGGGAGCCTCTCCTGCTGCCCAGGACTCACACGGGTCCTGGCTCTGTCCATCCGAAGCAGGGGACATGCCCAGTGGGGGTCTCTTTTCTTTGTTCTTTGGGCTCCCTGAGCTGGGCTGTGGCTGGGGACACAGGAGGCCTGTAAGTCCAGCCCAGGGGCCTCAAGCAGCCTCTTCCCTGCCAGCCCCAGCTTGAAAGACCCAGGGCCTGGAGGAGACAATCCCTGAGCTCAGGGACTCTGAGGGGCTGTCTGGTGAGGAGGCCGGGAGGCCGAGACCTCAGGAGACCTTTGGCGAAGCCAGGGGCTGCCATCTGTCCTCCATGTCAGGTGAGGCCTGGGGAACACAGCTTAGCTTTGTAGGTACTCACTGCTGGGGTTGGGGCTGGGGGCTCTTCTCCAGATCACAGAGCAAAAGGAGAGAGACCCCAGAGACCCCAGGGCAGCACAGCCAACAAGGAAGCTCTTCGGAGGACAGAACAGTTGGAAGTTTGCATTCCCAAATCAATCATGGTGACATCAAACCCAAGGAAAGGCCTGTGGGACTTGCTCTGTGGTCCCTGCTCCTGGGTACAATGCTGAACTCTGGCCAGCCCTGCTAGCACAACAGCCCCACTGGGGACTCTCTGTGTCTGCATGGATAACTCACTCTCTCCTGGCCTTTGAGGGGAGGCAGGGAGCTCCCCAGAGCAGTCAGTCGCTGCACAACGAAGTCCAGGCCTTGCTTCCATGCCAGGCGAGTCCCCATTGCCCCCGGCCTTGGAGCGGGGACTTGGCTTCAGGTGCACATAATTATGTCATTACACGTGCATCTCTCTTTCAGGGCCCAGCTCCCAGGTTGAAGCTTGGGACCTGCCTAAGGTCTGCAGTGATCATTCTAATTCAAATTGGAGAAGTGGCACCAAGGAGGGAAGGGAAGCCGGCTGTGAGCAGCACTGAGCAGCTTTGTCTGCCGTGCTCCTAGCAGAGTGAGGGTGGAAAGGTTCCCCGCTCCTCTGTCTCATGCAGCTCCATGGCCTGGGGCAGGGCCCCTCTGAGCCTCATGGGGGTGGGGTGACTCAGGTAAGCACAGCAAACCCTCACCCCTGACTGGAGGAATGGATCTCAAGAGAGCAGATGTCTCTGTGTGAGAAGCAGACGTGCACAATGGAGGTGGAGCAGCAGAGCCCTGCACAGCCCACGGGACAGGGCTGGCTTGTGGCCTGGCCACCGTGGGGCCTAGATAAGCCACTCCCTCCCAAGCTCAGTGTCTTCTTCTGTAAAAGCAGGACCACAGCATGGACCACCCTACCCCTAGGTTGCTGCTGTAAAGTAACAGTGTCCCCAAGGCAGGAGCATCCGCCTCACCGCAGGCCCCAGTGGACATCCTAGAAGGAAATCAGCTTCACTTCATTTCATCAAATGGTCTCCAGAGGCCCAGAACCTGGGGATCCTCCCTGGGGTGGATATAACCCATGTCCTGTCCCTACACACTGTCAGACCACCATCTACAGACTGGGGCTCCCCACTTCCTCACTCCCATGGTCCCTGTTTTAGTTCTCTGTGTGCCACCACCACCCAGGTACCACCGGGGATGGCTCCCAAAGGTGCTGCCTATCCATGGAGAGGAAGGGGCTGAACTTTTCCAGAGCACTTGCTCGATGCCAGGCCTTGCTCCTGGCCCTTGGCATAGTTCAGAGATTTGGGCTCCAGGACGAGGGACATGGGACAGGCCAAGAGGGCAGTAAGGCCCAAAAGGCTCCAGGGTGGGGGGCAGCAGGACCAGCCTAGGCCAATGAAGCTCTGCTGGGGTAGGGGCAGGTAGCATGGCAGTCTGTGCCCTGGGCTAGCATGCTCCCTGGTGCCCCAGGCACCTGTGACAAGCCACCAGCAGTGGAAGGGGCAGAGCCAGGAGCCAGAAGGCAGTGAGGTACAGACTTCAAAGCTGCCAGTGCTCTGGGTGGCATCTGCGTGTTTATACTTGGTTGGGCACAGGCCACAGGCTGCTGTGGCCCAGCCCTCAGGTCTTCTGGACCAGCACCAGGGGTGCCTGGCCTGCAATAGCAGGCACAATTGGCTTGACTCCCATGTGGGGGCAATGTCTTGTCACCTCTCCAGCCAGGAACCAGGTACCTGTGCCATGAGGAGGGTGCAAGGTAACAGCGATGATGACACCCTGTGGACCCATGACACCCTTGTGGACCCAAGGGTCCAGTCAGAGCCAGGTATAGCCCTTAGCTGTCTACACTTAGGCTTCTCTTCCTTGTCCTGCCCTATGGTAGGACAGATGGCTCCCATCTTCCCTGTAAGGACATGGTGCTGGCCCTCTCTCTTCCAGCCGGGTCTCAGGGCCAGCATCTGCCATCCCACCTTTCTGCCCATCCTCTACCATTCCTTGGGTCCCCACTCCAACTAGGGGCAGGACAGTGGCCATGTGCTACATATGCTCCTCATCTGTGCCAACTGGAAATAAGGGAAAGGAGCCTCATCAGGAAGAGCTAGCAGGGCCACCTTTGTTTTATAAAAAGTGACGTGGGTTGGGGCAGACATGCTGCCAGGGGCAGGGGGCTGTGGAGAGACGGGTGAGAGGGTAGGCACCTGGAGTGGAGGTGAAGAGGGTACCTTAGGTGTGCGTGCAGGCAGAAGGATGCCAGGGACCCCAGCAAGCGCTGCAGGCACTTCCTGTCCTGTGCTCACACTGGTGCTGAGGAAGGTGTGGCTGTCACAGATGGACAAACAGTCCCACTGAATAAGCGATGGCCAGGTCCCAAACCCTACAGCTCTACAGACAAACCAGGCTTTGGGGGCAAGGTAGGGCTTGGGGCTGTGGAGGGGCAGCCTCTGTGGGCTCCTCTGTCTGTTCCATGCACCCCTGTGACAGGACAAAGGGCCTATGCATCAGGCCTGCCCTGACTGGCTGCTGTTGCCCTTCCCCATGGCTCAGGGCCAGGCGCCACTTGGCCTCCATATGTTCCAGAAGCAGCCTTGGCCTGGAGCAGCCACCCTCTCCTTTCTCGCCTGTCCCTTGGCATCTGACTAGTGAACCTTTCAGCACCTCTTTAGGCCTTGTGCTGAGAAGCCCACTTCTTCTGGCCTGGGTGGACATCACTTTCTCTCCTGACCCCACAGCCCCTACATGGCCCTCTGACAGGGACCCTTGGCCCTGAGCTCACCAGAGCAAGAGCAGGTGGCTGAGACGCCAGGGACCCTTTGGGGACATGGCCCATGGCCTCAGGCCTGGCTTTTATATACCATTCAGGCCTCATCATTTTTGCCAGAGCTTTACAAATCTGGACTATTATTTACCCAGTATTTTTCTTCACATATGCCTAAGAGGGAAAGTTTACATGGAACACTAATGAGAAAAGAAGAATTCCTAGTTATAGAAGAAGTTAATGTAAAAGTACAGACAAACAAAGAAGAAAGAACTGGCTCCTAGTCTGCACTATTGCTATCAGAGGATCTGAGTCCCTGCCCAGTTCTCTTTCCATTAAAAAGCTGGTAACACAAACAGGAGTTCCACACACCTGCCAACCAACCTAAAGCTTCTCTGTGATGTAATTGAAGTATGGGAAGAAACTGAAAAAGAGAAAAAAGTTGTTATGAAGGAATTCAAGAATATGTAAGAGTTTGAGAATCTGCCATAACCACATGAAAAGTAATTTACTCTCTGCTAATTTCTAAGCAGAGGAGATAAGAAAGAATATACATGTATTTTCATTGAGAGTCATCTCTACATATCTATCTAGAAATTCTTTAGTTCTAATCTTTAATGGTTCATGATTTTTACTTTTAAAAAGCTATTACAGCTACAAATGCAACAACAGTGTAAGTTCCACAAGGGCAAGGATTTTGTCTTTCTTATTCACTGTGATTTCTTCAGCCCTTAAAAACAACACATATAGATATTCCACTTTATGTTTCGGCTTTTGTTTTTTTGAGACAGGGTCTTGGTATGTAGTTCAGGCTGGCCTTAAACTCACTATGTAGCCCTGGCTGGTCTTGAATTTGTGGCAATTCTCCTGCCTCAGCTTCCCAAGTGCTGGGATTACAGGTGTGCACTCAATATTCCACTTTTTTCTGGTGGCCCTGGGGATTAAACCCACGTGCACTCTACTACTGAGCTAGATCCAGAGCTTTTTATTTTGAGACAAGGTCTCAATAAGTTGCCTGGGGTGGCCACAAACCTGCATCCTTTTGCCTCAGCTTTCAGAGTAGCTGGGATTACAAGCATGTGCCACCTCACCTGGCTCTGGAAATAATGTATGGATAATGACTAAATGTTCCACAGACATACAAAAAAAAGTATGCTCTGTTCAAGGGATGTTAAAGGCCTATATTTAAAACTCAAGCTTACTGGTTATATTATGCCTCTTTGTCCTTATCTAGTGGTCTGGTGGACCTATCTGCCTTGGGAATATGTATTCTGACGTGCTTTGCAGTAATTATAATTCCAGGTCTTATCAAGTTCCCTGGATTTTTACCTTTGGTATATACAGGCTTATAACTATGCTTCTGTCACCACATGATTACCCTCTTTACCGTGGTTAGGATTTTTAATCTTAAGTGCCCCTCTGTCTGATTTTAACACAACTCACGCTTTCTTTGTGCTTATAGTCTCCTGACATCCTTTTGTCTATCTTTTTATTCTTAACCTTTGCTCTTTACAGTAAGTGGGTTTGTTATAAATAACATATAAGTAGATTTTGTGTTTTAACCCAATCTACCAGTTTCTGTATTTAAACAAAAGAATTTGGCCATTCACATTTAGTGTAATGAGTGATGGTTAATTTTTCGGTTACTATTTTTCTGTTACTATTTACTAACATTGTTCCTGTTTTCCTTATTTTTGCTGGTTTAATCAAACTTATTCCAGTTTTTCCTCTGTGAATGTGAGAGTTCTACACTGCTTCTATTCATAGTTTCTCTCTGTGTTCAAATTCAGATACATAATTTTATCTTTTTACTTTTTTGGGGGGTGAGGGGTTTGGCTTTCTGAGCCAGGGTCTTGCTATGTAGCCCAGGCTGGCCTCAAACTCCAGGCCATCGTCCTGCCCTAGCCTATCACGTGCTAGGATTACAAGCGTGTGCCTCTCTATCTTTTTACCTTAAACAACACAATACCAACTACTACTTCCTTCACCACCAGATGCTCTCCCCTACCTCTCCCCCACCTCTCCCCAGGAAGGCCAGCCCTTTAGAACACCCTCATTTCTTCCTCTCTACCCTGGATGTCTTTACCAACAAAAGCTTCCTCACCCACAACCCCATTCCTGAGATGCAGACTACTTGAAGCTGCAGATGATGACCAGAATTTTCCTTGTGGAATGCTCATCCTAGCTCAAGAGTCTCATTCACCATTTAAACCTGGGGGTTGGCAGACGACAGCCAGGGGGTCAAATTCTGCCTGCTACTTGTTTTTTTGTTTTTGTTTTTTTTTCCATACTGGGGATCAAACTCAGGACCTTGAGCTTGCGAGTCAGGTGAGGTGCCACTGAGCTAAATCTCCGACCCCTGCCACTTGTTTTTGTATGAATTCTGAGCTAAGAGTGGTCCTCAGATTTTCTAATGGGTTGAACAATGTCTTTTAAAGAGTATTTCATGACATGTAAAAACAATATGAAATTCAAATTTTAGTGTTCGTAAAAAAAGTTTTACTGGATAGTGCCACATATTTATGTACTATCTGGGTTTCTTTTGTGCACAGTGGCAGAGCTGAGTGGCAGAGACAGACGGAGAGAGGGAGGGTGGAGCTTGGGAACTGTGAGCGACGGCAATGTTGTTTGACTTTGAGGCATCTCACCCAAGCACAGTGCTGTCCTTCATTACCACTGCACACCTGTCACATCAAAAGTAAGGGCAAGAATGGGGCACCTCCAACGTCACACTGTCAAGGCTCAGTGGGACATGGATTCTGGTTTTAGAGACTCACAGGGCAGAGCACAGTGTTGTTATTAGCTGAGCTAACAGAATACAACATACACTGACATCACAATATTCCCAACTCACAGAAACACAATGGTCAGAAAAATGGGAAAACTTATAACAGTGTATCTCATCATTGCAGACACAAACATTTAGAAGTGAGAATCGGGCTGCAAGCCCAAGTAAGTTTCTGAGTGGCTCATTTGTTGGCTGAGCAAGGAAAGCCATTTACCAGGGTAAGTTAATTAAATTGTGTTTGATTGCAGCAGTTGGAAAAGTATCCAGAGAAAATAAGCTCATTGAAGATTATTAGATTTGGGGAAAGAACAGTTAGTTGCTCAGGCGTGGCCCATGGGCCATCATCTGGTCTGTGAAATGCCAATGAGTCTAGCCGCATCTGGTGGACACAGAACATGTCATGGCGAGAGGCGCAAAGCAGGGCACAGGTCCTGGAGGACACGACAGGGGGCTGGAGAGGCGGCACTGTCTCCATGCCAAGTGCTGTCCTCAGCAGCATATATTTACAGCATCCTTTTCTTTTTTTTCTAGACATTACTACCAGAAGCAACAACTTACTGTTCATTATCCACCTCTGCTGTGAGCACAAGAACTTTGTCTCTCTTGTATTTGCAGTGCCTGGCATCAATGGGAGCTCAATAACCACCTGACTACAAGTGAAAGGAGCCTTTTTCCACACAACAGGTGCAGAAGGCCTGTGCCTAGGCTGAGCCAGGTGCACCCTCCTCCATCATGAACTGAGGATAGCTCAAGAGCCGGGGCCTAAGCTGGCTGTGCTCACAGAGCAGAGTGGGCTGGGAGCTGCTGGCAACCCAACCTCCCAGACCCCTCTCTGCACAGAGGTGTGCCCAGGGAGTTAGTTGGGGCCGTGGTGCAACCCAGGAACTTCTAGAGACACCAGGCACACCAGGAAAGATGAGCCAGGACAGCCACACCCAGTGCCAGCCTGATATTCAGCCCTGCCCACTCCCAGCAGCCTCAGGTGATCCTGATGGCCCCTCTGCTTCCCAGGGATAACAGGGCCTCAGGAAAGGGAGATCCAAGCCCCAGAATCTACTGTTGTGACCCTTAGGTTTAAAAATTGGTAATAATAGAATTAAGCACATAATAGGAGACAAATATGGATCTTGGGCCCTTACATCCAAGCCCATTTCACCTTCCCCTCACCGCCCAGTGCAGCACAGAAAAACAGGTCCAGGAGCAGTGAGTCCTACAACCTGCCCAGGTTTCCATGGAGAGGTGGGGATGTTTGACCCAGTTGGCCACACTGATCTGAAGCTCTCTGGGCCACCTGGGCCTGCTCAGAGCAAACAGGGCCACCCCAGAGCCATGAGCCTGCTACCCGAGAGCCTTGCTGGGAAGTCTCCCCTCTGAGGTGGGAAGTCACCTAAGCAAGAGACAGTGCCAGACATATGAAGCTGCCTGTCTGCCTTGGGATGAATGAGTGGACGGAGGTGAGGTGGCTGCTCAAGGCACATACATAGCTGATACCTGGTTCAGGGAGGCTTTGAGCCTACACTGTGGGACTCTGAATTCGATGCCTTACCAACCTCACCAGAAAGAAAGTTCTCCACCAAGGAGACCCCAGCTTCTCAAGGACAAAATCTCTTGACACGCTGGGCAAGGTTTTGCCTGATACAGTGGAAAGACAGCACCCCAGAGGTCGTCAGTGCCTTGGTCACCTTATGACCTGGACAACTCACTTCACACCTCCTGGGCTTCTCTTCAGTCTGGCTGCCTGTGAGGTGGGGACCTGGTGGCCTAGGCTCAAAGCAGGAAGATGATTTACTTTCACTGAATTTCTCTCTGTTGAGTTCAAATTTTCTGTGTGCATTTATAATTGTAGGGGGAAGTGACAAATTGGAAAAATATATACATCTGAAAAGTAATCCCCTCCTCAGAGTATTATAAGGGTTAAAAATAATGCATGCAAGACTGGGAGTGTAGCTCAGTGATAGAATTCTTGCCTAGCACTTGTGAGGCCCTGGATGTAATCCCTAATACTGATAAAAGGTGTGTAGCTCAAAAAGGCACCCAGTAGGTACTTAATACATACAGTGGGGAAGCAGGGGAGGTGGGGGGTAGGAGGTCTGCTTATTCCTTCCCCCGGCCCAGAGGGGAACACATGGGCTAGAAGCCACCCCTGGCATCAACTAGGGCCCAAGGGGCTGGGCACCCCTGAGCTTTCCATTCTTGCAGGAGTCTCAGGAACCCCCTCTGTCCTCATGTAGGGCTCACAGCGCCCCAGGCACAAATCCACAGTCCTTCAGGAGGCTGGCCCAGCTGGAGGAAGCCTATGGCCATCAGGGTCACAGACATGGGGTTTGGTCACCAGTTCTGTGAACTGCAAGTCTAGGGCTCGTGGGCCTCCCTGGACTGAGCAGAGAGGGGCTGGGGTCCTTGGTGTCCCCCAGCCCCTCTCCACTGTCTCTGGAGGCCTGGGTCAGTGTGGAAGTCTGTTCAGTTGTTCCTCACAGACACCCTCTCGGCTCTCAAAGGAAGCAGCTTTGCACCGCCACGGCCAGGCTTGAGGGGCAGCTAGACCTGGAGCAGCACCAAGAGGAACATGGAGATTTTACTACAGAATAATTACACTCCACAATGCTGCTAACTGATCAAGCTACACACACGAAGCACACACACTTGATTACCATCTTCAGTCACCATCTTGAGGCTGTGCTGAGGCTAATGGCCCCGGGCAGGCCCCACCTCCTCATGGAGTGTAGGTCCTCGGTCCTGAGGGTGTCGGAGGGATGGGAGAAGAAGAGGATAGGACCCGGGGAAAGAGAAAGCCTCCCTGGACCAGCGGGTGGGGGATCAGAGTCCAGAGAAAGAAACAGGCCAAAGAGGCCCCTGAGTACCCACTCCTGACGGCAGACACTGTGGCAACTGCTGGGGGCTGGGAGGAGGGGCTGCTTCGTGATCCCGTGAGGACAGTAGTGCTTGCTAAAGGTGGACCCTACTGGGGTCTCCAGAGCCCTGGGCTCAGAGTTGACAAAGCCCAGTCAAGTCCCAGGACCACCCACAACCATCCCTGCCCCACTCAAGTCACAGGCAGGGGGCAGTTACAGGGGACGGTGAGGTCTGGTAGGCACAATTCCTGCTCAGAGTGCAGGACAGATAAGCATAGGTGCCCATCAGGAGGTGACTCCAGCTCTCGGGACTGACTGTGTGTCACATCTGTCCTAATGTCAGGCCCGTAAGCTAAATCTGCATCAGGGACAGTGAATTCAAGGGACACCAGCTGTTCAGTGACCACAGCCCCCACCTCTGTGTCACCTTCCTGACATCTCTCCTCTTGCTCTCTGACCCCTTCCCTCACTCTGCAGGAAAGGACAGACCTGGCCTGGTCTGTGCCACAGCAGTGTGCCCTGTGGACATGGGCAGCTGGGGGACACACACGTAGCCTTCCCGCCTGATGAGGTGCAGGGCCACCGAAGGCAGGAGAATTGGGGCTGGGTTGGCTGCCACGTGATACCAGCTGCAAGAGAGGCCAGGCCTGCTGAGCTCTGCCAGGACCCTCACCACAGGGATCAATGGAGGGTGGGGTGCAGGCCCTGGGTCTGGGGGACAGAACAGAGGTCGCCTCACACTGTGGAGGGTGGGACAGGCAGTGGGCCACTGGATAGGGCAAGCTTACCCGCTCCACGAGGCCGTGCTTTTGTTTCAGCTTGTACACCTTCAGCAAGGGCAAGATGCTCTCTGAATAGCCCCTGTCCTCCAGCCCACGCAGCAGCAGCCCGTGGAAGGCCAGCCGGCACGTGTTGGCGTGGATGTCGGCATCCAGCCGGGAGCCGATGACTAGGCTCAGCCGTGGGCAGGTGACGGGCTTCTCAAACTCCACGAGGGCCCACTGCTGCCGGGGGTAGCGGGCCTCTGCAGCCTGACCCGCCTGCTTGTCGGCCTCGTCACTGTCTGCTGCTGCTGGCATTGAGTCCTTGCACAGGTACTGCTCTTGGAAGAGGTATTCTTGGGAGAAGTCAAACGAGTCCAGCACAGGCTCTCGGTCAAAGCTGTCAGGCGCAGGGCTGAAGAACAACAGGCGGCCCATGACTGTCTCATGGCCCACTGTGATGTGGAACTTGGCCTTGGTTTGCAATGGCCCCCGGAAATATGAGATCTTCTCCACGGAGATGATGGCCGCATGGACGGTATGCAGTGACTCGGGGGCACACACCAGCCCACGCTCCAGCAGCTTGGGGTCAAACTGGGTGACACAGATGCCCAGTCGGTCTCCCTGCATGGCTGAGGTGACGGGTGTGTGGAACATCTGCATGGATTTCACCTTCTTCACCACCTGACCGGGAGCAAGAGGGACAGCATGAAACCAACAGGCCTTGGGGCTGTATTGGCTCTAGCCCAGGACACCCCCGTCCCTGTGCTCCTCCACATTCATCTGGCTCCTGACCTGGGGAGAGGACACAGGGCTGACCAGCTGAAAGGAGGCTACCGGCCACCTGGACTCTTACTGGACAGAACAGGCCTCGCCCTGAGGACCGCCACCAAGGAAGGTCAAGGTCTCACCCTGGGCTGCCTTTGTCCCTCCATCCTCCTGCTCCCCACTCTGTCCAGGTTCCTGTCCCTCCCACTTCCCTAGCCTTCTGCACAGGCACTGCTGCCCAGCCCAGCCTCCTGCATCCCCAGCCTGCCAAGCCGAGCCCTTCCCCTGTAATGCCCAGTTCAGGCCGCTGCTCTGGAAAGCGTGTCCAGGCCCCAGTGGGCAGGTCTTGTCCCTGTCTCCACAGCGGCCCCCCAGCCCTTCTGAAGGATGCACAGCTGGAGGCACGGTCACTGTCCGACCTGCACCTATTGCCTGCCTGCTGGCCGCTAGACTGCAGGGCAGTGGGGTCCCTCTCCAGCTACGCCATGCATATTTCCTCAGGACCTGATACGGGTGTCGAGCCAGCCCCACTCCAGGGGAAGGAACAGAGCAAGCTCAGTTCCCGAGAGCTTAATAGCTAGAAGCTGACAAGGAAGTGATGGTACCTTAATATGGATTTGTATCAGTAACAATCACATAACATGTAGCATATCTAGCATACACCATGAGAAAACAGGACAGGATGTGCCACAGAGCAGGCCTGGGGCCTGGACAGTGCTGGCATCTGCTGATGGAGGTAGGGAGGCCTCTGCAGAGGCAATGTCTGAGCATAAGAAGCAGCAGCTTGTGGAGACCCACAGCAAAAGACTTCGAAGAGGAGAAACCAACAAGGGCCAGGCCTGGAGGCAGGAGAAGTTTGCTAAGGCCAAGAAATAAAGAGGCGGAGGGCTACTGCTAGGGGGAGGTCAAGGCCTGGGTGTCTGTGCAGCCCCAGCAGGGCTGCTCGGAAGTCACCCAAGAGTTTAGGCAAAGGGGTAACTTGATCTCATCTCAGTTTCTGCAAGATAACACTGACAATGGCACCTGGCAGATTTCAGCTTCCATAGCCTGCAAATCAGGAACAGACACAGAAAAGCCCCTAATAAATGCTCAGGAGGTAGATGAACATTACAACTTCGATCTGCTCTCTGAGATGAAATAGCATTTTTACATTTCTTTCTTTCTTTTTTTTTTGGTACCGGGGATCGAACTCAGGTCCTTGTGCTTGCAAGGCAGGTGGCAGAACCATTGAGCTATATCCCCGGCCCACATTTTTACATTTCTGTTTAACAAAGCGGAAAAGTGTAACATATTTCAGAAACCTGCTATCAAAAACTGAAACCAGGGGGCATCCTGATGCTCTGGCTGCCAGCATCCATGCCACACACCCTTTCTCCCGGGTGCAGGCCCAGCACGCTCAGGGGTGCTAGCCAGGGCCTTTTGAGAGCCATCGAGATCCAGTGTTTGTTTAAAGATCATTAATGACCTACCCGAGGGGTCAGAGATCAGGGAAAGTGAGAAGCACAGTGTCAAAAGCCACAGGCAAGATCAATCAAACGGAAACATAAAACATCTCTGAGATGGTCTGTCAAGGCACAGGCACACACGACTTTCAGGAATGTGACACGGAGTGACTGGAAAATATCGCGTTACGCAAAGTGTGTGTGTCGTGGAAGGCAGCCCAAGTCTCCTCCCCCCATCCCCCACCTAAAGTGCATATCTTTGTCACCAACTCCTCTCCCCTATTCTGTCTCCTGAATTTCACACCCTTTGGTCAGAGCTCTTGGGAGCAGGAAGATCCCCGGTCACTTGAGGTTCTACCAGGGCCCCGGGCCCCTTTGCAATCCAGCAGGTCCCCTGCAGAAGGCCTGGGCCCCGCCAGCTTCCAGTGACAGCTTCCTGGTGCCACCTCTTAGGCCACAGCCAGCAGACACTGGGACCAAGTCTGCTCACAGTGCAGTTCTGCCTCTCTGAGGGGTCTCTTGACAGACCCATGTCTGCCCCTAACCCCAGCTCCGTGGCACCTCTGGGAAGGGCTTCCCTGGCCCTCCAGGCCAAGCTGGCCACTCCGACCTAACCTCCCATACAGCCATCGCTGTTTACAGGCCAGCTGTGCCTCTGTCATTACAACACAGTAAACACCCACAAGCTGGTCACGGCTCCAGGGCTTCAAATACTACCCACCACTCACACCTGCCAGTGTGCTCTCCTGCTGTCTGGAGCTGGAGTGCAGCACCCCTTTCTTTTTATACACAGGAGTGTTCAACGTGTAGAGGCTCACAACATACACAGCACATATGCCAGGTCAATAATCTGCTGTGGAGTGGGTTTCTGAGCTCTCTGCATGGAGAACATCGCAGTCGTGACAGGGAAGACACCTGAAGCTCACTGCTGTGGATGAAGCTTAGTACAACCCAGGCTCTATCACCGTGCATGGGGGCATTTCCAGGTCTGCGCTGGGCAACCTCTGATGAATTTGTGCTCCTGAGAACCCCGCTAGTGTGGGCCTGGAACAGTGCTGCAGGGTTGGAGGAGAAGGGTCCAGCTCTGCCAGACAACGAGCTTCTGCCATCTGGGCACACGAGGCCACTGCTACACATCTCCAATGCTTGGCAGTGCGAGACTGACAAATTCATGTCTCTCCTAACCAGAGATGGGGCCAGAGTTCAACCTACTATGTCCTTGGTGCCCACACAGGGCCTGCCCATGAGAAGCTCCACTGCGACAGGCTCCTCTGAAGGGAAAGACCCAAGGCCTGGTGCCAAGCTGGGAGCCCAGCCCTGCTGGGTGGAGCTTGCTCTTGTTTATGAGCCTTCCTGTACCCTCACAGCCGGCCCTACCACACAGCTTTATTCCAAGCATGTCCTCCTGTCGACGGGTCATGTGTTCTCAGGACTGAAATAATAAAGAAGCCTTATGAGGGCACCGTGAAGAGCACAGTGACAAATAACTGTGCAAATCAAGATTTTAAGGACCTAGACAGGAAATTGTGAAGCAGACAGAGATGGGAACAGAATGGCAGGGCACTCCTGTGGGCTCCCATGGGATGTGCAAACAGCATCACCAGAATTCTAGGTGGTCAACCTCCAGACAGGGACATTCAGAAATTAGAAGACTGGTTTAGAATATTATAAATACTGGAAAGCAGATCATTTACCAACCCAAGGATAGGGAAAAGAGACTTCTTTCAGCTTTTTTAAAGTCAACTTTGAGAGATTTTGTCCATCAATTCAATAACTCACTCAGGAAAGGTCCCCCACCAACCATGTGGAGTGGCTGAGACAGAGAACACAGGTCAACACAACACACACTTATTAATTCCTCTGTGCACCAGGCTGGGCAGGGACACAAGGGACTGCAAAGCTTTGTGGTCTCCTGAGTGCACTGCTGGACAGGGACCACAGACACTAATGGAGCCAACTAATAAATACAGAATTACGGAACCATGAGAGGTGCTCTGGGAAAAAAGAGCAGGAGCTATGACAGCGAACAACTGGGGGACCTAATTCATCCTGTGTGGCCGGGGAAGGCTTCCCTGAGGAAGTAGGCTGGAGCCCAGGCCAGGTGGAGGAGGAGGAACCATGCACCGGGACAGAGGGATGAACAGAATGTGCTGAGGGCCCCTGTAGGCTGAAGGGTGGCAGGGCTGGCTGTGGCCAGGGCAGATGATGTTCACCAAGGGAAGGAGCAATGGGGACCTGGGGGTGGAGCTGGGTGTTCACCCAGAATGATGCCTTCTAGTTTGCATCGTTAGATTGCTCCTGCTACACGGAGTGGGAAATAGGAGGAGAAATAATAGAGTAAAGAGGGAAACTGGGAAGGAAGACACTCCCAGAGAGAGCACAGGAAGACTGTGGGTCTCTAGTGGGGACAGAGAAGCAGCAGGGGGTGGAGGGGCACAGAAGCTGCACTCCAGAGAGGGGAGCACACAGACCCTTGGATGGCTCCTCCCATGTCTGGCATCTGACAAATGGCAACTCCATGTCCCCAACACTCAGGTGAAACCAAGGGTCTTGGCCTGCTCTCCTCACCCTCTTGCCACTGTATCTCAGGCACCGGGTCCTTGAGGATAGGTCCAGTGCCCGGCCCCTTCCTGCGCCCTTTTCTGAGTGGTCTGGGTTGCTGCCTGGCCTGGATCACTGCCCCTGCTGTTTGCTCTCCAGAGGATGCTGTGACCCCAGGCTAGCTCCCACCTCTGTGACTCACAGGCCCTCACCTAGCCATTGTCATTTCTCTGCATTTGTTATGACCCCTACCCTCACTCCCTGCTGCTCAGGTCACTACTGTCATATGGGCCTTCTTGTTTCCTGTCCCCTAAAGATGCCAGGCACACTCCTGCCCCAGGCCTTTGCACCAGCCAGCTCCTCTGCTGGTGACGATCTTCCCCAGGATACCCATATCTACCCCTGGCTTCCTTCACTTCTCTGCTCCAAAGTCACTTTAGTATGGTCCACCACTGATCTCCCAGACAAAGAGCATCCCACATTGCATCGTTTTTCTGCCTTATTTTTTCTTCATAGCATTGACCAGCACTTGACACATTCCATATTTGTTCACTGGAGGTCACAACCTGCATGAGGACAGGGGCCTTGTTTTCTTTTTCTTTCCCATCTCTTTCCTCTGTGTCCACACCGTGCCAGGCATACAGCAGGTTTCAGCACACAGCTGTGTGTGGATTTAGCACTCGGTACCTCGTCAGGCTCTAGGACTTTGTCCTCCAGGCCGGAGAGCACCTGCACTGCTGGGAGTGGGGGCTGTGGGTGCTGCAGCCTGCTGACTCTGAGGCCAGGCTCCCTGGGCAGCCTGGCTCCCTGCCAGGGGACACAGAGGCCTGGGTGGCAGGTCGAGCAGTGTGAGGAGTGCCTTTTGTGCTCGACTGGGATCCACAGGGAGGTCTGGGCCCTGGACTCAGCTCCTCCCAGCCTCCTGTCTCCAGCACCGAGTGCTTCTGGGGAAGGGAGGCCTGGATGCCAGGAGGGAGGGAGTGGGTGAGGGAGGGAGGAATACATCAAGCAAACAAACAATTTTTTAAAACTCAAGTTTGTGCTTGCTAAGCACTTTGGTCCTTTCTGACTCACAAAGAAGCTTTACCATCATTTGGGTCAGTTATTTTTCACAAAAACCCTAGGAGGTAGGTCAATATTTTTACATTCAATTTTATGGATGAAGAAACAGAGGTTTTCAATGTCTCCACGGTCACAAAGCAGAGGCTGTGACTTGGGACAATAACTGTGGGGACTGCCAGGCAGGCTGACATCTGCAGCCCGGTCATCTGCCTGCCATACTGCCAGGCTCACAGTTACCTCCTCCCCAGGTGACTGTGGACTATAGGTACTGGGGTTTTCACAATGGGAGGCCCATATAGCTTGAGCCCCCAAAGAAGGCTCCAGATATGGGCTCACACCACACCGTGGCTTCTCCATGAATGCCATGGGCACCTCTCCTAGGTGCGGAAGGGGAAGGCCTGCCTAGAGCCAGGTGCAGCAGAGGCAGGTGTGGCTGGCTTGGCTTTCTCCACTGCCCCTGGCCACTGAGGCTGCCTAGGGGGTCAGCCTACAGCAGCACTCACACCTGGCTTCTCAGCAGCCCTACTTCTGCCAAGTCCCATGTCCTCTGCACTTGGAGTCACAGCATGTGACTGTGCAGATGATGATGACAGCATTCAAAGGTTCTTGGGGTCTTTTGAGTCTTTGTGTTCTTGCAACTCCATTGAGCAGCATTCTGAGGACTCTGCATGACACTGTGCCCACAGTAACCTTGTCTCTTCGCTCTGTGTGTTTCCGACACTGTTGAGCACCCCTAGGGGGTGGCTGGAGGTGGCACTCACCCTGGCTGGGTGTCAAGCACCCTGCTCAAACAGAGGGTACTCAGCAGATCTTCAAACACTCCACGTTACTTTGCCATGGCACTGGCAGGGAGGCGAAGACAGAAAGGCTCAACATCTGCTGGATGTGTACAGTGGGCAGATTCCCTTCAGTTCTCACAGCCTTTCATAGTGGGGCTACTGATGGTCTCATTGCAGACAAGGAAACTGAGGCTTGCAGCATCCAGATCTGCCTGTCACTGAAGCATGGGTTCTTCTCCAGTATCCTGCTGTGGACACACATCTGGTCGACCATGGAAGTCTGAGATGAAACAGGATTAGATACGACGGATCGCACTGACATGCTGCTCTGGGGTAGATACGGTCATTCCATACCACCACAACACCTGTCAAGGAACAGCAGTGGCACCATACCCAACAGGTGCTTGCACAGGGCAGGCGAGAGCCTGGTGCTTGGCAGTCTTTCTGCTGGCAGTTTTGTAATAATGGTGCCGCTGTGATGAGATGGGACTTCTGTTATCCATCCCTATTCTGCTAATGATCCTGGGAGCCACTGGCTATGCCAAAGGTGAGGGGCTGGACCTCGCAACTTCATCATTACTTAATCAAATGTAACGGGGAGGAAAAGCAAGCGCAGGCTTGACACTAATAAGCTTACAGCGGGATCAGTTACTTCAATTCAAAGAGGTTCAGACTGGAGGGGAAAATGAAATAAGCTTTTAAAGATCAGTCTAGGTTTGGCTCCATCAGACCTAACCAATTTTGTTTAATAAGGTTTCAATTTGCCTGCTCTTATTTCTCCCTCTTCTTCCAGCAAGGCTGTGTACAGATAAGACATTTCCCTCCGTCTAATGCATTTAATCACATCTCACACACAAAAAGTCAAACACAGGGTTCTGCCTGGGGAGCACACGTGGCCCCCAGGGGCTGCTGGCACCTCCCCTGCTCAGCCAGACCCAGGCACAGCCCTTCCTGCAGGTCAGCCTTGGGAGGCAATTCCACTCACTTTCTTTGAGAGAAATGAAAGTCATCCAGAAAGGTCTGAGAATCAAAGGACATAATGACGACTTGTGTTCCCACACCTGGAACTGACCACTATGGTTTCATTACCGGAACTTCAAGTTTTGACACAGTGTTGAAAACCTTTAGTCCTAAAAAATCCTTTATGTGTCCATTTGCTTAACCATTATATCCATGTTTGTGTCCTGTGTCATATGCATACTTGTCAGCCTTGTTTGATTTTGTCCCTGCCCTCTTTCTGCCTTATACTTTTGACATCTACCCACACTGAAATACACATATGCACATGTGTGTAGTGTTACTATCTTTCCAGTGCTAGGGGTGAGCCCAAAGCCCTGTGCATGCTAGGCAAGTGCTCTGTGCTGAGCTGCACCCAGCCCTGTTGGTTATTCTTCTTGCCTGCTGCACAGTATTTCTTTACGTGGAGACTCCACCTCGGGGCTGGAGGCTTGTTGGTTTTTGCTAGCAATGCAGGGCCTTCTAGAGCCTGAGGCTTCTACTTTGTCCTACTGCTGATACCCGGGGACAGAGAACATGTATGCCTACCCCATGGTGACCACAAGGTGCTCTGCTGATGCACCCCTGAGCCCAGGCAGTGCCAGGGAAGGGAAGGCTTGGTGAGGGGGGCTGGGTGGCTCCCACCCAGCTCTCTTCCTGGGCTCCACCACCCTGGGCACCGAGCCAGGGAGTGGGCTTCCCTCCCAGAGCCTATCTCCCTCTTCCCGGGCCTCAACTAGAAGGAGGGGTGGTTCCTAGTCTATGCAAAAATTCCATCAGGCCTCAGACAAAAGACCAATTGTCCATTGGGCGCGGAGCAGTTCTTAAGGATCCCAGTGAAGACCTGACTCCCCCACCCCAATCCTAAGATCAGCGACAGGAAGGAGCTTTGTCTTTCGGTTGGTCTGTCTGCTCTCTGTCCCTTCTCCATGTGCCCAAGCCGGCCTGAGCTCTGAGCCATCAGCAGCGCCCGGACACAGGGTAGTTGATGTCACGGAGGGGCCCATGGCCACCTCCTGGACTGCTTGTCACTCTGTAGCATCCAAACACTGCACCCAGCCTGGCCTGGTCACCCACCTCTCAGATCTGGGTCACAGTGGCTCCGGTCACTTGCTCTGGAGACTTGGGTCACCCTAGCGTGCTCTTCACAGCACCTGCACCCCCACATACATGCCATGTGGCTGTTTTCTAGGGGTCTTGGAGCTGGCTAGTGCCCCTCAGTCAGGCAGGTTTATCTCTGGTACCCCGAATCCCTGCCGGGCAAGGAGACCTCACAAATAGACCCTAGCTATTAACCTCCCAGTCTCTGCAACAATGGAACCGTAAAAGTGACAAGGGGCTTGCCAGAAGCCTTATGCTCCTCCTCCCGCCACCCTCCACATGCCATAAAACTTTAAATTGAATTACAGCAACATTGGAGTCTTCTGCTTTCCATACAGCTGGACTCTAATTGTTTTTAACGACCCTGGGATTTTGGGGGGAGTAAGGAATCCTCAGAGGCAGCACAGGGAGCCAGCTTTGTGCCAGGCCGTGAGCACCACCCCACCTGTGGCCCTGCAGTAAACAGAAAGGTCCCCACACTGACCAGGTCACCACCTCCATGCCCACTGGTATCTCTGGCACGGCCAGGGCTGGCACCCCCTCCACCCATGCCATCCTTGGCCCTGAGCCTCATAGAGCTCCTAAGGCTGTGCCCGGCTCGTGCTCCTGGCAGCCAACAGGGTCTCCTCCAGATAGGCGGCCATGGTGGGCCAGGACACGCTGGGCCAGCTTCCCTCACTGAGAGCTTTCATTTGTGTTGTAAGGAGTTATTTAAAATTAGCCAGCCAATTAATTCAGGTTCCAACCCATTTACTAAGCCCCAGTGTGAGAGGCTGACAGAGTGGACAGCAGAGGGGCACAGGGTGGCAGGAAGCAGGGAAGCCTTTTGGGGGCTCCTGGTGGGGTCGCTCTCCAGTGCTGACTGCATCTCACCTTCTCTAGCAACACCCAGCAGCCATAGCCCGAGGCACTAGACTTGGAACTAACTATGAAATGAGAAGAGCCTGGAATGTGCAGGGCAGGCCCAGGCCAGGCCGAGTGCCCAGTACTCTAAAGGCACTGAGAGGGTCTGTCCCAAACTCACTGGTGTTCCCAAGGTGAGGGCCCCTTACCACAGTGGCCTGGGGGCCCTCTCCCACCCACCCAGAGAGCATCCTGGCCCAGCCCCCCAAGGCGCTCATTTCTAGTTTACGACAAGAATTCCCTCCACTCAGTCTCGCTGCCTGCTGCACAAGTGCAAAGACCTGAGCTTGATCCCCGGTACCAAAAAAAAAAAAAAAAAAAGAATTCCCTCCAGGAAGCTCTCCGAAAGGCAAAGGTGGATCGATGGAGGGTTCACTGCACTATCGTATCGTCTGCCCAAAGATGGAGACAACCTGGTGCTCGACAGCACAGAGATAGCTGAATAAAGCAGCAGGTGGGGGTCGCCTCATGCAATGTATGGGGCAATTTTATCAGCATGGAAAATACTTTCCCTGTATCAGTGAGCAAAAAGCAAGGCATAAGAAATGTATTTTAAGTATAATCTTAACTATTTAGCTACCTCTGGGTTTATAAGCTTTTAATGAGTTTTTTTTCTAGTTTCTTGATATTTCATACAAACTTCCTAACTAGTCATCCATTGCTTTGATATATGAAAGAAAGGAATTTTTTTTTCTGACACAGGGTCTCACTCACTATGTATCCCAGGGTGGCCTTGAATTCATGAACTTCCTGCCTCAGCCTCCCGAGTACTGGGATGACAGGGGTACACACTCCCAACCCAGCTGAAAGACAGGTTGCTTTTTTAAAAAAAAAAAAAAAATGAAATTGGAGAAAGGAACCCTTCTCCATTGTTGGTGGGAGTGCAGACTGGTGCAACCACTGTGGAAATCAGTATGGAGATATCTCAAAGAACTAGGGCTAGTGGTTCCATTTGATCCAGCTATTCCCCTGCTGGGTATCTTTCCCAAAGAATTAAAAGAATCATACCACACCAATATATGTGCACCCATGTTTATAGCAGTACAGTCTGTAATAGCCAAAGCTTGGAAACAGCCCAAGTGCCCATCAATTGGAAACTGGATAAAGATGTGGGTTTTTTTATAAAATGGAGTACTACTCAGCCATAAAGAACGAGAAACTCAAGACATCTATAGCTAAATGGATGCATATTGAGGCCATCCTCTTAAGTGAAATAAATAGGACACACGTGTAAATACTGAATAGTTTCTCTAGTGTGAGAAACTGAAAGTGTAAATAAAGATTAAAATGATTAAAATGAATAATTGATAATTTGAAATAGGAAAAGGTCCAAAGGTGTAGGGGTGGTGGGAGGGGAACGGGAAAGGAAAAATTATGAGAAAAGAAAAAAAATGGAAACAAAATGTATGTAAATAGGGAAGGGTGGAGGGGGTGAAGGGCGCACAGGGAATGGGGAAAAAATAAGAACCAAGATACATCATGTACAGGTACAAACACCCAATGATAAATGTAAACGTACTGTATACCTAAAATGTACCAAAAAAAGAATTAAAAACAAAAAAACAAAAAACAAACGAACCAAAATTGAAAGCCAAAGAGCACCCTGCCAGGCAGCAGGAATGTGCTGTCACTGGCCACCTAAGAATCCTCCCCAACCAGACGCCCTCCCAGGGAGCCGACAACACCCAGGCATCACTAGGCACTGATGTCATTCTCACAACCGCATAGGAGGCTGAGGTCCTCACCACTTGACCGAGGTTAAACGGAGCTCAGTTACTTGTCTCAGCTAACAAGGGTGATAAGGACTCAAACCTAGCGCTCAGCTGCAGTGATGGCTAATGACAGGCATAGAGGCTCAGCTCCAAACCTGGGGCAAAGCGAAGAAGCTGTCACAAAAGACAGCCTAGGGGTCATATGCAGGGCTTGCAAATGTCTGCCCCAGAATGGGAGGAAGGGGTGAAGCTGGGTATGGTGGTGCACACCTACAATTCCAGCACTCGGGAGGCTGAGGCAGGAAGATTGCCTCAAGTTCAAGGCCAGCCTGGAATACATAGTGTGACACTGTCTCAGAAAACAGAACCAGAAAAGAAAAGGGAGCCCTTCCTTTTCTCCTTCCCCAAAGATAGAAGTCTGCTGGCTCTGCAGACTGTGCAATGTGGGCAGCAATTGTGCCCAGGCCTCAGGGACCCAACTCGGAATGCTAGGCTCACCCTGCCTGCAGGAGGAATGGGCACCTGACTGCCAGGGTCTCTTTTTGTTACTCAGCTTCTTTCAGTTGTAAAATAAAAGCCAAGGGGAAGGTTTGGTGGGGAAGAGAAGCGGCCTCTGAGTTGAGGACTTGGAACAGCAACATGAGGGGACCCTGCGCTGAGGACATTTTCCTTCTTTCTACTTTTCTGCATTTCCCAAGTTAAGGAAATGGTCAGTGTCCTAATTTCAAACTCAGACAAGTCACCTGGAATTGACTCCAATGACAATAATCAAAGGCCCAGGCTGCTATGTGTCCCGGCCGTTCTATAAGCAGGCGCTGACCTGCCCACTTCCTGCGGGCAGAATGAGTGGGCAGGAGCTGGGCTGGAAGTGAGGGCCACTCCTCCCTCTGGCTGTCTCTTCCCTGTGCCTGGCATCGCAGGTGCAGCTCTCAGGTCCCTGAAGCAGGAGCGAGCCCCCAGAACCGTCGGATCCTCTGTCTTCCAGGGGCCAGAGTCCCCAAGGCCTGCTCGCGGCCGTGACACCTGGGGGACCAAAGGCGGTGGTACTGCTTCCCACAGGGAGCTCTCTCCACTGCCAGGAAGAGAGGGGCATAGATGGTCCTTGAAGTCCCAAGTTTTGGACTTTAAGGTGGACATTTCACATTCTATGCTATAAGAGATTCAGGTTTAATATCAAAATTAGGCTTGGAGTCAATGGCCCTTGGGAAAATTCACACCAGGAGATGAATCTGCTGGAACATCCAGTGCAGACATCCAGTCCCGGGTGCACGGCGGCACTTGACCCAGCCAGCAGCTCTTGGTGGGGACTCGCTCAGCGGCTGGGAGGCTGGGTAAGGAGGTCTGGTTTGGTCTCAGCACCAAGGCCCCGCCAGTGAGCACCTGGCACACACACTCGGCCTTCCGCTAGTACCGCTGCTCTGCGGGCGGCACCTGGCCTGCAGGGAGGGTGCACAGGCCATGCATAGCACCTGCAGAGGGTTCTCAGAGTGATGCCTCCTCTCCCCAACATGGTGCAGGCCTGGCTTTGGAATGACAGCCCTGGAGAGCAGGGAGCCAGCTGGCAGGCAGTGCTCTGGCTCAGGAATCAGACCTGCCAGCCAGCAGGTAACAAGGGGTACCCACCTCTCTGAGGGTCAGGTAGAATGGGCATGATGCTAATGTCTGCAAGGCCATGGGAGAACTACAAACCACAAAGGAAGGGTAGTGCCATGAGGACTGAGAGTGCAAGAAGGTGCCAGGCAGCAGGGAACCATCACTTCAGGGACGTGAGGCTGCCACTCCACATTGCTCCCTGAGCAGCACCTCTGAGAACCCAGTGCTTCGCTGGCTTTCTATAAACTTAGCTGACGACTACCAACATGTGCCATTTATGTGGGCCCAGGAAAGCCTGTGTAAAAGTTGTCAAGAATTTATGTCATAGCCCTGAAAGTAGGTTGAGATATCAAGATTACATATTACCTTAAATACTGAAGAGTCATGGTTAAGGTTAATAGAGATTAAATGTATTCAGCAGTACAGTGAGTGGGAAAATGCATGAGATCCACTGCCCCAGAGTGGGTGGAGGAGCACCCACCACCCTGAAAGCCAGAGGGAGCTGCCACCAAGGTGCCAGCCCAGCAAAGGAGGGCAGAGGGCTAGAAGTGTAAAGGCCACAATCACACCTGTGCCATGGTCCGTGGACCTGAGCTGCCCCTGACCTAGCGCCTGCTGCTCAGGTACACACTCTGAGTGCTAGGTGAGGCGGTCAATCATCTGAGGCCCCCAAGTCTCTGTCCCATCAGCTGCTGCTCTCTGGACCACCTGCACACGTCCCTATAACAAGCTATCCCACAGGGCAGTGGCCAAGATAGGCCCTTCCAGGCCACCATGGCCTTGCCCCAGGAAGCTGGTGATGCCCTTTGTGCCGGCAGGTTCTCCAGGCCCAAGTGAAAAGACTTCAGCCCTCTGCCTCCCTGGGAGGAAGTTGGTGACAGTGATGAGGACAGTGATGATGATGTTAGTGATAACAGCAGCTAACACTGAGTACTCACCTGTGCTCGGCACCATGCCAAGGGGCTCCCACACAGGCAGCAGGGCTCTAACCCCAGCTCTCTCCCTGTAATGCCTGGATCTGACCCTCCTCTCTGACCCCAGCTGCTTGGATCACCCCACCTTCTCAGTTCAGGCTGAAGTGCTTCTGCCTCTGGGCAGCCTTCCAAGACTGCCTGGTGCCCCCAGGGCCCCTTGTGCCTATTTCTGTCATCTTGGCCATTGTCACCACCCTGCTCCTGCCCCACCACTACTCCCATTAGCACCAGGCAGTGTGGTAACAAACCCACACGTGCCAACCCAATTAATCCTCATAAAAATTCTAAGCCATAGGTGTCCTTATGTCCCACATGGTACAGGTGACCCAACCGGGCTCGGCAAGGCCAGACGAGCCGCTTGAGTTCATCCAGCTGAGCAGTGGCAGAATCGACACAGGAGCCAGGTGGGCTGGTCCAGACCCTGTGGTTTCCAGCACTTACATGATGGGGAGTGGCTGCTGCCTTGCTTGCCTGTCCCCAGGGGCATCTTGGAGAGAATGGTCACTCTGACTCATCTCTGTACAGGCCATGTCCAGAGGGGGCCTGGTACCTTGCTGGTGCTAATAACAGTTTGATAAAAGGAATATGCAGCTGATGACAAATGACTGCCTGTCCTCACGACACAATGGATAGGAAGCAGGTCTCGCAGACAGACTTCCTGGGTTCAAGTACTATGTGTCAGCTGCAAGACCTTGGGCCCTGGGCAAAGAAGTTCCCCTCTCTATGTTTTCTTCAATGGACAATGTACCTGCCTCATTGGGCATTAATGAAATTACACTGAGATAATCTATGTGAAATGATTATTGTGACATTTTAAAGATCTGTAATTGAACTGTCACTGTCAGGGTGGGTACAGGGCTCAGAGCTACAGCACTTACCTTGCATGTGCAAGGATACAGGCTCAATCCCCAGCAAAGCCAAAAGGTAAAAACCCACCAAGAACTAAACACCTACCACTATTACTATTTTCCCATTAGTAAAATGGAGATGAGGGTCCCAGCTTCATTTGGATTGTGGTGACAACAAGGTTAAAAGAGAAGAGATGTGTGCTGTGCCCAGCAGGCACCTGGCAGCAAAACGGACTCGAGGGAAGCAGGAATAGGGCACTTGGCCCTGTCATCTGTGAAGCCTACAGACTGGGTAAGACAAGTATCTGTAGAAGGCGACAGGAAACAGTGTAGGTTTTGAGAGCCTGGGGTGTCTGTGCCAATGACTGGACCGTGCTGTCAGGGACACTACTTATAGAAACAGGTGTCAGGCTGTCACTGCTGACGCTGGGAAACAGAAACTCATCGCACCTGCGGCTGCCAGACGTACCTTGGCCTACCTGTGGGCAGGCACACCAGGGTGCCAGGAGCTGGGCACTAACCACACCCTGGGCCAGCAGCACAGCTGGGTACCCCACAGGGCAGGCCCCAGGTGGGTACTGTGCTCAGCCATCATTCGCCAAGCACCTGCTACGCTCTGGGCACCCAGGATGGGTGAGATGCCAAGCCTGCAAGTGAGGGGATGGCAGCATGGTTCGAGAGACAGCTGCTCCAACAGACTGTGGCACAACATTCACATTCAGGCTCCTCATCTGCATTACACACTTGAGACTCAGACCCAGGTCCTGGGAAGCAGAGAGGAAGTTTCTGAAAGCCCTGGTAGGCCGAGGGGTAACACTTATTTGGACCCGTCTCCAGAGAAGCAGGAGGAGAGGGCCAATCCACTTGAGATGGCTCTCCGAAGCTTAAGGGCATAAGCTTCCTGCAAAGTCTGTTTGGGGTAGAATGCGCAGCACATAGGCCAACGCGAGTCATGTTCTATCGCAAATAAAAATCGCCCCATGAATATACATAATCCCCAGGTAATTCTCCCAATCTCGGCAAGGTAATGGAGCCACCCTCGCTCACTGAGGCATGAATATTTACCGTCCCCTGGCTTTACTGCTCTCATTTTGCAAATTAAAATGAGGCCTGTGTGGACAGGGAGATTACAGAGGAGCCTCTGAAAGTTGCTGGTCCTGGCAGGGCAGCCAGGCAGGGTGAGCTGACTCCTGCCCACTGGAACTGTGCCTGGAGGACCAGGAGCCTCAGAAAGTGGACAAGGGACCAGGATTTCAGCAAACCCACACCAGGAACATGAGGGCACTCAACACAGACCCCTGGTCCAGGTGGAAAGGTGTGGACACCTCGAGGGATTCCCTTTCTGATGATTGCAGAGCCAGAAGAGCAGGGCTTTACAGGCAGACACACCTGGACCTGGGCTCCATCCAGGACTTGTCTGAGGTGTGTCACTTCCCCTTTGTGGCCTCGGCTTCCTGCCACAGGCCTCAAGGATGCCTGGCACAGGGCACATGCCATTCAGGAAGGAGGGTGGGACACAGTCTGTGACTTCACGGGTGAGGACCAAGAGCCTGGTGGGGGCAGCGATGGTGACCATGGGTGACATGGACTTGTAGAAAGTGAGTCACCCTGGGACAGCAGCCAGCTCCCTGCCAGCAGGACAGAGAAGATGTCCCGTCCCTGCTCTATGCTGGGTGGGTGACAGGGGAGGGAGAAGAAAACAAGTACAGAGCAGGGGTGGGCTGCTCGGGCAAGCAGTGAGACCTGCTGGCCTCCAGTGGATCCAGGACATCTGTCTACCCACCATGAAACCTACTCCTTAGAAACCAAACTCCAGTGATGGAGAGTCATTTAATCTGCCACAGCTAAAAACCCAAGTGGAACAAAGTCTGGGAAATGTGGTCTGACTGACTGACCAGTCTTTGCAAAAGACAGCATTTGCCACTTGCAGAGCCATGACTGTGTTCCTGACATGGGCTAGGCGCTTGCTGAGCACCTGTGACTCACAGCAGCCCCCTCAGGAGGATCCCATGTAGCAACACACTGCCAGGTGCTGGGGCCAGGCTGGGCTGGGGTGCTCCTGACCCTGCCAGGTGGCCTCTGGTGTACAGGGCCTGTTGCATGCCCTGCATTGCCCATGCCTAAGGTGACAGACAAGAATTGGACACAATCCCCTACCCCTGCCAGGAGCACCCCCACCAACCCTCAGCTCCTGTGCACCACGTGGTGAGGGCTGTCCAGGGTGGCAAGCAGGGCAGGAGCCTGGCAGGGGATATACAGGAGGCCAGGAGAGGTGCTGTGAGTGCTGAGGTGAGGTAGATAGGGCCCAGGCCTGCAGAGCCCAGGTGGATACACAGCTCGGCAGCTGGTGAGGGCTGAATGTACAGCCAGGGCTGCAGTGGAGGTGCTGGGCCCCAAAGGTGAGGCCAGGAGCTGCAGCTCTCCCTCACCGGCAAGAGATATCACATGGAGTTGGGCCACTCCAGGAGAGACCCGGATGCCGGTCTGGCCACAACTCCAGGGACCGAAACTTTATTGGGCATGCAGTGTGCCTGGGGGGAAGAAGGGCTCTGCTTCTCCTGCCTGGCAACAGTGGGCCCAGTTTTGTCCCCAAGCCGGTGCACACATTGTCCCTGCAGGGTTCATGCCGTGGGAGCGAGGCCTGGTACCAAAGGGTTACTGCCCATGCCTGAAAACCTGAACCTACCCAGCCTGACAAAACATCTTCTATTTTCCCTTCTGCTTTCTTCGAGACCCCAGATGTGTTCTTGCACATCAAAAGAGAACAACTTATAAAGTTAAACTAAATCAAGGGCTTTTGTTCTGAGGCATCGTTGCTGAACTAATTATTCCTGTATGTTGTTTAATGAAATAGTGGTGCCATATATTAAGCCAGTTAACAGGATGAGCACATGAGTTACAAGGAAGGTCGGGGCTGGGATTATAAATTTAACTTTTTCTTAAGAAGAGATGAAACAAACCACTCAACTCCCTGCTGTCGTGTGTCATGGGAGGGGAAAATGATGGCACTGAGCACGCCGAGGGAGGGCTGTGCCCCGGCTGATGCTGGCTTACAGCCCCAGTCCTCCGCACCCAGCCAGCCTCGGGGCTGGCTGCTTGGCCCCGTGCACCCTCAGCCCCCAGACCTGGAGGCCCACGTGACTGCTGTCCAGGAAGCCAGGAGCAGCCCTAAGCCACGCTGAGCAGAGTATCAACACCAAACAGTCTCAAGTCAATCACACAGGAGGGGAGACAGTGGGGGCACCCTGCTGCGGGCTGGCACACGGCATGGCAAGAGAGGGGAGAGAGAGCCATGGGAAGCAGGGCGCGAAGGCCCTGCTACACACAAGGTGCAAAACAGAGCAAACAGTGTGCGAAAGAGTGGTCTGTTTTCAGCTACTAGGGAGGCTGAGGCAGTGAGGCTCACAAGTTCTGGCTCAGCCTGGGCAACTTAGCACGACCATGTTTCAAAATAAAAAAACGAGGGCCGGGGATTTAGCTCAGTGGTTCCGCCGCCTGCCTCGCGAGCACAAGGTCCTGAGTTTGATACCCGGTACCAAAAACATAAAAAAATGAAAAGGACTCTGAGGACGTAGCTCAGTGCTCCCTGGGTTCTTCCTCAGTACTTTCATTCCTAAGTATATGCATGAGAGACTATGTGTTGTATTTATGTGCACACAAAAGTAGGAAGGGACAATACATGCTCCAACCTTGACCATCTCTGGGGAAAGAATTTTAGGGAGCTTTAACCTTTAACCTGAGGTAACAGTGCATTAATTTTTCACAGCAAGTATGCAGTTCTATAACAATTGAATAAAGTAATGAAGGAATAAAACTCTTGAAAAAATAATTCACAAACACTCTAGTATCCCTGTGCCAGAGATAAAAAAGGATTCAACCTTCCTGGAAATGTATAAAGTGTCACAATAAAAACACATTTCTTGTGTTATCTGCGCAATTAAAATTCATTTAGAAAACCTGGGGCCAGGGCTGTAGCTCAGTGGTAGAACACTTGCCTAGAGTGTGAGGCCCTGGGTCCCATCCCTAGCACTGGAAAAAAAAAAGAGGGAAAGAAAAAGAAAATCTTAAAAAAGACAACATTTAACATAAAAAATACTATGCAACCAATAAAATAGCAGCTGCCTAAGAGCCGTAAAAGACATGAGGACAGAGGAAACATGCTGAAAGGCATCAGAAATAGTGGCATGACATTAAGTAAAAGTTAAACATAGTGACCTCCACTATGCAAAGATAACATATAATCACAGGAAAGTGAATTAAAAGAAATTCATATAAAAGTGACTGCTTGGATTATGGGCAATTTTTCCCCTTGCAGTTTTCTGTATTTTCCCCACTAGGCAGGCATACATTGTTTTCATAATCAGAAAAAAGGTCATGGGAAAAAGAAGAGGAGACCGGAGCAGTGTCCAGTCCCAGGCCCAGCCATGCAGGAGAGGGTCCCCGGGGGCCAGCCAGCTCAGTGTCCCCTGGTGAGCTGCCCAGAGTGTGCAGGTTTTGGGGGGGACAGAGCCTCACTCTGCACACGCGCGCGCGCGCGCACACACACACACACACACACACACACACGCTGTGCAAGGACCTCGGCTGAGGAAGCTGACAAATGATAACTCGGCTGCCGCATGCACAGCACCAACCGCAGGCTCCGTCCCCTCCTCCTCCCAGGCTTCCCCCGGAGCCAGGCCATCTTCTGTACTCACCAGCCCTCGGCTCAAACTCTGTCCCCACCACTGGAGTCCTGGGACCCTGAGAGAGCCCCTTTCCTGAATGTAAATAGCTGAGGGTTTCCTACTGCTCACAACTGTGGGCAAATTCACGTGCAGTCATCAGTCGGAAGGTCCTAGCACACGAAGGCTCTTGGCTACTAATCAAAGTGACACGTGGCACGGCACACGTCCCACACCCAGCCCATTCTAAGTGTCCCACTTGCACTGACTCATCAAGCCCACCACTAAGCACGTGGGGCATTGTTACTGCTGAGGGAAACAAGTTACTGGAGAGGGGGCTCACCCAAGGCATGCAGCAGGCAAGTGGTGGCTTCACATGCATGCACTGCATACCACATCACCTGTGGGATCGTGCACACATGCATGCATGTTCCAGGGAGAGTATGCAGCAGTGCAGGGGAGAGGTACAGTCCCTAAAAAGCCATTCCCTGAAGGACAGGTGGGGAAGCTGAAGCTCTGGGCAGCCCCAAGCCTGGTCTTCCCAGCCACTGCTCTGGCCCATGACAAAACTGCCCAGCTCCCCAAGTCCCGGTAGAGCAGATGCTCCCCACCAGGGTGAGCCCTGATCTGGGAAATTTGGCACCATCTGGACCTGCACACACTTTTGGTTGTCACAACAATGGGGGGTGACCAGTTGGGGGTTACTGACATCTACTAGGTCTGGCCAGTGATGCTTCCAAATCACCTTCAAAGCCCAGATGGCCTGGCAACAAAGAACTATCGAGTCCAAAATGCAGTGGTGCTGAATGCATGGAAGCCTGAACCAGAACAGAGCTCTCATTGGTTCAGCACATTCTACACTGTACTCTCAAAACTGCTCTCAGGGACCTGGAGCCACAGAGGCCTCAGAGCAGACAGGTGCAAATGATACCTGGCTAACAGTGGGCACCCAGGCCATGCTAGAGTGGGGCACGCATGAGCACGTGCGTGCAATGTGTCCTTATACTAGATTCCCATGCAGGGAGTGGTTAAAAGAAGCTGGGCATGGGGCCGGAGATTTGGCTCAGTTGGTTTCACCGCCTGCTGTGCAAGCGGAAGGATCTGAGTTCGATTCCTGGCACCAAGAAAAAAAAAAAAAAAGAAGCTGGGCATGGTGGCACACATCTGTAATCCCAGCACTCTGGGAGGCTGGGGCAGGAGGATCATAAGTTCAAGCCCTGCCTAGGCAATTTAGCAACTTAGCAAGACCCTGTGTCAAAATAAAAAATAAAGATGGGCTGGGTATATAGCTCAGTGTGAAGGCCCTGGTTCAATCCCCGGGACTGAAAAAAATTATAATTAAAATAATTTTTTAAAACACGACATCTGTGTGTGCAAGTATAGAAGGACCTCAAATCTAGCCCAGAAAGTGATGAGGATGGGGAGTAACTTGGGTGGGCCCTGCATAAGATAGTGACTACCTGGAAGGGAGGGCCAGGGCCAGCAGAGGTGTCAGGGACAGGCACTCCAATCATCCCAAACTTGGCTCGCTCTGCCAGTTAACACCTTTTCAAATAGATAAAAGCACATTGCATTCATCAATGCCCATGCCAGGGCTCCCTCCTATGCCGCCGCCTGTGAAGCTAGGGTGATGCTCTGCTGTGCCCGTCCGTCATGATGCCCAGGTTTAAAATGCTCACTAAATATGGAGATGCCAAGGCCAACCCCGAAAGCCCCTTCTTAGCAGGCAAGGTCAGTCCCCAAGCAGACCTCCACATACCTTGAGGGCTCCAGAGCTGCCCACTGACCAGCCAGCCTGGGGGAGAGGGGGCCTGGGCTCTGACCTGACAGCCCACGGCGGCACCGAATGGCAAGATACAGGATGGGCACAACAGTGCTTCCTGAGCATGGCACTGCTCAGGTGAGGCCCTGCCATCTTGCCCTGCTCTCGGCTCCCACAAAGTGTCGCCTAGCAGACCGCTCTAATCTTGGACGCCCCCAGAGAGTGTTGTCAGGAGACACCAACTTCTGTCTTGTGGGGGTTGGGGGACACCATCATCTGGCTGGGAATGCCCAGGATGCATCCTTTCCCAAGAGCTGGCAGGAAAGACTCATTTCATCCAGGTTCCATGGTGTGCTAGGTGCTCACTGCGGTGATCCTTGCAGTGATGCCAGGAGGTGGGAATAATTTACAGACCAGGCACCAGGACGAGGGAGGCTACTTGGCTTAACACAACTCACACAGCCAGGAAGCGGTAACCCTGAGCTTTCAACTGAGGACTGGCTGTATGAGCCCAAGGGAATGCTCACCCAACCACGCCAGCTTCTCAGGGAAGTACTTCTTGAGAGAAGCATTTAGGAACATCTCTACCTGGCAGCGCAGGGAAACTGTCTTCTGGGTATTCTTTCACACAAAGATGGTGTTGCACTGGTAGGAGGGAGGGGGAGGTCTAGGGGCCCTGCCCCAGTCTGCTGCCCCACCCTGTTATCCAGCTGGATAAAGCCACACCTACTGCAGCTCTGCCTGTAGTCGGCACCCCAACAAGCAGGTCAGGACACCAGGCTGGCCACAAGGATGGTGGCCCGGCCATCTCTCAACTGCTCCTCATTAGCAGGGACATTCCATTTTTCAACAAGCAAGGGTGCCTGTTCCCCCACCGCAGGGTGAGGGCGGCCCCTCTTCTGAGCATTGGTATTCTGAACATGGTGGGTGCTCACCACAAACAAAGGCTCCCCTATCCCAGCGCAGTCTGGTGGCACAAAGGCTGCCAGCAGGATCCCTATACGTGTGGAAGTGGCTAGAACTCCCAGTGAAAGTCAGAAGCCTGGCTCCTGAGTGCAGGGGGCCCGCTGTAGGGACCTATGCCTGTCTGAAGCCCAGTGGTGCCCACCACAGCTGGGTGACACAGGAACTCTAAGGTCATGACAGCCCACTTCATTCATGGGTCATCTAAGGTTAGATCAGAAGGGAAGACTCACAGCACTCTCAGCTCATGTCTGTTGGTTGTGGGGTCTCTCGTTTCTCCAGCTCTGTCTCCTAATTGTCCCTACACAGGGCTCCCAACAGCCACTGTCAATCCACCAGGGTGGAATGGGTGCAGCCCCACAAAGCGCTTTGACATTCTGAGTGTTCGCTGTGTGCTAGGCAGGGACCAGGCGCTAGGCTCTGGCACAGGGGACCAGGAGCTTCCCCTAGAGACCACAGACAGCAGGAAGTGGTGGGTGACCTTAGCCTTGGTAAGGAGAGCGCCAAGTCTGTCCTCTGGACAGGCAACCCTGAAAGGAGCAGGGCATGGGAACTGGATCAGAAGGGTTTAAGTGTGTCCAATAGTCAGGGCTGGACAAGGCAGTCCACACACCCCACAGCAGGTGAGAACACCCTCGAACAGCTGATTCACACTTAGGATGCTCAGCTTGGTCTAAGAGGAGACAGAGACACAGAGATGAGATCCCTGACCCAAGGTAACAGAAAGATGGGTGCTTACTGCCAAAGCCCAGGGGGACTGGGTAGCTGAAGGACGGGGCCTTGCCTGTGTGGCCGCATGGAGGACGTGCTGCCAGCCATGCATGGAGCCCTGGGGCTGTGTCCTGAAGGTCCCAGGACCCCTGGGGGCTGTGGACAGAGTGGGTGGGCTGATTATCGGGCCCCTGCAACACACCCTGGGGGCTCCAGTCCTCCCCTCCTTCCTGTAGCCCTGAACATGCTCAGGCCTCTCCGACTGCCTTTCAGGTGACCCACCCTGTGCTAAGAGCACAGACACTTACATTCCCACAGGCCCACTTTTGAAAACTGCAGCAAGATCAAATTTCTGTAAAAACAGCTACATCTTCAATGTATGAAGGGACCATGCAATTCCAAGGACGCTCATGGTTAAGCCTTTTCTTAAACCCATTACCATCCTCTCAGGAAGGTCTCTTTGCTCTGAATCCAGATTTTATTTTTTTATATTTTTCTTACAGGGTTCTCTCTTGCATTACAACTCATCTTTTGTTGCCTTATTTTTCTAGTTAGTTCACATTGTTGTGCAATAGGTTTCCTTACCAAGACTCTTTTTGGAAAATAACAAGCAGCTTTATCAAGGGGGCCTTTCCCACGCAGACCAGGCCTGCAGTGGAGCCCCTCCCGCACTGTCACTGAGCTACCACCACTATGGGACTTGTAGACCCCTGCCGTGTGGGCAGTAAGAGCACAGGAGGCTGCCCTCAGAGCCCAAGGTCCATCATGCTGCCACATTGTGAGCGCAAGCCAGGAGTCAAAACCAACTGTTTTTAAGTGAAAAGGAACAGAACAGAAAGGAGTAGTAAAATGTGACACAAAAGAAGCCAGGAGGCCAAGGTGCCATTCCCTCCATATGTGAGCCGGCTCATTATGTCAGCCCTTCTGGGTGTCTCCAGAGGCAGCGGGGTCCCTCTCCCTCTGGCCTTCCTGAGTGCTGGGAGCTGGGGGACAGGAGATTATACAACTGCAGGCAGAGACACAACCCTGGCAGCCCAGGCCATAGGCACAGGCCTGGCATCGAGGCACAGTGGCTGCAGAGCTGAAAGTTGAGGGCGACTTTTCTATGTAGCCCCTAGCTTAGAGGGGGACACAGCAAATTGTGTGCCTTTCTCCCAGCTTTAATTAAACACACAGCTACAGAGAGCTCGCATTTCCTAACCTTGCCAAAAGGTATATCATGCACTGAGCCATGAGAACACACTTGCTGTGCCTCAGAAGGCCTTGAGATGCTGTGGCCAAAGGGCACCCAGGCGATAACAATGACACCTGCTTTTCTTCCTGAGAAATGCAGATACTGCACCTGCCTTTGCTTCTGTTAGGGCTTCATTAAGTTGCATGCAGTGTGTGACTGGAGAAACAACTGCTCCTTGGGTAGCTTTTCGATTTCCTCCTCTAAAGGTGTCTATTTTATTTTATTTAATTAATAAATTTATTTTTAAGGTGTCTATTTTAAATGGGTCAGTGGGTGCGAAAGCCAGGAGAAGATGACATGTGAATGGATCGTGGAGTGTGGCACCTGGCATCTAGCAGGCCACACCAGGCCACAGGAGAGCTATATGGGCAGAGGCCCAGGGGCCTGGGGGATTGTGGGACGTGTGCTGCTCCCCTCCAGCGGACAGGGGTTTCCGGAGGCCCCATGCCCCGGGGCCCGGATGTGCTTCTGACTCAGCCGCACTTGTCAGGCAATCAGCCTCTGCTGTGGAGCCTGAGATTCCATTTGAATGCTCACTTCTGGGATAGCAGTGACATGGTTACAGCTGACAGTCTTTCATCAGTGGCAAAAATCCAGATCTGAATTCTGGTTTTGCCACTCACTGCTTGTTTCTTCTTTGAACCTCAGTTTCCCCATCTGCAAAGTGGGAGCTGAGGGTCTGCTCTGAAGGTATAGTGGGTACCCATGTGGACCCACTGAGGCTCGTTCTTTCTCCACCTCAGGGAAGGTCCCAGTCAGTGACTTTGCTGCCTGTAGGCTCTGGGACCTCCTTCTCTCTCCACTGTCCCCTCCCCCTCCTGCAGCTGCTCAGTCCCACCTGGCTGCCAGGGCCTGAGTCTCTGGCAGCAGTTGCTCTCCATGTCCATGATGGCCACCAGGAGCTCGGGCTATTCCTATGCCTTGGGCCAGGATATGACAAGCTGCCCCATCACCCCGCTGTGACCAGTGAATGCATTCGGAAGAATCAGTGCATGGACACACAAATGCCCTCTTCCATACCTAGCTCCCAGGCAGAGGCAGGCCCCTCACAGAGGCTCACAGGCACAAGCCAGCTTCCTGGCTGGCAGACAGTAGGCCCTCAACCAAGGTTGGCAGAAATACCTCAACATGACACAACATAACAACTAAGACCTGCCTTCCTGATTCTCCCTATAGGCCTACAAAACACACATCAGCAGCTCTACTTTACAGACAGAGACACTCACACTCGGGTTATGTGCCCTGTAGCCCATAGCAGCAGTGCCTTGAGCTCCCATGCACATGCCGGTGCCCAGGGGTACCACCTCCACCCTGGGTCCCAAGGAGTCCTGTGTCCTCAGGAGGAGGCCTGGGGCTACCAGGAGCAAGGAGGCATGGGAACACCAGGGCTCCCTTTCTGTAGGTGCATCAGTGAGGGCTCTGCATGAAACTCCATGTGATATTCAAGTTCTGTACGAAAAACATGGAATCCATTGGCAGGAGGAAGCAGCAAAGCTTAGGCTTTGGAGAAGCTGCTTCCACTGGCTCCAACAGCAAATAGCTGTGCAATTCAATTGTATTTGCATCTGGATGTTGTGGCTCACGCCTATAATCCTAGCACTTAGGAGGCTGAGGCAGGAGGATTGCCACTAATTTGAGACCAACCTGGGCTACATGGTGAGTTCAAAGACAGCCTGAACTACATAGCAAGACCCTGTCTCATAAAAAAAAAAAAAAGAGGCATTTACTTCAGTGTTTTGATCCGCAAAGACGGGCACTCCTGTGTGGGTTAGAGACAGCCTGGCTCCCCATGTGGCACACAGTAGGCCTCAGGAAAAGCTGTCTCCTCCCACATACCCCAATCCAGATCCAGGGCAAGGCTGGCCATTCCAAGATGGTCTGACTCCTCCAGGTTGAATGGACAAGAACTCGGGCCACTTGGTACCCTGTGAACACGCACCTGGGTCTGAAAGGTGAGACCGGAGTGCTCCTCAGGGAGCTCCCCTGTTCCAGCCACACTATGTGCAGGTGAATGGCAGGCCTGAAAACAGCTGAGTTCACACTGCTTGGCCACAAGACACAAATGGCAAGGCAGACAGTGGTGAGCTCAGGGTCCTATAAGGGCCACACCATCTGGGCCTCCTAGATGGGGATTAGAGAGGACTCTGGTGTCACCAAGTGCCAGCAAGTATGTGCTCCTGCCTGCCACGTAGCCCAGGTGAGCACGTGACGGACTATCTTCCTCATCACCAGTCATCATCACCTCTGCTTTACAGACCAGACCCATGGGACTAGTGGTGGCTGTGCTCACACAGCTCAGGCAGGGAGGCTGGACCACCCCCAGCTCCTCCAGGGAAGCATGGCTGGGACCCGCTTAACACTGACGAACGGAGCCCTGGAGCCAGAGCTCTGACTCAACTGGCCTTCCTATCTGCACTTTCACAAATGAGCTGCTCAGGCAGTGGTTCATCCAGTCAGCCAGCTGCCTCTGGGAAGCAGGCCCTGGAGGAGCAGAGACAGTGGACCCAAATTGTGCCTCGAGGCATGGCACAAAGGACACACTTGCAGGAGCTTCTCCTGCTGAGCCCCCGGTCCCTCCTCCTACGGATACTCTGAATCATAATCCCACCAGGGAAGGCTCCATGAACTGCCAGAGCTCGCCTCTATCCTCCTCCACCTCTGTCCAGGAACCAAGCCCTTTCCTCCACACTTGGCCTCAGGTCTGGGCCCCAGGAAATAGGGACTCTGAACTCGGTATCATTTTTCTCCAAGTCTCTGGCTCCATCTGCTGTCTCTGAATGTCACATGGAGCAGAGGCTGCAAACAGTGCCCAGGGGGTGCCCGTGAGCCCGAGGACAGCTAGGGAGGGCAGGGGTGAGCAAGGCCCCTGCGTATGGCCAGCCCCCACTACACCCCCAGCAGCAGGGCTGACCCCATTCCTGGCCTTGAGTGAAGGCGGGTGGGTGGGTGAGGGTGCTGGCCAGGAGACTGTTTGCTTGACCCTCGAGCCCATGGCAGTCTGGTTCCAATTAAGTACAAAAATGAACCTAGTTACTAGGTTACTCTACTTGCCACAACTCGTCTTAAAAGCCAGAAATCATTTCACACAGGGTGACCTGGGGTTCTACCCACAGTGTGATGGCTGCTGCATGGGCTAAGTAGGAAAATGAGGACTTTGGAATCAGAAGGCTCTGGGTCAGGATGAGCTGCAGCTCAACCAACAATCTTGGAAAATTGTATGATCTTGGAAAAGTCACCTTACTGAATCTCAGTTCCTCGTGTGTCAAAAAGTGCCTAGAAAGGACAACATCTGAATTATAAAGTATGCAAAATGAGAAGCACAAGCCTTGTCTCATTAAACAGGTTTTTAAAAAAAAATACCCACTTTAAAGACGAGGAAATAGGTTCAAAGGGCTTTAAAAATTTGCGTCCATTAAAAAACGGTACTATGTATTGTAAAAAAGAATCATGTCTAAAACAAAATGACTCAGAAAGATGAAAAGTTAAAAAGAAAACTGGCTTGCTAAATTTGGACCTGAATTCTAGGCAGAGGAGGTTACGGGAGTCATGGCCACTAATGACTGATGAAGAGTTCAATGCACGAGGAGGATATGTGCAGTAAACATTTACATTCTCAAAAGCAGAGCAACAAAATACATAAAGCACAAACTGCAGGCAAGGCAAAACCAAAAAAAAACTTACAAGGTAAGTGATTAGTTGGAACTAAGCTGTGGATATACATCAGAGACTTTCTAACCCGATAAGAGAGCAACTGCTTTAAGAGCCCCTGGGACATGAACAGAATCATATATTAGGCCATGAAGGAAAACCCAATAAACCACTGACACGACACAGACCACATTCTCCCCGCACGGTGCAATAAAAACTAAATTCATAACAAAAGTAGGAGGGAAAAAACTCAGCAACTTGGAAATGAAGACGATGTCTTCACTAACTCCTGAGTCAAACAAGGACTCAAAACAGAAGTTGCCGAGAGAGAATTGGGAAATACCAGTGTACAGTGGAGCGCAAAGAAAGCGGGGTGCACAGCCCCCCAAACCGAGAGAGCCATACCATCAACACGCAGCCTCCAGCCTCATGTGGGGAGGAAGGATGGACAGAGACACAGCACAGCTGGCTCACTTAGAACACAGAAAAGTGAGTCCTTAAAAATACACAAATTAGAAATAAAAATAACTATGAAAAATTAAAGAAGCTTACTTTGCAATACTCAATGCAAATAAATTTGAACAGATGACCTAATAGATAATTTTCTGGGAAAATTTGCTACTAAAATTGTCCCTGGCAGAGATCAAAATCAAAAAGGCTAACAATACGAGGGAAAAATTTTAAGTTATACAAGTCCTGCTCCTCCACCCAAAGTACCAAGTTCAGATGGCTTCACAGACAATGTTCTATGGAATAGCTATGTATTTTAACTGTTTAAACAGAATAATGAGGGAAAACTGCCAAATTCGTTCTGTGAAGCTTTCTCTATTCATACAATACTAACACTTGGCATGACAAAAATACTTAACCGACATTTCATTTATAAACATTAATGTAAAAATTTGAACTAAAATATTTACAAATATAACAGTGTAATATTAAAAGAATAATACATAATTAAGTAGAATATTCTGGAGTGTAATACAGTAGTAGAAAATGTAAAAATATAATATAGAACATTAGCAGGTCAACACACACACACACACACACACACACACACACTCCTAAAGATGTCAGACAGGTTTCTGACAGAATTTGACAGCAATTCTTCACACACACACACACACACACACACACACACACACACACACACAAGTGGGTATTTACTTGGTATGAGAAAAAAGATAAATGAGACCAAAAGCTAGCATCTTGCTTAAGGAATAAAATATTGGTCATGTTCTCATTAAAATTATAAACAAAAAGATGTCTACCATTTCATATTGCTTTATAACCACACATGTAGTAAAACAAGAGAAAAAATGGAAGTTGAAATATATAAAAGGAAGCATGGACATTATCACTGTTTGCAAAGAATCGATACCTAGAAAACTAGAGAATAAAAAAAAGAGAAAGTATGAAATCTGTTTCAGTAAGGTAGTGTGGGTTGCAGAATTAATATTTTAAAAACCAACAGCTTTTTAACCCAAAGATGATTCTGGGCTGGGGTGGGGGTGTAGCTCAGTGGTAGAGCATTTACTAATATACATGAAGCCCTGGGTTTGACCTCCAGCCCTGGAAAAAAAACAAAAACAAAAATATGAAATGCATAGGTAAAAACTTGAGGAATGTGCAGGATCTTTTTGAAAAAAACCTCAAAATCTCTAAGTAAATGGAAAAATATATAACGCTTTTGGAAAGGAAGACTAGATACCATAAAGAAATAAACTTTTAAAATAGACTGTAAACTCTTTGAATTTATCTATATTCAATTCAATTACAATGAAAATATTAAAAATTATTTTTTGGCAATCAGAAAATGATATTGAAGCTTATGTGAAAAACAAACATGTAATAATAGCTACAAAGACAATAAGAAAAAAAGGAGAAATAGAGGGGGCATGAAGGTGGAGGAAAGGCAGGAACTAGCCTTCCAAGAAAAAAAATACACATTATAAAGCTAAAATAATAAAAAAGAAAAGAGAACCAATTTGGTATGGGAAAAAAAGAAACAGACCAATGAGAAGCCAGCAATGAAAAACTCAGAAATGGATTCAGATGTCCTGGTAACTGATGGGGACAAAGTTAGAGTCTTACCTTGCTCCTTGTGCCAAAATAAAGGTAAAGACTGCACGTGAAAGAATAAGAAAATTTTCAGGCGAAAGCATGGGATGAATTTACATCCTTAGAGACCACTTACAGTAGGACAGAAAATCACAGGTCCAACAAACTAGACAATGTGATATGTAACACTTCCAAAGGAAAGGAAACCAAGTGGAAAGATTAATGAAAGGAGCGATGGTATTTGTTCACAATGCAAATGACACAGGGAAAATTTTCTCACTTTACAGAATTTACACTAATTCATGAGAAAGACATACCCCAATACAAAAATGGGGAAAGACCAAAAACAGGTAATCTATAGGTAACGTATGTAAAGATAACCTCATTTATAAACTAAAGAAATGCAAATGGAGAAGCAAGCAAATTTCATCTGCCAGGTCAGGTAAAAATCACAATTCCTGATAATAATTTGGTCATAAATCTGGGGACACGGCATCTCAGCTAGGACTGCAGGAATGTGACATGATGCCCCCTTGCAGGACAGAAATTAGGTGGTATTTATCAGGACTTTCAATGCGGAGCCACAGATCATCTGGCCCAGCAACCCCACAGCTTTCTGTGCAGCCATCCCCACGCAAGTCTATCAAGACACCAACAACAGAGCAGCGAGATACACATGCTGGGATTGTTCTAGAAAGCCAAGAGTCCATCGACAGGGGTAGATAAATTTGGAGAGCAATACTTTGCTTGTCTAACGGCTCTAAGCACGCACTTTTCACCTGAACAGCAAAGTTTGAAAATTATCTGCTCAGTGTTCGTAACTTTGCTTGATAGTGGAACCGAAAATCCGACTTGAAAAAACCTGTATCGGCTGAGTGAGTCACGTGCCGAGTCTCCCTGCAGCACGGCTCTCATCCAGACAACATACAGTACTTGTGTAATCTGGGGGCCTCAGAACCAATTATTTGGTTTTCCATTATTTCTTATGGGAAAAACATGTTCAGTTCTTGAACTTTTTGGTGTTCGAACATGAATTTGGAACAAACTGAATTCGACAACTGAGGTATCACTGGTTAAGCAAAACATAGTACAGCCATACAACAGAGTACTCAGGAAACATTTTAAAACTGATATATATATTTGAGTATAAGCACAAAATTGCTTCTGGGGAAACAGAAACACTGATAACGATGGCTATATGAAATGGGTCTGGGGTGGAGGGGGAGAGATTTTCACATCCTTTATTTTGGAATTTTTGTGCTGCTTGAATTTTCTAATAATATATATGATTTACTGTGATGTATGAAAAATGATCTATAGAATATTTTAGAACATTTTTTCCTCCTTTCTTATAGTAAGCATGTTTTCTATATAATACATGTTTCAAATATTTTGCTTATAAGCCAAACAGTATTTGTTTTTTTCTTTAATTACAGTGGTACCTCAGTTCACAAATTTTAATTCTTTCCACGATTCTGGTCACAAATCAAACTGGACAAGAACCGAATCAGATTTCCCCATAAGGTCAACGTTGAACCTAACCACTGAATTTGATTCGGTCCTTGTACAACCTGGTTTTTGACCAGAACTGCGGAAAGAATTAAATTCATGACTGAGGTACCACTGTATTTTAGGATATTTATTTTTCAATTTCAATCCAGCTCCCCTCTCAGCCTCCTGTATAAACATGGCTGCTGGTTTTGCTCTGCTCTGAGGCCCGGCACACTGTTACTACTAAAATCCACACTAATTCTGCAAATGATCATCAACATAAAATGTTATCAACATAGTGTCTTTTTACCACAAAGAGAACGAGCCCTATCTCTGTGGATTACCTTCCTCCAGCCCCGCCCCACCTCCCCCTCTGCCTTCGGCCCAGGATGATGAATGTCATGCCAAGAAAGTTATCATTATAACCAATCCACTAGGAAGTGGGGGAAAATGATTTAATTTTGACAACTAAATGAGCTTTGACAAATGAGTTAACTAACACTCTAACCAACTTGCCCTGATAAAAATCAGGCAGTTTTTCCACTTCGATGAGAAAAATTCATCTTCACTCCATCACATGCAATAAGCAACCACCCAGGGGGTGCCCTGACCACACAGGTCTGCGGCCACCTTCCCAACGGGGTCTCGGGCTGAGGCCCTTTCCTGCCCCAAGGGCCTTCTCCAGGGGATTTCTGTGGCTTCTCTGCTTATCCCCTCCTCACAGTTCTAAGTCCTTCCTGGGTACCATTCCCTCTGGCCCAATTCCCAACCTCACTAAGTTCTCCCCTCCGCTCGTTGTAAGCCATGGAAGGAGAGAGGAAAATGAGGAAGTTGGCAGAGGGGCCTAGGAGGCAGTGGGCAGGATGGAGGTGGGAGTAGAGTTTGGTGTCTGTGAGTGAGCTCATCAGGGCCAGAGTCCAGCAGCTGCTCCCCTGAACATCCTGATGGCCTCCTAGGCCCGCATCCCAAGGACAGGGTCAGAGCTGGGCTCCTGTGAATTGCAGCGGGCAAGTCCTGCCAACCCTCCACTTCCACGTGTTCCGGTCCTGAGGCCATCCCAAGTGGCACCGAAGCCTGGGAGAAGCTCACACCCCAGGTGGGCTCAGGCTGCTCAGGGGGAAGGGAGCTGCACTAAGCCCTAATCATGAGGCAGGGAAGAGCTGCACAAGGTGAGGGGAAGCCAGGGCAACTGACAGACAGCAGGGCCCAGACTCCCCAGCAACACCTTTCTCACCATGGACGAGCCTCCAAGGCCTCCCCCACTGCCTCAACTCTGCAAAGTCCCTTTGGAAGCTTGTCCCCAGGATGGGCTAGCATACACAAGACCTGCCCTAGCCTGGGGCCACGGTGGCAAACAACCCATGACCACTGTTCTGTGGGAAGTCGAGTTTTTCCAGCCAGGAAAGCTGGCTGAAGGACCCAACTATGGGATTTACATTTCTCCTTGTTTAACTATAATGATCAAGGGCAAAAACCTGAAATCAGCTTAAATACCAAAAAAAGAGATGGTAATGTACTGCATATGTAAGAGACATGGAAAAAACACACAGAACAGCAGGTATTAGCGTGCTATTTTTTATGTTTATATATGTACAGGAAATACCAAGAAGTCAATTTTCAACTTACCAAGCTTCTTAAGAAATGGTACTAAAAGATGCTTTTACTTTTCATACTGCATTATCCCATATACACAGATACCATATGCATGAATGTGTTTTATAGGTTTTTTCTGGTACCAGGAATCGATCTCAGGACCTTGCACTTGCCAGGCAGGCCCGGTGCCACTGAGCTAAATCCCCAGGCCCATGCATGTGTTGTTTTAAGCTACTAAACTAGTGGTACCAAAAACTTAGTGCTCATTAATTACAGAAGCAATAGGAACAGAAATAGCAATGGGAAACTCATTTAGTTGTCATTAATAATATACCATATTTCATCTCATTGGCTTTTTACCATTATTATTGCCTCTCATGAGATCAGGGGCCAGATTCCTGCACACAGTGACAGAGTCAAGAACAGGACATGGTAGAACAAAGCGAAGGCGGGACACTCCAAGACAAGGAGAAAGGCATCTGGGACATTCCCCAAGAGTTAGCCCCAGGTGTCAGGCTTCTTGCTCCTTTCCTGGGCCTGCATGAGCTGGAGAAAGAGACTCTGCCAAGGTCCAACCATGGGCCAGGTCTAAGGCCCCGCTAGGAACTCAAAGGACCTCCTTGGGGCTCCAATCTACCTGAAAGGTGAATGGGGCTCCTGAGATTCATGTCTCTTCTGGTTGAATTCTCACAACTCCACTGAAGAAAGGGAGAGGAGGCTGAGGTGCATGGAGGACAGGTCGTCTCTGGGAAGCAGGCATCTCATGTGGTCCCACGTGAGAAATGAGGGTCATGGGGTCTCAGAGGAGCAAGGCCCAAGCCTGCAGGCTGCAGGTCATACTGAGCTGAGATCCGAGCTCAGGCCTGACTCTCTGCTGGCTTCTGCCCTACTCCAGGCCCAGCTGTAGACAGCATGTCATGGACATGGGCAGGAGGTGGTCTCTGCAGAACACCCAACAAACAGTTTTTGAGCACACACGCACTCTGTGAGCCGGACGGTCAAAAGGGAACAAGCTATGCGGATCTGGGTGGTACTCACCTGTCCCAAGGCGGAAAGATTCCTTGAAGCTGGTGTGAGCATAGCTGGAAGACCACCACTGCATCCCTGCACCTCCGGCCTGTCCTTGGAGCTCCCGGAGCCATGCCAGCACCACCCCAGTGCCACGTGTCCCATAGGTGTCTAGGAAGTGCGTGGGAAAGCAGCAGCGCCAGCCAGGAGTTCATGGACTATGGTTTCCAGGGTGAATGCAACAAGCACTGGTTTGAATCCAAAATCTGAGGGTGTGGTGGAGTAGCCTCACAGAGCTGGCTAGGAAGCTGCTCAATTTATTTTTATTTTTACTTTTATTTATTTATTCTATTTATTTTGCGGTGCTGGGAATGGAACCTAGATCCTCATACATGTTAGGCAAGGGATCTGCCAAGGAGTCACAGAAATGCCTAATTTTAAGACTTTACATTTTGTTTTTCTCAGTTGCTCAAAAACATATTTATTTATAGCATAGGTATGGCACAGAGAACACAGCTCACAGCCTAAGCCAGGATCCGGGGTGGCCTCAAAGACTTAAGCTCCATAGAGACCTCTGACAGGTCTCAGAGGAACCTAGGCAGCTCTGAGGCATACAGAGCCATCCTGACCTTGGCTTTCCTGCTGTCTGGTTCGACAGTGGACACTGCCATGTGGCTGCCACCTGGCCAGCTTCCTAACATGAGCATCTCCCTCCTGAACCATCTCTGTCCATGCGAAGTCTGGGGGACTTTTAATCCCCTCAAAGGAAGCCACCCAGTGAGGTTCAGGCCCCCAATCCAAAACAAAGACAGCACTGGAACAGCTGACTCCCTGGGAAGCCATCACCCAACTGGGCAGTAACAGAGGGTGGGAGTCCCTGTTCTGAGCACTGTCTCAGGCTAGACTTCTGACTCAGCACCTCAGGGGATCAGGCTGTCGGAGGCAGCTCCTCCCCACACCGTTTATTCTGGGTGCCCCCATGCACCTCTAGAGGCCGCGCCATGCTGCTGGACCCCAGCAGGCACCCCACCCCAGATACCACACTTCTCTATCCTCAACAGAACAGACTGCCGGGGCCTGGACAGACTTCTGGGGCTCCGAGTGATGCACAGCATGAGGTGCAACTTGGTGACAGGGCACTGGACAGGCTACAGATCCCCATCCTGCTCCAAGGTCACAATCCTCTGGCCACCCCTGGGGACCTTTCAGAGATACACACTTACAGCCAGGCCCTGCACCATCTGGACAAATCCAAACCCCCTCTTTCAGGCCTTCAACAGGGGTCCAAAAGCCAATGAGTGACCGTAGACGGTAGCAATACCGGAAGATGCCAGAGGGACAGATGGGGTCAGGGTACATCACAGGGCAGAGAGGTAAGAAGGTAAATGAGGAGGTGCCCAGGCCACTCCCTCAGGGCCTGCACAGAGGCACTCTGCAAGGACGTAGAGGTGGTGCAGGCCCTGCAGATGCTGGGGTTGACGAAGAAAGCAGAATTGCGGTTGCTTTGTCAGAGGAGGATAGGGAAGAGTCAGGGCCACAAAGGAAGGCAGGACCACATCAGGGCAGCCTGCAGTGTGGGAGGCTGGGTGAGGGTTTAAGGATGGCCAGGTCAGCGTCAGAGTGCATTTGATGGTGTTGGCCCCATGAGACTGTCAGCTCTGTCTCCTTTCTCCACCTCCACCTCAACTTCTTTCCACCCAAAAAGGAGCAGGAAGCCCAATCCTGCTGGTTATATCCCAAGATCCTATGTGAACTACATTTTTCTAGGAGTTCTTTTGGATTTAAGGTCGGTGCATCTGCACATAACCCACCGGCCCTGAGCTCAGGATGGAGTTTCCTGTCTGCCAGGAAGCCTCCCACCAGAGGAGGCCAGGCAAGCTCAGCTCTAGGCCCAGGCCAGCGAACTCTGTCACTCTCGTCCTTCCTTTCTTCTGGGCTGATGGGATGACCTGGGGACCATGGTGGTGGGGTGACCTCTACCAGTCAATTGGTCATGAGAGTTTAGGGCAAGGCTGGAGGACCAAGGCCCTGGACTGGAAAACACTCCTTTGGCTTCTTTCCTGCTGCCCCCTATTCACACCCTTCCCTTAGGGACCCTGAGCAGGAGGATGCCCAGGCTGGGGACAGTTCAAGATCTTCCTTGGTTCCCACCACCCCAGAGAGCCTCATGTAGGTGGGAAGGTGGGGCTCAGGGACAAGCTTCTGTTACACACTGGCATATCTGTCTCCCTCACTGGCAACTGGGAAGCTGTCTAAGATGGTGGCTCCAACAGGAAGGAAGTGGGCATGGAACCATGTGACTTGTCCCAGGATTGTGTCTTTTTCCCACCCAATCCCAGCCCCACAGAAGACGAAAGAAAGAACAAAAGAGAGAGAAAGAAAAAAGAAAGGAAGGAAGGAATGAAGGAAGGAAGGGAAGGAGGGAGGGAGGGAGGAAGGGAGAGAGGGAGAGGGAGAGAGAGAGAGAGTGGGAGAAAGAAAGAAAGAAAGAAAGAAAGTAAGAAAGAAAGAAAGAAAGAAAAGCAAAGAAAAGAAAAGAAAAAGAGTGGAGACTGTTGGAAGGGCATGTTATACAGTTTGGAACTGTTTATTTTGTAAACAAACCAATAGCAATAAATTATGCTGAACTTTTAATAAGACGAACATCATATTAGGTCTACATTTTTGCCAAGAAAAAAAAAAGTAGGGCGAAATAGAGAGAAAAATGCCTTGAAGTAAAGATCACAAAAGGGGTTTCCTGTTATGAGATATGGATGCATTTCCTTGACCAAAACCAGACTGATCAAAATGCCAAATCAAAAATTATGAAAACTACAAACAGGTGACAGATTTGAACTTGTTTCCCTTCCTGCCTAGACCCTAGAACCCCCACACTCAACCCCCAGTCCTGTGCTTGGCCAGCACCTAAGGCAGTACCGAGGGCCACAGCCTGGCCGCCAGGGCCAGGTAGGAAGCAGCTTGGGGTGTTGGAGCTTGCTGTGACCCATGAGTCAGTGCTCTGTGTCCAACAAAGTCTGGACAACCCCACAAAACAACCCAGCCTGGACGAGCACCCTGTGTAGAGCCCTCAGAATGCCTCATGCCAGGCAGGTGCTGGCACAAGCACAACCATTCTCCAGCACTGTGGACACAGCAGAGGCTGGAGGTGGGTGCCAGGGCAGATTCCTTACCACAATGGAGCAGCACAGGGAGCAATGCTGTGTTCCTGCTTCCCTTTTGTAACAGTTATGATTTAGACACAAAGGTCTTTGCTATTCCACTCCTCCAGGCTTTGCACGCACCTCTCCCTCTGATGGAGGGCCCTTCCCTCAGGGTCTCCTTTTAGGGAACACCCACTTGTCTTCCAGGAGCAGGGCACACATCTCTATTCTTAGAGGCCACCTGTCTTCACTGAGACACCTTGTGGGACCCGCTTTCCCCTCGGCTCTCTTTTTTTTTTGGTACCGGGGATCGAACTCAGGTCCTTGCGCTTGCGCAGCAGGTGGTGAAACCACTGAGCTAAATCCCCGGCCCTCCCCTCGGCTCTCTTTTATGCTCTGACTTAGGGACAGGTCCCTGCCACCCACCCAGGGAGGCACACAGCACCACTGCTGAAGGTTCTCCCACCCTCTGTGCCTGGCACCTAGAGGTGCGATGGTTGACATCTGTGAACTGTAAGGATGATGGGGCTTAATCTCCCTGTCTGCTCTAAGTTTCCCCTCCCAGAACAAACTCTAAGAAGATGTGGGGCTCCCTGTATGCACTCCTAATGCAGCCCTGATGGTGTCAGCAAGCTGTGTTCCTGGCATCTTCAAGGTGGGGGGACAGAAGGCAGCCAGAACCCGAAGCAGGGACACCTGATGGCTCTTCCTCACAGCACCCTGGGAGGGCATTGGCACCTCTGACCCTGGGCTGGCCATCTCCTCTGGCCCCCTGGAGCCAAGTCCCCAGCCATGGGTAGGGAGCAGCCTTCCCACCAACAGTGAGACACAAGGCTGTCACCATAGCCGCAAGGGAGATGCAGCCACCTGTGACCACAGGGTTTTCTGAGTGCTGCTACAACAAAAATCTCTGCCATTACAAGGCTGGGAACCATGAAAAATGATCTCTCTCTCTATGTAATATATAATATATCTTTAGTATACAATATATAAAATTTAATTCTCCAACAACATCAGAGGGAAGGTATTCCCATCATCATTTTTGAAAAGTTAATTGAGCCCAGAAAGGTGAAGTCACTCGCTCAAGGTCACAAGTCAGGAAGCAGCAGAGGTGGCACCTTCTGCCTCTGAAGCTTGGGTGTTAATGTGACCCTACAGGGATGTGGCAAAGGTGGCTGGAAGAAGACAGAGAGAGCTGGAGGGGAGGACAGCCTTGCAGGGACCTCCCCTTCTCTGAACTGGGTCTCCACACTCTCCACTCACCTCGCCTCAGCCATCGTCACCTGCTGTCATCTGTCTATCCACATTTCCAGAGTCACCCCTTGGTCTGCAGTTTCAGCACAATTCACAGACTGACCATGAAATAACTATCAGTGCACTTCAGGGCAGTGAAGCCATAGTGTTTGTTCTCAGACCACAGTGGATCAGAATATAAACCAACAAGAAAAGTAACCAGAAAATCTTTAAAAGTTTGGAAATTAAGCAACACGTTTATAAATAATCAATGGGCCAAAGAAGAAACTATAGCCAGAGATTGAGCTCAGTGGTGCCGCTCCTGCCTCGCCAGCATGGGGTCCTGAGTTTGATCCCTGGTACGGGAGGGGGAAGACGACGACGATGACGGACACTATTAACAAACACTGTAAACAGTTTTAATTAAATGATCAAAACAATGCCATGTCAGTGAATGAAACAGGAAAACTTAGTTCTAAATGAATGCATTAGAAAAGATGGTCAACAATGACTTATCTAAGTCTCATTACAAGAAGCTAGATTAAAAAAAAACTGAGTAATCCCAAAATGCAGAAAAAGTGAAATAATTTTTAAAAATCAATGGACAAGAGAAAAAAATCAACAAAACCAAAGTTAGTTATTTGGAAAGATTAAGAAAATTGATAATCACCTAAGATTAACCACAAAAAGAGGAGAAACAAAAATTAGCAATTTTGGGGCCGGGGATTTAGCTCAGTGGTTCCACTGCCTGCCTTGCAATTGCAAGGTCCAGAGTTCAATCCCCGGTACAAAAAAAAAAAAAAATTAGCAATCTTAGAAATAAAGTGGTAGAAAGAGAGTTAGGTGGTATACACTTTTAAATCCAGCACTCTGGGAGGCTGAGGCAGAAGGATCACAAGTTTGACCCTGTCTCACAGAAAGGGGGCGGGGGCTGGGTTCACAGCTCAGTGCAAAGACCCTGGATTCAGTCCCTGGTAGTGGAAAAGAGAGGACTGTGATATTACCACAGATTCTAAAAACATAAAGGGATAATGAGGATACTATGATTAATTTTATGCCAATAGACAAAAATAAATCTCCTCGTAAAAATATAACAATAATATAGACACAGAATAAAAACCTGAATAATTTTATGTGTGCATATGTATGTATATATACATTTGATTAAATCCATAATCAAAGGCAGAATATACCTCTTAAAGGTCCTACCTCTTACACTACTACAATGGCAACTGAATTTCACATGAGTTTTAGAGGAAAAAATTATTCAAACCATAGCAATACAAGACCAAAATATATAATCAATTGTATTTTTACACAGTAGCACAAATAACTACAATATGAAAACTATTTTCCATAGCACTGAATAATAAAATACAGAAACAAATTTAGTAAGTGATGTAGAAACTGTATTTTAAACTACAAAACATTACTGAGAGAAACAGGAGATCTTGATCAAGGGAAAGCTATACCACGTCCATGGAAGGGTATTCAGGGTTGGTGTCACTAGTCGCCAGTGTTCTGCAGATGCCTCCTAATACCAAAAGCCCAAAACAATTTTTTTTTTTTGGCGGAGCTGGGGATCAAACTCAGGACCTTGCACTTGCCAGGCAGGCATGGTACCACTGAGCTAAATCTCCAGCCCCAACACTTTTTTAAATTTTATTTTAATTTTTTTTATTTTTTAATTTTTTTTGGTACCAGGGATCAAACTTGGGTCCTTGCACTTGCGCAGCTGGCAGCGAAACCACTGAGCTAAATCCCTGGCCCCCAACACTTTTTTAAAAAGAAATTACTTTGATTTGAAAATTTATATGGCTGCAGAGGATCTGAAGATCCAAAGTAATATGTGAAAAGAACAAAGCTGACTCATGCTACGTCATTTCAAAATTTACTATAAAATACTGGTGTATACAGGTTTAAAAGCTACAGTAATCAGGCAGCATGAGATTGGAATGAAAGCAGACAGATCAACAGCACAGAACAGAGTCCAGAAACAGACACACGTTCAGTCCTTTGATATTTATTTTAAATGCTAAGGCAATTCAATGGGGAAAGGCAAATCTTTTCACTAAAAGGTACTGAAACAATTGCACAGACATATATTTTTTTTAAAACTTCAATCTTTTCTTCACATCATATAAAAAATGAATTTGGGATGAAATACAGTCCTAAACATAAAAGCTAAGATTATTAAGCTTTCAGAAGAAAACATGAGAATATCTTTAAAACTCTGAAATCAACACAGGCACAGATTTCTTAGAAAGGAAACAAAAAGCATAAGCCATAAGAAAAGGATAAACTGATGTTCATCAATAAAAACCTTCCAAAGATACAATTAAGAAAATGAAATGGCAAACTTCAGATTGGGAGAAATCATCTCAATGTTATCTGACAAAGGACTTGTGGCCTAAATACATAAGAATTCCTACTGGTTAAAATAAGACAACCACCTGATATAAAAAATGTGTAAGAGAACTGCAGTCCCTTGACAAAAGAAAGTCAGTGGATGACCAGTAACCACAGCAAAGGTGACCACTGGAGTCTCCTCTATCATACTGGTGGCCCTACAGAGATGAGCCCAGCGCCTGCAGCTCCCCATCTGGAGGGAAGCGCCACACAGGACAGGGGGTGCCTGGAGAAAGGCGGTCGAGACTGCCATGCAGAGAGGTGAGCAGAGGTCACCTAAAGGCAGGATTTAGGCTGCAGATGTGCTGTGTTTCATTCACAAAAACCCCTGAGTCGACATTTTAACAAGGGGACATTTCACTTGAAGAGTCCAACTTTCCAGCTCCCTGAAGAGTGCAGAGCATGGACCTCACTCCAACCCAAGGCAGCAGCAATCACCATACCCATGAACACTTGCTGGGGGTGGTGGCCACTGTGCATGCCCATCCCAGGCCCAAGTGCGCATCTGTCCAACAAGGACTCCTGATCCCAGCCTGGGCCTGGGGCTCCGCTGGGGTCCTAGAGATCAGTCTCCCCAGTGAGGGCCCCATCCAGGGTCCACTGTCAGAGCAAGGCAGTGCAGTGAATTCACACATCCTCCCTCTCCTGACCAGACACACTGAAGAGGACATGAGTCAGGACACCCAGACTTAAGGTCCCATTTCAGCCCCTCTCTGACTCCAGCCAAAACACATCCTTTGGTCACACCCCTGATTTTTATTTTTGCAGCGTTTGACAAAGCAACCTCCTAAAGATTATCAGAAAATGTTTTAATAACCAAAAATCACTCGCCCAAGCTAACTGAAAAATGCACCCAGGCCACAAATTTAAGACCAAAAAAAAAAAAAAAAAAAGGAAAAGTTAAGCAAAAGGTTGGAGGCAAGAGAAAGTGTTTGTCATGAGAAGACCAGGTAAATGAATGGAGATGCATGTATACCATCACCACTCCAGTGGTTAAAAAGGAGAGGGAAAAAGGCAACTCAATCTGTTCTCATGCAAGAGTATCTTCCAAGCATCTCTAGTGGGAGAAAACTTAGGGTACGAAACAAGGCATGGTACGGTATCATTATACACAGTAAAATGGAGTGGTGTCCACTGGAATGCCTGGGTATGCACAGGCGAAACCAGGATGGTGTTACAGTGGGAAACACACTTGACCTCTTTTACAGCATTTGGATTTTCTTCCTAGCATGACAATGAGTTACCTACAATTTAAACAATTAACAAATAAGTTCAAGTTACCCACTGTAGCTGCTGCACTGTCCTCTGGCTGTACCCCAAGAGGGAACCCGTTCTCAAGGGCCCTTGGATGTCCCTGGCCTGGGGGCTGCTCCAGAGACCCCCCTCTCCCTCCCAGCCCCAGGAAAGCAGCCTCCAGAGCTTCTCAGCCCATAGCTCTCTGCGTTATTTTTTTCTCCTCCTGGCTACAGCCAGCCTTGTGTTCCCACTAGCAATCCCAGTGCAGGGGAGGCCTTAAGGAAGCCACAGCTAACAGGTAGTGAGGTGTAGCTGCCATGGTTCTCATCCCCTCTCTGGCCTCCTTACTCTCACCAATTAATGCAGGTGGCCAGCTGGCACGGCCTCCTGGGGTCTCCTCCTTTCTGCACCAGGGCACCACATCACAAGGACTTTTCCTTCTGAGCATGTCTCCTCCTCCGCCTGCTGAAAGAGGGGCCCCCAAGGCACACTCCCAGGTGAAAGCCACAGTCACCATTGTACTTGCCACAGAAGATTTTGGGGTTCGTTCACTCACTCAAGTGACTGCTTGAATGGAAATATCAAAAACCATCTCTGCTTGGCCTGGGGATTTAGCTCAGTGGTTCCGCCACCTGCCTTGCAAGCACAAGGTCCCAAGATTGATCCCGGTACCAAAAAGAAAACAAACACCTTTGCCAGTAGGGTAAGAAGTCTGCACCAGGGGCACAGGAACGAGCTTCTCGCTATCGGAGGTAACAGACAAACAAGGACCGAAGGCTAGGATGAGACACCAGTGTGGACTTGGCCCTCTGGTGGATACATTGGCACCTGTCACTGCAGGGGTGTTGGGAGGTGTGTCGATGTGCACAGCATGTCTCCTACCTCTGTCTGGTAGAAGGGCCTCTAGGCAGTGAGACTCCAGCACCAATGAGCAGTCCCAGTTTTTAGTACCATCCTCCAGTAAAGACAGCTGGGCTCCTTGGATGAATGGCTGGGTCCAGGCCCAGGCAGGGAAACACAAAACAAGCCTGGAGTACCTCTTAGTGCCAGGGAACACAGGACCCAGCCTGAGCAAGCGCCCAGTGGTCAAGGCTACAACACTCGGTGGCAAAATAAGGTAGTACTGGGTCACAATCCAAAGTATAAAATGCATCCCTGTGGTCCACAATAAGCTCCATCCATGACCGAACTAATACATGGGGGAGACAAATCTCCCATGAGGAAGATCCCAAATTCATACAGATGCTCCTCCCTAAGAGGCAGAATATGACTTCCTGCCCACCCAGATCAAGCCCTGCCTGAAGGAGAATGCAGAGGCACCAGTAGGGACAGACATGAACACGGGTCCAGGGTGCACACAAGAGCCACAGGGGAGGGTGCCAAAGTCCCCTGCAATATCCACCCCCAAAAAGATGGATGAATGAGTTACAGCCAGGTCATACTACGAACTAGCACACGGCAGGAAAACTCATGGATAAGGACTGCACGTATCCATACAGATAAACCTGGAAACCACGATGCTGAACGAGAAAAGCAAGCCTGGAGTGGGGTAAGTGGAGAATGTTGCCATTTATGTACAGCTTTAAAACACACAAAACACCATCATACATATTTATGACTACAAACATACGTGGGAGAAGTATTTATACCACACTCCAGAAAGAAAGCCATCTAACTGGTAGACCAGACGCATGTGTTTACAGGTATTATCGAGTTCCTTCTTTAGGAAGTTAAACTGTGTTGTTAAAGCCTCCCAGGAGTCCACAATGTGCTGCACAGGCCTGGGGCCAGCCAGGAAAGGGTAGCCAAGGGGCTGAGGGGCTGAGGGCAGGCGTCTCCAGGACACTGGAGCTGGTGTAGGGACAGACGGGCAGGCTAGAGGGCACGTCTGCAATGGCAGGATGCGCAAGAAACTGGCTACGGACAGGAGAGTGGGGAGGCACAGGAGTGTGCAGAGGTAGACCCAGGCACAGCCAAGCTGCAGCGTACCGAGGAGCTAGTGTGGCGTGGATGGGAGAGGCCTGCTGCCTCTCTGGCCAGTCCTTCCTTTACAGGCTTATCCCCCTCAGTCAAGATGGCTCTTCAAGAAGTAAGGGCCTCTGTAACCCACACTGTCAGTGACCGCAAGTCCCCAGGGACCAAGGGCTCAGCTCCACAGCAGCACCATCCCCCTCATCACAAGAGCCAGAAACCTGGCCAGCATGCACCGCCCTCCTTCCTGCTCTGCCCCGGATGCAGCCATCATGAAGGCTCCTGGCCATAGCCTGTCCTCATTCTCTCTCAACCCGAGCCCACACCACAGCAGTACAAGCCCCAGCCTGGGCCCAGCCAGCTCCTCACACCACGCTGGACATCCAAGTCAGCTCTATGCGCGTACGCATGGGGCCAGGGACCCTTCCTCCTACCACCTCTACCTTTCCATGCTCTCCTTGCCTTACGCAGCTCTCCAAGGGCTCAAAGCCCACTTGGGACCTCTGCTCACATCCAGGCCTCTCTGAGGAAGGAGCCCTGGTGCCCTGCAGGATCAGTGTCCTACCCCACAAAGCAGGACACTGGGGCCCTCCTGGCCAGCTTGCCCAGAGCCATTCAGTGGAGAAGCACATGGACCACATGTTTCTGACAGAACCAAGCAGCTCATCAAAATGAGCTTAGTTAAGCCAGGAGTGGTGGTGCATGCCTGAAATCCCAGCACTTGGGAGGCTGAGGCAGGAGGATCACCGAGAGTTTGAGGCCAACCTGGGCTATATAGTGAGTTCAGGGCCAGGCTGAACTACAAAGGGAGACCCTGCCTCAAAAAACCAAAGGAAAAAAAAATGAACTTAATTATCAGAAAAGGAGAAATTATAAGCAATATTCTAGGAAGAATTGTGTAGTTCGAGGAAACAAGGAAGTATAAAATATATTTTAGAAAGATTCCCAAATACAGATAACACATAATTACTTCTGTGCTTTACAATCCACGTCATGGCTATTTGATCTCTATTTACTGAAGGGAAAAGATGTCCATGCTGTGGGCAGCAGGGATAGCGGCCCCATAGCAGCAGCATCATGTGACCTGTGGTGTGGCCGTGTCCACACATGTGTCAGGGGGCTGACACATGGCCCCGTGCTGCTCTTGACGGGGTTGAGGTTGGAGGGAAAGTGTCTCAGTGCTGACATGTGGGTCTCTTCCTCCCTCCCAGCTGCATGAGGATGGAGCTGAAGCTGCTCCCCATCTTGCACTGTGGACGCCTTTGCTGAGCTAACACACCAGCTTCACGCAGATGTCACCACACCAGAGCACCCCCTTCTGCCCTGGTGTAGAAGGCCCATGTGAGCCACCTGCCAAGTCCTGGCATCTGACCCCTGGGGAGACTGCTACACACCTCTCACCAGCTACACCCCGCACGAGGCTGAGTCCTGGTGCTTTGCAGCACTACAGGGCAGGAGGAGCTGAGTAGCAGCCCACCCAGGGCTGCCCAGGACACCACAGGAGACAGCTGCCTAGGGCCAGAGAATATCATGGAACAAGACAGGACACAGGGAAAACTGAAGGCATGGGAGTGCACACCTGTCATCTCAGAACTCTGGGAATCTGAGGCAGGAGGACCATAAATTCGAGCTCAGCCTGGACAACTTAGTGACTTAGCAAGACCATGTTTCAAACTAAAAAAAGGGCTGAGGAGGTAGCTCATGTGAAAACCCTGGGTTAAATCCCCAGTACTGCAAAAAGGAAGAGAAACTTAAGTCCTGACAGTCAAAAGCCCCAGGTTGTCAGGCCCGGTGTAATACCTTGACTTCTCAGTTATGGAAGCAGATTGATTCCCTTTACTTACATGCATCTGAGTTGGTTCCCATCACTGGGAATCAAACACATACCAGCTAACAAGTCTGCCTCTCAAACGGTGCACGCACCTTCCAATGAGACCCTCACCTCCCTGTTGCGTGGGCCTGGGATAGAAGAGAGGGTGACCCTCTAACACCTGGGCTCTCTGTGAGACTCCAAATCCCATGGGGCCCCAGGGGGATGGGGATGAGTCCACTCCAGAAAGGAACCAGCTCTGGCCACAGTCATACCAGTGGGGGCAGATGGAGGCACTCTTGAAGAAATCCACTGCAGAACTTCTGGCAGAAGGCATCCAGCTGTGTCCCCAAGGAAGGGTCATCCACTTAGAAGGGAGTCCAGTCCCCAGTCCCTCGCCCCTGGCTGACTTCCAGCCAGCCTGGTTTGCTGCCTGAAGGCTGAGAGCCTCCGTCTAGTGTGGAGTCCACCAGCAGCCTGTGAACAGGAGCCCAGGCATGGAGAAAGAAGCCAGGCCCACAAGGAACATCCATGGATGGCCACGGCCCCCACACCCCCAGCACACTTGCTGGACCCCCAAGAAGTGACGGTCCCTGGTTTCTCCCAGCCTAACATTCTGTACTGCCAGCACCTGGGGACAGAAACCTTCAAGCTACAAGTCCTGGGGAAAGAAGTGCTTCTTCAGAACCCACTCCCGGCCTGTGGACTTCGAGGGTGCTGGCTTATTCTCCCCCACATTGTGGGTGCACACGTGTGAGTGTGTGCGTGTGCCCTGGCAAGCAGCTTCGGTGCGTGTCAACATGTGGGTCTGCTTTCAATTGCACTGGAACAATTCTACCTGATAAACAAAAACAGATCCAAAATAACCTTTGGCAAGCAGCATATTTTTAAAAGAAAGAGAAGATTCGAATGAACTGGCAAGAGTAATGCTTAAGCAAACAAACTTGGTTGAGCCAAACATCCATGGTGCACATCAAAAAGCCCCTCAAAGGGCTCCCTGTGAACCACAGCCGGCAGTGGGAAGGAGGCTGGAGCAGATGCACTGCTGACCTGGACAGAACTGACCACCTGCATCCCACCAATGGCCAGTGGCCTTTCACGCAGGTCACAGGGTCAGACCATGAGGTGCAGCCAGGAGGCCAGAGCTTTGCTCAAAGCAGGAGAGGGCACAGGCCCCACCCAGGTGCTCTGGCTCCAGACAGCACCTCGATGGGCCCCACTAGGCACTGACAGTGAGGGCCTGTGGGCAGCAGCATCACCTGGGGGGAGGTCTCAGTGTCCCAAGATGTAACCGACAGCCAGGGTACAACCTGACAGAGACTCACTCAGGCCCAAGGCACAGGCAGAATCGTCCCTGAACACTGCCTGCTCTGCATCCCACTGCCACTACTCCTCAATGGGACCCACCGGCCTCCATTCTCCCCGAGCTACAAAGCAGCCGAAGAGCAGAGACTGGGATGCCAGTCCTGCCCCATCACCAGCAATAAAGCAAAAACTCTGCCCGGCTGCAGCAGGACACCTGGTCCCACCTCCGAGGCCAGTGGGCTGTTCGGGGACACAGCTGTAAGAAGCCAGGTTCTGGAGCTCCAAAGCACAGGCTCCATGGCACTGGCCAGGGAAGGGCTCCCCAGGGACCACTTAGAAGACCCAGCACAGGGCCCTCTGTGCACGGCGCAGTTCCCTCAAGCACCCTGGCACCGGGGCCCAGACACCTTCTTCCTGGATTCTTGGGGTCTGGAACTTTCACATGCCAGTCTCATCCCCTCTCCCACGACACAGGCAGTGCGCCTCTGTGCACAGCCACATTTCTAGAACACAGTGTCACTGGAGTGGGCTGCAGGGGCCACACCACACCAGACCCCTCCTTTCTTGAGGCCCAAGTCTCCTAAGATAGGGGTGATCCTGAAGGGCCTGTGGAGCTGCTGGTGGGCAGGGTCCCTCCGGGGAGCCATGGTAGCTGGAGAAACCTGAAACATGGAGAGGCCAAACCAGGGGACAGCTGAAAGGATGTCACAGACCATTGCACGGTCACAAGTGACACACAGAGGCCAGGTGGTGGGTACATAAGCTCTGGAGTCAGATACCTGTGTCTAAACGACAAGACTTAACTTCTCTGAGCCTTGATTTATCTGCCTTAAAAGAGCCAGGGAGTGAGAGAAACCCTGGTGTCATTGTCACCACCTCGCAGCTTCCCCCACTATGGCAGTGGGGCAACGGAAGTACTGCATCTGGTCTCCCCAGTGTTGTCAGGGAAGGTGGCAGCCCCCACAAAAGGGACAAGAATATTTGTATATGCTAATGTGCAGGAGGCCACAGACAGCCCAGGAAGACCCAGAACAGCAGGTCTTTGTGCCTCTCCAGGGGAGAAGACAAGAATGGAGAGAAAGGAGTTGCAGCCTGGGAGAGATGAGGAGAAACAGCTGGGAGGGGACCGGAGGCAGCCAGACAGCAGGGGGGCGAGGGGCTACACACCCAGTCTGCAGCAGAGCGAGGCTGCATAGTGTTGTGCACTCCGACACAGCAGTGAGGGGAGCACAGGTCACATGGTGCTAAACGCGAGAACCACACGGACGTGCTGGGTGACTTGGGCCACCCTGGGGCAGTGAGGCAGCCCCTTCAGCATCCCTGGCAAAATGGGTCCAGGCTAGCCGTGGATCCCCATGTAGAGGCCTCCCTAGCAGAGAGTGGCTCTCCAGGGCCAAAACCGGGTAAGGCACAAGGGAGGCGTGGGAGGCGAGAACAAAAGTTGCTCTTTCTATGGGTCTATTTTTGCCTTCATAAAAGCCACACAAGGAACAGATGAATGTCAGCTCGCTGTAGAGCTGAACACCAATTACACAGCCAAGGACATGAAAACTCTTGTTCAGCTCCCTAATTCTATGTATCGCTCCCCTAAGACACAGTTGCTGTTCACAGTGAGCTGCTGGCTTGCAGGTCTCTCTGGTGGGTGTGCACACAAACACAGTGCGTGTGTGCAGCTTCCCTGTGTAAAGTGAACCAAGCCATATATAGCATTCTAAGACTTGCTTTTGCACTCGGCACTGCATCACAAAATACTTACTAAGGGCCGAAAAACAAGACCGTTGGAAGTCTCTGCACTTGCAGTTCAGGCAAGCCTTGAACTATATTGCCTCATAGATGGTATTGTTCTGGGGGTGTGAAGTACTCCAGGTCTACATGGCCAATCCCAAGGCCACACATGGAGCTCATCTCCATTTGCTCTCAGTCTGAACACCACTGAGGTGGACACCCCCGTGTACGTTTCCTCAGACTCTAAACAGACAAAGGGACAGCATCCCGAGTCTGCCAGGAGGCGATCAAGAAGTAGGCTTCACACAAGTGCAAGGTCCCGAGTTTGATCCCTGGTACCAAAAAAACAACAACAAAAAAAAGCAGGCTTTGTGCTCCCCACTCACAAGAGGAGAAACGAACTCAAGCTCTGCTGGGAGCAGTGAGTGGGACAGCAAAGAGCCTGGTCATGGGCTCCAATTACCCAGGCAACCTAGCAAGGCTGTCTCCCCAACCCTGGCTGCTGCCACACAGGAAGGCCTCACAATCGGTCAGGTCAGTGGCACTGAATACATGATCTGAGAGGTATAGGCCAGGCTGGGCCAGCAGCAGAAGCCACCCATGTGAGGCTAGCGGCTGTCTACCAGGCGTGATGCCCCCGCCAAACACTGAGGTTCCCTGGAGACAGTGTTGGTTGGTCATCACAGCTCAGGTAGGGGCACTGGTGGCGACTGGTGTGTCAAAGCAGGGAAGCTGCTAACCAGCCTGTGTCCAGGACAAACACTGGACAGCAGTGATGTGCAGGAGGAACAGTCCCACTCGCGCTCCGCACCTCAAGGGTTAAGTGGCTGCACTGCCCAGGCCACCTTGTTGCCTGCCTGCCTGCAAGGACTACATTATGCCTGGCCAGGAGATGGGCTGTTGCTGCTGCCTACCCATCCGCCTGCCAGCCGTATGGTTCGCATTAGCCGCGCTCTGCTTGGCAGCGAGCCCTCTGGCGGCCTGCCTTCCCTCCCTGCCCCTCCACTCTCCTCCCCAGCTCAAAGAAAATACCAGGATCCACATATAAAACCAGCGGACTCCCCTCCTGTCTCTTACCCGGGTCTTGAATCAAACAAGCTCTTAAACTCCTGACCTTCCGCCCAGTCATCCCGATTTGTTTCTCAGCAGTGGCGGCGGCGGCGGCAGGAGCAGTGGCAGCAGCATCAGTGCGGGCGGCCTCGGGGGGAGTCTGCAGGACAGCCGCCCTCCCCGTTACCCGGCACTGGCACCAGGCAGCCTGGCGCAGCTTCTCCCAGGTTGTCCCCAGCAATGCCCTCCCCTCCATCCTGGAAGGCCAAGGCCAGAGTGCTCGCCCTCACCTTTCAGAACCAGGAAGGCTCCTGAGCCAAGAAGGAAAAGAGGGCTGGGAGCCTGAGAGCACTGGAAATATAACCTTGGACTTGGAAACAGCTGCAGCTTTCTTTGTAATGTTTCTCATCCTTTATAGCCAGGGGCCCCAACTGCAAAGGCTGGATCCACACAGCTCACAAACCTCTGCCTTAACCCACACTCTTCTGAGTGTCAGACTCATGGCACTGCTTCCTAGAACTCACCAAGCAGTTGCCCCATCCACTACGGATTTACTGAGCCCTAAACCCCGCTCCAGCTTGGAGGTGCCCTCGGTTCAGTGTTCCTGCTCTCAGCACGGGCTTCTCTACCTGGCCTGCTACTCTAGCAAGAGCCCCAGGCCATCCAGGACGTGTCTCTCGCTTCACTGTGGGTCCTTCTCCTAAATACCCTGGAGACCTGCTGTGGTGCCACCAGCTTGGTCCAGGCCACCTCAACCTGCCTAAGCTACAGCCAACCCTCCTCCCTGGGCCCAAACAGGTCCTGGCTCCATGGAAGCCACTGTCCACACCATCTGTTTCCCCTGCCGACATGCATGGCACAACACCCCACCCACACCACCACCTGCACTATGACAAGAGGCTCTTCTCCAGCACCTCGAGTGCCACTCTTCTCCTCCCTGTCCCCATGTGGGGCCTCTGCTGCCCTGAATGTCCCCAACCTGTGCCATAGCACATACCTTGGAAGTCCGCTGCCCCTTCAGACCTGGATGCCCACTCTGCCTGTGGCCTCAGTGGGCTCCCTGTTTGCATGCAGGCCAGGGACTCGTCCTCGTGTTTGCAGCCAGTGTGACACCCTCCCAACACTGTCTTGACCAGCACACCGAGGGGTGCTGTGCTATCTTTGTTCGGCAGCTCAGGGACAAAAAGTCTGGTACAGTCGCCGAGTTACCAAAACCAGTTGGCACAAATACTTTGGAAAGACAAAAAAACCACCAAAACTCTGAATAGTTGGAACTTATTTTTAAACAAGATGTTAGAACATTTTAGCAGAACTTCAAATAAAAGCAGGGGTGGGTCTTTATTTTAATAAGCCGTCCCGTCGGCCTTTCCCTGTGATTCTTGTAAGTTATGGCCTGTGGACAATTTCAATAATGTTTATGGCATTTTTGTTACTGTCTCATTTCTTAAGAAAGGGAATTATAAGTATTCTGTTGAAATGATGCGTTGGCTCAATGCTTACTCCAGAAACACTTGGCTTTCCTCTAATGAGGAAAACAGAAGGTCGAAGCAGAGCCTCGTGAGACCAGGTTGTGAGGGGCTGGGCGCTGGCTGCAGGTATGGCCAGGTTAGGCAAGCAAAGGGGGCAGCTTGCAAAGGAGTAGATCCAAGGCTCACCCAGCCCGCTCTCCAAGTCTCTCCTCACTCACGCCCAGGCCTCAGGCTCCTTGCTCTCAGAGGGGCTGGGTCCCTTCTGTCAGGCAACATTTCCAGTCTCGCCTCCTCAGGGAGAGCTCTCCAGACCTGAGATCCTCCTATTCCTGATCACTGCTACGTAAAGAAAGCCAGGCAGTTACCCAGGCACACCCCACCACCAGAAGGTGAATTCTGTGGATGCAGAACCATGGCCTGCCCCACACACCCTCTCCCATCCCATGACCTGGCCTCGCACCACACACAGCAGGTTCCGAATAGCACCTGCTGAACAAACATGCTGTGCACTTCCCTTCACTTCCTACGGGAATACTGCACGGCAGGTTCAATCACTAACATTTCTGCCATCTTCAGATGAAGCAGCTCAGATGTTAAGTGTACAAGGCAGGGAATCTTCTTGGGTGATCTGATTATTTCAAACATTGTCATGAACATTCAGAAGCCATTCCCTGGCTTCTGCTACCTGGAATTCAGGAACCTGGGGTGGGACCAAGTTTTAATAAGCACTGCAGCAACTGCTGCTGGCCCACCCTCATCTGGGAGATACGTAAGAAACAATGGCTAGCTGGGGATTTAGCTCAGTGGTTCTGCCGCCTGCCTCGAAAGTGCAAGGTACTGAGTTCGATCCCCAGTACCAAAAGAAACAACGGCTAGACTCCGCCAAGCCTGAACCCCACTGTGGAGAGCAAGAAGGACGGGAGCTAGGGCAGGGGCCTGAGAGCCTCACAGGAGCCTGGGGACAGCAGGACAGTCCTGGGTGCTCTATCCTTGAGAGCCAGGGGCCCTGGAGGGATCTCCCAAGCCCAACTCCAGCAAGATGGAGAGTGCTCTTGGGCCATGGGTGAAGCAGCTCATAGGCAGGGCTATACCTGGAACCTCCTCTTCCCCACTTGGCCTTCCAGCAGCACCCTAACTGCCGCCTAAAGATCACAGACCACTTGCTGACGCCCCTGGCCCCCACAGGAGTTCCCTTTCCCCCACAGGAGTTCCCTTTCCCTCAGCTCTGCTGGCGTCTCTCACTTCCGGCTGTGCTACTCTGCTCGGCACCCCAGCACACCCCTGGCATACCGCTGGCACAGCTCTGGCATCCCCCCTCTCAATGCCAACACCCCTTGTTTAAGAAGCAGGCCAGAAGCTCTCCTGCGCACTCCTTACCACCATTCGCACTCAGCCTTCCCGCACAAAGGAAAGGGACAGGGACACTCACCCTGGGTCCAACCAGGGGCGACTGCATTTGGTGGTCCCAGTGTCATGGTGCACTATCAACCAGGCCCTGGCTGCACGGCCACGCTGGCCATTGAGCCAGAGCTCCCTTCCAAGGTGAAAAGGACCCTGGGACTCACGGCAGAGACCAACACTCCTGTGCAGACTGCACAGCACCTGTGCCTGCACTGGGCATAGCCTGGCACTCCTGCATGCTGCTCCCCCCAAGCATTTGCTGCACTGTGGCCACTTCTACCTCATCCTCTGGCCCTGGCCTGATGTCTGTGTCCTAACAGGGATCCGAGCACTGCTAGCTCACATTCTCCAGGCCCCTCAAGGACATGTGTATCATCGTTAACCCACAGCTAAGGGGAAACAGCAGCCCCAGGGCTCCAGGCACCAAGGTCCCAGTGAGCCCGCATCCATGTCACTCCACGTCAGGACTGGCTGTTCCTGAGTCATGCCTCCCCCTCAGCCTTCCTGGGATGGTGAAAGCGGAGGGCCCGCAGGCGCAGAGACAAACCTGTCCTCCCCAAGATTGTGCTTGCTTATGAGGCGGCCATGATTTGTCCCAGGTCACACAGCTGGGTGCCCCAGCACTCTGCAATCGCTATGTGCAGTCCAGTCACTCTCCTCCGGGAAGCAATGACACTGACTTAGTTCTCCTCATAAGGTTTCAGCAGCCAGGAGGTCTCTCACACAGGGTCCAAGGGATGGCCAGGACCCCACAGACCCAGACCGTTTAGTGCATGGCTTCCGCTGGAGACATAGGAGGGCCTCGGGTGAAGCTGGCCAGGCAGCACCAACACCTCCTTGTCCCCACCTTCAGGAGACCCAACTTGGGGTGCAGCTGCCACTCCTCCCAGGTTCTGACTTGTCTGGGCACCCAGGGTCCCCCGTGCAGCAACGCCACAGTCACCCAGGCCCTCTGCACAGACAGCCAACCACAATTGGCCCAGGACTGCCATCAGCCTCCTCCCCAAGGCCTGGGGAGGGAGAAGCGGGGTGAAGCACTCCTGGGGCTTCCTTCTGAGGCTTGGGGCAATTCTACAGCTGTTTTACCCCACTCAGGGTGGGCGGCAGAGGGTCTGGGCTTCTTATCCCAGGGTGCTCCAGTAAGACGGAGAGCATACACCCTAGACTTGGTGCCAGGGTGAATCAGGCTCTTCACTGTTCAGCTTGGAGGGATTTTAATACCATGTCTGCTTCCTCCCGAATAAAACGGAGGTCAGCAGCACCACCCTCAGGGAGCTGCTAGAGGCCCAGAAAGGACCCGTGCAGGTCTAAGAACATGGACAGCACAGGAAGCAGATTCATACACTCTCTGGCCATCACCGTGCACTCTTGGGCCTCCCATCGCACCATGCCAAACCCTGCTCTGGCTCAGAATGCTCTCCACTGCAAGCCTCCAGATGCCAAGCTAAGAGGACATGAGACCTGATGCAGACACACATGGGAGCCTGACATGCACTGTGGGCCTCAGTGCCAGCTCCACAGGAGACACAGCAAATGGGACCAACGGTGCAGGGAAGAGAGACCTCCCCAATGTGTGACAGGGGTGGCCTTCCAGGAGTGCAGGATGTACTGGGGGGGCTCGCTGCCACAGGCTCTCAGGACCAGCGTGAAGGAGCGCAGCGCGCACTGACCCAAGGGTGAGAACAGGCCAGAGGAATTCGTAAGCACAGGTCTGGTGGAGTCAGCATCACATCTGCCACATCCATAAGATGCTGAGCAAGGTCTCCGATGGCAGCACCCAGATAGAACTGGCCCAACTCCCTGCTCCTGAGGTCAGTCTTCATCCTTGCCTGGCCACTGGCCTTTCTGAACTGTGTCCCAGTACAGCACAGGATATTATACCTTGGCCATGGATGTGACTCTCATCCTTAAGGTAGAAGAAAGCAAGACAGCAGCAAAGGCCTCACAGAGCCCCAGGTCCCCAACAGGGTAGAGTGTGAAAAGCTGGGACACCCACCTGAGCTGTAGCACTCCAGGGACCAAAGGAGAGGCCTGTGGAAGGGGAGGACACAGAACATAGGCTGCCATGATGGAAAGACCTCCAGCCTGGCCCCACACCTGTATGCCGACAGTGTGAACTCTGGCTCTGGAAGGGGACATTGCTTCCCAAGTGAATACACAATGGGGCAGCCTTGAACTTGCTTCACTGTGTGGAGAGCTGGAGTTAGGATGGCATGGACACATAGGAGCACCACATGGTGGGCACCTAATGATAGTAGCCCAACCTTCTCAGCCGTCCCCCCCCCCAGCCTTTTGCTCCTGCCATTTGCAGTGGTTTGGCCCTGGTGGCACAGACAGCCCTGTCTGGAAGGTAGGACACGGCATCTCTCACAGATACAGGAAGTCAGGGCAGAGCAGACCTGCGCAACCCTTGGGGCTCGGCTCTTACCTGTGTCCTCCTCCCAGTGTCTGCGGCAGGAGAAAGGCTGCCCTTCCCTTGCCCCCACTGAGTGGACCTACCCACTGGAGAGTGCTGTGTTGAGTTGGCCACAGGAGCTGCAATGTGTTGGGTCTCATGGGGATGCAGGGCAGGCCAAGTCTGGGGAGGACACCAGGGCCTGGTGCTCTGAGCCTATCTGCTTCCCAGCCGTCTGACGGCCATGCAAGTTGGGTTTGTGTCACTTGCAAGGAGTCCTATCTGATATGCTAAGAGCAGCAGGTGACCTTATGAGCCACTGACGTAAGAAACTGAGACTGAGGAGGTGACAGAAAATGCACACCTGCCTTCTAGGCCATGCAAGGCATTACAGGTTCTATCCTGAGTGAGGATCTGAGGAGAGCCAAGGGGACACTGGCTGAAAACAGTGGCTCTACAAGGTCTTTCCATGGATGCAGGAGGCAGATGCTGGGCTGCAGAGGAGCAGGGTGCTGAGACATGGTCCTGGTACGTGCAGGGAGTTGACCTTGTAGTGGCCACGGGGCTGCAGTGGGCCTGACACACCAGGCCCCTGCTGCAGCCAGCTGCCAAGGAGGCAGATCTGCTCATGGGGCCACACCACCATCCCCTCCAGTCCTTCCGGAATGGTCCCGATTCCCCCACGGCCTCCTTCCTGCTCTGCCTACTCTACTTGGCTGCCTCTGGTACACACAGGCACTGAGAGCAGACTCCGGTTTCTACCAGCAAAGGCCAAACAGCCACTGAGCACTGAATTCACAAAAATCCCACCTTCCTTTGTGTATCTTTATGAAACAGGAAACAGGGAGACAAAGATCAGGCAACATTTTCTAGATGAAAAGAAACTACAGCAAAAGGAGCTAGGTCCTCCAAGGAGCTGGGAAGCCACCTCTGAAGCCAAAGCACACAATGCCTAATCGCTCCACCCAAATAGGCCCACAAGGTGACACAGGGAGGTATCCACGCTGTCACTGGTAGAGCTTCAGGATATAGCCCCAAAGAGGGTACAGGGTCCTAGAGGAAGTGCTAGCTGCCCTGCTCCAAGTTTCTGCAACCACGCAGGCTTGAGGTGGACAGCTACTCTCACTGTCTCTATGACACCATGACCTTTCTCCCACCAAATGCCCGATAAAGGCTCAGTTGCTTGTTCGCTCTACTGGCTTCTTTCTACTACTGCATTCATCTGATACTTGCTGGGCGCTGGCATGGCTGCTGAGAACACAGGCATGATGGCAGGGAGATTAGACCAATGCAGCGCAGTGCTAAGCGCCAGCAAGAGTGCTCACGGGCTGGGGGCTAAGTACCCAAATGGGGTGAGCCCCAAGCTGAGTGGACAGGGTTAAGCAGTTCCCAGGGGCAGAGGGCACACACAGGTAGGTGAAGCAGGTGGACATGCGGGGCTCCTGGAGGGCAGGCCTGGAAGAGTCATGGCTGTGGGCTTGTTTGGGCAGGAAAATGGATTCTTTCCAGAAGTCACAGTCTCATGTCTTGTGATTACCTTCCGAGAGCAGGGACAAAGGGGAAAGCAACAACGCCCAGTGGTAGTCAGGGCTTTCTTCTTCCTTTCTGGGGTTTTAATTTTTATTATTTTTTTATTAGTAGTACGTGTTTGCAGCACATAGTGATCGTGCTCTTGGTGTGTGGACATAACACATCTTATGGGGTTTTTTTCTTAATAAAGAAGAAAACCTGAACATGGACTTGACTCAAATTCTGAACTTTTCTCTAAATGTTTGTCAACTAACTAGAAATCCAATCTCTCTGTTAGCATTTATCATCATTATCACAACACTGACTGGGTTCACAGTGGACCACAGGGGCTGCAAAGCTTATTTTCATTTCCATAACTCATTCAGTAGCCCTGAAAAGAGCCATTTCCTTACAACCAGAAAGGGCCCTGCATTACAACTTCTGGAACCCATGGCAAAGATCCCACATGGAAACAGTGTCAAATGGCAACAAGAAAGACGACAAGCATGGCAGCTAGGACTTGCTTGTCTCCTGGGCCCACGAGCTTAGTCAACACCATGCTCCCTGCCTGTCTTCAGAGTCTCAGACAGTGCTGAGCACACATCCTCATCCTAAGTGTGTGCTCAGTTGGAGGAGCAGAGAGGCCAAGGAGCTGGCTGCTGGCCCCACAGCTGGTTGGCACCAGGCTGGGGTCCCCTGAAACCTGCCCTCCACTCACTCTCTGCAGTCAGTGGCTCTCACTGCCTCTGATGTTACAACCCTGATCGACAATCACTACCAGGAACATTGTTAGCCTGACATCCCAAGATCCATTTCTCAGGCTGAAGACCGAGGGAGCCAAAAAGTTGGGGAGAAAGCTGGTAACTCTCAGGAGATTTGGTGTTTAAAACATTCTAAGATCTAAGTGGATTTTTTTTCCTCATTTACTCCCGGATCCCAACATTTCCCCGCTTAGCTAATCAGCCACAGCTGGGAATGGACGTGGGCAGCACAAATAGGGGCTGGGGTATGGCAGGCTCCAGCAGGCTAGCCAAGCTGGGAGGGAACTCGACTGTTTATTTGGAATGGCTGTGCCCCGCCTCCCAGGGAGTTCAAGCGGTCAGATGTGTCCAAGTCCATTAGCGAAATCTGACAGGAACGTCACTGTGCTTGTAAAGAGGGCCATGGCGACATCCTCGTGCCCAACAGGCATGGCCACAGGTTGTTGCTAGAGGAGGGCAGGGGTGAGGGGTCAGAAGTGCTGAGCCTCAGGTGCTTCTGAAATAGATGTCTACACCTGTGGAGCCTGCAGGGACTCCACAGGGCACACCAGCGTGCCCACAAGGCTGCCCGGGTGCCAGCCTCTGGGTCCAACTGAAAAGAGAGGAGACGCCGCCAGCCTGTCTCTTTGGGACACAGCCTAGTGTCTGGAGTTGGACAAATGCCTTCAAACCTTGGCTCTCCTGCTATCTGGTTGCTTTGTGTCCGTGAGTCCAAGCCTGTGAAGCCTCTGAACAGTAAAGTGGTACAGGGCGCTGCAGTGACTCTTCTCTAGACAGCCAAAGCCTATTCCCAGGATCACAAGGACATAGGCTTCTGATTTCAGTCCTTCCCATCCAAAAGCCATATGTGTTCCCTAAGGCTGCCATACAACTTGCTACAAACTTGATAACTCACAGTAGAAACATCTTGCCACAACTGGAGGCCAGAATCCAAACCCACTTGTGGGCAGGGCCAGTCCCCCTGGGCCTCTGAGGGAGGACCTGCTCCACGCCTCGCTCTAGTGGCCGCTAGTAGCATCGACCTCTCTTGGCTTAGGGGTGTAGGACGTCATCCTCTGCCCCTGTCTATGTGGACTTCCCGGAAATTGCTGTCTTCTCCTCTGCCCCTTACAAGGGCACATGTCACTGGGCTCGGAGCCCACCCGAATCCAGGATGATATCATCTTGAGGTCCTTGCCTTAGTCACATCTGCTGAAGACCTTTATTCCAAAAAGGTCACATTCTGAGGTTCTGGATGGACATTTCTTTTAGGGACCACAATTCGATACACTACAGTTCACCCTCTGATCCCCAGAACTTCATACTCATACCACATGCAAAATAAACATGTACCCCATTCAACATCTCCAAAGCCTCAGCCATGAAAGTATTAACTACGCCCAAAATCTTATCTAAAGAGCAGTTCAGAAAAGTCCCTAATCTCATCATTTAAATCACCTAACCAGGAATGGGTGCTGCCTGCTATCTGTCCTGGGGCAAAATGCCTCTCCATCTGTGACCTAGAAATCAAGTCATCTACTTTAAACTACAATCCTGAGATAGGCGGAGGACAGACATTCCATTCCAGGAGGGAGAAAGTGAAGGAATACAGGGGTCATGGGTCCCAAGTAAGTTTAGAGCAAAGCAGGGCAGAATTCAATTTGGTTTAAGACCCGAGACTGGCCCTCTGTGGCTTGATTCTCTTCTCTCTGGGCAAACAGAGGATCTGGCTCCACAGGCCCTGGCCTCTGGGCCCATTCTCTGGCCTCTGCTAGTAGGTCTGGGGCCCCATGCAGACTCATCTTTTCTTTTCTTTTTTTCTTTTCCTTTGAGATACAGCTTTCCTAAATTGCCCAGACTGGGCTTCAACTTGCAATTCTCCCACTCAACCTCTCAAGAGTGCTGAGATTTCAGATATGTGCCACCTACACCCAGCTACCCTCCTCCCTTCCTTAGGACACTGTGTGTCTACAGCTAAGTTGTTCTATTTGCCCATTTCCTGCCTGTAGAATTCCATAATTCTGACAGTCCCCTGGCCCATTTTGTCTGGTCTCTGTCCCTTTCTGTGCAATGTTTTTGCTGGTATAACAGTCTCCAAAACCATGGGGTCTGACTCATACATGGGGATCCATGCCATTAATCAAGACAACTCCCCACATGTCCATCTAGATAATTGCACATCTATTCTTGACCTCTGCAGAGGAGCTTGGCAGGACCTATTCACACCTAATCTCTTCAACTAAGCTGCCCAGCCTCCCCACAGCCACTCCAGAGCACACTTTCTCAGTGGTGAAGCCCTATCTTGTGCATCCTTGGCAACAGAATAGGCTACAAACCCCCAAATCGTCAAGTGCTGGTTCTTTTTTGCTACAAATTCCTCCCTTAGTCCATTCCTTTCCCCTTACATTTTGCTATAAACGGCAAAGTTCGTGAGAAGCAAGGCTGCATCTTCCACACTCTGCTTGGCAACTTCCTTGGCTAAATATCCAAATACAACCCTTATTGCTTCTGCTTTTCTTGACCAGTAAATCAGTGGACCAGCAAGTAGTGGATGCCACGAGGGCTGCACAGTTAGCTAGGGGAACAAAGCAAGAGAGGATGAAATGTGTATCTGCCAAGCACTTGTTGTGTGTGCAGAATCAGTAACTGGGAGCTGACAAGCACATTCCACCTTTATATGGATGAGAAGTGTAGTCACCGAGCTCAGGATGCATCCCCTCAGATACACCCACTTGCTCACCCTGCGCCGTCTGCCTCAGTCCTCCTCTGTGCCACCACAGCCACTGTCTCTCTGTCTAAAACCTCTTCGTCCCTTGAGAGCCTCCGGTGCCCTAGTTCAGACTCCCAGCTCCTCTCCCAGGATGCCCTGCATCTCCCAGGGGGCAAGGGATGCTGGGTCAGGGTGAGCCCTAGTGGTCTGATGGAGGAAATTGGGGACTGTTAGGAAATTTAGCACTGATTTATTTTTTATTCCAACTAAGAATCAGCACACAGTCACAACTCTAATCTTATTTCTGTTAAATATAAATTTAGTTTATTTTCGTGGTTTTATGCTTTATTTTCTAAGATTTACAAGGTTAGCTCTGGCTTAAAGTGATTTATGTGCATCTTTAGAGGGGGATCTAAAATGGCATAGAGGAGGGGTTACTACCAAGCGTGGGGCGGATTCTAACCCTGGAGGAGGGCACAGGGCATGAAACCTGGCCAGAGCAAGGCTTTTTCTTTTTATGGTTGGTCCACCCTAGTCAGGAGAGTTCCCCTTACACCTCTAGCCCCCGCAGGAGGAAACAACAGCCACAGCACTGTCAAGTGGATGGGGAGCCTTTGAATAGGGGAACCCTGTTTGTTCCTGTCTCCTGCTCTAGAGGCAAGCACACAGGGCCTGGCAGCTACAACCCTTTCTCCTTTCCATGCTCCCAGCAGGTGCTGCTATTACACCCCTCCTGCTCCATGGCATGGTTCATTTTCTGTACCCACTTGGCTGGGCCCTGGTGCCTGGCTACATGCTCAGAGATCATCCTGAGGGTTTTGGTGAAGGTTCTTTGTGTGAGATTCACGTTTAAATCATGAGCACAGGAGCCAGGGATTTAGCTCAGTGGTGCTGTCACCTGCCTTGAAAGTGCAAGGTCCCGAGTATGATGCCTGGTACAAAAAAAAAAAATTCCTAAGCACAGTACATCCCTCCCTGCAGAGGAAGGAATCAGCCATGAGATGGCCTTCTAACTGCACCTCTACTGGGGTCTCCAGACTCCCACACTACCCTGCCAATTTTATTTTTATTTATTTATTTATTTATTTTGGTACTACCCTGCTAATTTTAGATCTGCCAGGCTCCACAACTGTATGAGCCACTTCTATAAAGCATATGTCCCTCCACACAGTTGCACTTGGGAACCATCGGGGAGATTAGTCAGACTTTGTGGGACTCAGATGTTGGGGTACCTCTCCATTCCCACACTGAGAGATCTGTGTCTCCCACTGGTCCTCTTCTTCAGAGAACCAGACAGTCTGCCTTGGCCTAGCACCCAGGCAACTGCTCCAAGCAGCAGCCACACTGAACCTACTGCCCCAGGGCTGGGGCTCAACCTGACACCTCCTTCGGCCGGCACTGTCCCTGGCCTGGGTCCTCTTACAGACTGAAGAGCTGGCCTGGCTCAGCTCCTGGCAAGTCCTTGTCTCCACCTTTTCCTTCTGAAGCGGGAGGAGAGTTGGGGAGGCTACCTCTTCTTCGACCTATAAAATGCAACTGTAAGAAAAACTCTCTGGAGAAGGGGCTCATCGAGGCCACTGGACATCTTTTAAGTGAGGGCTAGGCTACGGCACAGGCAGTGGGGGCAACAGCGGACCCTCGATGCCCATCCTCCCATGGGCATAGGGGGATGGTGCAGTGTCTGCCACAGCCGCAGGGAGTATGAATGATCTGAATTTCTCCCTCAGTGATTGACGCTGAGAACCACGAGATTCAAGTTGTGTCTGATTTTCAACTTTTGTGCCTAAGAAAAAGGTACCCAGAAATAACCTCACTCTTGTGTCCATCCTGACATTCGGGGCCCCCAGGACCTGAGTGTTGCCTGTGTAACCTCAAGAGCACCTCACTTTCTAGGGCCTCAGTGTCTTATCCGTGTGAAGAACACCTACCCAGAACTCTCCTCCTGGGACACCAAGGATACCACAAGCATGGTTAGTACAGCTGGGAAAGCGAGAGGCTATGGAGCCAGCTGGGGCAGGGCAGCCCAAGGGTGGGGAGCAGGAGTGAGGACAGAGCAGGGGAGAGAGGCTGGCAGGGGCCTGGCTATCCCTGCAGAGCAGGGATAGCTTGGGGCAGATTCAGCAGCAGAGGCGGCAAAGGAACTGTCCCCTCCCTTTCCATGAGAGAGGGAGGTGGAAAGGAAGGACAATGTGAGACTGACCTTGAGGGCAGGAATCTCCACACTGTCTCCGAGGCTGATGGAGCCGGACAGGATGGTCCCAGTCATCACCGTGCCTTGGCCTTTGATCGAGAAACAGTGGTCCACGGACATGAGGAAGGGGCCCGAGGGGTCTCTTGTCGGGATGGAAATCTGGGACTTCAGGAGCTAGAAGAGAGACGCTGCTGCCACCAACAGTTGGACAAGGGGCAGAGGGGCTCAAGGCTATGGCCGTGTGGCCAGATGGCGTTCAGCAAGGTCACTGAGGCGAGGCCTGACTGGGGGGACTGCACCCTGGCAAGCCGGCCAGAGTTGGCAGCCCACTCCCTGACTGTGCCCCAAGCTTCTGCTGGGCTGCTGCTCCCTCCACTCGGCCACCCCAGCCCTCCTGATGGCACTCCTGAAGTCTCCACAGCTGCAAAGGACACCTGTCATGGGACCTACTGAGGCCTGCAGGACCTAAGGTCCCACAGTAACCAGTCCCAAGGTGCCAGGCACCCGCCCCACAACAGGCTGGAACCTCAGCAGCAGCCCAGCAGCCCTCCTCCCTCCCTGGGAAGCTGTCCTGTCCGACCGTGTTCCGCCCCATCACCACAGTTAGCACACTGGTGTGGTCACCTCTTTATCTGTCTCCCTGTGAGGATTCTAAGTTTCCCTGGTAGTGCACCAACCGGAGGAAAGGACAAGCGAAGGAAGGACAAGAGGACTCGATGGGGAAGAAGGGAAGGTGGTTCCTGGAGGTGCTGCCTGGGCCTGGGGATCCAGAGCAAGAGCTGTTCGGGGTGACCAGAGCCTTCCCATCACTTCTCTGGGCCCCTGTAGGGACAGAGGCTGGTCCTGTGTCCCCACATTCTGGCTTGTGCCTTTCCCCCACTGCTGACTTCCCACACACTTCGGCCAGCCAACTCTCCTCAGGCATATATGCGCTCTGTGATGTGGCCAGTGCTGATTACCAATAAACAAGTGAACACAAACATCCCTTATGCCTTCCATTGTGCTACTTTCTGATTTCATACAGGATCAGGCTATCAAAAAAGTATTTAGAGCAGAGTGTGCCAGTTCCAGTCTTGTGATAACAATCCTTTCAGAAAAAGACTGGAGCTCCCAAGCAGGCCTGGTCTGAGGCACATGCAGAGGCCTCTTAAAGGAAAGGACAAACATCATTCAGAGCCATGTTTTTGTGGATTGTGCTTAAACAAAAACAACTGTCCCCAGCTCTCAGACAAGTGCGCTTGGGAGCTGAGGAAGAGGTACCAGAAGTCTTACCAGAAAACATTTGGTTTGCAAGGCAGGCCAGATCAGCACCATGTGAATTATGGAGGTCACACCTGATGTGACCTTGGGTCTGCAGGTCCAGGTGCAAGGGGACCATGAAGCTGACCCTGACAACCAGCCTTCATAGCGTATGCTGTGAGGGCTGGGCCAGGCCACTGAGGCTGTCTGAGTCTCGGGCACTTCCCTGGTGAGACGGGGATGAATTGTTCAGATCTCCCAAGATGGCTGTGGATGTTAGTGATCACCTCTGTGGAGGACTCAGTCCCTGCCACAGCAAGCACAGGCATGGTGCTTTTCTGTTGACCCATTTAATCCTCCCCACAACACCCCCGGGGTCAGTGCTTCTGTCTTCCCTCCTTTACCAGTGAAGACCCAGAGGCAAAGGACAACAGGCCCCTTGCCCATGGTCAAAGAAAGAGCAGGTGGCAGGCCAGGCTAGAATGCAGTACCCTGGGTCAGGCACCTGGGCACCTCTGACCCTCTCAGCACTCACAGAGGAGGTCTTCGGGACCCACCCTCACTGCCATCCTCTAAGGTACCCACCAGCACCCTACACACCCCTCCTGCTGGCTGCCTTGGACACCCCAACCCCTGCTGCAGCCGAGTCTGGAGGAACGGCCTAGGCCTCAGGCCACTGCCAGTGAGCGGGGACAGAAGTTGTGCTGCCCCAGATATGGCCCAACTGGCTGCAGCCCACCACCATAAGGGCTGACACAATCTGAGGCCAGGAATGGGGGATCCGGCCTCAGGGCTCCAGACTCCTGGGCACTGCTTCATCTGGGTGGAGGCAGTGACAAGAAGGAAAAAGGGAGCCACAGGAGGATGTGTGGCCTCTGCAGAGCCTTGGGCTGTGGGGCCTCAGGGCTCTCAGTCTTGGCTACTCTTTCTGCAGGAGGTGAGAAGCTGCACGTCCCTTCTTTCTTCCAGTGACCAGGGAAGTTAAGGGAGCCAGCCAGGTCTCCATTGGGTGCTTGGGGGGGGGGTGTTGTTGGGGTTTCCCCTCTCCCTCAGGGCAGGGTGGCCATAAGAGCCCACCTGAGCAGGCTGGGGTTAGGGGGACCTGGGTTCAAGCAGACAGTACCTCAATGAGCTCTGAGATTCCCTGTGGAGCTTCCGTTTCAGGGGCCTCGGGTCCCCCAGGTTTGGCTGCTACAGGTATAATCGGAGCACCCCTGAACCTGCAATGGGAAACCAAGCACCATCACCATCACAGAGCGCCAGCATGGGTACAGAACACATCTGTGGAGTCCCTGCAAGCCACCACGCAGGACGTCCCTCTGTGCAGCACCACTGTCCTCGCACTCTGCAGAGAAGGACACGGAGCCCCAGGGAGAGGCCTGGCACTGGGGCATTGGAGTCTAAGAGGCCTTTTAGTTCTTAAACTCTACCTCAGAGGCCTCCCAAGGAAGCAGCAGTGCCCCAGCCCAGCAATGACCAGTGCCCAGTGCCGGCAAGCCCACAGGTGCAGCCAGAAGCCCCCAACATGGTGTCTAATGGCAGCACCCTGGCAAAACCCAAGACAACAGTAACATGGTTAAGAAAAAAAAGGAAAAGAGAAAAAACTCATCCTATCACTATGGGTCTCCCATATGGTGTCAAGGGATCTTTTCCTATTTTTCATATGTAATATGAAATATTCCATATCCTATTCCTCAAAAGAACTAGAGAAAATAATCCTAAAATTCATATGAAACCAGAAAAGACCTGGAATAGCAAAAGCAAACCCAGGCAACAGAGCAAAGCGGGAGGCATCACAATTCCAAACTTTGGGTTATATTACAAAGCTACAATGATCAAAATTGCATGGTACTAACACAAACACAGACACATGGATCAATGGAACAGAACAGAGGAGCTAGAAACAACCTCAGGCACATTCAGCTATCTGATCTTTGACAAAGGGGTCAAAAACACACACTGGAGGAAAGACAGCTTCTTTAATAAATGGTGCTGGGAAAAATGGCTATCCATAGGCAGAAGATTAAATCTAGACCCATATCTCACACCATGTACTAAATTAAAATCAAAATTGATCAAAGATCTAAATGTTAAAACAGAAACAATCTGCTGGAAGATAAACTAGGTAAAAATCTGGAAGACATGGGTGTAGGCAAGGACTTTCTGAACAGAACACCAATAGCATAAGAAATAATATCAAGAATCAACAAATTGGATCATATCAAATTAAAAATCTTTTGCACAGCAAAGGAAACAACCAACAGAGTGAAGAGACAACCTACAGAATGGGAAAAAAATTTTGCTAGCCATTCCTCAGAGGATTAATATCTAGAATATATAAAGAACTAAAAAAACCTCAGACTGTCCCAAAAATAAAAGACCCAATCAAAAAATGGGCAACTGAAATGAATAGACATTTCTCAAAAGAAGTTCAAGTAGCCAACAAGCACATAAAAAAATGTTCAACATCTCTGGCCATTAGATAAATATAAATTAAAACAATACTAAAATTCTATTTTATTTCTGAAAGAATGGCTATCATCAAGAAATCAAATAATAGGGCCAGGGATTTAGCTCAGTGGTTCCGTCGCCTGCCTCACAAGTGCAAGGTCCTGAGTTTGATCCCCAGTACCAAAAAAAAGAGAAATCAAATAATAACAAATACTGGAGAGACTGCAGGGGAAAAGGAGCCCTTTTGCACTGGTGGTGGGAATGTAAACTAGTACAACCACTTTGGAAATCAGTAAGGAAACGCCTCAAAAAACTGAAACTAGAAATTCCATTTGACCCAGCTATTCCCCTTCTAGGTATCTTTTTTTTTGGTACTGGGGATCAAACTTGGGACTTTGTGCTTGTGAGGCAGGCGTAGAACCACTGAGCTAAATCCCCAACTCCCTTTCTAGGTATCTTTCCAAAAGAGTTAGATATCGGGCCTGGGATTTAGCTCAGTGGTTTTGCCGCCTGCTGCGCAAACACAAGGATCCGAGTTCAATGCCCGGCACCAAAAAAAAAAAAAAAAAAGAGTTAGACATCATACTACAGTGATGCATACCCATGTTTATAGCAGCACAACTCATATGAGCTAAATCTTGGAAGTGGCCTACATGTCCATCAACAGATGAACTGTGGTATCTATACCCAGTGTAGTGCTACTCTGACATAAAGAAGAATAAACTTGAGTCATTGGGGCCAAGGATTTAGCTCAGTGGTTTCGCCGCCTGCTGTGCAAGCACAAGGACCCAAGTTTAATCCCCCGTACCAAAAAAAAAAAAAAAAAAAAAAAAAACTTGAGTCATCGGTAGGAAAATGGATGTACCTTGAGACCATAAGTGAAATAAATCAGACACACAAACTTAAATATTGCATGGTTTTTCTTATATGAGAAACCCAAAAATATAAATAAAGAGCAAAATAAAGATTGATAGTAAGAAATAGGGAGAGAGGTCTTTTACAAATGGGAGGGGGACCGAGATATGGAGGGAGGGATAAGAGGGGCAAGAAGGGTAATGAAAAAATAATTGAGATGTGTTATGCACCTGTACCAACCCCCCAAGAGGAAGATGATCACTATGTACTGCAAACATGGACTAATAACAGAAATTAAAAAACAAATTTTAAAAATTTAAAAAGAGGTATTTCACACACTATTGTACATGTGCAATTTTATATCCTGCCAACTTATTTATCAACGCATCATGGAGACTTTTCCCTTGAATGACAGTAATGACAACAACAGTAATTACACACTTGGCCAAGCCAAGCATGTGACACGGATGCTTTCATTTAGGCCTCACCACAGCGCTGTGGTGCTGTCGTCACCTTACAGAGAAGAAAATAAGCTATTCATTAGAGAAGCTAGTTAACTTGCTCTATGTTGCGGGTTATAACCCTCAGAGCCAGATTTGAGCCAGGTCGTTATAAGTGTGGTACCAGGGCTTGTGACCTCTATGTGACATGCCCCCTTTCCAGATTCCTCTTTATTGTTGACAGCTATCTAACAGTGTGATCCCAAATTTTCCCCAAAGTGACTTATTTATAATATCCCAAATCTCCACCATTTATAAACCACACTGATAAACACGTCAGGGACATGACTGACTTTTTCTTCTGTCTCTTGGCTTTGGGACACATTCACAGGATATAACCTCAGCCTGAGTATACACTGAAAGGTCAGCAGATGTGGTCAAGTCCCAACAGCCAAAAGGCCTCTCCTCCCAGGCAGTGATGGGAACACTGGTTAGGAGGACTTCGTCAGCCTTCCCAGAACTCTGGAACAGACCAAAGACTGAGCTGTCCGCACAGTGTCCTTTCAAGAGAGATGACAGGTGGGACCCAGGACATGTTAACCTGTCTTTCCCATTCACCCTCCCCAACTCTGTGGTATTCTTGAAACCCAACTGCCACAACCACAGTGAAACCAGCAGCTGTAGGCAGTGGGGGCAGTGTGGGTTTCAGTTTCTTCAAAGCCCCTGTCCCAGAGAACTGCCGCTGTTCTTCCTGTGGGGTGGCTCCCTGGAAGATCCCACCAGCAAGGCTGCCTCTGTCTAACCTGTTTCTCAACAGCCTCTCCAAACACCCTTGTCTCTGGGGAAAACACTGAGAATAATGAGAGGCAACTGTTTAACACCAACAAAGTGGAAGATAACAGTTCAGGCCAACAGTAGGCTGCCCAAAAAGCTTAACTATGAAAGCCAGGACCGAGCTGTCCTTGGAGGGTGTGGGAAATCATGCTGTGGCTCGCTCAGGGGCTAGCTTACCCTCTGGCTGACCTCAAGGCTCTGTGCAAGCAGGAAGTAAAGCTCAGGCAGAGCTGTCAGCTGCCTACATGAACACTCACAGTGTGGCTCAACATGCACGTAGACCCTCTTGACCAGGAGATGCACTCCAGGCATGGAGGGAGTCTCTGTCCAATGAGCTGGCCACTAAATAACCAGGCAAAGACTTCAGGGGTCACCCATGACAATGAATACAGACCTCACACCATTCATTCAAAACAGTTACTAAATAAAATGTAACAACAAACTGTGGGGGGGGGGGGGTCCTGACTGACTTCCAGGACTGTCACATTATTTTAAATGCCTAGGTTGCAAAAGAAATTTACAGCATCCACAAAGAAACAAGAGTACAGCCCATATGTGAGAAAAAGAGTTAAAAGAAAGTGTTCCTGAGGAAGCTCTACCAGACAAAGACTTTAAACCAGCTATTTTAAGTGGTTTTTAAAAAGTAAAGGAACCATGTCTAAAGAACCAGAGGTAACAAGTAACAGGATCTATCTCACCAAATACGGAAAATCAAAAAAGAGTTAGAAATTAATTTTTAAAATATAAAACAAAGAGAAATTCTAGAGTTGAAAATAATAACTGAAATGAAAACAGCTCGGCAACAGCCCTGAGCAGGAAGAATCAGCAACCTTACAAAGAGGCCAGGTGAGATCAGGTGCATAAACATGAGATGCCATCAAGTGAACAGCAGAAGCACATGAATTTCCTGCAGGCAGGAAGAGAAATGGGGCAAAAAGGAACCTGGGAAACCACGGCCCAATATGCCTCACATCTGGGAAAAACACTACTCTGCATATCTGCAATGCTGCAAGCTCCAAGAAGGATAAACTCACAGAGAGCCACACCTACACATGTCACAGCCTGTCAGAGGCCAAAGACAAGGAGACAATCCCAAAACATTCCAAGAGAAGTGACTGTGTTTGTACACAGAGCCACAGTGGGAGACAGCTCAGAAGAAATCTTGGAGGACAGAAGATGACCGGATGGCCTGAAAGTTAAAAGAAAATAAAGTCTGTCAATCAAGGAGCCCATACCCAGCAGCAAACTACACTTTTTGAGTGGAGAACACAAGATTACATACAAGTGACCCAGCAATGCCACTCCCAGGCCTACCCCTGAAAGAACTGAAAACAGGGACCCAGAAAAATACACATCAACACATACTCACAGCACATGCTCACGGGAGCCAAGACGAAGACAGCTTGGATGTCCATCACAGACTCTGGTGTGCGTCTACACAGTGGGGCAGTACCTGACCCAGGAAGGAGTAAGGCACAGAAACATGCTTCTGTGTGCATGAACTTCAAGAACACCCTGTGAAGGCAAGACACCAGACACAAATGCCCCCTGGGAATGTGGACAGGTAGTTCCCAGGCTGGTGGACAGGGAGTAGGGCAACAGTGGCATGAAGGATGCAGGGTTTTCTTTCAGAGACCATGAGAGCTGCAAAGGTCTTACAGATAGAAAAGGGGTAGCCTAGGATGTGCACAGGTCTTTTTTTTTTTTTTGCTTTTTAATATATATTTTCCAAATTAATTTTTATTTCCTTGGTAAGCCACCTAATGCTGACTATTCCCACCTGCTTACTTCTGGAATACACTTCCAGGAGTTGTCTCTGTACCCCTCTCTTCTGGATGGTGCTCCCTCCAGGCAGTGCCACCTCACCTGCCTGACCCCAGAACCCCTGGGAGCCTCTCGGCATATGGTGGAGTGTGAGACACAGACAGAGTTAGAGAAAGGACCCTTAGGGAGGGACAGTTGGCACCTCCTCCCCCTGTATTGCAGAGGTTCTGACAGCTGGCTCAAGCCACACAGCCAGAGAGTAGTGGACTATGATAAAAAGCAGCTCTGTGGTTACCTCCACCTGAGAAGGCCCGGAGAGAGCACTCTATTCGCCTGGGCTGGAGGAGGCCGTGTGCCGCTAGCACTGGTCACAGATAACAGTGGAAGCCTCCACCACCTGCCACTTCCAAGACACCCATTAGCCAGTGCTCTCCACTTCCTCACCAAACCTGTGCTCAGCACCCTCAGAGCAGATGCTCACACAGGGCACAACTTGAGGCTCATTGCCTGCAGAGAAGAGGCTTTCTGATTTCTGCCCCTGCCAGCGAATCTTTATGCCAAACAAGACATGTTGGCACTGCCACTGAGTTGGCAGTGCCAGTTATTAGTGTTGCCATAGCAACACAATTTAATTTAGTATCATAAAGCAACCATGGGAAATTGCTATTTCTATAAGAACTAAGTCAAATGTCCTTGAAAGACAGGACAAAGGCAAATCTCCTTAAAACCTGGTGTTAAATTAGCTGTGGATAAGAAAACCATAATAAGCGCAAGGACCCAAGTTCAATCCCCAAGTTCGATCCCCGGCAACAAAAAAACAAACAAAGAAAACCATAATAGACTCAAGGGGAGGCTGGTTAAAAACATGGAACAATTCTGCACTCAGACTACTTTGTGAGTCCTACTTCCCTCAAGTAGACACTGCCTTAGGGAGTACTTTGTCATTCAAGAAAACTCAGAGCTCCAGTCAAGGAGCGCACACAGAAGAAAAGCTAGGCTGGGCAGGACGTTCACCAGCAACAGCAGACAGCAGAAATCTACCAGAGTAAAGAGACTGCTGCTCTAAATCTCTCTCAGAAAGGAAAGTCTGCTGAGGTCCCCTTCTATACCACAGGTGGAGTCACTGAACTCAGGAGGTGCCACCAAGGAGAACAGTGGGGTATGGGGCAGGCACACTGCACCCACACAGAGGAAAGGCCAGGACGCTAAGAGCGGCTACCTACCATGATGTGGCTAGAATCCACAACCTATTTGGCATTATTGCCAATCAACAAATATAAAAATGCAAATTCTGACCAAGAAGCAAATACAGAGGATCGTATCTTTACAGAACTTCAAAGGAATTAGAAATGAGTATAGATAGGGAACGACTATGTGTGGAAAACCGAAATCATGAATGATGAAGAAAATATAGATGTTTCAAAACCAGTGCAGGTGGAAGAGGAGCAAGGCGTAAATTCCAATTGTGAATCTGCTACACTGCAGAGGACGAAGGGGGCCCAGGGCTGGGACTGCCCTAGCCTCTGTCCCAACTGTTACGTTGATTTTATTACATGAACATGCACATATATATAAAGGGAAAATATTATGTTTAAGGTATGAATATGTCATTTTTTTATGACTCTCTGTTCTAAGTGACTTTTTTTGATTAACCAACAGCAGCTCAATCTCAGGGGATGAGAAATCCTCTACTACTTCAGCTACAAAAATAAACACAAGAAAAACAAAACAAGACTATTACATTCTAGCTAGATACTATTACGTGCTGAAGGCACTGAGCCTGGTTAAAAAGTTAAGAGAAACCTTGAAGACATGACAGCATCAATTTGAGACGTTTTTCTGAACTCAATAAAGGAAATTAAAGATAAATGACAGAGGATTAACTTCCTCCTATAACCCATGGCATTGTGCCACTTCCAAGTGCACCCCAGACTCACTGTGCTCCATGTGCCAGATCCCTCACTCTGAGTCACAGCGTCCTGGGACCCTCATGTTCCTCCACTCGCCAGTGCAGCTTGCCATGAACACCAAGAGGGCCCAGCCAGAGAAGAAGCAGCCAAAGAAAGCATCCCACAGTAAACACACTGCCCCCAGGCCCGGTGCCCGCACCTGAAGGAGCCTCTGCTGATCCACCCAACCTTCCCGACCTGCCAGACTCTTAGAGGGACCTGCGTCCACTGCCCTCCTGCAGTCCCCGACGCCATTCTCTTGGGGGAAGCCTTTGCTTGACACCTGCCCAAAGTACACTTCTCATCTGCACCCAGCTCCCCATGCACTGGGCTTCAGGACAAGCCAGCTCCTTACTCACAAGGCCTGTGACTCCATAGTCTCCTTTCTGTGCAAGCCAAAGGCTGTGCACCAAGCAAGGCACCTGGCCAGGTTCTGATGCAGGAGAAACGCACAGAAGGCTCCAAGGCAGTGGGGTGAGGAGTCTGGCCCCCCTGAGGGCCCCAATTCTGTGTGATACTAAGGGATGGGGCACTTCCAAGGACTACTGCTCACGTCCCAAGCCCTGTTCTCATAGCCCTCTCCTATCCTCCACTCCTCAACAGGCCATTCTTTCTCCCCAGTCTTCAAGGGTGCCCAAGAGCCCTGCTGTCTTCTGGAAGCCTCTACACTCTGACACCTGTGCCCGGGCTCCCAACTCCACTGACGCCATGCTGGTCTGGGATGGCCAGCTGTCTCTGCCTGAACGGCACCCACATCTCTTAGCAGTCGCCCCATCTGCCCGCTGCTCCAACCCATGCCCTGATTTCCATTCTCCCAGGTCATCCAACCCATGGCCATCTGAGGTCTTTCCCAGCCCTGCTCAGCCCTGCCTGCAGTGAGAGCCTTGCAGCAGCAGCCATGCCCACCACACTTGTTCCTCCAGGGACCCCCCACCCCCTTACTCTGTCTGCCCAAACCTTGCCCAGGCCAGGCAACAGGCTACCGGAGACAGATTCCAGCAAGGACCCTCACTTGGTTTCCACTCCAGAGCCGCCTTCGATTCCCTTCACTCAGCCTCCATTTCCCTGTCATCAGTAGCCATTGTGACCTACACCACGGGGCCCTGTCCCAGACCCAGCAAGCTGGCTTCATGACAGCATGCAGCATGGGCCACAGCTGCTTAGCCCTCTGGAGCCAGTGCCTATTCCCAACTTCAGCTGGAGCACTTCTCCTGGGTTGGAAGCTCATGCTACTTCCGGTTCCCCTGTCCTTTGTCTGGTCTTTCCTGCTCTGCTGGACAGCAGGCTCCCTTGCAAGAGGCCTCCCTGCAACTGGTCACAGAACCCTCACCATATCACCCCTGGTCTGGCTGGGAGCAAACTTTTTAAAAAACAAACTTTTTGAACTTTCTTACTTTTATCTTTTGAAGACAGGATCTAGCTATGTATAGTAGTCCAAGCCAACCTTGATCTTGCTCTGTAGCCCAGGCTGGCCTTGAGCTCACAATTCTCCCTCCTCGGCCTTCTTTTTTTTGGTACCGGGGATCAAACTCGGATCCTTGCGCTTGCACAGCAGGCGGCGAAACCACTGAGCTAAATCCCCAGCCCCCTCCTCGGCCTTCTTAGTGCTGGGGTTAAAGGCATGGGCCACTGTGCCAGCTTAGTGTTGGATTGTGTTGTGTTTTATTTTATTTTAGATGAGAGAAAATAACTCAGAGAAGCTGGAGTTCCCAAAGAACAACATAAAGATCAAGATCAGGAGCCACTGGCTGACAACCTAACATGAGTTCAGGAGGGAACTTCCACCCAGGGCCTAAGACCAGCTTACTAAGCACGGCCAGAGAAGCCCCAGAAAGGATGGAGGACTGTCTTAGTTGCTCTTCTTGTTGCTGAGACAAAATATCCAATACCCAAACTTAAAGGGGGAAAGGTTTATTTAGCTGTTTGTAGAGGTTTCGATCCATTGTTGGCTGGCTCCAAGGCAGAGTGACTTATGGCAGAGGGGCATCGAAGAGGAGAAAAACAGTGGATTGCTGGCAAAGACAGCAAAAGCAACAAGGGACCTTAACAGCATCTTTCTGCCCCTTTATCTTATCCAGAGCACTTTGGGTGGGTAGCACTCACATCTTTTAATCTCAGTGCCCTTGAGCCTAGCACTGCACCATGAATCAATCCCAGGGTCACACACTCTAGATCCAGCCACCTCAGAAAGAGCCCCACCTATGACCCCATGAGGGACATCTAGACACAAGTCATAACAAGGACTTAGGTCTTGGAAGAAAAAAGGATATAAGAAAAACAATGAGGAGAGGGAAGGAAAGAAATAAAAACATGGAGGAAGAGAGAGAAGAGGCACAAGAGAAAAACAAGGAAAAGAGTGTGCCCCTCTTTGCCCAGCAGCAGGCGTGTACCCACCACAGGATCACATGGCCATGTGACACCAAGGGACCAGCCCAGGGCTGTGGGGAATAGGTAGGAAGGGCCAGCTGTCCACAGGAGGAGGCGAGGTGGGAAGAGGCTTCTGGCCACAGAGCCGCTTGAGCGGGGAACCAGCACAGGCACCAGGCTCTTTCCACACCCCGAGGCCGAGGCACAGAGGGACAGACAGGGTAAGCATGTGCACAGAGAATTCTAGTGATTAACCAGAAAGCTCTCGGAAATTCAATTATTTTTGTTCAAACCCTTTTGGGCAGTGTATCATAAGTAAATATGAAGGCGTGCTGGCCGGCCCAAGCAGAGCTGGCCTTGTTGATTTCCTGAACCTGTCACACACTGGGACCTCTTGGCCCGGCACATAGCAGGAAGGCCTGGCCCCCTGGCCCCCTGAGGATCACAGGTCAGCACCCCAGGCTGATGCCTGAGTTACTGGAGTACAGGGGCTCCAGAGAGAAGGCAGACACCCAGCTTCTGCTGTCCCCATCACCCTATTACCCCCTCTCAGGACATCACGCTGTCTCGGGGCCGACGTGAGTGCTGACTGTGCGGGAAGGCTGATCTTCACCCCACCAAACAGTTCCAGCGGAGGGAGGTGGGGGAATATCTGTGTGTGTGTGTATACATGTATGTATGTATACACATGCACACGAAGCTATAAGCCATATAAAAGAAACTGAAAAAACAGAGTATCAGCTTCATGTTTGGGATAGGAGACTTCAAAACAGCCAACATTTGGGACTGCGGACTTAGCTCAGTGGTTCCGCCACCTGCCTCGCAAGCTCAAGGTCCCGAGTTTGATCCCTGGTACCAAAAAACAAAAAACAAAACCAAAAAAACAGCCAACATTTATCAGGTCTTATTCTCAGCGGTCAGGCCAGAGGCAAAACCTACTGCCAGGGGAAACCATAAACAGGCAACTGATTTAATCAACCATGCATGGGAAGCCCTCTGCACAGGGCCAAGGACATTATAGGCACTCCACTCATTATACCCAGGAGTACCAAGTACCCATAATTCGCCAGCGTCCATGTCTAGTGCCTCCTCATAAGAAAAGCTGTGAGGCTGAACAGAGTGGCTTTCATTTTATAAAGAAAGAAGCAGCAACTCAAAGAGAGAAAGTGAGTTGCCCACTTTTACAATGTGGCCAGTCAACCACACTGTAAGAGTCCATGCAGCAGCAGACAAATCCCTCAACACTGGCGTCCAAGACAATCCCAGACAGGGAGGAGGACCAGGGGACCTCTGGGTGGGCTCCAGGCAGAGGGCCTTAGCTATAACAGAGAGCAGGAAACCAAAAGTGTTTCAAAAGCAGGAAGAAACTCAGGGGGAGTCTGGGGAAAGATGTATCAAGGATACTGTCAGATGATAACATTTAGTGGGAAAATAAACAGAGAAGCCTAGAACACGGAACAGTGTCAACGTGGTGATAACAACTACCTCAAATTATGTACATGTGGGAAAGACTGACAGGGTTCCTGGGGAGAAAACATTTTAATTTGATGCACTGGGAAGATTGTGGGTACATTTTTATCTTCTATTCTGATTTCTGTTAACATTGATAAATGCTCATGCAAGAGTAATTTTAAATGCTTTCAGAGATAAAGAAATCACAAAGAAAAACAATCAAAGAGTTTGACTACATAAAAATTAGAAACTTCTGCCTGTCAAAAAAAGCAACTGAAACAGAAGGACGACAAATGCTGCTGAAGTCTTGGTTGTAGCAAGTGTGACAGTTAAAAGGTTAATGGCAAAGTCTTATTAATATTAAACACTCCTGCTGGGTGTGGAGGTGCACGCCTGTAATCCCAGCACTCAGGAGGCTGAGGCAGGGGGACTGCCATAAGTTCAAGGCCAGCCTGAGCTAGATAGTGAGACTCTGTCCCAAAAAACCAAAAAAAGGGCCAGGGATTTAGCTCAGTGGCACAGCACCTGCCTCGCAAGTACAAGGTCCTGAGTTCAATCCCTGGTACCCCCCCCCAATAAAAACCCCTCAAAACCAAAACAAAATAAAAAAACACTCCTACAAATACAACAAAGCATTAAAATTTCATGGGGCAAATAGACAAAATACATGGGTTTAGATCACACACACAAAATACAACTTTAATACATTTAAGGAAAAGATGTTTACTTTCACCAGTAATTTAAAAACCATTTACAGCATTAATAAAACAAGAGTAAAATACCACATCTATTCTACAGCTTCAAATATGTTTTAATCTTACAAACCAAAGTTATCTGCTAATCCCTCTGTAAAATGGTAGAACCCTTTGGAAAATAATATAGCAGTGTCCAACAAAAGGTTTAAAAATGTTCTTGCCTTTGATCCAGTACTCTCACACCTGGGAATCTATGATGAGGAAATAACTGAAAATACAAAGTTTAATGACTTACAAAGATATTCAGCCCAGGAAAAGGAAAACTTAACCCAGTCCAAAGAGCCAAGAACAGAGGGATGGTTACCTGAAAAATTATTATGTAAAAAAGTAGGTAATAATAGCAGAAATTAAAAATGAAAAATACCAGGGCTGGGGATTTAGCTCAGCGGTTCCAGCGCCTGCCTCGCAAGCACAAGGTCCCGAGTTTGATCTCCGGTATCAAAAAAAAAAAGAAAAATGAAAATACCTCATCATTATAACTACATGATAGAAAAGGGGAGGGAGTATAGTTAAGAGTCAGCAGTGGTACAGGGCACATCAACAGAAATTAGTCATGTTTCTATGCACTAGCAAGGAATAATACAAACAGGAAATTAAAGGAGTAAGTCCATTCACAATAGCATCAGAAAGAATTAAACACTTAGGAATGAATCTAACCACTGAAGTGAAAGACTTGAATACCGAAATCCACAAAACATGGGTGAAAGCAATTTACAAAGACCTGAGGGGTAAATGGAAAGACATCCCATGTTCATGGACTGGAAGACAATGTTCTGCTAAGATGTCAATAACCCAAAGCAACTGACAGATTCCACGCAGGCCACAAATGGAAAAAATAAATTGGGTTTCATTAAAATTAAGAACTTTTTTTAATCAAAGGGCGAGAAAATTAAAAGACAACCTACAGAATGGGAGAAAAAAATTTACAAATCATATCTCTTAATCATGAATTAAGAGATTAATGTTCATAATATATAAACCTATAGTTCAACAGCAAGATAGCCCAATTAAAACATGGACAAAGGACATAAAGAGGTATTTCTCCAAGAAGACATACAAATGGTCAACATACACATGAAGAGGTGCAAACCTTTAGCAAAATGCAAATCAAAACAATAAGGTATCATTTCATACCTGTTAGGATGGCTCCTTAAGAAAAAAGGGAAATATAATAAATGTTGAGGAGGCTGTGAACAAACTGGAATCCTGGTGGGAATGTAAAATAATATACCTGCCATGGAAAACAATTATGAAATTTCTCAAAAAGGTAAACACCAGGCCAGGGATTTAGCTCAGTGATACCTTGCCTGCCTCACAAGCACAAGGTCCTGAGTTCGATCCCCAGTACCAAAAAAGAGGTAAACACCAAACTACCACATGTCCCTGTAGTTCCACTCCTAGAAATACAGGAGTACATATTCAAAGGCCTTGAAACAGGGACTAGAACAGATGTCATTTCATAGCAACATTATTCACTATAGCCAGAGAGTGGCCTATGTATCCATCATCGGAGGAGTGGTTAAATGAAATGTGGTACACATAGAACAGAATATTATACAGCCATAAAAGGAGTGAAATTTCAACACGTGCTATTACATGGCTGGACCTTAAAAACATTAGGCTACATGAAATTTAGATACAAAGGCACCAATTTTGTAGGATCCCACTTATACAAGGTATCTACAATAGGTAAATTCATAGAGACAGAAAGTAAAATAGAAGTTCCTAGGTTCTGGGGCAAGGGTAGAAGGGAGAGTTACTGCTTACTGGGCACAGAGCTTATGTCAGGAATCATGAAGAGTTTCTGAGGGATGAAGAAACAACACTGTGAATGTATTTAATGTCACCAAACTACACCTTCCAAGTAGTTACAATGATATTCTGTATATTTCACCACAATAAAAAATGTGGAAGAAAAGAGGTCAATACTACACATAGTAAAAAGAGAAATTTTTAAAAACTCAAAATATTAGCAGCTACTATATTGAGAAAAGAAATCTCTGGGTGGTCTCCTCTTTCTTTTAACTAGGTTTCTCTATTGTCCAAATTCTTTTAATTACTCTTTGGACAGAAAAAAATAAGTTTTATGTTTAAGCATTTTTCAGGTTTTGATATGTGTGTGGTTCACCAGTCCACATTTGTCCTTTCCAGACAGAAAGTGTTTTCACATTTAGACCAGTATTTACTAAGCAAAGGACCAAAGGAAGGGAAACAATCCCTTAAAATGATTTTAAAAGCTTCAGCTCCATAGAGGTAAAAGCTGCCGCTCTCTTGCAAGACAATTGGCCTGCCTGGTACTGGCCCCTGTCACACCTAGCAGGGTGTCTGTCCTTTCCTTTCTCTGCACACTTGGGTGCTATAGGTGGAGAGGGTTCTGAGGCTCCTCCAATGGACAATTTCATCTGGCTGTGTAGGAAAGTCCATAATTTGACCTTGAACCAGTAAGTTAAAATAGGAATCGTAATTCAAACATGCAAGGAGAAATTTTCTTAAATTTAATTAATCAAAATGGCAACTACTAATTTACCCTCAGAAGTATGCTAAGCCCTTCCCAGAAGGGTTGTTCATACGGAAAATGATACTGACACAGTGTCAGGTTTTTATCCAGGAGTCCAAAAGACCTGTTCTCCCCTTTCTGACAAGTAAATAAAACGGCAGGGAGATCAAATAACTCACTAAAAAGAAGATATAATTTTTTATCTTCCTTTTTACAGTCTCATATCCACTTCCGTTGGGAATAACAAAGTCTGAATTCTTATGCAACACTTATCTAAATGTGTCGATTTTATCGGATTGATGAATTTTGCTAACAAAAGGCAGCGCTAGGAAATCTTTTATGACATATTTGGCCCATTCACAGGGCTGGAGCTTTAATTTAACCAACGTGAGAATTCTGAGGGAGAGCTGCAGGTGTTGGATCTGAAAAAAAAATCATAAATGAGAAGCTGTATCAATCTTTATGACAGGGAAACAAAAACACTCTCTACTTGCTTGCCCTCCGAGGGCTGCAGAAGGAGAGGTGGCAGTGGCAGGATATTGTCTCTGGCTGCATAGCAAAGAGGAAGCATCCCTGTCTCCGGGTGACCGCTATTTAGTATTGATCAAAAGGGATCTGCCCAGAGAGGAAGTGGGAAATTGATACAACAACAAGGTTTGCCAACTCTGTGTGCTCAACAAGGACATTCACTCGTTTTCTCAACCACATCAGGATCAGTCATCCATGGCTGCCTGAGCACCCAGGTGGCTCCTGATCCCATGCTCCCCACTGCCCCCACTGTCGTGCTCTGCCTGCTGGCTGCCCCAGCTGTCATTGGTGCCCATAGACAGATAAGGTCTGTGGAGTGGTCTCCTCGAGAGCCCAGGTTCCCTCCTCCCTCCTGCATGGCCTGGACTCGGAGCCATGCCTTCTGTCCCTGAGAAACTACCAATTGCGGCCTGCCGCCTTCTCCCCCCGCCCCACTGTCCCAGTGTCCCCAGGTCTTCCTGATGGGGATCTTCATCCAGGAGCTCCTGACGGGGATCTTCATCCAGTCAGACCTGCATGAAACTCTGCAACTACTTCTTATCTCTACAAGACAACACTGCACACTCCCAGCACCAGCTCCTACAGAAGCCCTGTGTCATTTGTCATTTCCTCATCTGGCCTTTGGCAGCAACACTGACCCATCCATCCACCCAGTACCACAAGCTCCTGGACAGAAATGACCATTTATCTACCAAAATTCCTTGTTCCCTGTTGACCATCAAGATGTGAAGAAGCAGTTGGTGGAAGGACAGGGTTCCCAGCTGCTCTGCACCGAGGCCTGGCCTAGAGACAAGGGCAGGGCCAAGAACCTGAGAGGGAGCTTGCCCTCTGTCCCAGGGCTTCACACAGGGCATAGCCCTCGGCTTCCCCTTCTGGGAGCTGAGGCACACAGTCGCCAGTGCCTTGCTCTGACCAGAGAAATGAGGTGTGCCCACAGTCTGGAGCAGGAGAGGGCACAACCAGCCCCCAATGTGTGCTGCTGCCATGAGCAAGCTCCCTGAGAGACAGGTTCTAGTTTCTTCATGTTCCTGGGTTTTTCTGGCCTCTTTTAACAGCCCCTTAGCCTATTCCCAGCTCACTAAAGCCCTGAGGGGCACAAGCACCAGGCAGGATTCCACTTATAAGGGCAGGAGGCTGACCCTGCCTGCCCAGTCCGTGCCAAGTTCTCCTGCTAGAAGAGCGTTCCTCCCATTGGCAAACCTACTTGGTGTTCTCGAGGGTCTTCTGCATTTTCTTGGTCATTTTGCCGATGGCTGTCTGTCTCTTCCCTTCGGCTAAGAGGTCTATTTTGTTCAGCACTACGATCATCTTCTGGCAGGCAATCTGGCCAATCACAAGGCACTCTGCTGACTGGGTCTGCATGCCCTTGGTCACGTCGATGACCAGCATCATTAGGTCAATGATCTGGGCCCCTGGGATGAGAGAAGATAAGGTCAGCAAGGGCAAGGGGGTGGTGAGCCCCACACCACAGCCAGACAAAGCACTGCAGGAAAGTGGGCAAAGAGGAATGGACAGTGACCATGTACCTCCTGGCTCCAGGCCCTCGGTGGGATACCTGGACCTTCGAGACCTCACTAGGCCTCAGAACCACCAAGGGAGCTAGGGAAACTGAGGCCCACAACACAGAGCTTGTCTGGGGCCACACAGATAACATGCAGCAGGGCTGAGTTTAGGGGAAAGTTCCTCTGAATTCATTCAGACCCACACATATCTATTTTACCAATCCTGTCACTTTCATTCCAAGCAGGAAAAAGCTCATGTTCTGAGCTAGGGTTAGACAGTGCTTAACCACTTGCCCTTGTTCAGAAAGAGGAGAAAAAGACTCAAGAGGTAAAGGGTGGGGTCTAAGGGAGTATGGGGTGCTTCTCACAGTATGGTGGGACACTGAACTCTGTGTGCATTGCGTGCCTAGCCACACCCTTCCCTGCAAGGCACACCTGAGCCTAAGCACGGCAGGTGGACGGATGATCACAGAGCAGCTGATGGGGGAACCTAGTGTCACCCTGCAGGGGGCCTATGTCCTTTTTAACGGCATTTGGAGTCATTTCAACAAGAAAACAAGGGGTATGACTTCATGAATGGGGAAAATACAAGTATTTGCCCTGCTGAAAGGAATCGTGATTTCATTTTAGTTTACAAAATGTCTCATGACAAGGTTTTCCAGACCCAATTATGGCCAGTAAGAGGCAGAGGAAGACTGCTCTGGGAGTGATTCTAATGACAATAACATGGTGGAGGGGACATCTCTGTCCCCCTGCTGGCACCGACAATGTGCACCAGCCCAGCTCACACATCCCCACTTGCTGTGTTTTAGAAGAAGAAAGGGAGACTCAGGGACAAGAGGACTTGCGCTCTAGGTCACGCAGGCAATAGACACCAAGGGTGCTACAAGTCAGGACTGCTGGCTCAGTCACTGCTCTCTTTCCTATGCTCCTCTGGCCCCAGGAGGGTCAGCACTGTTAGGGTTTCTATCTGGATATCCCCTAAAGCCTCCTACGCTCAGAGGCAGGGCTTTTAGAAGGTGATTGGACCATGCTATTAGGAGGGTTAGGGTTAGGGTTAGAAGAGGTAGTCACTGGGGGTGACCTGCCAGGGCACATCTCTCCTCCAGTCTCTGCTCTTCTCTCTCTCTGCTTCCTGACAGCTGGGGTGTGAGCGGCTTTCCTCTGCCTAGGCCTTCCACCCTGTTGTAGACCATGCAAGGACCAAAAGTTATAAAAACAGGAGTCAAATCAAGTGGATCCTATCCTAAGTTGCAGGTGTCAGATATTTTGGCTGAGAAGTGGCTGAGATGGTGTGCATCTGACTCCAGGCAGGCCAGCATGCCCCAGCTCCCTTTCCACCCAGGCCCTTCTCCTTCCTCATCCCATCGGCCAGGACAGGAGGAAGGTGGGGTCCCTGAGGCCTGGGGGTCAGCCCCAGGTGCAAGCAGCAGCAGCAGCAGCATCTCACAGACAGGAGGGCCTAGGTCTCTCCCATAGCCATGTGGAGGAGACACTGGCTCCATCATCTACCAGGAACATGGCATATTTAAAACAGACCCAACTGCACACACCTAGAATCCCAGCACTCTGGAGGCTGAGGAAGGAGAGCTGCACGTTCAAGACCAGCCTGGGCAGTTTAGCAAGATCCTGTGTCAAAATTAAAAAAGGGCTGGGATGTAGCTCTGTGAAAAGACACTGGGTTCAATCCTCAGCTTTGCAAAAATAAAAAAAATTTTTTAAAAAGCCCCCAAACTGATTCATACTGTTGGGGCATGGTGAATTGGTTCAATCTGCAGGGAAAAGCACTGTCAAAATGCACATAACATGTGATCCAGCCAAGCTTGTACACACGTCAAATGTCCCTGTGGCCTTTATTATCCCTAAAGTTGGAAACCACATAGATGCCCATCAGTAAGAGACAGGTTAAAAACAAACAATGCAAACGAAGAAACCCTTTCTGTACCACTCCAGAATGCTCTCCACATGGAGCAAGAGGGGAAAACAAGGGGCAGAACAGTGTACAGCATCACCTGTGTCAGCAGGGGCCAGGTGCGCATGCTGTCTGCTAACGTGTGTTACAGATGAGTAGGTGTTTGCTTCTACGCGGATTTGGCACACCATGGGAATGCAAGAGAAACTAGGAGGCAGAGAGGAAATTCACAGCACATTCTTCTGTCCTCATCTCAAACAAGGGTGTGCAGAATCCATCCAGAAATTCACATTTTAAGTGCATAAATAATAAAATAAACACATTGGCCATAGTGCTTTCCTGTTAAGAGTTCTCACTACCCTCGGAATACAAACTAACTTCCCAGTGCAGCTTCAGACTCCCCCTTTTCTAAATTAACAGTTGCTCTCACACTCGCCCTGTGCCACACACTGGTCTTTTGCCCCTCACAAATGCCTTTCTAGGCTCCTTGTCTTGCCCATGGGCCCATGAAGCCCACACTTGCCTCCTACAAGGTTAATGTGAGCTCATTCTGTTGGCAAGAGGCTACTGGACCCCCGATCCTCCCACCCACAGCAAACCCAGGGCCATCCCAGGCTGTGAAGCTGGCTCTGAGCAGGAGGAGCTAAAGGTAAAGAAGTGGCATCCCCACATGGCGTCCCAGCCCAGGGACTGGCTCTGTGAGGCCCAGGGTCCCAGCACCCAGGCCAATCCTGCTCTATCTCATGGCTCCTCGAAGGGCTCTCAGGAGGGATTCCAACCTCTAGGTCTCCTCCAGGACTGAACACCACCCACACTTTACAAATGAAGAGACAGGCTTTGGAGAAGTTGCCAGAGCCCAGGATCTCAACCACAGTGCCATGCAGCCTGTCCTCCCCAGTGCGGACCCAAGCCTCATGCCATCCTCCTCTTCCACACACTCCACCCTGTCCTCCATCCTCTACTTGAGAAATGGGCACAAACCACATTTGCTCTCGCTGCCTCGCTGCCCAGGAGACCTGTCCGAGCTTCAGTGGCCTGGGCCTTGACTGCCTTGCCCTGCCCTCCCACCCCACATCAAGCGGTTGCAGCCAAGGCCTGGGGCTTCGGTCTGCATTCCCAGCACAGAACCAGGTTGGGCACAGCTCAATAAACCTTCGTTGGGCTGCACTGATCAACATTAGCTCCATGACTCCTCCACTCTATTCACCGGGAGTCTGTTCCTTTTCTCCAAGATTCAATTTCCTATGGACATATACAACTGTCCCAGAGTGCCGAGTCCTGCCCCATCCATGTCTTGGGCCCTTCCACTCGTTGAGATCCTGTGCATGGGAAATGATGTTGACTGATGACTCAGAAATCCAAGTGCAGACGGGGCCCAAATTTCGCGGGAGTCAGTCAGGGTTCCATGTGCAGCCTTATCCAGCATCCACAAGTCGCCTTTGTTCCAGCAAGCACACAGCTCTGCTTCCTGTCACTCCCTCTCTGCAGTGCAACTGGCATCAAGGACTTCTAAGGAGCCCAGAGGTCAGGGCAGCCTGACTGGCCACACTGAGAAGCGGGCACTGCCGGACACTGGGGTCAGCAGCAAGCAACTGCCCGCTGCCTGGCAGTCACTTTGTGACTCCCGTCTCTTCAGCAAACTTTGATCAAGCAACAGTAAGTGACACAATTGGCCCTCCTGTCTTGTCTTCTTTAAACTCCCTAGTATTTCCAGAGAATGAATCAAACAATGTCCTTCTCCATTCCCACGAACCTAGGGTAGGAAATCACCCCTGATACTACTGGGACAGAGAGACCGAGTGGGTGGGAACACAAGACAGAAACTCAAGGCTGACAAATGACCTTCTATATTTCCAATCTATCAGGGCTTTTCATCTAGCTGCACTGACTGCACACAACTTGAAAGGTCTGCAGAGTAATTATAACAGGGTTAAAGTTTCTCAGTACTTTTTTTTTTTTTTGGTACCGGGGATCGAACTCGGGTCCTTGCGCTTGTGCAGCAGGTGGTGAAACCACTGAGCTAAATCCCCAGCCCTGTCAGTACCTTTTTAAAAATTACAATTTCCAATTCTCTAGACTGTACATTGTAATCATTTCAAAAATAAAAATAATGATAAACTGACAAAGCTCGGCGTTTAACAAGGTCTAAGTTATCTGTGAAAGGGAATTTTCCTTCTGCAACTAGAGGGGAGGGAATGTACCCAGAAAAAAATTTTTGGCCGAAAAACATGAATATAAAATTTTAAACATATTTTAGTAACCTGAAATCAGTTTTTTTAAAGTCAGAAGTTATAAGCATCCTGGAAAGGAGAAATATTATATTTAAAATATAGAAAAAATTTGTTTTCACTCAATAACCAATGTAAATATACTGCTATGAACAATATAAACTGCAGTGGCAGCTGATGTCCTATGGCCATGGTGAACTCTGCCAGCTACAGCAAAGCACTCTGTACCCCGCTCCCTCGTCTACACAGTGAACACCGAGACAGTGTCTGGGTCACTGGGGTGCAGTGATAACTAAACGAGATAGCACATGGGAAGCACTGGAGAGAGGCAAGGAAACAGTCAAGGTCAGGGCACAGAGAGTCAGAGCTCAGTCCACAACTGCTCTCCAGCCCAGCATGCCACATCCCTGAGCAGCAGCATCTGGATCCAGAACAGAACAGTTGCTCTGTCCCTGGAGCTGTGCCGAGGTGGGGTGGAGCTCCAGGGACAGACAGAGATGCCACAGGTCCCCACCTGGGTGCCCAGGGTGAGAGGAGGTGCCAGCAGCTCTATCAGCCCCAGGTGCCATCATTGTTGCTGCTACTTTGATTCATTATTCTTTTGTGGGTTAGAAGACTAAAAGCTCAGGCAGGTTAAATAACTTGCCCAAAGCCAGCCGGCTTGGGGTAGAAACCAGAGTTGGTCAGGTGCCAACACGGGATACAGCTGTCCTTGCCTGACTCTGCTAGTGTAGGGGGCAAGGGAGAAGACATCTGTTGTGATGTAGCCATTTGGTTCCATCAAGGGGAAGCCACTCAGGTGTATGATGGTCCTGTGCATGCCAGTGTTCTCTCTGTGTGGTTTGCCTGTTGCAGGACACAGAAGGTGAGGGACTATTCTCCCCGTGTCCCCTCATGACTCATACACACTTTTCGCAAAAGTAAGAGAAACAGTATGAACAATGCCTCCCAAGCCGGCCGTGTCAGGGCTACCTGGGAAGGGCCAGCCACAACCTAGAGCACTGTGCCCACTCCCAAACAGGAAATCCTCATTTTCTGAACCCACCTGCAAAGGTGGGCTCCTCCACAGAGGTTCTGGTCAAATGCACAGAACCAACAGAAAGGCACGAGCAAAAGAGGCTGGGCAGGCAGGACTGGACATCTCCCCTAAGTCATCAGCCCCCGATGCATTCACAGTGAAACCTCAGCTTCCTATTCACTGGTAAAGGATGTGCCATACCAAGAGGTCCTAAAAAACAAGTTTCAGGAGGTTTAGGTACCAGAAGTACCTGGGGGAGTGGAGCTGACCCAGCACCCCACGTGTGGGCCCCAAAAGCAGCAGCGACTACAGAATGAGTGCTAGGCTGAAACCAGGCCTGGGGCCCACTTCACTAGTTGCAAAGGGACAAAAGTGAGCCAGGCTAGGATGAGCACTGTTCCACGTAACTAGCACCTGTGAGCACAGAAATGCACTGCCAACATTTATCATTTGAAGGACAGCACAGAAAAGGCTGCACAAGTAACAGATGTGGTAAAACTGGGTCTATATGTGACATGGCCAAGGAGCCACTGTCCCCCTGAGAACAGCTATGCAGTCCTATTTACTCTGGTCCCCACAACTCCTGACTGCCTCCCACCCCCTTCCAGGGGCACCAGCCTGGCTCCTAACAGGCACCTGGGCTGATGATTTGTGCATTAGCTCTGATTCCCACCGCAGCCCCACAAGGAGAGATGCTCCCCTTTCTCAGTAGACAAACCTCAGGTCTGGCTTACACAGCAGTAAATAGCCAAGTCCAGGCCAGACCCAAGGGCTGCCTGACTCCAAATTCTGCGCTTCCTACTGCCAGCTGCCTCTTGGTCACAGTCCTGCATTTCTAAGCCCTCTGGGAACCCCGAGACATCCTGAGGAGCAGGTGGGCAGAGCTCTGAAGGTGGCAGAGGAAGGGGAGCAGACCATGTGCAAAGACAGCCTGCCAGTGTCCTCTACGTGCCACCTGAGGCCCGTCCTGCAGGAAGGAGGGAAAGGCGGCATTCATCACCACCTCAGAAGCCCTGCAGAGAACAATGAGAGCCGTGTCAGTGGTGGAGGAACAGGGGGAACAACAAAGAGGGGCCATGTAGGAGATCAAGGGAAAAATCAACAGCCATGGACAAGATAGCAGACAAATAGAGGTGCTGGGCCCCTGCCAAAAGGAAGAAAAGCCAAAGAACAATAAATGCTGGAGTATGACTGAAAAACACCCACGGAGCAGAGAGGAGAGCAGTGCAGGATGCCAGTGCATTAGCTGGCTCAGAGATCTTAGGAGAGTGATCTTCCTTGTCTGAGCCTCATGGGCCTCAACTGTAACTGGGGACAGTCACACAATTGTGACAAAGGGTTGATGAGCAGCTATCTAGATAAAAATAAAGTTGGATCTCTATCTTCTACCTTACACCAAAATAAATTCCAAGTGGATCAAAGTTTCAAACTTGAGAACACAAAACCAAGAGTACTGGAAGAAGATGTGTGAAAAAAAAATTTATGACCTTAAAAGTAAAAACTACCTAGGTAAGATACCAAGCCCAGAAACATGAAAGAAGAAAAGGAAAACTGACAACCTGAACAACATGAAAATCAAACATGGAAAAGAATATGATAAAGTTCAAAGACAGAAGCTTAAAACACCCATTACACAGAAAGGACTACTTTCCTGAATACTTCAAATCAAATATATTTAAATTGATAATTTGAAAGAGCAACTCAGCCGAAAGATGTAAATGATATCAACAGCTAGCAGCACATTTACTAAGCAAGTCCAGGCACTAGGCTCAAGGTGAGAGCCAGGCACACCTGAGAGGCTAGGAAAATAACAATCTCTACCCCTTAGCATCTGGTAGGAGAAAGCAAGAGGCCAACCCTAAACCTTCGTCAATTTCATGGCAGGTCAAGGATGCGCGTGTCACAGGAGACACAGCGCAGGGGCAGCATGCTCAGGAATGTCCGGGAGGTCTCATCCAGGAGACATCGGCAGGTTCCAAGGACAGGGGCAGGCAGGGAGCAGAAAAGCTGCGCAGGCAGCGGGAGGAGCAAAGGCAAGGGTCTGTGGAAGGAGGAGGTACAGCCAGAGAGGCAAGCAGGGGGGAAAGAAATACAAATAGCTCAAACCTGCAGCAAGACGTCCCACAGTAACCTAGGAATCAAAATTGAAGCTACACGGAAATCTACTTACCAATCATAATGAAAGGACCTGATGTGTTAAGTGCTCACCCTGCCTGCATTGACTTTCACACAGACTCACATAACCCTCCTGACACCAGCCATCGCCACCCCACTTACAGATGAGGAAACCAAGTCACAGGTCACAGAATTGGCTTTTACCCAGAAGGCTGTCACCCCTCAAAACACTTGCTAACACCCTGCAGCCAAGTGCAGGCTGACCAGCAGTCCTGGTGTTGCTGGTTGGCGCATTCCTGGCAAAGCTTGTTTGGAGGCCAGCATGGCAATGGACATCAAAGTGCAAAGGCATGTGCCTCAGGCCCAGCACTCCCTACCTGAATGTGGGCACATGCACGAGGCCTGATGCCAATGCTGCAATAGCAAGCACTCCACTGCCCATCTGGAGGGGCACTTAATTGAACTGTGGTGCAGCCACAAACCAAGCAAGCTGGGCACTCACTGGGTAGCACTCTCGCCAAGACAGAGCCCTGTACCACATGCCCAGCACACTGCCACTTCTAGAGATTCTGCACCAGGAAGCATAGGGTTGAGATCTCTTAAGCGTCGCTGGGATTTGTAGAGGAAATGGGTCACTGTCCTTTGTCTCTGGGGAGGTGAATGAGGAAAGCAGGGGGGCAGAGGAAGAGTCACTTTTTACTGCCTATGTTTTTGTACTTTTAAAATTCTGAACCACATGTATATTTAACTGATTCAATAATAATTTATTTTTTTAAGTAAAGCTCTGTATCACTGGAAAACCAGCATCATTTATCAGAAGAGTTTTTTTTAAAGAAGTACAATGAAAACAAAACAGTTACTAAATCCTAGCCAACACAGTGCTGCCACAGGCACTGAGCCTACTACTAAGAGAAGCATTAAAAGCTCCCAGCACCAACCAGAGACTTTCTTGTAACCATCAGAAGGGTTTAGTCTTAGAGGGAAGTATTCTCTCCCTGGGGTCAACACCACACCTGCAATTAGGTGTGCACCTCTCCTGCTAGGAGGCTGTGGTGGGGCTGGCTCTCATCCCACCAGCTGGACTGGCCCCAAAGCAGGTGGCGACAGAGAGAGGAAGCCAGCTAGCTGTATTTGTTCAGTGGGCATGAAGATATCCTATGAATGGAGTCCGAAGAGATGGTGGAACTGTCTTCATATCACAGTGCACCTCACTCAGGCTTGCTAGACAGGGACTCCTAAGCCCAAGGCCACCTGTACCAAAACCAGATAAATGTATACCAGGATGATCAAAGACATCACTCTAGGGCAAGGGACATACAGGAGTTCTCTGTACTATCTATGTGATTTTTCTAAACATCTGAAATTATTTCAAAACTAAAAGCTTAAAAATGGAAACTAGAAAGAAAAAAAGGAAACAAAACAGATGACTATGGATATAAGAGTTGAGGAAAGCAGGAATTTGTTAAGGAGGAAGGCTGCACCAGTCACGTTATTTTACTCTTCACAACAGCCCAAGATGGAAGGATTTATTACTCTTCACAGCTCACAGGTGACAAAACTGAGACCGGACAGCTCTGAGGTCACACAGCTAGCAAACCACACAGCTGCATTTGGGCCTAGAAAGACCTGTGTAGGCAAGGCCTGTCCAGGGTTCCAGAATCTAGGTGTCCACACAGCCATGGAGAGGCCAAGGGCAGAGGAAACTAAGCAGTTGTTCATGGTCAGAGGCTAGGGCCAGATGTGTCTGCTAAAGGAAACAGAGGAAGTGATCTCCCTAGCACCACCAAGGAGCTCAGGCGGGTCTACAGGAGGACTTCCTGAGCTGTCTGTAAGGGTGGGGTTGGACACCTGCCTCAGGATTCAAGCTTTCTTGCTTGAGGTTTTTCAGTGGGTTCTGCTTCAAGCACCAAGCATGAATTAAACTAGCATTCCCCATCCACACAGCGATGCCATGATTACCACCCTGCCCACGACTACCACCTCTACTATTATGTACATATATGTTTGGGGTTTTGTTTTTTTTTTGCTTAAATTCATGTATTGGTACATTTTAGGTATACAATACATTTACATTTATCTTTGGGTGTTTGTACCTGTACATGATGCATCTTGGTTCTTATTTCTTCCCCATTACCTGTGTGTCCTTCACCCCTCCACCCTTCCCTATTTACATAGACTTTGTTTCCATTTTTTTCTTTTCTCGTAATTTTTCCTTTCCCTTCTTTCTTTTCCCCTTCACCTCCCACTTCCCCTACCCCTTTGGACCTTTTCTTCCTATTTCAAATTATCCATTATTCATTTTAATCCTTATTTACACTTTGTTTCTCACCCTAGAAAAACTATTAGATATTGGTATATGTTTGTTTAAAATGACTTTTTTCTTTTTCAGATGATGTTTTGCTATGTTGCCAGGCTGGTCTCAAACTCCTGGGCTCTACTGATCTTTCTGACTCAGCCTCCCAAGAGCTGGTGACTTCAGGCATGTGCCACTGTGCCCAACTAGAAAGTGAGTCATTTTTTAAACTCAAATTTGTTTATAATCAAAAGAACTTTAAGTGATGGTAAATGCAACACCATGAAACTTGATGCTATAGTAGAAATGAACTGTAAAGATAAGCGAAACTTTAAAGCAAGAAATTATGATCACTGGGTCCCCACTGGACAGCATGGCATGCTGGAGCCCAGAGCTGCTCTCCCGCTAAGCAGGGGTCAGCAAGAGAGGGAAGACTTGTGGGCCCCAGTTGAGGGACACTGAGGACTGGACACACATGGCCTTGCAACCCTGGTGCCATGCCTGGCACACCTCACACACCTCCTCACAGCTGGTGGTGAGGAACCTAGGCTCGGGAAGCTCTGAGTGACACTACCCAGGCATCCTTTCTCGGGAGTCCCAAGGCAAAACCAGCATCACACACATGGCACAGGGGCATCCATGCTGTCCCGGAGCCCAGGGGCGATGGCTGCCACCACCTTGCCCAGGAGGAAGTGGGCATGCAGGCTCCAGGGCCATGGGCTCCCACCTCGGGGGGAGCCTGGCCCCTCTGCTTCCTTAAGCTACTGTGTCCTCCTCTACCTAGGGTAATCTTTTTAGCTGACTTTGCACAACAGTACAACTCCTGTTCAAGAGCAGTGAAAAGGAGCAGAAAATGGAATTTGAAATGTAGAAATAAAATAATTGTGGGCTGTGAGCTATAATTTGATTTCATGCTTTACAAGGAAATGAAAGAAGGCTTCCTTAAAACGTATGGTCTCCCCTGGCTCCCTCTTCCCGCGCCCCTCCCCCTGCCCTAACCATTTTAGGATTTCCTCTAGCACCGAAGAGAAAATAGGATTGTGGAAAATGTTCAGTTCTCAAGTGTCACTACCACTCAGAGCCAGCTCGATTTTAATGTGAACTTCCCATTCTGGGTAAGAGGAAATTCTTCAATTAATAAACCGGGTGTGCGGAGGCCAGCCTTTAAGGTTTAATCAATTTCATCTGTACTTAGGATAAAAAGACTGACTATTCTTTTTTTTTCTCATTTTCCTTCTTTAAAAAAATAATAAAATGAATGTTTTATTTTAAATTCTTTGAGTTCATATCTCCTGTTTCAGGAAACACTGTCTACTTCATGTAGCGAGTCACACACACACACACACACACACACACACACACACACACTTTCTTCCTTTTGCTAAGAATCTTTATTCAAAAATAACTAAATTATCCTCTGTCCTCGTGTACTGTACAGCTTGGGAGGTGACAGAGTAGATAGGGCTTTGGAGACACCTTGAGGGGTCTGGAAGAAGCGAGCAAGGCAGAGAATTGATGAATCTCCAAATATGGGCACAAGAGCCTCTTCTGGACCAGAGAGCAAGAGGCGGACACAGGATGCAAATGGTGAGAAGAGCCAGACGAGGTGGCTGGGCAGTCAGCCCTGTCTGAGACCAGGGGAGAGACCTGCCCGCATGGCGCCTCGGGATGAAACCAAGGAACTTCCCTGGCACTCCTGCGTCAGCATTCAGACTTGGTCACCAGCCAGGACTCTATTGAGACCAGAGAACTAATCTTTGGATCCACCATCACTGGCTGCTCGGAGTCTACCCAGGACCCAGGGCAGAAGTCGTGGTGAGTCCCACAGCAGAGAGTGAAGGGTACAAACTTCAGGCAGGATCAACTGTAACCTGGATCCTGGCTCACTTCTGGGAAGTGTGGTATTTCATAAAATCCCCAAGCTCTCAGCCCATCCCTTCACCTATAAAATGGAGATAAAACCACTCCTAATGTTATATGATGCACCTCATACAGGGCCTCATACAGGGCTTGGGACATAGAAGGCACCTACCTGATCCCTAGGACAGGAGGACTGGAGCTAGGAGGCCTGTGCGATTCCAGGTCATCTCAAGTCTCAATTCCGGGTCATCTCAAGATGGCATTCCCAAAAATGCCATCCTTCTTTTGAGATGGAGGTCTCACCATCTTACCTGGGCCCCAAGCTGGCCTTGAACTCATGGGCTCAAGTGATACCCACTCCCCTGGCCTCCTGGGGACTACAAGTGTGTGCTACCACCATACCATGGAGCAGGGTACTATACTTGGCTTGTTTTTATAAGTCAGTATTTTGTACAGAGTAACTCTGAGGTTCTGTCAATGTGACTTCCATTGTGAAAATGAGCAAGCAAAACTCACAGTTGGTAACAGTTACCAAGGGATGTGAAGTCCAAGGCTTAAAAAAGTTATAAACAGCTAAACACACAGAAAGTGCTCGCTATGTGAGGGGTAAGGGCAGGGAAGAAAGGAGGGAGAGAAGCAGCCAGGGCAACTCTACAGCCAGAACATGAGGAGCCAGATCCAGATAGGTCTGCCCACTGGGGGGCTGTTTTTGCTCCACCAGACTGCCTCCCTACAGTGCCAACAAAGAGGATTTCTCTTGAAGACAGTACCCTGTGACCCCAAGGGAAACCTGGGAGGAAACTTCCCCAGCCATCATTGCATCATTTCAGGCACAGTGCAGGGAGCAGGGTGTGTGGAGAGGAGACAGTGGACTCCATCCCAGCATCCCCTATCTGCAGGCCATGATACATGCCTGAGGCTTAGCCCCTCCTCTGCAGAGTGGGGGTCCAGTTCTCATAGGGCCCTAAGGCCCACATATGGGGCTTGCAAACCTCCCCAGGGATTGCACCCCCACCGCATAATCTAGTTCCTGAACCCAAACTGCTCTGCTCCCTGATGAATTCCAGCACCCTACAAACCCATGTCCTGAAGCAAAGGATGCTGGGAGCTGTGGCGCCCACTCCCAGGGCCTCCAGGGCCCAGGCAAGACTGCGGAAAAGGGAACTCCTATCCCCATCTGGAAGGGACAGTCTCTCCTCAGCACCAATCCACCTCAGACCAAGAGGAATGTGAGCCTGGAGTTGCCAGATCATCCGATTTTTCAAGAGAAGCCAAAAATCTGGACTATTACATGTAATTTGCCAAATTTTAAATGTTGACAACCAATTCAAAAAATGTTTAAACTATGTGGCCCAAATAAAACATGTCCATGGACCAGGCTTGGCCTGCAGCTCCCTCATGAGAGACCTCTGGAGTGGATTTTCTCTAGAAAGGAAAGTTGGAAGGAGCAGAGTAAACATCCAGCTCCCATGGCCCTTACCCCTTGAAGTCAGACCACAGCCGGCTGAGCCCAAGGAAGCAGAGTGGACAGTTCAACTCTTCTTGCTCCGGGAGCCATGTGTGGTCTTGATGGGAATGGGAAAGGTGGATGGCAGGAAGGACCAGAGGGACAGAGTGACAGGTACCACAGGCAGCCACAGGCTTGGCCCCTCCACCTGGGCCACCAGAGGCAATCACATCCCTTCCCTGGCCTGGGCCTCAGCCAAGTAGCAGAGGAGCAGTGCGGGGCCACCCCAGGCTCATCTTACACACCCCAACACTCAGGGCCGAGGCCATGTCAAAGCAGTGCCTGCTTCCCCGGGCAGTAACAAGGCCCGGAGGAGTTAACACTGGCAATGGTTCCCAAAGCTGCTGACATGATTTTCTCTCTGGCAGGGCTTCTTCCTACAGCTCAAAGCACATATTTTCAAACTGAGTCTCAGGGCCAGGGATTTAGCTCAGTGGTTCCGGTGCCTGCCTTGAAAGAGCAAGGTCCCGAGCTCGATCCCCGGTACCTGCCCCCCAAAAAAACAAACTGAGTCTCAACATAACCCCAACAGGTAGAAAGCCCACAAACAAAGGATGACAATGACTGTCCTGGGTGAACAAACAAGAAAACCAAAGCTCTCAGGCTGAACTCCTTCTGGGACAGATGCTATCCCACCAAGCCCCTGGGTCCACAGAAACTGAGCTTCTTTTCCTCCAAGTGCTCTTCACACTGGCTCATTGAACTTTATCTCCTAAGGCAGAGGTACTTTATTGGCATCACCGTTTTGCAGATGAACACTTTGCGGCACAGGGAGGTTAAATCACTTGCCCAAACTCAAATACCTAGGAAGCAGTAGGGACAGGAGGGGACCCAGGCAATTCCTGTCCCCCTCTATGAAGAAGAAAATGGCAGGAAGGTACAGACAAAGATCCCCTCCCTGCTCCTCCCCTGGCTGTGCCCACTACCACCCCTGGTCCGGGCATGGGTGTGAGCCCAAAGCATTCTTCCCACCCCGCCCCTTCTCTGGGGCTCTTGGCTTCACCTCTCAGCTTAGACGAGGCCCTCACACTGCCCAGGACACCCCTGTTCCATGAGTCCCTGAGCCTCTGCCAGGACAGGACCTTGGCACCCAGTAGCACAGCGCAGGTGCTCATCACAGTCATGTGTTGCTGGTCCTGAAGGTCTGTGAGGCCCCACCAGAGAGGAGATGCCTCAAGCTCAGGGAAGAGCCCCCCGTACTCCTAGGCTGAGCATCCCTCCACCAGCAATGGATGCATTCTCTCTCCTCAGTGAGACATCTCAGCACTTCAAAGATCGTGTGTGCCTGTTTAGAATCAGAAAAGGCTGGCACAACCAGGCCAAGGATGGGGCCATAAACCAGGAAGATCAGGGCTGCAGAGAGGGCCCAGGTGCCTCCAAGAGGAGGGCTGTGTCCCCTTGGAGATGACCCCAAGCAAATCCAAGTAGGGGGAAGATGGTCTTCACTGTGCGCTTTACAGATGAACAAAGTGCAGCTCTGAGCAGTAGAGACCTTGTCCAAGCCACACATAGCCAAGGAGCACCAGGGCCGGGACCCAGCCAGCTGTCTCCCCACAGCCACAGGGCCACCTCCTGAGTGCCTGCAGCAGTGCCATGTGTACCAGCTCTCACTCAGGCTCTGAGAAACAGCAGGCATGGCCATGGCCTTGCACGCAAACATGCCCCTGCAGAAACAGGGCCCCAGGTCCCAGGGAGCCCTGCTCGGGAAAAGGGGAACCAACACTGGGCTTTCGAGATCAGCCCTATGCTGACAGTGCTGAGGGGCCAGAACCACCAGGAGTTCCACCCAGGGAAGCACCCTGAGGGCACAGCTCGCAGAGCCTGAGAGCGGCTTAGGAAACTGTGTTGGATGAGCAGGAGACAGAAAAAAAAAATTGTGTTGGGGGAGGAATCTACCATAAAAAGTAAGTAAAATCAGCAGAATTCCTTCATGAAAAGGGTGGAATTAGCATACGGCCTCAGCTGCCAAGTGAGGCCATTGAAGCAAGCAATGTAAATGAGTTCAAGATACAATTAGACATTTTTCTGGACGGAGACAGAGGACTGAAGAAGGCATGGCAGGTCACATTTCAGAAGGAGCAGCAGGAACACATTTCACTGTGAAGCAGCCTGCAGAGCCCACCGGGTCCTGTGAGGGCCCTGCACACGCAGCCAGAGGGACAGGATGCAACCCTAGACGGCCAGGAGCAGGGAGGCCCCCAGAGGAAGTGACAGGCAGGCTGACGGGTGTCCCAGGCGGCGTCCCCCCCGCCACTGTGAGTCTCCCAAGGTGCCTCCCCAGGCCCCACAAACCACAACCCGGGCCACAGCATCGGGCACTGAAGCAAACGCTTGGTTCTGTTCTACTCCAGACATCTGCATGGCTGTCCCGAGGGCTCCATCCCAGGATTCAGAGTCAAATCCAACCTAGCCCTGCCCTCAAGAAGTTCCCAGTCTGCTGGGACACACACACACACGTGCACACACACAGACACAATCAACACTCCATAAACATGAAATGAGAAGCGTCGCTAAACAAGTGCACAAGAGAGGGTTCAGCAACTGGAGGGGAGGAGGAGGCCAGAAAGCCAGGGGAAGAGGCCGTTCTGGGCAGAAGACACAGCAGGAGGCTGCGGAAGCCCTGGCTGCCAGCACTGCACAGGGGATGCTGAGCATGCAGTTCCCCCGGATCTTCGGGGAGGCAGCCAGATCACCTCAAGCTTTGCTAAGAGAGGACGGAATGACCAGAGGCGCCAACCGCTGGCCCATGGACCAGATATGACTCAATGGCAACGAGTCGGGACAGCTGTTCCCAATCTTCTGGAGAGCCAGCACATGTGGCCCACCCAAGGAACAGAAAATGCCGGGTCCTTGTGAGGGACACAATTTATTAGGCCCTCTCTAACCCAATTGGTTCTGATGTCCCCTTTATGTGGCTTGCTACATGGGCTGTCCAGCTTCGTCAAGCTCCTGGGCCCTGGAACTCTCCCTAAAACACTCATTTCCTTCAAGGTGAAAGAAATGTTTACTTCCAGTCACTCTAAAAGGACCACAAACATTTCCTTTATGCTCTCAGCACACATGCTGGCAGTGCATTCCCATGGCCAGTACTGAGTGTGGCTCCGTTCTCCCACATACCCCAAGATCAGAGCAGTCTGCCAACTGCTTGTATCCATAAATCACGCTCTCAATGTGAAACCTGAAATACTCAGCTTGCTCTGAGAAGAAAGTGAGGCAGCTCCGACTCTGTGTCCAGCACCCATATCCGTAAAGGGCCATCGAAGCAGATGTGTAGAGTGACACAAGGACATGGGCCAAGGGCTAGGCACCCTTCCTCTCTCCAAACCTGCTGGTGCTTGGAGCTGGGGTCCCCTCAGCCTTGAACCCCTGTCCTGTAAAGGTTGGACACCAGCCACTCAGCCCAGGGAGAGAAATGACACCAGGCCCATGTTCATAAACCACCGCCGCCGTGCACCAGGCATTGTGCTAGGGATGCTCACATCTGCATTCCCATAATCTTCATCCCAACCTGCAAAGGAAGCACTGTAATTCCATGTGCCAAAGGCAGAAACCAGGTCAGAGAGGTCAATTCACGGGCCCCAAATGCACAGCAAGCACACTGCAGAGCTTAGATTCCCTGGGTCATGGTCCTCCACAGCCTTCAGAATTCTCTGAAGTCATGAACCCTCTTCTTTTTTTTGGTACTGGGGATCTAACTCAGGACCTTGCACTTTCGAGGCAGCCGGCAGAACCACTGAGTTAAATCCCCGGCCCCATGAACCCTCTTTTGCTGGCCCTTGCACCTGTGCCCGTCCCAAATGAAGCTCCCTGGAATAGAGATCAAACCAAAGAAAAGCCACAGTGACCTGGGGTGGGGCTGGACTTGCCTCACTGTGGCACCCTGCACTGGCTTGCTGAGCACAGCCTCTCCGTACCGGGGAGGGCTTTGTGGGGTGCGCCCAGCTGCCTTGTCTCTGTGGAGTAAAGCTTTCGGCTGAGGTCAGAGGCTTTATCCTACTCAGACGAGCAGACCCACCCAATGGTGTAAAACACAAACATCACTACTAGGTGTGGATTCAAATCCCAGCACTGGCAACTGACCAAGGAGGCCAATTCACCTCTCTGAGTGTGGCTCCTCATCGTCAGCAAAAGCCTGAGATGGACAGGTTTTTACATCCTTAGGTGGGAACCATTTGTGAGGAGCATTTTCCACAGAAATTAAGAAAATTCTAAATACAAATGGGGTTTTAGATAGTAAATAATTATTATTAGTTGTGATAACAACACTGGCCTATTCAAGAAGTTATCTGTGTTTATAGAGATGCATACATAAGCATTCAAGGGTAAAATGACTACAGATGTTATGAGTTTGTTTCAAAATACTTCTGTAAATATAAAAAGAAAGAAAAAGGAAAGAGAAAATATTGGGGGAGAAGACAGATAAAGCAAGCAGACAAAATTAGTAACAGTGAGAGCCTACTGCTGGGAATAGGAGTGCATCACTCTGTCATGGGGGTGTGTGAAGATGCTCATGGGGACAGAGCAGGACCTTCCTGAGGACAGATCTCAGCTGAGAGGAGTCTGCATGAGCATGTGGGGAGGAGGACATGTGTGCAAAAGAGCCCAGTGTGGCCACGGAGATCCAAATATGCGGGAGTTCGTCCAAAGGACTGAAGGGTTTATTCTCTCATTAAAATGAAGCGCCTGTTACCTACCAATTACATTTATTATGATTGTTGAAAAAAGAGATACATGTTATAAAAATGACTTCACTAAAACTGAGAAAAAATCCTGAAGCAGAACCAAAAACAAGAGAAGAGGTGCTGCAGAGCAGGGCCTTGTTCTCAAGTCAGTAGCTGGAGAAACCCAGGAGTACACAGGTATAATTCAGACTCAAGGGTAACTGCTGGTATAACCATTATTAGCCATAAGATGTAGAACAATCATAAATCTGTGTAAATTTTAAAAGAGAAAGAAAATCATATAGAAAGTAAAAGAAATAAAGTAAGTAGAGCACAAGGAAGCATAGAAAATGGTTTTTGAAAGTAGAACATGACAGAAGATCAGTAATGAAAAGGGGACAGGGCCAGGGATGTAGCTCAGGGGCACCGCACCTGCCTTGCAAGCACAAGGTCCTGAGTTTGATCCCTGTTACCAAAAAGAAGGGGGGGGCAAGCTTTCAAAACAATGACATTATCAAAATGCAACATATAATCCTACTATGACATCTTTAATGTTATTGCAAATGACTTCTCTTTTTTTCTAGCTGATTTTTCCCATGCAAGCATGGACACACTGACATTTTGTGAGTACTTTATAGGGTCAGGCACCGGGCTAAGCACTGTATGAAGATGGTCACGAATCAACCCTGTGTTTTTGTTGTTATCAAATTCTCCATTTCATAAATGAGAATGCTGAGACCCAGAGAGATCAAAGTCACTTAACCTTTCACTAGTTTAGAGTGAAACTGATAACACATAGCACAATTTGTGTACTATAATCAATTCTGACATTAACTACCCAGAGTCAGTGCCACATATTAAGGGTTTGGTCCTCAACAAGACCCCTCAAATTCAGACACCAGCCATGAGTCCCAAGGTCCCTGGGCTACCATACTTCTGACCAGCTAGCTGCAAATCCAGGGGCTTCCAGCTTTATCACCAGGGTACAAATGAGGTCCAGGGAAACCAAGACACGCCTGGGCGAGGCCTGGAGGGTTCTGCACAGTGCCCAGGCCTCTCCCTGTGGACTCAGCACCTGTCACCCTCTGGGCACACGCGTGTGCTCACCAATCAGAAAGACCTCCGAGCCTCCATTTCCAGAGTTTTTACTGAGGTTTCATAACCAAGGTAGAACTGATCTCAACCCCCAATGCCCCATCTCCGCATGGGTCACAAGGCCAAGCTGGTATCAACCCTCTAATCACATCGTTGGTCTTGCGACAATGACTGGTTCCCACACTGAGTCATCTCCTTAGCATAAACTCAGGAGTAGTCCAAGGGCCACCAGAAGCAACAGACACTGCCATCACGCGGAAAGTCCCTAGGGCTTTGGAAGCCCCATCCCACGAGCCTAGGGCACAGCCAAGATCTTTACTATATAATGATATGGCTAAAAAATGTTCACATAGCCTCGTTCCCCTCCCCACAAAGTGTAAGTCCACACCTATCAACCAAGCATCTCATCTCTGGTAATCGGCCCTGAAGAATAATCTGAAACGCAAACAAATGCGCATCATAGTGCACAAGCAATACTGTGCCCAAAGCCTGTGCTCATCAAGGAGTAGATAAATACAGCAGAGCAAGAAATAACGGGATGATACAGAGCCATTAAATATGTTTTCAAAGGATATTTAATTGTGATGTCATGGTTCAAAAGTTGTTTTAAATCAGGGTCTAAATTTTCATATCCAGTAGAATTTCTTTTAGAAAAAATTCAAAATATTAACGTTATCCTCAGTAACAGGTTCAGAGTGTTTTTCCCCTGTGCTGGGGGCCAAACCAAAGCCAGGCAAGTGCTTTACCCCTGATCCACATCCCCAGCTCCTGCAGATTATTCTTATTTCTTCCTCATACAAATCCTCTGTTTTCCAGATTTTCAATACATATTAATTTTATGGTCAGGAAAAATAAAATAAAAAATTATGAAACTACCTACACTAATTCCCATGAAGCACTGAGATAGTTAATCTGAAAGTACATTTAGAATATTTTTGATTATTTTTCAAAATTAGCTATTCTTTTTTCCTAATGTTTTAATCTTGCTATGGCGTCTATTCCTTCATTTCCACTTCAAACAGTCTTATTGTAAAGTTTCTTTTGGATTATTCTATGGTTATTAAGCCATGAACTTACCCACTTGTGTCTACAGTCTCTTCTCACTGTGACGGTCTTCTTCTCTGCCTTGTGACTGTCTGCTGGCTTTTCCTGAGGATCCCCGTGTGTGACTGCACAGTGCCTCATGGGGTGATTAGGGTTCTGGTGTCCATGACCAGAGGGCACAAGCAGGAACTCTGTCCCCTGAGAGTTAGAGAACCTTTTTCAGCTCTCTCTCCTCCCAAAATGAACAATTCAGCCCTGCCCTGACGGAGGAGAATTTCCCAGTCCCTGTTCCCAGGGTCTGAGGGGACCCCTCACACCTGCGGCCCAGATCCTGCTGGCTCCCACGCCCCCACACACTGGAATCCACTTCCTCCATGGGTCCTGCCCCAGGATGCTCCTTTCTGCTCCTGGACCTTGCTGCTTGTCTCTGTAGCGCGCCTTCACCTTTCCCAGCATTCCAACGAGCCTGGGACGCCTGGCTGCCACTGTGCTAAAGACAAATCTGGGAGCATGCGGCGACCCATGTGGGCCAAACATGGCAAGCTTGTGAGGATGCATTCATCTCAGCCTTCTCAGCCCTGGAAAGCACCCACGGGACTGGGTCTGCTGGAGGGAACTAGAAGCCTTGTTGGTGAACACAGAGCTGCAGCAGGAGTTGTGCTGCAGCCTCTGGGTCAAAAAGACTCAGATTTCAACCCAGATGCTGCCATCGTCGTCATCTGGGGCCACTCATTGCACCACACAGTCACAGGGTGACCATGAGAAGTGGCAACCAGTGCACACACAGCACTACGGAGAGACACAGCTCGATGCCTGGTCTGCTGCAGGACATCCCAGGAAAGTTACCCTTCCTCCTTCCTGGTGTCTCAACCCACATTCACTGACAGGCTGGGGCCGTTTTGTCCCAGTGACATCAGACAGGCCTAGAGCCAGGCCACAGAGCAGCGACTACAAGGGCAATAAGACTCCCCCAGGAATCACACAGGGCGCTCTCTGTACACAGAAAACCCTCAGACTTCAGGGCCAGTAATTCCCACAGACATCCATCTCCAGAGGACACGAAGCTCACTGTTACTTCCTCTGCCTGCCACTGTCTCTGAGAAGCCCTTGCATCTGATGGTTCAAACACTTTACCTTCTCTACACCTGCTGGGACTTGGGCATTAGGGACAGCACTGTGTATCTCCTCCCCCCTCTCAAAAGACACATAAGCACCCAACTCACTCAACTGCAAAGCCACACCCTCAAAGAAGTCCCGGCCTTCAGCCTTCAAGTGAGAGGACAATCGGGAGCAGAACATCTGGGTTCAGGTCTCAGCTCCGTCACTTCCCAGGCCGTCGCTCAGCTTCCCCCACCAGCAGAGCCATGTCAGAAAAACACACTGCTACAGTAAACCGTACAGAGCGGAGTGGTGCCAAATCAGGGTGCCCTGTTACTATCAGTACCCCTCAAATAACCATGCAGCATCACAGCACAGAGTGGTGGTGTTCTAGCAGGGCTGGTGAGGAAGATTTCCGGGGGAAACCGAAGTGAAGAGTGCTCTAAGTGGAGGAAACAAGGGAACAAAAGACAACACGGTGGACGAAGCCGGCAGTGAGGGCCAGGCCAGGAGTGTGGAGTACAGAGGCCCATAGCAGTTTGTGAAGTGAGGGAGTGAACAACTTGATGTGTGCTTTCTAACGTCACCTCCGTGGCTGCCACTGTCCCAGCAGGAGTGGACAGTGGGGGCAGGACAGGGCTGGGAGATGGCACTGCATTGCTCTGCTCTGTTCGGAGCACTCGGCCAACATGAAGTAGCTGGACCTCCAAGGGTGGTGTAGGCTGCAGAAAGGAACTCGGCCTGCATCAGCGTGTCCATTTCTCCATCAGGCCTTGCACGGCCCTCCACGCATGCACACCTCAGCTGCAGAGTGCACTGAACCAGCACAGCTTGCATGGAGGGAGGGAAGCCTGTCTGCAATACAGGAGGAGCGGAAGGGGTGACTCCTGCCTTTCCAAGGGGAATTCTACAGGCAATGTACAAAACTAAACTAAAGGCAGAAAGCAGCACAATAAACATGTTTTAAAGGTTATATAAAATACTCAACAAACAGGGTTTGAGGATGCTTGCCTGTGCGTGGAGATAGTTTTGTCCTCACTTCCTGTGTGGCACCTACAGGGCTAGCAGAGAACCGGGCCCACACGCATGCCCCGCAGGGGCTGAAACAAGGAGAGGACAACAAAGGAAGGTCAGTGTAGAGGCACCCCTTCAAACTCACACCCCAGCCCTGCACACATACCAAGATGGGCCTTGAGGAACACATCCAAGCAAGACTGGAACGCAGATGGAAAGGCCCAAACAGCTCAAGGATCCCATGCGAAGACACGCATGCTGGGCCCACCCCACTGGGTGCATCTGTTTGTTTAAAAAGCAACTCAAACAAAAACTGTTTTAAATTACAGCTGGTGTCTGAGCCACTCTATCAAGCACTTAAGATATAGAGCTGATTATTTTTCTGGCAACAACGAAGAAAGACAGGCTGAAAGTACGGTGTCCTGTTACCAGCTGTTTCCGGAGCAGTTCTTACGATCTATGTCTGTGTTGGGGCTGGAGCCAACCAGAGAGGTCTGTACATTAAGCTGTTGTGGTTTGTCTTTTTTCCCTTCATTTTTCCCCATCTGCATTCTGCTTACTTAAACCACAAAGAGGACAGCCCCTGGGAGGGCACCTCTGTGCGCTGTCACTGCAAACGGGCTCAAGATACCAAGAAAAGGACCCCGTGTAAGCTGTTGTCTCTCATACCAAGCCTCTACCTGTTTACTTAGATGCAGATTCCAACTCAGCTCCCAGTGACCTGCCAGGTGGCCCTAGGCTCCCCACCCCTGGAAGGCATGTTTCCTCCTCTGTGGAATCAGGGTGCTGAAATGTACCTGAGAGGCCAATGGGGCACAGCAGAAATGGTGTATGCACAGTGCTGGGCTCAGAACCTGAAAGTCCCAGAGTGTTCACCGAACAGGAGGATCATCAGTGTCTGCCTTGGTCCCTGCACACACACCAGCCTGCTGCCTCCATGCTGCCTGCCAGTGGTTCTGCAATCTGCCCTCAGGGCAACAGACATCACAATGCTGCAGATCACAGTGGAGGCAACACTTATTTCATGTGCTTGGGCAAGGGGGATGGGGGAAGTGGCACCACCCCTGGCTCCTAGTCTCAGTTACTCATTAATTCCAACGTTTCCAGCAGGCCCAGTACAGGGGCCTGGGAGCCAGGCCATGGATACAGGTGCATGTGGAAGTGTTTCAGGCTCTCACCGGGCAGCAGGCTGAAAGCCCCTTCCTGCTGGCAAGGGAGGGACAAGACGCCATTCCTGGCTCTGCTGGGGCAGCCTAGGGTAGACAGCCAGGACGCTGCTTTACCTGACTCCTCTTCACCCTGGGAAGATACTGCATAGTACCCAGGTAGCACGCAGCAGTCCCCTGAAGGACTTAAGGCAGGGCTGTCCGGCAACAGCCTTGCAGGCTAGGTGTCCTTCATGTCCTCACCACCATCGCCACCACACCCCTGACTTCTGTCCCACAAGCAGGCTGGGAATGTAAGATCCCGAGCCCCACCTCATACCATCTGGGGTGGGTGGGTGGGTGGGGGTGTGTGTACGAGGTCCGTAGAGCAGCAGTTGGCACCAAGCAAAAGCTACCCAACTGTTAGCTATTGTTATTAAGAGGAAGTGGGGTCATGGATAACGTCTATGTTTTCTTTCTATGTTATTTTCCAAAACTGGAAGAAAGCTTACTTCACATAAATACTTTATAATAAAAGTTACCTATTAAATACTAAAGTAAAAATACCAACTAGGTCAACTCCTGAAATAGGCCTCAGACTACTGCCGGGCCCGTAGGCAGAGATCCTTCAGTTACAAGGAAGGGGACCACCCCAGGCCATTCCAAGAATGGCTGACACAGAAACTGGACAAAGAACTGTGATCTCCATGAGCTGGGATGACAGGGTCCCCTGATGGTTGGTGAGTTATCCACTGGGAAATCCGGCCAGAAAGCTGGACCCTGAGGGAAAAGCTGGGAGCCCACATCCAGGCACCCAGAGGGCAGAGGTGGGTGTGTGTTGGTTGGCTAAGGGGCAAGCAGGCGATAAAGACCTGGCCCAAGGCAGGTGGCAGGCACACCACTGTGGCTGCCTGGGCTGGATGGCCACCTCCTCTGACTTGGGCCGAGCCCGGCTCTGCTTCCCCAAACAGACATTTCCCAGAGCCACCAGGGCTGGTTTGTGAGCTAGTTTGCTTCTGCTTCCTACAGCAAGGCAAGCCTCAACTAGGGCTCCAGATCTGGGGACCTGTCAGCAGACATGAAGGGTCCCAGCAGAGGCTGAGCTTGGTGGCTGGCCAGGCTTTGATGTTCCTCCATCCCACACTTGCCCAAGTCTTGGGCTTGTTTATTTTTCCTGTATAACTTTTACAATGTTCCAACTAAACAGGACAGTTTCATCAACAATTTCCAGGCAAGAAAAAGAGCAGAATGCCTGGTTTATAATGAAGATTGGTAGATCTGCGAGGCCATGCAATGGGTGAGAAAAGCTCCCACTTCAAGAGGTTTGGAAGCTGGTTCAGGAACTCTGCATCCCCTGCATCCCCTGCATCTGTTCACAGAGTCTCTTCAGGCCCAGCTCCAGGGGTAGGCGTGGTGCTGGGCTGGCTGCTCAGTCTCTCCTGTGCCTTCTGCTGGACCCCTATGAAGACACTCTGTCTGTGCTAGGCCAGCTGGGCTGGTAGGAAGCACGAGGAAAGGATGGCAACTATACGGGAAGCAGCCTGGGAGACAAGGGCAGTGACCACCTTACTGCAGGGCCTGCATCAAACCCTGCTGAAAAGGAATCCTGCAAATTTCCTGGTTTTAAGAAACAGTAGGATGGATTTCTGTCCTTCACAATCTAAGATTATAGCCTAATACAATGTATTAGCCCATGCTTTACCAATGCAACTCAACCTAAGAACCATTATTTAACACTTTTTTTTTTTTAGTAAATTCTTTTATTGGTACATTGTAGGTATACAACACAATTACATTTCTCATTGGGAATTGTACCTTTACATAATGCATATTGGTTCTTATTTTTTCCCCATTCCTAGCCCACCCTTCCCTATTTACAAAGACTTTATTTCCATTTTTTCCATTTCTTATCATTTTTCCTTTCCCTTCTTTCCTTTCTCCTGCCCCTCCCACTACCCCTACCCCTTTGGACCTTTTCTTCCTATTTTGCATTATCGATTATTCATTCTAATCATTGGTACATTTTAGGTATACAATATAATGAAATTCATCATTGGAAATTTGCACCTTTACATAGTCTCTCTTGGTTCTTATTTTTCACCCTTGCCCAGCCCTCCCTTCAACCCCTCCAGTCCTCCCTATTCACAAAGATTTTGTTCCTATTTTTCCACTTTCTCATATTAATCCCACTCCCTTCTATCCTTTCCCCTAGCCCTCCCACTTCCTTCCCCTTTGCCCCTTTTCTTCCTATTTCACATTACCTATTATACATTTAGTCCTTATTTACACTTTCAGTTTCTCACACCAGAGACACTATTCGGTATTTACACGTGTGTCCTATTTATTTCACTTAAGAGTATCGCCTCAATGTGCATCCACTTAGCTGTAAATGTCTCTAATTTCTCTTTTTTATGGCTGAGTAGTACTCCATTTTATTTAAAAAAACACATTTTCTTTATCCAGTCTCCAGTTGATGGGTATGTGGGCTGTTTCCAAGTTTTAGCTATTACAAACTGTGCTGCTATGAACATGGGTGCACATATAACACTGTGGTATGATTCTTTTAATTCTTTGGGGAAGGTCCCCAGCAGTGGAATAGCAGGGTCAAAATGGGACTTCCAGTCCTAGTTCTTTGAGGTATCTCCATACTGATTTCCACAGTGCTTGCACCAGTCTACATTCCCACCAGCAGTGGAGCAGGGTTCCTCTTTCCCCACAGCCCCGCCAGCATTTGTTATTGGTTGATTTCATGATAGCAGCCATTCTTTCTGGAGTGAGGTGGAATCTCAGCATTGTTTTCATTTGCATCTCTCGAATGACCAGTGATGTTGAACATTTTTTCATGTATTTATTTGCTATTTCTACTTCTTTGTCTGAGAAATGTCTGTTCATTTCAGATGACCATTTTCGGATTGGGTCTTTAAATTTGAGAGGTCTGATCTTTTTAAGTTCTTTACAGATTCGACATAGTACACCTTTGTCTGAGGAAGAGCAGGTGAAGATTTTTTCCCACATTGTGGGTTGTCTCTTCACACTGCCGGTGGTTTCTCTTGCTATGCAGAAGCCTTTTAATAAGAAGAGATCCCACTTGTTGATTGTTTATGCTAGTTCAAGGGCAACTGAGGTTTTGTTCATAAAATCTTTTCCTACACCGATGTCTTCAAAGGTTCTACCTAACCTCTGTTCCAACTGGTTCAGAGTTTCTATTTGAATATTTAGATCTTTAATCCATTTTGATTTTAGTTTAGTGCATGGTGAGAGATACAGGTCTAGTTTTAATCTTTGGCAAGTTGAAGCCCAATTTTTCCAGCACCATTTATTAAAGAGGCTATCTTTCCTCCAGTGAGGGTGTTTGGCTCCTTTATCGAAGATGAGATGGCTGAGTGTGTCTGGCGTTGTTTCTGCATCTTCTAATCTGTTCCACTGGTCCTCAGGTCTGTTTCTTTGCCAGTACCATGCTGTTTTTATCACAGTTGCTTTGTAGTAGAGTTGCAGGTTGGGGAGTGTGATACCCCCTGCCATGTCTCTGTTACCTAGAATTGCTTTTGCTATTCTGGGTCTCTTCTTGCTCCAAATGAATTTTTGGATTGTTTTCTCGAGGTCTATGAAGTGTGCTGCTGGGATCTCAATTGGAATTGCATTAAATCTATATAGCAGTTTTGGAAGTATGGCCATTTTCACTATATTAATCCTTCCGACCCAGGAGCAGGGGATGTCTGTCTATTTTGTGATATCATCTTCAATCTCTCTTTTCAGAGTGCCATAATTTTCAGAGAAGAGGTCTTTGATTTCTTTCGTTAGGTTGATTCCTAGGTATTTCCGTTTTTTGGATGCTATTGTGAAAGGAATTATTTGCCCTATTTCTCTCTCAGTGAGTCTGTCATTTGTGTAGAGGAAAGCTATTGATTTTTGTGTGCTGACCTTGTAACCAGCTACTTGACTGAATTTGGTTATTAAGTCTAGAAGACTTCTGGTGGAGTTCTTGGGGTCTTCTATATAGAGTATCATGTCATCTGCAAATAATGACAATTTGACTTCTTCATTTCCTATCTTTATTCCTTTTATTTCTTTCTCTTGTCTAATTGCCGTGGCTGTTTCCAGAACTATATTGAACAAGAGTGGTGATAGTGGACATCCTTGCCTTGTTCCTGATTTTAGTGTGAAGGATTTCAGTTTTTGAGCATTTAGTATGATACTGGCTGTTGGTTTTTCATAGATGGCTTTTATCAGTTTGAGGTAGAGACCATCTATTCCAATTTTTTGTAGGGTTTTTATCATAAATACATGTTGGATTTTGTCAAATGCTTTTTCTGCGTCTACGGAGATAATCATATGGTTTTTGTCCTTGGCTCTATTGATATAGTGTATTACATTGATTGATTTGCATATATTGAACCATCCCTGCATCCCTGGGATGAATCCCACTTGATCAGGGTGTATGATCTTCTTGATGATCTTCTGCATTCTGTTTGCCATTATCTTATTAAGGATTTTTGCATCTATGTTCATTAGTGAGATTGGCCTATAGTTCTCCTTTTCGGTTGGGTCTTTCTCTGCTTTGGGGATCAAGGTGATGCTTGTTTCCAGGAATGAATTTGGGAGTATTGATTCCCTTTCAATTTCATTGAAGAGTTTAAAGAGTAGTGGCAGCAGTTCTTCTCTAAATGTCTTGTAGAATTCAGCAGTGAAGCCATCAGGGCCCGGGCTTTTCTTAGTTGATAAGTTTTAATTACATTTTCAATTTCATTGCTTGATATTGGGTTGTTCAGAATTTTTAGGTCTTCTTCGTTCAACTTTGGTAATTCATATGTATCTAGGACTCTGTCCATTTCTTCTGTGTTGTCCATCTTATTGGCGTATAGGTTCTGGAAGTAGGTATTGATGATCCTCTGGATTTCTGCTGGGTCTGTTGTAATTTCACCCTTTTCATTCCTAATTGCATGGATTTGGGCCTTTTCTTTCCTTTTTCTGACAAGGTTGCCTAAGGTTTTGTCAATTTTGTTGATTCTTTCGAAGAACCAACTCTTGGCTTCATTGATTTTTTGTATTGTTCTCTTAGTCTCCATTGCATTGATTTATCCTCTGATCTTTACAATTTCCTCCCTTGTATGAGCTTTGGGGTTGTCCTGTTCTTCTTTTCCTAGAAGCTTGAGGTGCAGCATCAGATTGTTTAATTGGGCTCGTTCTGTTTTCCTAATATGTGTATTCTCTGCTATGAATTTCCCTCGTAAGACTGCTTTCATTGTGTCCCATAGATTCCAATATGTTGTATTGTCATTGTCATTTAATTGAAGGAACTGTCTGATTTCTTCTTTAATTTCCTCTGTGACCCATTGGTTATTCAGAAGTGTGTTGTTCAATTTCCATGTGTTTATGAAATTTTTTGAGTTTCTTTTGCTATGGATCTCCAATTTCATTGCACTATGGTCTGATAATATATAGGGGATAACTTCAATTCCTTTGCACTTACTTAAACATGTTCTATGTGTGAGTATGTGGTCTATTTTGGAGAATGACCCATGTGCAGCTGAGAAGAATGTGTATTCTGATTTCGTGGGGTGGAAGACTCTGTAAACATGTTAAGTTCATTTGTTCAAGAGTTTGATTGAGTTCTAGTATTTCATTACTTATTTTTTGTCTAGTTGATCTATCTATTTATGACAGTGGGGTGTTGAGGTCCCCCACTACAATTGTATTGGTGCATATATGACTTTTCATGTCTGTTAGTATTTGTTTTATATAGTTGGGTATACTAGTGTTTGGTGCATAGATATTTATGATTGTCACCTCTTCCTCTTGGATTCTTCCCTTTACAAGGATGTAGTGTCCTTCTTCGTCTCTCTTAATCAGTGTTGGTTTCAAATCTACTTGATCTGCAAAGAGGACAGCTACTCTTGCTTTTTTTCGGTTTCCTGTCGCACGGAGTATTGCTTTCACCCTTTAACTTTCAGTCTATGAGGTTCCTTTTGAATTAAGTGTGTTTCTTGTATGCAACATATTGTTGGATTTTGCTTCTTGACCCATTCTGCCAGTCTATTTCTTTTGATTGGTGAATTGAGACCATTAATGTTGATGGTTATAACTGAAACGTATTGACTTGTCATTGCCATGACTTTTTCTTTTTGTTGGGTTCTCCCCCTTTACATTTAATTTCTTGTCATGCCAGATGGGTTCATTCTGCTTTGCTTCCTGGGGTTGTGATCCTCAATGTCTGTTCCTAGGATATTGTGTAAAATTCTTTGGAGTGCTGGTTTGGTATTCACGAATTTCCTAAGGTGCTCTTTGTCATGAAAGTATCTTATTTCTCCATCAATTTTGAAAGATAGTTTTGCAGGGTACATCAATCTGGGTTGGAGGTTGTTTTCTTTTAGGGCTTGGAATATGTCACTCCAAGCTCTTCCTGCTTTGATGGTTTGTGTTGAGAAGTCTGCTGTGATTCTGATGGGCTTTCCTTTGTATGTGATTTGTTTCTTTTCTCTAACTGCTTGTGGAACTTTGTTCTTCTGTTGAGTTTCTGGAATCTTAACAATTATATGCCTATGTGTAGATTTTTTTTGATCAAGGCTATTTGGAGTCCTATATGCCTCACTTATCTGTATGTCAAGCTCTTTTTCCCCTGCTTGGGAAGTTTTCTGCCATTATTTCTGTGAAGAGATTTTTTTATGTCATCTGCACTCTCTCGTTTCTTAATCGACTCCAATCAGTCTTATGTTGTTCTTCTTTGCATTATCTAGCAGCTGCTGGATTGATTTCTCATGTTCCTTTATAATTTTAAAGCAATTTTTCTTTTCCTGGTCACTAATTGCAATCTTATCTTCTATATCTGAAATTCTGTCCTCACATTGGCTCATTCTGCTGTGTAGACTTTCAGTGGAGTTTTTCATGTCCTGGAAATCTATTTGCATCTGTTTTATGGATTCCATTTGTTTCTTATGTTGGGATTCCATCATGTTCCTGAGCTCCTCTCTAGATTTATTAATCATGTCTTGCACTAGGGGCACAATTTCTCCTGTTATCTGAGAAATTATTTCTGATTTCATTTTTTCCAGATCCCCTTTTGTTGCCAGTTCAGTGGGTCCAGGTGGTTGAGTATCAGAGTGTTCCATCTCATTTCCCTTTGGGGTTGCTGTAGGTGATCTGGAAGTCTGGTTTTGAGACTTATTTACATGTTTTCTCATTTTGACTGGGGCGTGGGGGCTGTTGGCACCTGCACGGATTACCTCCTCTGAGCTGGGAGAGGTGGGACAGGGGCCGGGAGCAGCGGTAGGGATGGTGGCCCAAAAGCCCTTTCCTGTGGGCTGGGAGCAGCGGGAGGGATGGTGGCCCGGAAGCCCCTTCCTCTGGGCTAGGAGCAGCGGGACAGAAGGTGGCCCAAACGCCCTTTCCTCTGGGCTGGGAGCAGCAGGAGGGATGGTGGCTGGGAAGCCCCTTCCTCTGGACCAGGAGCAGTGGGACGGCGGCTCAGAAGCCCCCACCTCTGGGCCGGGAGCACCAGGACTCAGTACCGTGGTCTGGTGGTCCAGTGTCCTCTGCGTCCTTGTAGTGTGGAACCAGGTGGCTGTACAGAGTAGTGAGGGGTGGGGGGGTCCAGTGGATTGCTGCCGGGTCGCGGGCTGATTCGGCGTGTTCTGCACGATGCGGGACCTCGGTAGGGCATACCTGTTTAACACTTTTCTAGCATCTTCTGTGCCACTGAAGTTACTACTTCCTTGTACCATCCCCTCAGACCCACCAACAGCAACCGAGTACATCCAGGGTGTATATTTTCACAGGCGAGACCCAGTGCGGGGGTTGACCTCTGCCAGCACTGACATCGTTATCATCATTTTATCCACAGCCACACAGATATCAGATAGCCAGGATCCAACCCCGGTCCTGGGAGTCGACATCCACATTCCCTCCTTCCCCTGGCCCTGTTGCCTCTGCTCCCACAACCTCGCATTGCAGGCATGCAGAGCAAAAGGGACGAACACATCCAAGCATTCATACTGGCCAGTTAGGGATCCTGAAAGCCACAATGCCAGAGATTTCAAGTGTGTGGTCAGGCACTGTCCACATGGCAGGAAGGCAGGGAGGCGGAGACTCGCTCCAGGCCTGGGTACTGGCCCACATCGAACCAAGGTGATTACCTCATGAAACATCACTTTCTCTAACTCAGTTCTTCACAGCCACCTCCACTCTCCTGCCTCCCTCTTCAACAAAGGCTCCCTGTTGGGGAATTGCCATGGCAGTCTCCTCCCCAGAGTGCAAAAGCATCCCCTCCTCTCTGTACCCCAAGAGGAACACAGATCACATCCACAACTGCTCCCCACCACCTTCTTCAAAAGCACCATAATTATAGCTTGCAGGTGGCACACAGCAAGATAATTTCCAGTTTCTCTCCTGGAAATAAAGAGATCCCAGGTACTTCTATAATCCTATGCTGCATCATTAATATTCTAGTGTTAACTGATGGCCCGGGGCCCGAGCCAGGTCATTTTCTATTAAGTATCTTAACTGGTGGCTGCAAATACAGCTACTGAATGAATTCTGCCTCACTGATTCAAACAAAATTTTTAATTTAGTCATCTCATTTTATATAACTGGGAAAACTGAATTTTTTGATCTCACATCATATTTTCTAACCAACTTACATTATATTAGTGATGTGCCACTGAATGATTTTTTCTTAGGTCAAAAATTTTTCTTATCAAAGTATAATATATTATTAAAGATATGTCCCAGAAATGAAAAGTCAGCAAGGACTTCAAAAGGACTTGAAGGGAAGTTTCACGGCACAAGAATTCTCAAATTTTAGCCACTCTTGTGCCACTACCACAGGTACCTGGAAACAGAGTACTGAACATGTCATGCCCAGCACACACTTGCTACCAGCTACAAACACTTTGCCACATTTGTGTGCACACTTTCTTGTGTGCGATCTCTCTATACATGCACATACACACACAGCATCATGTATTGCCTAATGCTAGGGACAAGAGCTGAAAAATGCATCGTTAAGCATTTTACCACTGTGCACAGGTCACAGAGCATACTTACACATCCAAGATGGCCACAGGGTCACTAGGTAAGGGCCACCACTGTACGTTCAGTCCACTGTTGACTGGAACGTTGTTATGCAGCACCTGACTATATGTACAAAATGTTTCCTGATATGGAAACCATTCCCATACCACATTAAAGTAGGCTGCTGACACAACAGCACATAAGCCATTGACATCTCTCTTCTCAGAATTAGGACATTCTCCTACCCAGAACACTTAACCCTGAATCCACAGTCTCATTCAATCTAAGGCCTATACTTAAATTCCCCCTAATTATTTAGACTATGACTTTGAGAGCTGTTCTTGTTTTTTTTCCAAATCTGATGTCTCTGGTTTCCTGTACCTAGAAGTTTCACCTGTCCCTGTTGGGGGAAGAGAGAGAAGGGTTCATTCATAACTGACATTCTTTTCTTGGTTATTTTCACTGTTGTTGTTAATTTTTGAAACAGAGTCTCACTATGCAGTTCAGGCTGGCCTTGAACTTACTGCGTAGCCCAGGCTGGCCTCAAAACTCTCAGTGATCCTCTTGCCTCAGCCTCCCAAGTGCTGGGATTACAGGTGTAACCACTACACCTGGCTAATTTTGACACTCTTAAAGAATCTTGTCTGATTTATTATTTACTTGATATTTTTCTTTAAACTGACATTTTTTTTTTTGACTGTGTTGTTAAGTTGCTAAGATGCCTCGGCTGATTTGGGTTTTTTTCTAATATACATCAAAAGAGATGTGAACCCTAAAGCTAAAGGTCAGTCTGCTCCCCTCCTTGCATGACCCTGTGCCCTGCCCCTGAGAAGTGAGTGACCTTAGCCCACTCTGGCTCTACCCGCCTCGCCTGACCCCTCCACTGGCAGGAACTTGCTCCGCCCAGGGCTCCCAGTCCTCAGTGTGGCAGCTCCTCAGTTCTGGTGCATCTTCCTCCAGAGGCCTTAAACCTACCTGCCCACATGAACAGATGGCACTGGGCCAGGGGTATCCTTTGAGGTAAGTGTTGCACTTGTGTGGGCTCCCAGAGAGCAAGCTGTTGGCCCAAATCTTCCAAATGAGCTAGATTCCAAAAGCACTTTCCACTACCCCAATGACATGCAAGCCCTTTTCTCCTGTCCTGGCTAAAGATTCCCAGACCTACAACCAGGGTTGTCAACAAGTCCATGCTGACAAAGGGCTCAGACTCAGGAAGATGGACAGGAGCTGGTGCAAACAGAGCAGCTACAGCACTGGAACACAAGGCCTCCAGATTCCATCTCACACTCAACCTGCCCAGCCAAGGCTTGGGAGAAAGATACCCAAAGGGCCATGCGACGACAGTTGGAGCAGTGACAGTCTGTCATAGGTCCTCTCCACACGTGAGACCAAGGACAGGAACTGAGGCTCTGGCTTCCAGCTCCCAGGACATGGACACTGTGCTCACAGGGAAGGAGCCCCTGCATGGGGAGCCAGTAGGCTGCAAGAGCCCGATATCCTCTGTTCATTCCATTTTCCTTTCATCAAGTCCCAGCAAACAGAGCACATCCAAACCTCATGCTGCTGTCTCAAAGATAGAACCTATCTCATCTGCAAAGCAGGGAGCAGAGGCCAAGGCAACAGTCCTCCACCTTTAGCCCTGATCTCCCCACAGCAGTGGGGTGCTCCCCCGACATTCTCAGGGTACAACTACTCAGCCGACTTCCAGTCCTCGCCTCTCCTCAGTCCTCTCCTTCTGTTGCTCTCCGCATTCATTATCAGGGAGAGGTGAGGGCTTTCCAGAGCCACTGGCCAACGGCAGGGTGGTGAATGCCACAAGAGCCCCCTGCAGTCCTTCCATCCTGCGCTTCTGACTCAGAGACTTCGGGCCTCTCAGACAGGCAGCAGCCGTGGAGCTGGCCCCGACCAGTGCGTGCAGAAGCAGAAGGAACAATACATCAAAGTGACTCCGGGACTGAAGGACAGCAGCAGGATACTCTGGGTGCAGCAAGGTCAACCACTATCCAGATACGAGCCAGGGGAGCCCCGCCTTAACCTTCTAGGGGATTCCACAGCCTCAAAGAAAATCAGAGCTATCTTCCAAAGCCCTACTCTATGCCACCATGTTCTGACAGCAGGAAGTACGTGTGTCTCTCTTCTTGGTGAATGAGACTATTACATGTTATATGATCAGCCAGTAGAGTTCAGCTCTGGATATTTCACTAAGAACAACCTCGCACAGCTCTGGGAAGTGAGAAGCTGTCTGCCATGCAAAGGTTCACATACAACAAAGAAGAGTGACACCCATATTTTTAGCACATACCTCACACCTGTACCCTGGGCATACCCAGCTCTCTACATGTTACCTCTAAGCCACCCTACCACTCCGCAAAATGGGTACAATTAACCCTGATTTACAAATGACAATCCAGAAACTCAAGGATGTGCCACACTGTGGCTCACAGAGCCCTAAGTGACAGACTATTTCAGTGTACCCTGGCTCTCCCACCACTGCTTTCTGGGGCCCTTGGTCCTTGTCCCTTGCTCTGGCAGGGAGGTGTAGCCCTTTCACTTTTGCTGCTTAAAAAGCAGATAAAAATGGCTGAGAAAGCTGTTGGTGATACCCGCTAGACTCATGCCAAAGCCCCTGAATGCCCACACAGCCAGGAGCCTCTCCTTGAAGACGAAGGCTGCAGTCAGCTCTCTCTACACCTGTGACAGACATGAGCCAATGCACCTCATGCTCCAGGGGCAACATACAGGAATCTGCTGCTTCCCTCAAAGGATGTAACTGGGAAGACGGAAAGAACCTTAAACATCACTCGTCTGTGGCATCTGCCATATGCCATAGCTACCCCAGATACCCACCTGCAACACTTTCAACAGTCCGGAAGGTTGGGGTTTGAAATGTTCACTGTCTGAAGAGTCTCAAGGGTCAAACCCAGATTATGTAGCTCTGAACTCTTGATCTTTCCACTGGCAGAGGCCACAAGCTACAGACAAAATGCACATATCTCCCTGGATGTCTCTATATAGACTTCCTCAAAGCCAGAGTGTGTCCATGTGGCCTTGCACCCACCTCTCTGCCAACTTCAGTTGGGGCTTTTCTGGCCTACTAGGGAGACCTGGCCAAGTTGCTACTAGGCCATCTCCTTCTCCACTAATGGTCCCCAAGTCCTGCCATTCTACTACATAATGAAACAGTCTGTCCTCCCAGGTTATGGCCACGGCTCCAAAGCCCAGGCCTCTACATTTCTCTCTGGGGCGTCTTCAGCCTTCCTACCACCAGTCTTATTCATTCCAAGCCTCTTGGTGGAGCTCCGTGTCCTGGCTCTCTAAAGCACAGACAGGAGCAACTGTTCACAGCTGTGGTTCCCACAGCCAAGAGCAAAGCCCCCACAATAGGAGATGTTTTACATGGCATGCTGATCTGGCATTATACTATAAGAAAGTTATTGACTTCCTGGTTCTCTTTTGTGGTGGTAGAACCTAATTGTGTCAACTTGATTGGCTTGGGAGAAGCCCAGGGTATTAGTAAAGCTCTCCTAGATGTGCCTGGCTGGGTCATGGAGGTGTGACCTTGGCTACTACCAATATTTGTGGTACCTGTCCCTTCCTCTCGAACACTGTTCCCTGCTCTGCTTCTCGGTTGCCATTGACTAAGGGTCTTTGTTTCCCCGCGCCTTTCCACCATGATGCTTCTGCCTTGGGGCCAAATGACCATGGAATGCATTCCCTGAAGAAACTATGGCCAAAGTAGACCTCTCTTCCTTTACCTTGTGGGTGTTGGACATGTGTCCCAGTGATGGGAGGGTAACTAATACATCTTTTGGTCTAACTGAATAATGAGTCTCAACTAAGGGCATAATCTACCTAATTCTATTGGCCTTAGGTTATACAAAACTTCCTTATATTGATTTAAAATTTTAAAACTGGATTACAACAATATATTAAATCAGAACACACATGCCATCAACCCCAAGACAGAGAGCAGATAGTTGTGAAACACCCATAGTTTGGAAAGATCAGCCACCTAAAAGCAGTTCTCAGAAGCTGGTCCACATCCTCAGGGCCCCCCAAGTTTTTGTACTCCCTTTCCCGCCTACACTCTGCTCAGACATGCAAGCCTCGTTTCCTAAATTAGCCATGGTCTTTCAAGCCTTCATGCTCTGCATATGCTGGCTATCCTGACTAAACTAGGTCTCCAAGATAAGTTTCAGAAATGCCAAATACTATATCCTGCTCTTTAAGACTCACAATATGGAGCAGCGCATCAAAGCTAAAAGACCCTGAGCAGCTCTTTATGGGAAGGAGGAAATCACTGAACTCGGCGTAGCCAGCACTGCCCAAACTACTGGACCCTCCTCTTCCCATACTCTTATCAATGCCCCACGGAAAGTGTTTCACCAATTGTGCTTTGGGGAATACTGGCCTTGCGCGAGCATGCTGATGCACACCCCCCCCAACTGTCAATTCCCTCCCTGACTTAGGCCTCTCGAATTTATCACATGCCAGTTCTTTGAGCAGCTTCCTGTCTCCTGCAAAGAACCAGTTGCTCACACTCACCTGAGCTCCACTGAGCTGAGCAGTCAGGTCCCTTGTGTGCTTAGCTTACAGGAATTCAACTGCAGAAGCTCCGTGGTGGGAAGGGAGGAGCAGGGTCAGCAGAGCAGGTGCATACCCCGGCCCTCCACGGGCTGCTTGTGAGAGCCTCCTGGGCCACATCTACAAGGTCAGTGTGACTCTAACGTCTGAAAGGTGGCCATGTGGTACATGGCACAGGTCCAAAGCATCAGCTCCCACCCAACCTGTGATCTCCCACAACCACAGCATGCTTCCTGTGCCAGGAGAATTGGCCCCATGTGGGGCTGGCAGAGAAATCCAGCATTTGCCTTCCACACAGCCCACTCCCAGGGGACACAACACCATGGACACTGCCCCTAGACCTGGGCACCTCTGGGAGGGGTCTACCACCCAGAGCACTCATTGGCCTCCCTGTCTGCAGCTGCAGGTCTCTGTCCCTCGAGGCTGTGAGCCCTGAAAAGGGAGAAGGACTCTCATCCTCTCTGTGGTACCTGATGGTAGGCATCAGTGTCTACCAGACGACAGCAGAGGGAGGGAAGGTGAGGCTCCAAGAGGCCGTGTCACTTGGTATCTCTCAGAGCGCTAAAGCCACCAGAAGCCTCCCAGCCACCCACAGGCTGAGTCTTTCTACAGGTGCTCAGCTGCTGGAACCTGAAGCGTCCCATGCCATAGAGGCCACTCTGCTCCAGTGACATCCTTACTTGGACTGAGCCAACTGCCCTTGTTGCCTCCAGTGGTGTTCATTCAGGCCCTTGGAGTGGAAAATCTACAGGAAGTGGGTGTCATTTACCAAAGAGAGAGACAGGCAGATGAGCAGCCCTGCCAGATGATTCTGATGCTGCCACAGCCTGGCATCCCTGTCAGAAATAACATTTGAGTGCTAGGATGACTGAGCCCTGACAGCAGAGCAGAAGTTCACTGGGAAGTGAACAGGAAACTCTTCAGTACCTTTCAGAAGTACCAGGAAGGAGGAGGTTTACAATGAACAGGGTTATGCACCTACTGCCAGTTCCCGGTCAGTGAACCCCAAGGGAAAACCCCTAACAACAGAGAGTACCCTGCAGTCTGGCTTCCAGTGCCGAAGTGGAACTCAATGTGAGGTGGACTGGGTCAAAATGAAGGTTCAAGTTACTTTACCTTCATTCTGCTTAATCTTGGTTGGGTGTGTGTGTGTGTGTGTGTGTGTGTGTGTGTGCACGCACGCACTCATGCACACATGTGTACAAAGGATGTGTCTATGGGAGAGGGGGAGGCTTTAGAAAGGATGCCATAAGATTCTGAACCAGTTTTACACATCCCAAGTTGGACCCTTACCTTAGCCAGCCAAGAGTGTCAGCCTCCCAGGCAATTTACGCTCATCTGGAAGTTAGAAACAAACACGGCTGCTCTTCTCCATAGTTAGTTCACAGTGTAAACTAACCTCCCACCAGACAAGACAAAAGAACACACTCCAGAAACCTACTTCCAGGCCCCAGGAGACTCGGGTCAAATGACAACTGGTTTCTAAATTGAAAGAGGAGTAAATGAGGTGAAGGAAGGAAAGCAGGGAGAAGGACTGAGCATTTCTAAATACTGCTTTACAAGACTTACTCAAGTGCAGCTAAGTTTGATTTATTGTTTGTTTGTTTGTTTGAGACAGGGTCTCACTGGCCTTGAACTTACTGGCCTTGAACTCACTATGTGGTCCAGACTGGCCTCAAACTCAAAATGATCCTCCTGCCTCTTAGCCTCCTGAGTGCTGGGATTACAGACTTATGCCACCACACCCAGCTCTTAATTGATATTTTAAAATTAAGAACCCCTGGCCAGGGATTTAGCTCAGTGGTTCTGCCACCTGCCTCTCAAGTGCAAGGTCCTGAATTCGATCCCCAGTACCAAAAAAAAAAAATAACCCCTGAAGCATAGCAATAAAAACACTCTTTTCTCATTTAATGTTCAAAAACCCCATTTATTTGAACTAGAGCTCTGAGGGTCTCTTCCAAGGGGGCCAGGGTTCTGGCATAGGCTGTCCCAGGTCTGGCCATTAGAGCCTACATTTGGTGTCAGCCCCTGGCTGCCCTCTGCCACTCTTCCTGCAACCCAGGGTTCTCCCTCCTACAGGTGTCTTCTGTTTCCTGGCAGCTGGGAGAAGTCCATGGACGGCGGGCAGTGAGGCACAACCCCACCCCGGCTCTGCATTCTCTGTGCCTCAACCTCCTCATCTGTTCGATGAGACCACCTGCCTTACAGGTCAGTGAGGTCAGCAGTCACGCATGCTGAGCAACAACTGTGGTGGATGAATAGTAAAGCCCATTACTGGTCTACCACTCGCTCTCAGAGCAAAAGGTTTCTCAGAGGAGCTCACTTAGACTCACGGCCACAGAGTAGTTCCTGCCAGCTGCCTTGCATCTAACAGCTGTTTGTATACCACACCTGTGCCAGCTCTTTGCTCATGCAGGCCAAGGTGACTAGCAAGGGAACCTTTCTCATCACCCCTTCCTCTAACACTCAGGTTCAAGTTCAAAACATGCCTGATAAAGACATGGACCTTTCCAGGTTTATGCTGGTCAGATTCCTACAAGCAAGCCAACCATGACGGAGATCTAAGGGAATCCTAACACGAGGTTGTTTACAAAATACAACAAGGAGGTCAAGAAGGGGAGAGATTCTGCCTAGGGCCCAGGATCTAACTGTCCAGACTGGGCCTCCAGCACCTCCCACAACCACTTACACAGCACGGGACCCAAAACTGAACACCAGGTGATTTACAGGCTGCATTTACCCCCTGCATCTTTAGCAGGGCTTCTCCAATCAACACTGCATTGCACTGTAAAATCCTTACAGAGTTGCAATGTTAACTTGAGAAAAGAGGCCACACACGCATCCCAGTGGGTTGGTGCACTGGGGATTGCCCACTCCCAGAGGCTGCACTGTTGTAATTCTTTGAGAAGAATCATTCTAACAGGCATACAACCGGGAAGCATCAAAGGACTTCTGAGCAGGCCAGGGCCTCCTGGGGTTATCAAGCCCATCTCTCAGCCCCAGGAGAATTCCCCCACCTCACTTCCACAGTTATCCCAGCCATGCAAATCAAGCTGGGTCAAGTACTCAGGGTAAATTAGGTCAAAGAATGACCCTCTGGGAAGCAAGAGTTTCCTAGAAATGGACATGCATGCTCAGCCTCCTCAGACATTAGGAAATGTGGGAGAAGCTGAAGGCAATGTAATGGTCTAATAAAATGTTTACAGGGAGAAGGGACGTTACCAATACTGCCTGAGATCCGCAGGTCTCCTGCTGGGGCTCAGGGACCCTTTCTGTGAGGTAGATCTCATGGCGGTGGCACTGCCAGGTCTGTGGAAGGTGTCTGGACCCCCTTCTGGAACCACCCAAGCCAGTAGCAGTGCAGCCCCCACTGCCTCCAGTCGTTCCCCCTGCCCCTCGCCTCCCCTCTCTCGCCTCAGCTCCAGTGCTCTTGGTGGCACACAGAAGGGGACTTTTGTGTCTGTCTCCCCACCAGACTGGAGCTTCCGCAGGTAGAGTCTCACCAGCTCCATTTGCATTTCTGAGCTCACACTGGGCCAAATATCAACCTCAGGTAAGCGGACGAGTGACCCAAGCAGTATCTGACTGAACCAGGAGACAAATGAGTAACAAAAGGGTCCCTGTCCCCCATTTCAACTAATTCTCATTCTTTCAACTAGAATTTCTTGCATACCAAGTCTGTATCGGGTCAAATGGTACAGTGACTCCAATTTGCTTGGCAACTATAGCTTCAAGCCAAGAACTCTTCCAGGGAGTCCACCACGAACAGGACCAAATGGGGAAATGTGACAGCGATGGTCTCCTTTCTTTTCATTATTGTAAGTGGCTAAGTTTGATCTACTCTTGATCAGGCAAAAGTGGTTTTACCTGAGCATCTTTTGTTCAACACAAGGAATTGGTGCAGGCAGGGGCACCCCAAGGTAGGGCTAGCATGCACCCTCCTGCATAAAAATTATAATTACACTAGTAACAAATATTAGTAATCCTAATCATGCTAGCTAATATTTTTGAGTTGATTATGTACCTGGCTTTGTTTTATGTACTTTACATATTAATTCACGAATCCTCAGAATGACCATTTTAATTACATACCCCTTTATTATCTGTTTTACAGACAAGAAAAACTGGAATGCAAAGTAGTTAAGTCACCAGCCCAAGACTGCAGAACAAAGTAATGGGTCAGTTTTCATACTATCCTGCTATACTCTCCTGAAGTACATATTCTTCTAAATTGCTTCCTCATACAAGTTAACCACAGGGCCAGGGATTTAGCTCAGTGGTTCCACCACCTGCCTCTCAAGCGCAAGGACCCAAGTTCAATCCCTGGTACAAAAAAAAAAAAAAAAAAAAACCCAGAAAGTTAACCACAGTATACAAAGGACTTGCTCCTTGAAAATTTGTCACAATCTTATAATACTGAGTCACTGAAAAAACAAGAACCATTTCACAGCTCTGCTTTGCAGCCCACTGAGAGAACTCCAACTCTGACATAACACTTCCACAAATAATTCTGGCGTTTCCTTGACACCTGGTAACCATGTTTCACGCTATGGATTCCTGGGTTACTAGGTTTCCTAGCCAATTGAGCATCAAGTTTGATATTCCACAGACCAAGTACAACAGTGGCCCAATTATCAAATTAATATCTAGGCTGCATCAAATAATAGACTATCCTAGGAACTTCTATTACAGCTTTATCCTTAAAGCTCAAAGATATACTCCAAAATTCAGATTTCCCCACACTGCAAGATACCAAAACACAGGAACTACCAGCTCTGAAGGCTAAAAGACCTGGGTTTCAGACCCATTTCTGTCACTACTTACTGTCCCTTTTATTCCTAAGTCCCACAACCCTCCATTTCCTCAGCTGTGCCTGACTCTCACTCAGATCAAGGTCAAACAAGACATTGCATACAAGGCATCTGATCCAGCGCCTGGACACAGGATGGCGACTGGGACACTGGCTGACCTTTCCTCCCCATACCCTGGAACTGGTGTCTGCCACCTTCCTATATCATCAGCAACACTCAACTGCGGTGAGGACAGTGCTATAAGGAAATGGCCTACCATGATTGCAGACCATGAATGTGGGCAGACCTAGAGGGAGCATCATCTGAAACATGACATCGCTGAGGGGCTAAAAGCCCAACTGTCCCCAGAAGATCCCACTGGCAAGTCACTGACAGAACAAGTCTTTGCCATCCACTGCTTCCCTTTCTCCCATTTCTGCCTCTTGGACCTGACTGACCACACCAGCTATAGTCTGTGTTCCCCCCACTGGCTGATCCATGGGGAGAGTCGCCCACTTCCAGAAAGAGAAAAAATTCTACATGCACATGTTAAAACTGTGTTAAGAAAACATGGCGTGCTAGGTTGAAAAAATGTTTAAAGGGAAATGTACAATTTTTTTATGTTAGCATTGAAAAAAATTCAGTGTAATTCACCATATTAACAAATGAAAAAGAAAAACTATACAATTATTTCAGTAAATACAGAAAAGATACTTCACCAAATTCAACAACTACTTCTAGTAAAAAATGCTTGCCATACTGGGAACAAAAGGGAACTTCCTCAACACAATAAAGGACAGATACAAAAAGCCCCACAGCTAGTATCACACTAATGGAGAAACAGAAAATGCTTTGTTCCTATGTGATGGTTCAGACCTAAAATGTGCCCCCAAAGTCTCATGTGTTCAGAGGCGGGGCTTCTGGAAGTGACTGGATTATTGGGGCACTGTGTTCATCCACTGATGAGTTACCAGCTAAATGTGCTGTTTAGAGGTGTGGCCTAGTCAGAGGAGGTGGAGCCTGAGGGCATGGTCTGGAAGGGTGTGTTCTGGTCCTGGCTCTTATCCATCGCTCTTTGCTTCCTGGCCACCACAGGATGAGCAGCTGTCCCCAGGCCTTTCCACCATGCTGTTTCTGCTCTAAGGCCAGTAGATCATGGACTGAACCCCACAAACCAAGGGCCAAATTAACCTTCTCTTCCTTTAAGCTGTAGATGTTAGGTATTTTGTCCCAGCAATGGAAAAGCTGGCTAATACAGCCTATGATCAGAAGGAGATGAAGATGTTCACTCTTACCACTCACTTCTTGCCAACATTTTATAAGAAGTTTCACCCAGTATAGATAGTATGGCAAGAAAAAGAATGTACAGATTTTTAAAAGGTATGAACATTAAAAGGAAAGAAGTAAAACTATCTTTATTCATAGGTAACATGATTATTTATGGAGAAAAATCCTAAGGAGTCTATAAAACAACCACTAGGACTAATGAGAGAGTTTAGTAAGGTAAGATCAATATACACAAATTAATTATGCAATATATTAGCAAGAGATAAAAATATCTGGATGGGGATTTAGCTCAGTGGTTCTGCCGCCTGCCTCACAAGCGTGAGGTCCCGAGTTCAATCCCCAATACCAAAAAAAAAAAAAAAATCACAACATGAAAAAATGAATTACTTAGGAGTAAATTCAACAAATATGCATAAGACCTCTATATTTTTACTACAAGGCACTACTTAAAGAAAGAAGATAAGACAAGTTCACAGATTGGAACACTCAATTCTCCCCATAGTGAGCAACAGATTCAATGTAATCAGAATCACAATCCCAGGATTATTTTTTAAGAAATTAGAAAGCTGATTCTTAAATTTATATGAAATACAAACCTAGAATATTCAAAGCCTTCTTGAAAAAAGAGGCTGGAGGATTTACACTATTTCAAAACTTACTTTCTTAAGCTGCTTAATAAGGACAGAGTGACAATGGTATAGGACAGATGACAGATCTACAGGATAGAGTCCAGAAATAGACCTACACTTAAATGGTTAAATGATTTTCAACAAAGGCAATAAAATAATCCAATGGATGATGGAAAGACTTTTCAACAAATCATGAACTGAATCTAGATAGCCACATGGAAAAAAATCAACTCTGATCCTCATCTCTAACCATACACAAAAGTTAATTCAAAATGGATCACAGACCTAAATGCAAAGCCACAAGCCATAAAACTTTGTAGAAGGTAACAGGATGTTTCCATGACTTAGTAGTAGACAACGGTCTTAAACAGGACACAGAAAGCATGAGCCAAAACGAGGAAAAAATGATAAATTAGACTCCACCAAGATTTAGAGCTTTAGCTTACCAAAAGGCACCACTAACAAAACAATAGTAAGCCACAAATTGTAGGAAAATATTTTTAAAGCATATGTCTGACAATGACTGGTAAACTGGTTAAAGAATTCCTATAATTCAAAATAAAATAAAATCTAAACAAATAAAAATGGGCAAAATATTTGAAGGATGCTTCACAAAAGAAGATATACACATAACCAGTAACACATTAAAGAGTATTTAACATTATAAGTCATCAGGGAAACACAAATGAAAACCACAGTGAGATACCACCACAAACTACTAGAATTTTAAATGTTAAAAACTAAAATATCAAATATTCCCAAGGATATGAAGCAACAGGAACTCTCCAGCACGGTTGCAGGGAGTATAAAATGGTACAAGCACTTTAGAGAAAAGTCTGGCATTTCTAGTGAAACCAAACATAGATGTAATCTATGACCCAGCAATTCCACTCCTAGGAACTACCCATGAGAAAGGCAAAGCTGTTGGCAAGAAGGCTCCTAGCGGCTTTACTCATCCCAGTGCAACACTGGGAACAACCCAGCTATCGATCAAGAGGAGGTAGAGGAACATATCTAGGCACAGCCAGAAAACCACACATAACAGAACGATGAGTTTCCCGCTGAAAGAAGCTTACACAAGCATACATTCTCAAAGTTCCACTTGGGAACAGGAAAAATTCATCTATGGTGGAAAAGGCCGAGAATGGTGATTCTCTCTGGGACCTGAGGGCGTAGGGAAGAGAGGTGGGTAGGCAGCGGGTGCCAACGTCATGTGTGTGCTGGAATCATCCAGGGACCTTTAGATGCTCACGGTACATGCCCAAACCCACAGGCAGGCTGATGAGACCTCTTGGGTGCGGCCTGGGCACAGTGCTTGTGGGAGCACGGAGATGACTCCCATACTCAAGACAGCTGCAGGAACCACTGCACTGGGCTGACTGGGGTATCAAGGCAGGGTTGGGTTACACAGGTGTACAAGTTTGTCAAAAATCAAAGAATTAGGCAGTTCACGTGTGTGTTTCATTGTATATACATTTTACACACAATAAAACTGCAAAAGAAAAAAGATTTAAAAAAGAAAAAAAAAGGTAAACTCTTTCTGAGGTACCTAACAGGAAGTAACCCAATGTCCTCAAGGGTACAGAATTACATTTTTTAAAAGACAGATTAGAGGGCTTGACACAGATGGACCCCATGGGTCCACACATACTAAAGCAAGTGTAATAAAATATTCAACTCTAAGCAGTGAGTACACAGGTACCCAATGTAAAACTCTTTCAACTTTTCTGTGCATTACAAAATGCTAACAGTAAAATGCTGAGGGAGCAAGAAACACACAGAAGTCCCAAGGGTCTGCAGGGCTTTTGCCTTGGTGAAGCAGCCACCACACCTTTCCTCATCAGGCCTCTTTCCCACGCTACTGAACCAGGGGCCTCTATCTCACCTTATGAGTCCCCAGGCTGGGTGTCTGTCCTGTGTCAGGCCAGGCTGCCATCTGCACACCAAGCCGGCACAGACCTAACTCGGATGTGGCCCAGTTCATCGTGGGCACTCCGCAGGCCCTCTGCACTGGCTCCTGGCTCCAGCCCATGGCTCCTGCCTCTCAGGAGGCCCTGACATACTCTATACTTAGTAGCCTCCTTCCAGACCCATGCGTGGCACACTGACTCTGGTTCCCCACAAGACCTCTGCTCTGAGGAAAAGGTCCAGAACTCGGGGTGAGCCACTCCTCCCATCTCCTATCCATGCCCCACAGCAGCTGAACTCATCCCCAATCACTTGGCAGGAAAAGGGGTGGAGGGCAATCATGAAATGAAAGGGCCTGGTAGCCAGTGTGGTGGGCACTCCTATAATCCTAGCACTCTGGGAGGCTGAGGCAGGAGGATCAGATGTTTAGTCCAAGCCTGAGCAACAGAGTGACTCTATCTTAAAATAAGAGATTCAAAAGGACTGGGAATGTAGCTTACTGCGAAGGTCCTGGGTTCAATCCCTAGTACAGGAAGGAAGGAAGGAAGAAAGGGAAGGGAAGGAAGAAGGGGAGGAAAGAGGGGACAAAAAGGAAGGAGGAAAGGAGGAAGGGGAAACGGGAGGGAGAGAGAGAATCCATGTAAAGTGAAAAATAAAGTAAAATAAAATTTGCCATCAGAGATTATGAATAACTCCAACCAAAGAATCAACAGCAAGCTGTGCTAGCCCAGAGCTTCCAGTCTGGATGACATCAAGACCAAGCCTGACTATGCTTATTCCTCAGCAGGGTCAGGCTTCTGCATCAGATTCACGTCTGCACGAGTCCATGCTGCAGACTGACTTCTCTCCAGGGCTGCAATTGGTATGCCTTCTCTATCTACCCAGGGCACACCACAGAGATTCCTGCTAAAGGAGAGAGACTGCCAGAAAATGGCAGGGCATCTAGACGTGGAAGGAGGAGAGAGGGAGGGAGGGAGAATTTACGTGCACCTACTCCCTCAGATGAATGTACATTATGAACTATAAACAGGTACTGATAAAAGGAAGATTGGATGGGTCAGGGATTTAGCTCAGTGGTTCCACTGCCTGCCTCGACAGCGCAAGGTCTGGAGTTCAATCCCCGGTACCCCCCCAAAAAATAAATAAATAAAAGGAAGACTGCTGTGAAGAGCTCAGAGAGAGAAAGTGTCCTTTTGTTTCCTGTGTGTTCTGCCTCAGAATCAGCAATCAGGCACACAGTAGGCACACGCTAAGTATATGATGAATGAAAGGTAACTAATCTTGAGGCTGGGGTTTCCAAATCCAAGTCTATAAACCCAAGTGTGTATAAACTCAATTAAAATATTTTAATAAGGGCCGGGGATGTAAACTCAGCAGCACCTCACCTCCCTGGCAAGAGCAAGGCCCTGAGTTACATTCCTGGAACCAAAAAATATATATTTTTTAATAAAACAAATATAATCATTATGATCTTGTGGGGCAATTTGGCAACATCTATTAAAAGGCAATTATTCCAACAATTTCTACTTCTAAGAAAGAAACACTTCTACAAGATACAAAAAGATATGTTCACCTAAGACAGACATAATGGGACATGCCTATAATCCCAGCACCCTGGGAGGCTGAAGCAGGATGATTACAAGCTCAGCCTGGGCAATTTACCAAGATCCTCTCTCAAAATTTTTTAAAACGGGGGAAGGGATAAACTCAGTGCAAAGGTCCTGGGTTCAATCCATAATACTTAAAGAAAAAAAATACGTTCACTTAGCAAAAGTCCAGAGGCACTAAAATGCCCACCATTAAGATTGGTGCATGACGCAAGGCCCTATCCTGCAGCCACCAGGCCAGGGCAAAGCTTAACTCAGTGATCACGGGTAGCGATCCCCAAGGTAGGGGGGATACACACAGCACGTATGGCACATCCCCCTGTAAAACCTAAATGTTAAAATGGCAATGTTCATACATGAACGCAGTGCCAAGAGAACCACGTCTAGACAAAGCCAGATGAAGAGACACCAACCCACCCACTGCCCACAGCCCTAAACGAGGTGGGAAAGGCATGCACACCTAAAGCATGAATGAAACCTTGGAATGTCAGAAAGTTTAAAAAGAAACAAGGTGCATTCAGACATAGAAATGTGCAGGTATGCACATGTGCACATATACAGGGCAGAAATCTCCCTTCCTGCAGGCCTGCCCTTCACACCTGCCCTCCACATCCAGGCCAAAGCTCACTCAGCCTGACTACAGGACCCTTGAGGCCACCACAGCTCCCAACAGGAGCATCTTGCTGTGGACAGGAGCTTTCTGCAGGCAGGACGCCTCCAGCACCCACTAAAGGGATGGCCTCTAGAGCTCTCCATGGGCACTCAAGTGCCCTGTTGCCAGTCTCCAACCTTCCAGCTGCCCTGTGGGTCCCAGCCAGCAGCCAGAAGGGGAGACATGTCTGTGTTCTGAGCACTCTGGCTCTGTTATGGGGAACATGGAGGTCTTATGAAAGATTTCTCCTTAAGATTTTTGCTTTTATTTAAATATACGTACACGTAACTCAACTCCAAGAACTATTTCTCAGGAAGAGATGCCAAGAGGCTCCTAGAAGACATAAGTTTACTAGGAATAAGCAATCTGAGATAGAACCAGCCTCCTGAAAGTCAAAAAGAGGAGGACGGAGAGGAGGCACTCCACTCCACAGCCATGTAATGCTAAGGACTCGCTGCCAAGTCCAAAGGATTGCTGAAGGCAAGGAGAGCTGAACTCTCCTTTTCTTCTTCCCTCTCATCCGAGCCCTCAACCCTCAAACAACACTGCTCACAGCTACAACCAGCTGTAGTTGCTAGGGGAAGGTACAATACACACAGAGACTCTTGGACCCACATATCCCAGAGCTCAGAACTGCACAAACAAAAGGTTAAGAGAAGGGGGTCAGAGTAGAGGGAATAAAGGCTTAAAGATTAAAGTCACAGGCAGAGACAGACGGCTCCGTTTTTTAATAACTGAAAACACGAGTCGGGTCTGAATGTGTCCATTGTTTGGCAGAGAGGGCTGTCTATGCAGGCAGGACTGGCTGGCGACAGGACTGCCTTCCCATCAGAAATAAGATTTACCAAAAGTGGGGAGGCTGGGGGAAACCTCAGCCCGGAGCTCTGTTTACTGATGGGTAGAGAACAACAGCTAGGTGAGAAGCCAGCACTGCTGCCCTAGGCCCTGAGAAAGAAGGATCCACTCACAGACACTTCCATGAGTGGGGATCCTTCCTTTTGCTCCTGCAGTGACTGGTGGACTGGTGCAACCTCCAGAGAAGCAACTCAGCAATCAGAGGCTCGAAAAAGCATCTGCCCTTCAGCCCTGTAATTCACTTCTAGGATCCCAGCCCCAGGAAATAATCCAACTCAGGGCAGACCTTGATGCATAAAGATAGTCTGTGCGGCATTATTTACAAGAGCAAGAAATCGGAAACAACCTGAATATCTAACGCTAGAGGGAATAGTTAGTGTTTATTTATTTATAATCTGCTGTACTGCAAAAAGGATGTAAAGCAGCTTACAAAAATACACAGAACGAAGGGGGAAAATGCATAAGGAGGAACCAAAGTAACAGAGGGAAATAAAATATTACTTTAAAAACCAAAGCCAGAGCTGTGCTGCAAATTCCTAACACACTGTGAACATCCAAACTCTTCCTATGGGGGCACAAGATAAAACTGCCACCACCACCACCAGTAATGACAGCAACTATGGGTTGAGTCCCTGCTGTGTCCCTCTCACCCTCTCAGTAACCCAACAAGTTACTTGTCACTCTGTCCCCATTCACAGAACAGGAGACCTAAGCCGGGGGCCAGCCAGGGCCAATGAATGACAGGCACAAGTTTGAACACAAATTTCTCTAAGTCAGTGCTTTCCACGCCACCACATGCTTAAATAAACTGTACAATCATACGGTGGGACACCTGCAGCCATGAAAAAGAGATGCTTGAAGAAAGAGATTAGTGGTGTGGGAAAAATGCTTAAGATACAATGTTAGGGTTAAAAGCAGGAGAAAAAGCTATATGCAATGCATCATTTCAACCATGTATGTTCTTATACTTTTGCCTAGTACCTAAAAATAACTAGAAAAAAAGTCTTTTTTTTTTTGGTAGTGGGGATCGAACTCGGGTCCTTACGCTTGCAAGGCAGGCAGCGGAACCACTAAGCTAAATCCCCGGCCCTGTAAAGACCACTGTGGTTTTACATCACGCTGCACACATCCCACCCATATGCGCATCAAATCACTTTTGCCTTAAATTCAAACTCTACATAAGTGGCAGAATCAGAAAATATACATGTTGAGACTCAGCACGGGAGAATCTTGTGTTTTTGTGCACCATCATGCTGATCCTGACCACTGAACAACTCGAGAGCTTTTTCTTTGCAGTTACTTGGAGTTAAGTGTCAGAACACAAGTACATAAATCAGTCTGTTCCCTTTCTATTTTTCCCATCAGATACACACTCACAAACAAGCAGAGTCACAGACATGCATTCTCAGGCTCTGGCGATGGCCCAGACTCATCAATATGGATGAGGGCCCCATGTTCCAGGCTCCCCAGGAAGGGACCAGGGCAGTCCCTGAAAGGTCACCCTGCCAAGTCTAGCTGAGTCACTGTTGCTTCAGGAAAGTTAGCTCCACATCTGGGGTCGAAATACCAGGAGACAGTAACGTGCATTTTCCTGGGAGAAGAGCTTTCTCCACTTTCACAAGCATTCTCTAAGCAGGAAGAGAGATGTGCTGGTCCCCATCATACCAAGAACTGGGACAAATTCATTGGCTTTAGGATCTTAGCCCATGACCAAACACTAGTCTATGTTCCAAGGGTGCTGGGAAAGTTTCAGCATCAAAAATTGACAGAAGTGGGTGTGGTGCTGCATGCCTGTAACTCCAGTACTTGGGAGGCTCAGGCAGGAGAATCGCCATGAGGTCAAGGCCAGCCTGGGCTACATAGCAAGACCTTGTCTCAAAACAAAAAAAAAAAAGACAGAGGACAACACATGTACAGTACCTAGGCACATGAATACCCACCCAGCGATGGGGGATCGAGGCCCAGAGGGGCTGCCACAGCTGAAGCCACCTGCCTCACATCCCACCAGACACAAAGGATCTCATCAATGGCAGGGGCTCCAAGTTTGACTTTGGTGGGGGCTCGTTCTGCTGGCCTCCAAACACTGTGCTCAGCCCTAAGACACAGGCTTGGTTTTCCACAGGAGATAAAAGAATAACAATTTTTTAAGAGTAATTTAATGACTTCTCTAAAACTTGCCTCACCATTACCATGGAGTTAATCACCCACCCAGGGAGCCAGCTTCAGCACCTCGTTGCAATGCAATCAGCTGTGTTTTGGTTATCTGAAAGGAGAAGAAATATTTTACATGCTTCAATATTTAAACAAATAGAAGGAAGGCAGATTTCTTTCATGTTTCCAACTCCAAAAGCCACAGAACAGCTTGGCCCCTAAACTTTGAAATGAGTTTAGACTAAAGGAAGTATCTCAATCTGCCAACAGACTTTAGGCAAAGACTGCATGAAATATTCACTTTATTGCTGCTACTGGGCAGCACCTCAATGCTCCAAGAAGGTGCTGAATGGGAGAAGGTAACAGGCAATGCCAGCTAATCACTTCCCTGTACCCCAACATCTGGTGGTCCTCCTTGAAAGAGGTCCAGGCGGAAGGCAAGGAGGACCTTCAGCCAGAGCTGCATGATTATTAAACTAGCAATGTGCACTGTAGAAATTTTGGAAAATAATATTGGGAAAGAGGATAATCTTGGAAAAAATGGAAGTGGTGGTGCACACCTGTAATCCCAGCACTCTGGGAGGCTAAGGCAGAAAGAATGCAAGTTTGAGCCCAGCCTGGGCAACTAAGTGACTTAGCAAAACACTGTCTCAAAATAGAAAATAAATAAATACACACACACACACACACACACACACACACACACACACACACACACAAATTATATGTGTGCTTGTTTGTTTTTAGGGCCGGGGGTATAGTTCAGTGTGAAGGCCCTAGGTTCAATCCTCAGAACTGAAAAAAAAAAAAAAAAAAGGGAAAGGGAAAAAAAATTCTTCTTTATAAAGGAAACTCAGGGCCGGGAATGTAGCTCAGTGGCACAGTGCCTGCCTGAGAAGCACAAGGCCCTGAGTTCAATCCCCAGTACGAAAAAAAAGGAAACTCAAAGTCACCTACACCTCCAGCCCTTGAAGTGAGCCACAGTTAACATTTGCTATCTTTTCTTTCTGTCTTTCTCTTGGGCCTGTGCATTTTGCACATTACTGAATTATGCTGAAATAGAATCCCTTGCCTTGCTTTTTCATTTAGCATTACATTTCATATGATTGGCATGTCTTTAAAATCCCTTTGGAATTATCATCGTAAGGGATGCATGAAGTACCTAACTTGCTTCACTAGGGGCGGCTCCCGATTCTTTGCTCTTGTAAGTAATGCTGCAAAGGACATCTTTGTGAAGAAAGCTCTAGCTCATCTCAGATTATTTCCTACAAGATAAATTATGAAATCACAAAGTGGAACTTATTTAAGGATCCAGAGAGATTTTCCACAAATCCCCTGAAAGCCCACATCAAGTCAAAACATTCTAATAACCCATCATTAAAACAAACATGGCCACACTCCCACCTGTGCCGCGCAGCCCTTCCCCCAGAGGCACCCAACCTGTGCAGCTCCTGGAGGTGTTTCCTGTCCTGTGCCAGGAAAATGAATGCGGGCCACAGAACAGGACAGATCCTTGCCCAGGATAGAGCCCAGCACCCTCCCACTGAGAAGGTTGTGGCCAGGAAGTCTGGAGAGGCTCTGACGCCTCCCACCCTGTTGTTTCCATGAAAAATACTAAGCAGGTGCCCTGGATGTTCGAACTGGAAAGATTTCATGTCCCGAGAAGGAAGAGGGTACAAATTGTGAGCTCCCTGGAAATGCCTCGGTGCTGCCTGTGCCCTGGGCTTGCTTTCTGTGATGTTTGGTTTGGGGTCTTCTCTTTGAGCCCAGAAGGAATCAGTCTTTCCCTGCACCCCCTCACAGGAGCAGGTGACAACTTCCACAGAAAACACCCATGGGCCCCAAGGCTCATTCTCTTCCCTCTGCTGGAGGAAAGACCTGCCTGCTGACTCCAGAGCTCCTAGCTTGGAGGGGAGGGCATCCCAGAGGAGGAGAGACAGAATGACTTAACAGAGCAAGCTCTGTGGGGGATGAGCTATGCCCAGACCCAGCTGCCTTAGTGTGCAGCAACCTCAGGCTCTCACTTCCCCTGGCTGGGGCTCAGCATCAGGAGCAATAATGCTTTGGGGGTCACAGTGAGGACCACAGGTCATGCTTGTAAAGCACGTGGTAGGTATGGTGGCCAATATAAAGCAAAGCAGTTAATTCATTTTTAATGATATTTTTAAATCATTATAATCTCCCAAATAAACAGGCAAATGATCATCGTTGGGGACAAAGCACAGAAAGTGAATGAATGCAGGAAAGCAGGCCCTTGCCACCCAGGGCTAGCATGGCCCTGAGGAACTCACTATCAGATCAGCCCACGAGCAACCCCCTTCCAGGTGGCCCAGCCAAAGGAAGGCATTGACGCCCATCTCTGCTTCTCTTTCAAAGCCACCTTGAAGAACCCTTGGTTTCTAGCACTTCCCAGACTTGCTTTTGGGGCTCCACTGGTATTAGAGCACCCATTAATTCCCCCAAGATCCCACAAGAGAACTTCAATGACACATAAGGACAGGAAACCTGAAGTCTGGGGGGGGGGGATCTGCTCCTGAGAAAAAGGACGCGATTGCTACCAACTTGCGGGGTGCAGCCCCTTTTAACCCTTACCATGGCCCTAAGAGCATCATTCCCAGGTGTCAGTCAGGTAAGGTCATGTAGGGGTTAAGTGGCGGTACCAAAACTGGAAGCTAGAATCTAAAACCCAGACTCTTTTTCACAATGCTGAACTATCCCTCAATTGAAGCAAGGAGTTTCTCCTGCCTGAGAGTTTAGGTAGCCTGCTGAAGAAGGAAAACTACTTGCTAGGGCCCAGAACACATTACTACTACTTCCTGCCAATTTCCAGGATTTCTTTTTTAATCTATCCCAGTGAACTAAAAGCACTGAGAGAACACATGCTCCTCCTTCCAACGTCATGGCGCTCAATAAAGGTCATGGAAAGAGTTAATCTATTAATTAAACAAAAGGTGCCAACACACAAAAGAATAAAGCAAGAAGGAGGAGAAAACAAGCTATACAAATACAACCGGCACAAGGGTAAAGCACTGTAAAAACCGTTTCTTGGGCCGGGGATTTACCTCAGTGGTTTTGCCGCCTGCTGCGCAAGCGCAAGGACCCAAGTTCGATCCCCAGTACCAAAAAAAAAACAAACCTGTTTCTTCAGTCCAGGAAGATCCCTGGCCATCCATGTTCTGGCCTAGGTGACAGGGCAGAAGGAGCAGTGACAAAGGACAGTGGTTAGGAACATGGAAGCAGGAGAGGGGAGTCTGGAGTCCAACCCCAAGAGCGACAGGCACACCCTTCACCCAGTGCAGAAGGACAGTAAGCTCGGGTGCACTGGCCACCATCATGTGGTGGAATCACTCTGCATCTGAGGCACCCATGTCACATAGCGACAGGCTGAGGTCTAGAGGGACGAGATGGCCCAAGGCCACCAGACAGGACCCAGTGCAGCCCGAGTTCTTCTAGGCCGGGAAGCACTGGACTACTACATCAGCCATCACCCCCCTCTCTTTCAACGTCGCCCACACTGGGACCTCATAGTTTTCTTTAAAAAGAACTAATTTTGCCTTGTTTTGTAAAAACACCCTTTCCCTTTAGAAGATAATTTATATTACTCTCTCCAGCAGTTCCACTCCTAGGCATGTACCAAAGGAACTGAAAACAGACACAAGTGCTGCTTACAGTAGGCAGGAGGTGGAAAGGACCCAAGTGCCCACCAATTGATGAATGAAAAAACAAGATGTGGTCTACACATACCCTGCCATACTTCTGTCTTCAAAGGGAGGAAATTCTAAGACAAGATACAACTGGAGGAGATGTAGATATCAAGCTAACAAAATAAGCCAGACACAAAGGTCCACAAGTATATGATTCCACTCATGTACTGTGCCAAGAGCAGCCAACTTGCAGTCAGAGAAAGTGGAACAGTGGGTGTGGGGGCTGCAGGAAGAGGCCAAGGAAGCATGTTTTATGGGCATAGGGTCTCAGTTTGGCTTGATGGAAAAGGCTTAGAAGCAAATGGTGATGGTTGCATAATTTAATGACACCGAAACGTATACTTAAAAATGGTGGCAATGACAAATTTTATGTTCTAGGTATTTTACCACAATAAAACAATACCACCAAAACAGGAAACCACGTATGACTGCTATACACGCCAGACAGGCCAAAGTAGAAGGCACTCATGAACCCAGAATGTGTACCCAGCAATGTCAACGTGCTTTGCCTTCCATGAGGTGCCTGTCCCTGGTCGGGGAACAAGACATGGGTCCCTCCTCTTGTGGTCAGAGGGACCTGCTCGGCAGGTGGTCTGTGTCATGTGATCTCGGCAGCCCTTGACCCACACCTGTCACTGTGGCGGGAAACCACACGTGCCCAAGGTCCTCACTATGCGTGTCCAGCATCCCACAGACCCACCCTGGGAGGAAAGGCCACTCTAGGCTGCACCTGCTTTGCAAGAAGGACCCTCCATGGCACTCCCAGGAGAGGAACCCAGAAGGCCACCATGCACCCACAGCCTAGTGCTCCTGGGCATCAAGGAACCAGAAGCCCAGAGAAAGGGGCCCAGGCAAGCAGACTGCACATGAGGCAGCCCCCACGTGCAAGGGAGGCTGCTGGCAGTGTACCTCGCTTGTACAGTCAAAATGTACAAGGACGTTAGGAAACAGTCAATTAGATGTGATACTAATACCAAAGGTCCGGAGTGGAACGCATTAGCTATGCATTCCAAATACCTGATTCCAGAGCCCGGTCTGTGAGGCAGATACTTTCACAAAGGGTCAACAATACCAAGACTGCCAAACTTCTGCCTGGGGGCTGTGTGGCGGCTGGCCAGGAATCCAAAGGCTGCACCTGATTGGCATAAAACACAGCCGAATGGAGCCCCTTTCATCTACCCCATGGAAGAGGGGCCCGGGGCTGCACCCTCACCCTGCCTGCCAGGCCCCTTTGCAAGTGCTGGGGAGCTCTCAACCCCTCTCCCTACCCCCACAGCATGCCCTTCTCTTCCAGGCACTCTGGCTCCTCAAAGCTGTGCACCCACTCAGTCTACTTCCTAACTTGGGTTTCCTCCCTGCTTGCCTTCCCTCCCTCTCCACAGATGCCAGCCTGCAAAACAGTCTCCAGACCTCTCCCCTCCACCTGCCGGGGCCAGGGTGAGCTCTGCAAACCACAAATCCTTCCTTCCCTGCTGAAACTCGCAAATATGCCTGCTGCCACCAGAAAAGCATCTACATGACTTGGCTAAAGACTCAAGCTCTTCCTAACTGGCTTCCAACCAGCAGTACTAGCTGGCTCCTGGCTGCTCACACCTGCGATCTAACCACACACCTCCTCTGGGCCATCCAAACTACCAGATCCTGACACACGCTGAAGCCTCTGCACAGACAGCGTCCATTTCTTGGAACTCTCAAGCACTTACCTGCCACCAGGCAGACTCCAAAGCACCTATCAGGACCCCACACAAATGCTATCCTCAGGGGAACCTTTCCTGGCTCCCACCTCTGAGCCACTAGGATCTGTTTCATGGTCCTGGACCATGGCTCACCTATCTACAGTCTTCACATTTGCTTTCCAAATCCATCTATCTCGAACTTGAAGATCGGCAAATCCTGCAAGCCAGGGCATCTGCCCTGTCATCTGCCAGGTGTTTGAGTGCCCGGCACCCAGAAGGCCCTGCTCAGACCAAGTGCTAACGGCAGCCACTCTACTGCATGGGCATATTCACTGATGGATCGGTTCTTTCTCAAAAGCAACAGTAATAGACACTTGACTGTAAACAAAAAGGAGGCTTTCACAGAAGCTCTGGAAAAGCATAGCAGCAGAAGTGCCCTCGGACCTCCAAAGTCTTCTCTCCAGTCCAGCAAACTATTTCTACCAACTGTGGATTTCCAGACCTCCTTGTTGTCCTGCCTCTTGCCAAGTTTCAAACTCCCAGGGGAGAACAGCTTCCCTTTAGTCCACCTTGGCTCAGGTGTTTATTCCTGTGCCGATAGAATACGGATGAGGTTGGAGGTGCCAGGGTGACCAGGCTCAACTGTGGCCCCAGGAGACCACCCCACCCCTAACTTGACAAACAGGGTGTTCAAAAATGGGGGGCGGGGTGATGAGAGCTGTGGAGCTTCTGGCTGGTCTTTCCAATAACACACGTTCAAGGTCAGGTTTGGCATCTATGGCACTGCCATTACCAAGCCAGGAGAGCAGCTTCTGCACTGCTCTGAACCAGTGCCTGGCATTGCCCTCAGGCTTCCTGGTACAGCCTCCCCAGAGCCAGCCTGCTGAGACCAGGGGAAGGCAGGCACCAGATGTTTGGGGAGCTGGAGAAACAGCACCCTCCCATGGCTCAGAACAGTCCCTTGCCATCTAATCCCTAGGCCCTGGGATACACAGGTTTCAGAATTGAGCACTTTGTATAAAGTAGTTCAAGAGCAGACTGAACATATAAAGCAATAGGACAGAACTAAGAATCAAGAGAGACCCTCATATTTACACCCAAGTGACTTTCAGCAAGCGTGCCAGCACAAAGGGGGAAGAATAGTTTTGTCAACAAACAGTACTGGGTTAACAAGACACCCAAAAGCAAAAGAAATAGGTTGGCCCTCTATCTCACACCACATACAAAAAGAAACTCCAAATGGAGCAAAGACCTAACCATGAGAGCTACAACTAGAAGGGGCTGGGGATTTAGTTCAGTCTTTCCACTGCCTGCCTCACAAGCGCAAGGACCCGAGTTCGATTCCCCAGTACCAAAAAAAAAAAAAGAGCTACAACTAGAAAACTCCTAGAAGAAAACATAAGCAAAAAATCCTCACAACCTTGGACTACACAATGGTTTCTCTGACCCCAAAAGTATAAGCAACAAAAGAAAAATTGGACTTCTTCAAAATTGGAAACGTTTGTGCTTAAAGGACACTATAAAAAAAGTGAGGGCCAGGGGTGTAGCTCAGTGGCACTGTGCCTGCCTGGCAGGCACAAGATCTAGAGTTCAATCCCTGGTACCGGGAAGAAAAAAAAAAAACAGAAAAGACAGTGGAATATTATACAATAGGGATGAGCCTCAAAAATGTTACGTGGAGCCAGGGATTTAGCTCAGTGGTTCTGCCACCTGCCTTGAAAGCACAAGGACCCGAGTTCGATCCCTGGTACCAAAAAAAAAAAAAATGCTATGTGAAGTGAAATAAGCCTGGTACACCAAGGCAGGTACCACATGTTCTCTCCGTGTGTGGCAGTTAAAAAGTTGATCTCCGATAAGTGGGGTAGAGAGAGGATGGTTAATGGGCACAAAACTACCATTAGGTAAGAGGCACAAGTTCTAAGGTTCTATGGCATAGGAAAACTGATTGACAGCAATTAAAGGAATACTGCAAAATAGTGCAGAGATCTTGAATGTTCCCACTACAAATGTTTGCAGTGAAAGATATGCCTGCCAATCATTCTGAGATGATCAGGATATACTATTTCCATGTACTGAAGCATTGAACTACACTCCATAAATATGTATAATTATTAATTGCCAATCTTTAAAAGTGTCTTAATGAATTTTTAAGTAAAAAGACAACTCACAGAATGGGAGATATATCTGTAAATCATGTATCTAAAAAGGAACTAACTGGAACATTATAACTTAATGGCCGGGGATTTAGCTCAGTGGTTCCACTGCCTGCCTCGGAAGCACAAGGTCCTGAGTTTGATCCCCAGTGCCAAAAAAAAACACCTCATAACTTAACAATAAAAAGACAACCCAATTTAAAAATGGGCAAAGAACTAAATAAGCACTTCTCCAAAGAAGACAGATTAATAGCCACATAAAAGATGCTAAACATCACCAGCCATCAGGGGAATGCAAATCAAAACCACAATGAGATAGCACTTTTTACCCACTGGGATGGGTATAATCAAACAGACAGACAGTAATAAATGTTGGGAAGGACATAGAGAAACTGGAAACCTCTTCCACTGCTGGTGGAGATATAAAATGGTACAGCTGCTGTGGAAGACAGCTTGGCAACTACTCAGAAAGTGAACAGTTAGTATATGATCCAGCAATCCTGCTCCTGGGGATGTACCCAGGAGAACTGAAAAGCCTCAACTTGTCTATTCACAGTGGGATTGCTCCTAGCAGTGAAAACCCAAATGCCTAGCAACTGATGAATGGATTTTTTTTAAATGTGTTCTATTGATACAAAGGAATATTATTCAGCCTTTAAAAGGAATGAAGTATAGACGGATATTGTTATATGAGTGAATCTTGAAAATAATATGCTAAATGAAAGATGTCAGATACAAAAGGGGACATTTTGCATATAATTTAATTTAAATGAAATCCCCAGAATAAGCAAATCTATACAGTACTCAGGAGGCTGAAGCAGAAGGATCACTATGAGTTCAAGGCCAGCACGTACTACAAAGTGACACCTTGTCTCAAAACAACAACATGGGTCCGGGGATTTAACTCAGTGGTTCCGCTGCCTGCCTCCCAAGCGCAAGGTCCCGGTACCAAAAAAACAACAACAAAGGGCCAGAATTTAGCTCAGTGGTTCTGCCAGCCTGCCTTGAGCCCAAGGACCGAGTTTGATCCCTAGTACCAAAAAACAAAACAAAACAAAAAACAACAAGAAGAAAGTAGATTAGAGCCTGCCTGGGGTGGGGGAAGGGGAGAGTAGGAGTGACGGCTATGGGGTACACAGTCTCTTTTAGGGCCAAGGTGTTCTAAAATTGATTATGGTGATAATTGTACAACGGTGTGAATATACTAAAAACTAATAAAGTAACTCCTTATGTAGATGAATTATATAGTATTTGATTATAACTCAATAAAGCTATAAAAATGTTTTAAATATAATATTTAAATATATTTTAAATATTGTAAATTAATGTCATAAAAAGATTCCATATTGTATTGTTTTGTAAAGTTACATATGAAGTACTTCATATATTGATTATAAAATTATAAATAAATTAAAATATGTTATCCCCCAAAAACAGTTCAGTACAAATACAAAATATCACATATTATGTCACACTCTAGGAGAAATGTGTCCATTCCCTATAATCAAACATTCAATATTCACACTTACGGGAAAAATAAAAGCTATAAATGGCCTCAGTCAATTCAGACAAGGTTTTGCACCCAAACTCCTCCAAAAAATGTTTTCAGTGTTTAGATTTGTTTAAGTTTTGGGATTATGGACACAATACAGTAGATCTGCATTTTTACTGTGTCAAGACATAGTCACTGCTGTTAACTCATCCTAAAATGTTACAATGCAGGGCCAGGGATTTAGCTCACTGGCACTGTGCCTGCCTCGCAAGTGCAAGGTCCTGAGTTCAATCTCTAGTACCAAAAAAAAAATTTACAATGCAACTAGGAATCTCAAAAGCATCCTTGGGAAATGCTAACTTTAGAAATATACATACCTAATTCTGTAAAGGATACAGAAAAGAAATCTATAGCCTTCATTTTACACAGAATCAGATATAATATGTCATTACTAAATTCCAAAGATCAAATAATTACACAGAAAATATACATATTAAATCAAAGCAAAAATAAAACTACAAAGATGGTTATAAATAAACACACTAGAAGGTACTTCTATGTTTAATCTATGCTTTCAGAACTTGGAAGAATATATGAATATTGAAATTTTGACACATGCTACAATGTGGGTGGACTCTGAGGATAGTAAGCCAGCTGAATGACATAAGGCAGACACTGTACGAGGACCCCAGAGTGGTCAGACTCTGCCAGGAAGGAACGCGGTCATGCCAGGGCCAGGAGAGGGCCTGGGAAACAAGTGTCTAATGGGGGAGTTTCAGGCTGGAAAGATGAAAAAGTTCTGCAAGTGGGTGGTGGTGATGGTCACACAGCAGGGTGAATGTATTTAATGCCAGTGAATTACACACTGAAATACTTAAAAAGGAAAATTTTTACCCAGGTGTGGTGGTGCACACCTGTAATCCCAGCACTCTGAGAAGCTGAGGCAGGAGGATCACTAGTTCAAGCCCAGCCTAGGAAACTTAATAACTTAGTAAGACCTTCTCTCAAAAAAATAAGAAGGGGCTAGGGATGTACTCAATGAGAAGGCCTGGGTTCACCCTCAGTACTGAAAAAAAAAAAAAGGAAAATTATATGTTATTTTCCACAATTTGAAAGACAACTTGGAAGAAAATATAAGAGAACATTAAAAGCAGTCAAGGGAAGGCTGGACCAACCAAACACGTTTCTTGTTTTGCTTTGATGCCTCTCCACTTATCCTCAACATCTTCCTAGGGAGCCCTAAAGTGTGGTCCAGAGCTGCACACAGAAGCCCAGTGGTCTATACCCTGCCATCTTCACGTCCTCTCGGGCAACTCAGGAAGTCTATCTCCACAGTCACTGAAACACCAGGAAACACACTGTGCCGACATTGCCTATGCTCACAGCCCACACATGCCACTCTGCAGACACGCATGAGTCTAGGAATGGGCAAAAAGGAAGAAAGAAGCGACACACTAACCAAGCCCTGATGTGTGCCAGGACCTGCCCTGTGCCAGGCCTGTGTGAGATGCCCTGCTCATAGTGGTCCCCACTGGGACACAGAAAAGTGTTGCTATAGGCCCAGGAATTTAGCTCAGTGGTTTCACCCCCTGCTGCGCAAGCACAAGGACCCGAGTTTGATCCCCAGTACCAAAAAAAAAAAGAAAGAAAGAAAAGTGTTGCTATCTGAGCTTTACAGATTCGGACCCTGCGGTGCAAAGATGAGGAGTCTTAGGCCAGGCCATATCCATTCATTCATCCACTCATTCATTCATTCATTCATTTGTGGCAGTGCTGGGGACAGAACCCAAGGCTTCACACGTGTTAGGTGAGCTCTCTACCACTGAACTATTACCCTTGCCCCGGGTCCGCTTCTAATCAGCCACACTCCAAAGCCTTCCTTGGGAAGAATGAAGATGCAAGAAAACAGCTTAAGATTTGTTGTGAGTAGAATTCAATGACTGGGGAATCACATCCAGTGTATGCGATCAAGTCTGGCAGAGTTTACAGGAGGCCAGCACAGCCTAGTGGTCAAGATCATGCACTCTGGAGCCTGACGAGAGTGAGTTGTTTACCATTCTTAGATGGGAGGCCCTCCACAAGGACTCTATCTGGTTCAGATTTCAAGTCATATATACAGAAGGACTGGAAGAGTATCTAACTTATTAGGGGTCATCAGGATGAAATGAGATAGCACAGGTCAAAGGATTTAGGGCAGTGCCTGATTCAGGTGAAGCACAATAATGCCAGCTACTGGAAAACTAGCAGGAACACTGGTTCTGTCTTGGCACAGTAACTCTACCAGGTAGATATTACAAGCACCACTTCTAACTAGAATAAGTCTAGAGCTCAGAAAGTTACCTAAGCTCACTCATCTACTAAAACGGTGAAACTAGAATTTAACCCTGGGTTGGTGCAATTCCAATGAAAAACAAGATTACAGAGCACAAAAAAGAGTAAATGGAAGCCAGCATTGGGAGCACACACTTGTAGTCCCAGCACTTGCAAGGCTGAGACAGGAGGTTCACTTCAGCCCAGAAATCTAGGGTCAGCCTGGGCAACACAGTGAGATGGCATCTTACACTGGAAAACAAAGTCTTTTCCTGCTCCTTCCCCCTGGTAACCCCACCTATCCCCAGAGCAGCCCAACCTGGGTGGCAAGCTGGAAGAAGCAGCCTTCACGAGGTCTTTGCTGCAGCAGGGCTGGGCAAGGGCAGCAGTGGCCCCAACTGAAAAGGCAGGGTCCACAGCATCTGCAAAGCCTGGGAGCGAGGGCCCCAGGGTGCAGGGGGCTCTGTGTCCAGCACCTGAGCCTGGGATGCACAGAAGCCTGTGCGAGAGTTTAGAGCCAAGGCCCTTTCAGGCACCGGCGCTTGAAACAGCACAGGTGGATTCTGGGGGTGAGGCTGTTGAATACAGATCACCCCATCTCCACAACCACTGCTGAAGAGCAGCATGTGTCTGTGCTGGGAGAGCCAGAGGCGGAGCCACAGAGACAGGCAGAAGCTGTGCCATTCTCTTATGCTGTTCAGCATTATTTGAGTTTTCTACCATGCACACATATTAGTGCATCAAAATGTAAGTAACACTTATTTTTCATGTTCGATGGGCCACCTTTTTGCTACAGACCAGGTTGGTTATCTAACCTGAGTCGCCTTCTCTCCATTCACTTAAAAAACAAAAACCAAACTCCTTGCAGAGCTGTGAAGGGATTCACCAAGTGAATGTAGAGTAACAGGCAAACTCAGAGCTTTATTATCCTTGCTGCTGTCCATAAACTTAATCCTGGCATCTTCTCCCACTAAGAAAAACAAAACAAAACAGTCCTGATTGAACCACACTAGGCCTGCATTGCTTGTTTCCTTTCTTGTTCCTCGGGACATCTCTGAAGTAGAAATGCAGCTTAAGTAAGAAGCCCACCCCTGCTGCCACCACCACAAGAAAGACCCTCAAAGGAGGAACACTCCAAAAGTCCTTATCGCCATCTCCGCCATCTGCTGCCAAGTTCTACTTCCATTGTACAGAAAGAGTCTTTTTCGGTTCTGGTTCTGATTTTGGTTTTGGTTTTGCTTTCTCCTAAATCTGCAGTTGGGATGGAGGCTGGCAGTGTCCCTTGAGAACCAAGGACCAGGGCTAAAAATACAAAACAGTGCCCAGAATGCCCACCGGCTGCCAGGCACATGTGATCTGGGGAGAATGTCGGCATGGGCTGTGGGACCCTATGGGAGGACAGAAAACAAACAGACAAACTCAGCCCTCCACACACAGAAAGGAGCTTGGGAATGGGAACAATGACAGTTATTCTCCCAAGTATTTTATCCTTCATCTGAAATAGAAAGGCTGTCACACTGGATGCAGAAGCACGGCCCCACAGGAAACCTTGGAGGCCCTTTACCAGGGAGCCAGCCACACACCCACTCATGCCCAGGCCAAGTCCCTGAGTCACCTGCCAAAGGACATGGTCAGTCAGCCATACATTCCCAGGCCATGTCCTGAAGTGCCCCCAGAAGCAGTCAAGGCTGCATGGTTTGCTGGTTTGTTTTTGTTTTCCCTATCGGAATTGGGAATTGAACCCAGGGACTTCACACTGAGCTACATCCTCAGCCCTTTTTACTTTTTATCTTGAGACAGCATCTCACTAAGTTGCCCAAGCTAGCCTTGAACTTGTGATCTGGCTCAGTGTGGGCCACTACCCAGGCTATATGCTCTTAAGGGATGAGCAAGCCCCCAGCAAAAAGGCAGCTGCTACTCAGATGTGATCTTCTCTAGAGTTACTGAGGTCCACATTCCTGAAATTAAGCAGCTGGTCAAATCAAAGCATTCAGAAGGAAAGGGTTTCCACAATATAGGAAATAAAGGGCTGTATCACTCCAGGAGCTCCAGATTTCTACATTTTTCATTTTTAAGTCATATCTGATTTTCAAAGACTAAGTTTTCCTGTTAGACCCAGGAGTCCTTCTCTTCTGGAGTCAAGTAACAATCCCCAGCCCACAGTGGCACAGTGGTTCCCAGAGCTGCTGGGACCAGGCTGGCAGGGCCAGGGTCTCATGCTCAGCTTGGGAGAGGAAGCGTGGTCTCCACTGCACTGTGCGTGAGTCTTCCTCTACTTTTCCAGTGTTAAAGATAAACGGTCCCATCTCCCCTAGACTGCAGCATAGCCACTGTGTGCAAAGCCAAGTGTCACACAATAAAATCTGTATCAAGTCTCCAAGTGCTACCAGGCGAGGAAAAAACCGGTGCACAGCCTTCCCCCATCGGGCCATCATGGTCAGGAAATCACAGGGCAACCTGGGAGAGCACCTCTCAATTGATTGGGCACATATAGGCTTAGCCATATACCCAAGTCCTTTTCAGTTTTGCCTAAGTACTCAATCTGACAGAACAAAAACAACTTCACATGCTTTGATTTTTTTCAACAAGAACAATAAAAAAAATTAAGTTTCTACCCAAGCTATTATGTATTATGAACAAAAAAGAAAATAAAAGGACAACAACCTGAGGACCTGAAGTCTCCTCTTGCTAAGCATAATGCAAATGATAGATCAAAAAAATTTTAACGGAATTATTTCCTCTTGTGTATTTGGGTGGTTAAATCTGGCAATTTGAGGTGGCTACTCTCAAACATGAGTCTCAAACAATGGGTTTTTATCTATCTCCAAAAAAAGTACAGATCTTTGGAAAGGAATTTTTTTAAACTCTGATAAGACAATAATCTCTCACCTTGCTGACTCAAAGGTACTTGCATATTAATTGCTTCAAACCCCCAAAATCCCTGCTGAACTGGCTAAATTGTGGGCCAAATTCAATAATCCAGCAACCTCCCGTTCAATGCCTCACCAAGATAACTTTGCATGTTTAATTTAAAAGTACTGATAGCTGTGAAATGAAATGCTAACGCAAGCCCGTCCGCCGCCCAAGCCATTGCCGGCCTAGTCTCTGATGGACAAGCAAGCCGCGAGTTGCACAGCTGGGACTTGGAGCTGCCTCCGGACAACGAGGAAAACACGGCTTGCCATCACTCTTCCAAATGGTATCTGTCCCCCCCAAACCAAACTTTTAAAACATGCCCCTGTAGGTTAATTTTCCTGATAGAGGCAGGGAGATCTGGCCTCAGATACTCAAATATTATCTATCCCAATTGTATCTGATTAGCAAGAAATACACAACTCTCTGGCCAATGTGAATGCTTGTGCTATTCTAGCTGAACTGACCTAAGGCGCTTTTTCCTTTCTCTTTTGCAACTGTGTTCCATGTTTGACCCCTCAAATTTATTTTAAGTAGTTTTGCAAACAGCTTCCTCTCTCCCTTCCTCCCCCATACAGCCAGCAGCTCACGTTTCTTGTGCACAGAACATGTTTTGTCCACCTTGGAAGTGGCACTGGGGAAGCAGAGAGCCTGCCTTCGGTAAAATCGGAGCCAGAAATCGGTCCCATTCATTCAAGAGACTAAAACAATATCAAGGACTCATTTATACTTTAACAGAACAAGTAAGAATTAAAGCAGTGATTCCCCCTATCTGACATGTAAGAACAAGTATCCAGCTCCCTGGTCTCAGCAAATATACCCAGAAACGTATCTGAAATTCCAGCATCATTTTACTGCTTAGCTACACACTTATACTAATCACCATAATCAAAATACTTAATTGCAGCTTTTCAAACCAAACATCTAAAGCTTGTTCAATAACAGTGACAACAATAACTGCTACAATAAAATAACAATTACAAAAAAAATTAACAATTACAATAATAATAACGGGGATTTGGAGATTAATGGAATAGGGGACAGCAAACAATAAGAAGCCGTCTTTGGTGTGTGGTAACAAGGTTTTGACAGACAATACAGGAAAAGAACAGTAAATCAATGTGAATTCATGTAGGGTTCCAGGCTTCTGGAATCATAAATGCCCCAATGTAAAGATTCAATGTGAATTTTCAAAACAACAAACAGTAAATGAGTTTAAGAGAGAAAAACAAGTGCCATTTTGACATTGTATTTTACATAACTATTTCTACTCATTTGCTTGCCTCAAAAGAGAACCTACCTTCAGAGTTTCATTTTAAAATGTTCCTTTCAAATTACGCCTGAGTCTCAACAGAACGGGAGCCAAACATGGTTGCGGCTTAGGACACCCCCCCAGGGTGCTGTGTCTGGGTGTTGCTGCCTCCTCCTCCAGGGTCTTCCAAAGCTCAGTCTTCCAACGCTCCTCCTCAGCTCCCAAAATACATGTTCCTTATCAAAACTACTTCCAGTTTCACTTTTTATGCTGGGAATTTCCATGAGAAAAAAGGTATTTAAATGTTTCATTTTATAAGAAAATAAGAGGATTTTTATATTTCAAAGTCACCTAAAGGACACATGTTTTGAGACAATTAAAAATATCTGGTTCTAAAACAATAAAATCTTCACTAAAAAATACTTAGTCCACACATTTCTTACTACATAACTGACCGAGCTGTTCTGTTTGCAGAGCTTGCATTGACAATAGCATATTTTGCTGTGTGTCTCTACACATGAACCAATGTATGCATAAACTAACCCAAAACTCTGAAATTCACCTTGAAGTCCAGTGTTTGTGTCAACGACACTTTTTGAGAGCCAGATGGTGTACACATTTGTATAAAGAATGTTTACTTGGGCCAGGGATTTAGCTCAGTGGTTCCGGCGCCTGCCTTGCAAGTGCAAGGTCCCAAGTCTGATCCCCAGTACCAAAAAAAAAAAAAAAAAAAAATAGTTAGACATCCATTAGGGCTGTGATTTCTCCAAACTCTAAATGTGACATGTGTTATCTCCTATCTGCTACTCTTCACTCAAATCAATTTTCCTGTTTATAAAAACAAACTTGAGCTTGCTCTTCTAAGACAAATATGACAAAACCGAGTATCTTGACATATTTTTTTAAATTCAAATCAATTTCCTACTTAGTTTAAGCGATTGATACAGCAGCAAAATGCAGAATGAAAGAACGTGGGCGGCTCTTTAAAGTTTGATGAACTCCTGATATGGAGTTCCTTACCATCCCTAAAACGTTCCTTACCATCCTTAGCCCACATATTTCTGGCTCAGCTGCAAATGTGATGCTTCCAGAAATTTCCAGAGACAATGAAATGTTTTTAAACTTTTACAAAGGTCTAATGCTTTATTAATAGCTTTAAAACTTAAAAATAGATCATTTATATTTGAAATGTGCATGCTCCAAAAATCAACAGTAAATTGAAGAGGGAAAACTATAGGGTACCCCCAACACATCCTTTTTTAAAAAATCTAACATTTTCTGGAATTTTCCCTTTTTCCCCCAGGCTGACACACAGGCCTTGCCCAGGCTCTGCAGTATTAAACTAGTAAGGGATTTTTGGGGGGGCCTGGTTTTAAAATAATGAATCAATAACAACAACAACAAAAAGATTTCCAAAGAGTGGTCATATAAATTCCTTTATAGTGCCTGGATCAAGATTGAATCAATGATCCAGTATAGCCATTTATACTGCAGAAAAAAACTGCAGCATTTCAGGAAAGCTCACAGTTCCAGCTGGCAATGCAAAATCACAAGAGACTGAGAGAGAGCCTTTATTATCAGCAGTGAAAGTAGTGGTAGTAAAAATTTATCTGGTATCAGATATATTTCTTCTAATCCTCAAAACAGTTCTTTCTGATTTTGCAGACCAGAAAGTTGAGGCCCAAAGAAGTCATCAGCCCCAGATCACACAGCTAACAAACACTGAAGCCAGGATTCAAACTTAGTTTCTCAGGCTTTAAACCTCACCGCTTTTTCAATTATCTGTGTCTGCCTTTATGCTGTTCTGTGCTGTTTGGTTGATTTTTTTTTCTTTAATACTAATGCATAAGTTGCTTCAAGAAAAGTTCTTTTTGTCACATATTGAGGTACATGTCCATTTAGTAGTGATTTGGACTTATCATTTTCCAAACACAAAATAAGCCAACATTTCCCACAGACTGATCTTCCGAGCGGACAAAACACACTGCTTTCTAGTACACCATCTACACTTCTCTGGTTTGTGTCCTTGTGGTCACATCTGCCGCCCCTGCTGTGGCCTTCCTCGTCTCAACTCCAACTGCACTCACAATTTTATGTCCAGACCTACATAATGAAGCACTTAAACCCCTGTCTACTTCAGGTGCTAATTTAGTTTCTCCCTAACTCAAGTATTACCAATTCAAAAGCAGAGACGAAAATCATATATTACACATGGTATCAGACACCATCCACCTAGTGTGCCTTCCCAACCAAAAACTGGGAAATTGAAATTCCTGACAAATGACTTATTTTCCTATGAGCAGTCTGATAAGGATTAAAAGTTAAATTATATTTAATTATGATTACAATAGCTAACACCATTTACTGAGCACTTCATACATTCCATACACTGAGGTCAGTATTCTATGGCGCTTATCTCATGAGAGACTCACTAAGTATTCGCAAGGTTGTTCTCTTCACTGTGAAGACCGAACGCTGAGGCTCAGAGCAGAGCACACTCCTAAGCCAACCACAGGGATGGGATTCAAGCCTGGGCCAGGGTGCTGCGGCACAATGCTTTCTGCCACTCCTGAGCTCAGCTACAGGCATCTCCAATCCGGCCAGGCAGGGACAGGGTGAGACCAGGCCCCTGCGCCAAGGCCTAACTTTGCACCTGATCATGGGGTTCACAGCTGAGCCCACAGTCTCCCTCCCTCTGAAAGAGAGGCCTGGCAAGTTCCCCAAAGCAGGACCACGGCCTTTTCATCTGGGCTTTCCAAAGGCTGGCAGAGCTCATGCAATGGTGAGGTGATGCTGAATTTTATCAGCCCTCCCAGAGAGCCCTTCCTCACATCTGCCAGCCTCCATGCAGCCTAGGACCACCGGCCAGCCATCCCAGAGGTTTTCCACGTTGTTCCATCCACACCCAGCTTCCCCACAAACCCGATGTCACCCTGTCACCACCCACTGCCCAAAATGCACGACAGGGGACTGTGACAGCACACGCCCACACTCCAGTACAGTGTGTTACAGCGCCTCTCTACGGCACCCCACACAGGCCAAACCTAGCCACAGGGGCAGCACCTGGCATCTCACATGGAAAGCAACAGGAAATGCTGGAGAGGAAACTGAAGGGCACAAAGGAAAGAGTTCCTAGTGCTACAGCAGCTCTGGAGCGTGAGATTTCATCCCGGCTCAGGCCTGGGACGGACTCCCAGAAAAGGGAGTTTTGTTGTAGCACTGGTAGGAAGGGGGGCTGTGGGAGGTTAAGGAGGAGAGGGAGCAGAGGAAAGGGGAGGGGGAGGAGAAGTAAAGGAAGAAAAAGAAAAAGAAAGAATGCCGATGATGACATGAGACAGGAGAGAGGCCAGCTTTGTCCTGCATCCTGTTGAACAGCCAAGGAAAACAATGAATCTATTTTTCCCCCCTCCTCTTCTTTGCCTTAAAAAAATTCAAGAATTTCATTTCCTTCGTTGAAAAAGCTCTTGCATAATTTTCATGCTCCTTCCTGCTGTCTGAAATGCTGAGGGAAAGGACATCTGACTCCCCAGGGACCTCAGGAGTGGATGCGCAGGAGTAACAAACGCTGGAGGGGCCCAGGCCAGAGGTGGTGGCAATAAGGGCTTCTTCCATGCATCACACATCCCAAATGGTGCTATCAACCCATCGGCCTCACCCCCACAGGAGGAGAAACTAGAGTTCAGAAAAGCAACATGCCTAGGCCACAGGCACACACTAAGCCAGCAGAGGAGGCAAAATTCTGCTTGACTCTGATCTCAGAGGCCAGGCCACTGTGCTAGCTCTCCAGAAAACTCTGCAAGCAGAGGCTGAGCCTCCTCTGCACTTCCAGGGACAGCAATGGCAATGGAGGCGGCAGGACAAGCAAAGAACCACAGCTTACAGAGTGTTTGCAAATGGGGCTATGCCCTGGTTCCAAGACATGAAAAGAAAACTGAAACCTAAAGTCCTCAAAGGTGGAGGAAATTTGCCTGTGCAGGTCAGGGAGAATGCCTCCCCCCAAGAATGCTAGGATGCCACTGACGTGAGTCACCTGCACACTTTGCGGAGGTAGCAGCATGCTCTATACCACTCAGTCTGCTTTCCAGCCCTGGGCAGCCTCAGATACGCACAGGCCTCCAAGTAGCCCTGCCTCCCTGCCCTTCTAACCTAGCTCTTGGCATCCAGAGCCCACAGGACCGAGAAAGGCAAAGGGGGAGGGCTACTGAGAGTAGCAGCCAGGGCGGCGCTCCAAGCAGGGGCAGCAGGCACAGCTTTCCCAGCCTCATCACAGTGATGGTCCCTCAAAAGATGGCATGCAACTGCGCCCCTCCAGTTCCCTTCATCTACCTGCAACAGCTTTGGGTAAGGCTGGAGCCAGGGACACATGCCATCCATGTGCCAGGTCACACTCAATCCTGCTGCTGTCCTCTCTTGGCGACATCATGTTTGTTCCATTTTGGATCCTCCCCGGTATTGGTAAATATTGATAATTACCTCCAAATGCAAAAGCGAAGAAGCAGTTTGTGTTTTGAAATGCGGATCATAATTCAAACTGGAAGCTGACACTAATCATTCGATGTTCACTTGAAAAGACCAGATAGGCTGTGCAGGAACATTTCAGTAGGAGGACCGATAAGGAGAAGGGAAATAAAAATTATTGGTATTTATTCGGCCTGCAATGCTCGTGGAGGGAAACTCTTTTAAAAGGGGAGCACTTCAGAATGGTTATTCAATCTGAATTTTACAGATAGCACTGGAAATATTTTCTCACAGAATGACCTCTATCTCTACCATCATATCTCTCCCCAGCCCTGCACGTCGCTCATTGCAGGAATTCTCACTCAATTCTGCTCCATTATGAGCTGACGGTGACCCAGCGCCTACAAGGCATTCAAGAGTCTGACTGGAAATTACTACCACAGAACATCTGTCGCGTTCCCACTTGCCAACCCTGCCTCAGGGGGCGAAGATGGAAAACTACCCAGGATCCACATGCAGAAACAACTTTTCATTCCCCTTACAAATGAGGCTTTTCTGGAAATTGAGGGTTCCGGCATTTTTCAGAAATTATGTTCCTGGAAAAACATGGTGTGAGCCTCTGTGGAGAGCCTACAGCTCCAGAGCCTCCCTTTCCTACCAGACTCTTCTAATAAAGGCCAGGGCAGGCGCTCTAAGGGGAAGCAAATGGGAAGACCACCCATGGCTCACCTTACCTGGCCTGTCAAACTCAAGTTTTGTGCTAAATGCCACGGATCAATTAAAAGTCCACAAGGGTGTCATACATACTCATCTAGCCCACGGCTTATGTAGCGTCTATCTTACAGACACACTCCCTTTGGAAGATTTATGTTGGGATTACAAAAGATTAGAAGACGATGTCTGATTTCAGAGGGCTCAGCCTGGGACGCTTCTCTCCACGATGGCTATCAGAGGACTGAGGGACAGCCCAGCACCTCCCACCTGGATTTTGCTGCACTTTGCTGCCACACTGCACCAGCCCAAGCAATGGACGAGCTACATGAACCAAGTCAACTCATAATCTGCAAAGAACTAGTCTGTCTCCAGGCAAGAACGGAGTCTGAGCCTCCATCCTCATATCCACCAAGGCTCCACCACCCATGTGCTTATCTGGTCAGGGACCTGAGGGATCATGGCTAAAATCCCTGCTCTCTAATATGGGCCGAAGCCTTATGGGAACCCTCTTGACACACCCACCTAAGCAAGACAATCACCTGCATCGGAGGGGTACAAACAGGCCAGAGAGGCCAGGCTGTCGGGAGTTCTTCTGCTTAGCCACACCTCCTGTCACCTCCAGCACATCCAGGTGCTGGGCCTTGCTCTGCACTCCTGGATGTCATGTCCTGGAGGCTCCTGAAGTCAGCAGCGCCAGGGTGGCAGTGGGGTTGTGAGATCTCAGTTGTGACCCAGGCTGGAATCTGGTGGGTCAGGGGCTTCGAACCAGTACTGGTCTTTCCAGCTGGAAAGTCTCCATGGCTGGAAACACCATGAGAGAACTGAAAAGAGGCAAATCTTTATTCAAAAGCAGGCGCTGCCTATTTCAGGCAGAAAACTGTGCCGCTGGAAAGCAGGAGACTCACTTTTTTTTCTCCTGCAAATGCTTGCTTTTGGTTAAAACCATAAACTTGCAGAAAAAGAAAACTGAGTGTAGCGCGGTTGGTGACTGAAGTCCACATCTTCAAATACTTTAAACATTAAGTCAGATAATCTCTACACTGATGTGAATAAGAGAGGAAATACATTTGACCCCTTGCTTCAAACAAAGTCTTTCCATCTGGTTTTTAATTAGAAAGCAGTTGTTTTGCTTCTGCAACACTTTTTAACCTCTGCCATTGTAGGTACAAGCCTGCAAACCATATTTTCATTGATTTAAAAAAGTTAAAAATAAATGTTGAAAGAAACAATATTTGCTTTTTAAGAAAAAAAAGATAGCACCAGTAACATTTTGGCAGGGTCAGGAACTTAAAGGCATATAGAGAAGCCATCACAACCGTGGCTTACAGTTCATTTTATCTTGAACAAGTTGAGGTCATTTTAACCATGCTGACCTGTGGACCCACTCCACAGTGGGAGCCGCCACTGTAAGCAAATACTGCCCTCTTGTGCACCGAACAGCGCCAGAGTCGGCGCCCGCAGACAGCCTGCAATGGTGCAGCTGGTCTCCCAGCGATGTGTCAGGAAGAGGATGACACCCATCTGTTACCAGAGTGTTCCCTAAAATGCCCCCAGATCAACTTCAGAGACAGATTTTGAGATAAGAGGAAGAGGGGAGCATTCAGCAGAAGAAACCAGACCAAACCTAACCCACTCTGATCTTTCCTAGAAAATACTCATTCCTCAGGGGGGAAAAAAAACTTTGTTAGTTGTCATGGGAACGTATTGTGTACTTTAAAAAACTTTTAGAGATGATTAATGAACCTACAATAGTAAGCAAGTACTACCTATTTTTATCTAGGTAATCTTCACCAGGAAAAGATTCCATTTGATCCTGGGGGGCCAGGGGAGAACTGAGTTGTCACTACGAATCCCCTATAGCTTGGTCACAGGACCTCCTCTCCTTTCTGAGGGGCCCCAGCCTAGGATGATTTGTGAACATTCTCTCCTCTAGCCTATGGTCAGGGTTTCGTCCCCAAAAGGCCAAAATGGTGTCTTAAGCAGAGCCTTAAAGGATGTCAATTCTTACTAAAGAATTTGAGAAAAATCAAAGGAAAAAAATTACACACAGGAGTCTGATGCCTGCTGGGCAGAGGGCTCAGGGGTGAGGAGGTCCTGGGCTTCTCTGATATAAGTTTCCAGGTCAGGATCAGAAAGGCCATCAGGAAAAGGGGAGGGGAATTCTGAGAGAGGCATAGAGGGAAAAAAGCTTGACCAAGAGCCATAGATGGCCAGGACACCAGAGACATTCTATTATTTACGAGCTCAGTGATGAGATGCCTCACTTAACATCACTGATATCCAACTCTTGGTTAGTGGCTCAGAAACATTTCCTTACCCTCTGTGGGGCCTGCAAGTCTGAGGCAGCCAGCATCCCAATGTTTAACAGCCAAATATAATTGCAGAGTGGTGAGAAATGTCTAATTCACTTTGTGCCAGAATTGCCTGCCAAGCCTATTTTCATTCCGGCCCATCCCAATACCCTAGGAGATGCAGTTACAATAATAGGGACAGGCAGGACTCAGGGTGGAGGAGGGCTACCAAGACAGCCACACTGAGGCCAGATACCTCCAGGTGGCTGGTTTGTCCTCTCCTCTCTCTGTCCTCATATCAGAACAAAACACACCACTGCCGGTCCTTCGGCAAAACAAGGATGGAGAGGCCCAGACAGTCCGCACATACATATCTGTGCAGACACATGCGACCCTCCTGCAGCAGGTCTCCTCACGTGGTCCAGCCCCATGCTGTCTCTTGCCTCAGGGCCCTGCACTGCTCTGGTGTGAAACACCAGCCTGACTTTGCAGTGACTGGCTCCCCTTTCCTCCTTCAGATTTAAGCTTCTACTCCACTGCCTCAGAAAGGCCTTTCCCAGCCTCCACCCTGGACATCCTATAATGTCCTTCTTAGCACTTACCACAATTTACAACTCTACACATCTCTGTTTACTGCTGTAACATCTGCAATGTCAGGTCACCTACAAGTGAGCAGGAGCCACTTTCACCTCAGTGGCCGAAGGACAGCTGGCCCTTGGCAGGCAGTGGGTTGCTTGGAGTTTGCTAGGAATGAATTCAAGTGATGACTTACTTTCCTTCTACATTGTTCGGCTCAAGGCATAAGGTCACCCTGCCAAATCTTTAGGACACAAAAGAATCCCGGGAAAAGCAATAAAGAAAGCCAAGGAACCAGGCCAGATGCTCACACAGGCCCCAAGGTGTTGTCAAGGGTGTGTCAGAACATCAAGAAGCTGCCTGGAGAGGTACTAGGGGCCTCTGCTGAGGCCAGGTCTCAAACACTGCACACCCATGACATCGGCCCCAAGGCCCCAGAGGTCCTGTGACAGTGACGTCACAAATTCACAGATATCTTTAGGCTTCCTATGAGAAAACACACAGGAATTGGGCCGGGGATTTAGCTCAGTGGTTCTGCCACCTGCCCTACAAGCGCAAGGACCTGAGTTCCATCCCCAGTACCAAAAAAAAAGAAGGGTCTTCATACTCTTCCATGACAAAACACACAGGAACTAAAGAGACTGGCTGGTGGGTGGAGATGCATGAAAGGCTGGGTCCACAGGGGGGCGCTCACTTCCAAAGTCTCGGGGCAGAACCAGGACAGAGGCAATGTCGAATCTGTTCCACCACCTCAAGGAGCTTCCTCTCTCCCCAAGAAGCTTCCTCCCATGAGGCATTTTTTGATAGTTTGTGGGACTCCAAGTTCACCTTTGCCCTACCGGTACCTAACGACCTAGCACTGCAGGAATTCTATCTGGACCAGAGCTTGGTGATCAGAGGCAGCGATCTCCTCTGCCAGACTGCCATGAACCACGGCAGAGCTGAGCCCTCATGATGGACAGTGCACCCCTGGTCGGCCCTGGAGGCCTCCTCCCCTTCTCCTTCATGACTTCACGTTCACAACTCTTTCCAGAGCAATCGCTGGTATCAGCCACAGGCTTGCATTATACTCATTTCCCCATTCCCAAGCTCTGGGGCAAGTTTAAAAGTCCTCCTCCTGTCTCAGAATCAGGTCTGAATTAATACCCTTCCTCAAAAGAACTCCAGTAGCAAAGTGAAAACAGACCCACTAGACAATGCCCTTTGAAAGTCCAAGCAGGGACAACTGATGACAATGCAGCCCCTGGCTCTGAAAGAAACTCCAAGGTTAAAGGTTCACAAAGGTAGGAGAATTACCAAAGTACAAGTTTGTTCAAATTTCCTCCGGCAGATTTAAACAACTAGGGTCAAAGTGAAGACTGCCAGGCAAGAACCTACGAGACAATTCAGCCCCTTTGAACTGCGTGGAGAAAGGAAAATATATGGCCTGGGAGGGATCTACATTATAGTTTTTCAAAATGTTCTTGAAAGGGTCAACCCTGTTAATTCGAAATCAGCCTGCTGAAGGATGTGTGAGGACCGCTTCTCTAAAACAACAGGGCTGCTGGGTGGCACTGTGTGCGGCAAGCTGTGCGAGGTCACCGTGTTCCTGGCATTAGTGTGCTGACCCTCTGTGGGCCGTGAAATTAACCACCAGCACAGCAGAAATCTGCTCCGAGTTAAACTACTTTGCTACGCAAAGTGGCCTGCAAATGAAATATGAAGATTGAATTTCCATTGAAAGATTAACTAGTCTAACCTCAAGGCAGGCTTCTTCCACTGTTGAACTCTGCTTGGCCAGTTGTTTAAAGCACCATGTGAGGGTGGGTAATTGGTGCAGGCACTGGGAAATGAACTCTTCCTTCATTCATTCATTTGTTCATTCAATCAATCATGCACACAAGCATACCTCAGTATTCCTCCCATGTTAAGCTTTGTCCTGGACCCCTGGAAACAGTTGAATGATAACAAGACCCTGCTCCCAACGAGATCAAGACTAGTGGAGAATATAATCCAGTAAATTGATAATGACATGAGATGGAGAGAAAATGAAATCCTAGGGGTGTGTGGGGGACATCACGGGCTCTCAAGTGAAGGTCACTGCACCTAGCCTGGGGAGGGCTGACAATCAGGCTTCCCAGAAAGTGCATTGAGCCAGAACATGTAGACTGAGACAGTGTGGCCTGTCTCTGAAGCCAGGAGTGGGGTTGGGGGGACACACAGACAGAGAGACAGAGACAGAGATAGAGAGACAGACAGAGACAGAGACAGGGTCAGAGACAGATTTGAACCTATCAGGAAGGGCCTTGTCAGCCATGCCTAACAGTTCAGCCTTTACAGCAGGGAAGTTAAATAATTATCTCATCAATTTGGAAGGAATTCTCGGCTACGGAGTGGAGGATTGTGTAAAAGGGGGGTCTGCACTCAAGGGACTGTGTGAGGGGAATGAATGTCGTACTCACCACAGCAGTGGGTGCGATGATGGGAACAGGTTGAGAACAAGTGGGAAGGACATGCGTGGCCGGCCACTTGTGTGTGAGTGAGGAGGATGCACTGAGGACCAAGTCAAGGGCCATGCTTTGTGGGGATGAGGTGCCACTCACTAGGAAAAGGGGAAGACAAGCAGTGGCAACAAAAACCCAATCTATAATAGGGAAGTGGAACCCAGCTCATCTCTCAGTCCTGCGGCCCTGTGCTATCAAATAGCACAGTCAAGCACTAGATGCAGGTCCCTACTCAAACTCAAACTAGTTAGAAAGAGATAAAATGTCAGCTACTCAGTTGCACCAGCTGCCATGCAAGCACTCAGGTGGCCACACGAGGCTCAAGGCTACCCTCCTGGGCCATGTGGTGGCAGAACTTGCCCATCGTAACAGAAAGCTCAAGTGCTGATCAAGGCCCTGCAGAGATGTTTCTAAAACACTGTCCTCCTCTTCCCTCTCACCACAGTGCTGAATCCTGATGGTAAACAGGGCTGCCCTGGCCGACACCCCGGGGCTTCCCTTTCCAGCCTGTCCAGGTCTGCTTATCTCAGGGCCCTGGGCAGCAAGAGCTAAAGAAATGAGTCCTGCTGGTGTAAAGTGTTTTTCTCTACAGCAGATGAGCTGCTGGCCACCTCTCAGGTGCCCTGGGTCATCATGCTAGAAAACACAATGCTGGGAACATGCACATGAGGGTCTTTGGGGTTTAAGGCAAAAATGGTCCTAGAAATGACCACAAATACAGCAAGTATTTCTAAGTGCCCCTCTGCAACATAACTGGGAAAACTGAGTCCTAGTGTCTGGTAACCAAGGACAAGCCATGGACTCTCCCAGGGCTTGAAGTGAATAAATCTATGGTAAAGGCAGAGCCATGTGGCCAGGCAAGGCAGGTTCCTTGGGCCAAGCAGGGCAATGCTAACAAATTTCAAGCACTAATTTTAAAGAAAAAAAGTCAGGTTTATCTTTAGGTAGCACCTGTGCATGCCACCAAATAAATGTCCTTGGGAAGTAGGTTAGAGACAAAGGAAATTATTTTAGTCTTCCCGAAGGCCACAAGACGAGAGAGGCATCATCACAAGAGATATGGAAAGAGGCAAAGTCAACTTCTCTCTCAACAGCAAAAGTTGTTTTTTCTCCTGCCAAGAGAGGATCACCCACATTAACTAAGTCCTCCCTACCCACCCAACAAAGGCCACTTCAAAGCAGCAGGAGCCTAATCGCACTGCACAAGAAAATGAAAGACCCAATTAACAAAAAACAAAACCCAAATAATCCAGGGAAGAATGGCAAGGAGCTCTCTCCTTATGGCAGTTGACTCACTGTGTGTATAAACTGCTCCCCCAGGGAGCCATGGTTTTTCTCCCCACGCACCTGGGCTCTGAGGCCTGAGACCCAGGACTGGGCAAAGCCAGGCTGCTGAAAACAGGCCCAGATGGAAGCCCAAGCTGGCACAGGCTCACAGTATGGCCAGCAGCAAGCTGTTCACCTCTCCAGCCTCATTCTCCTGAGCCATACAACGCAGAAGGTTCCTCTTCCGCTCCCTCCTCCAGCTGAATCAGAAAGCTGTGGCTGGAACGAGGAGCAGCGAGTCCCTGGCCCCAGGACCACCTGCCACAGCCCTCTCCTCTGAGTCTCCCAGTTAACCCCTCACACGCACAGGGGCCTGCTGGCTCTGGAGCGCTAGGCCTACCCTGCTCTCTGCTTCAAGCCCTCATCTGCGTGCCTGCATGCTGAGTCCTCTGCTTGGAACGACCAGATTGCCACCACGCTGCAGGCACTCCTCCCAGAAGCCTCCCACAAGTCCCAGGGTCATGCTTGCACTCACCCAGGACTGTGCTGAGGCTGTTCCCTATGTCTGCTTGGCCCAAAGCCTCCAGGTCACCCTTCCAGGCCCTCCCATAGGATGGGACATTCTTTCTGCCTGTCCCGGGCAGGCATCACGACTCTGTGTCCCTCCTCATCAAACCCTAACAACTCTGCATCTTCTCCCAGCTGGCTGTTGGGGTTGCCCCTGCTTCCTCCTCCCTCCCAGGGACAGTGCACCCCTCAAAGACAGGCCCGCCCACTTATCTGCCTCACATCCAAAACCAACCATACAGCGTGTGTGGGGAGAAGCTGAGTATGTAGATGAAAACTCCAATAGCAGCACCGGGTGGCGGGGGGGTCCTCTCCCACCAGGTGGGCTGCCACAAGCTCCTAAAACATGTGGCTTTGAAACCCAATGTCCCCATGGGGCCAGACAGGTAGCCACAAAGGCACACCCCATTGCACCTTAAAATGCTGAAGTCAGTACATTTTATATGTATTTTACCACAGTTAGAATGTAGATTTTCTTTTAAAAAGGAATGAAAGGCAGGCTCATGCTACAGTGTGGATGAACCTTAAAAACCACTTGCTGGGCCGGGGATTTAGCTCAGTGGTGCCACTGCCTGCCTCGCAAGCAGAAGGCCCCAAGTTCGATCCCTGGTACCAAAAAAACACCACTGGCTAAATGAAAAAAGCCAGACATGAAAGGTAACATAGTGTATAACTGCATTTATATGACATATCTAGAAAAGGCCAATCTAGAGAGTTATTAAGTAGATTAGAGGCTGCCCAGGCCTAGGATGGGGGATGGAAAATGGCTGTGAGTGGGCACAGGCTTCCTTTATGGGTGCTGAAAATGTTCTAAACTGAAGAGCATGGTGATGGCGATATAATTCTATGAAAACTGCTGAGGCCCAGGGATTTAGCTCAGCGGTGCCAGTGCCTGCCTGGCAAACACAAGGTCCTGAGTTCAACCCCTGGAAAAAAAAAAGAAAGAAAGAAAAGAAAACTGCTGAACACACACTGAAACGGGTGAACCTGATATGTGAACTGTATCTTAATAAAACTGTTGAAAAATGACCAACTATTTACTATCTGCCAAGCAGCCCCTCAAGCTACACTCAGACATTGTCTCTGCCCTCAATGCTTCCAGCATTGTGGAAATGTGGAGCCAGCCGTGCAGCATGGCACAGCAATTCCAACAGTGTGGGTGTGGCATCCCATCAAGTCCAGCCTACAAGGGCTCCCACTCCCTCCTCTGCACTGAGACCTCACCCTCACCAGGGCCTTCAGGGACTCTGGTGCCAGTACTACAGGTCCCGTCAGCTTCTGTGTGACATCAAAGCCCTTATCCGCGAGCGCGGGTACAGAATCACACTCTAAGGCAAGAGGTGCGCTCTTAGCAAGAGGTGCTGGCTCCAGCCTGGCTCAGGCTCTGTCAAACAAAAGAACGGCAGAGAGGGGAACATGTCTTAGGGGCGAATGGATGGGCTGTTTCCTGGGATGCCTGCCCAAATCTTACTCTAACCTGAATGGGGTGATTCTGAAGAAAAGTTCCAGCAACATGCTGTAGGAAACAAAGGAGATGCTCAGTGAAAAGTTTAAAACCAATTAATTTTAAATGATTACAGCTTTACCAAAAGCTGTGGCTACGATTTCCTTCTGACTTTGATTATAACCTTCCAGCAAAATATTTGCCTCGAGAAGGCAAAGTCTTTGCATTATTTTCTATTCCTAGCATGACTACAAAAATACTCTTTGATTTAACATTTGATATGTTTTGTTCTCAAGGGCAAGCCCCATGAGAAGAAAAATGTACCCCAACAGAATGAAATATGACTACCTGCTTCCATTTTTCTTTCCTGTTGGTGCCTGCTCAAATATTCTGCATTAATTTAAACTTGAAGCTGCGTCTCTGATGTGCTGCTACTCTCACACAGTCACCCAAACCAAAGCAAAGTCACCCTCTGGCCAGCACCAAAAGAAAATGCTGTGGACAAAGTGCACCTTGAGTCTCCAGAAACAGCGAAAGGCACTCAGCCTTGGAAGGAGACCAGGCGGGGTCAGAGAGCAATCAGGTAGCAGGGAAAACAGAAAAGCTATGCTTATAGAGAGGCACCCTTCATCCTGGGGCTGGCTTCCTACCAGAGAGGAGAGGCTTTTAAGCAAGCAACGCCAACATCAGCCCAGTGTTGCTTAACAGTAGGGGACGAAGTGCTGGACGGGAACCTCTTCCAGTCACAGCATGTGCCTTTGGATGAGGAAGAGGGATAACAGGCAGCTGTCACCAGGCAGGCACAGAGGAACACGGTACCATAGCCTGGCAGACACTAGGGCTAAAGACCTTCCAGTGACAGAATCATTTCCCCCCCAACTCTCTGAACTATGCTTCAGCATCATAGGACACACATATATAATTACCACAATTTAACTTCATGTATCCTATACCGATTCTCATAAAAAAAAAAAATAAGGGCAAAGAAATTCACAAGTGACTTTCATTTCTTTTGCATTAGAACAACACAAGTTTCTCCTGGCAGCCAAGGTCTTTGTCCAGTTCCCCCACGCCCACCCACTGGGATCTCTGCTTGTACCATGTGGCTTTCTGGGCCCATGTGTAGATGCCCAAGAGTGTTTCTGGTTGAAAACACACACTGGGCCACACACGGCAACCCTGCTCCATCCGTGGGTCCAAAGGCAGCGCCTTGGACAGAGCAAGAGGGCGGCAGGGCACAAAGGGGCAGAGGTCCTTCACACACAGACGCTGGGAAAATGCAGAAGGCCAAACAGCTGCAGAGACAAAACCTCCTGAGCTCCCGGCGTCGTCACCCTCCAAAGAGAGTGACCTGCACCAGACTCCAAGACTTCGGCAGCTCAGGCAGGGAGGCCCAAGCCACAAGCCACGGGCCACAAAGGAAGCAGCACTTGCACGGTGGGTGCAGCAGGGGAGAGATGCAGGCGACAAGTCGACAAGTCGCAGCACAACAGCCGCCATTCATTAACAACAGGAACGAAGGACCAGGAGACAATACACTGTTAATCCTTGCAGCCACCCGAGGACTATAAATGGCCAAGCCGGGATCCCAGCATTTTTCAGCCCTCCTCTTCACTGCTGGAGTGAGATTGAGGATGAGTCCAAGTCCCTCACCCCCACCCAAGTCTTTAAAACATACATTACTGAGTCTTTTTGAAGTTCTAACCCCTGAAAGATTTATTCCCTAACATTGATTTGAGAAAAATACAGCCCTGAAACCCTACCACGGGTGGCATGGACAAGCACTTTTTTCATCTTGGCTGAGATGGCCAGGGCAGGGGCCATGGCGTTAGAGGAGCTAGGCTCCCCACCCTCCCCAGCTGAAATGCTTTCATCTATACAATGGGACCATCACCTTCACCGCCCAGGGCTGCTAGGACAGCAAAATGGGGATTAATCATAAGGACAGCACTGATTCCTAAACATACTGTCACCATTAGCCCCACAGCACTGCCACACCGATCAAGGAGATGAAACCCGATTTTCCCGAAGTTAAAAGGGATTCTGCGCGTGTGTGTGGAAAGAATCTTGGGGGAGCAGAATTAGAGAGAGCTGGCTTTAATTTAAGAGACATCAGGGTCAGAGAGATCACTGTGGATCTCAGCCATTCCAATTTCCTCTCCTGGGGAATCACACATTCCCCACAGGACCCAACTCTTTCACAGTGAGCCAGGAACTTGCACAAGAGCCCATCACCCAGGGAGCACAGGCACAGTGCCCAACCCGTTGCCAACAGGTGCTCCTGCCCATTGATCTAACACCCCTCTATCCGATGCTCAGCTGGTCCTGCCACACGCCTACTTTGACACCATCCCAGGGAGTAGCCAGGCCCTTGGGAAAAACCTACCCCAAAGGCCTTCCTACCTTCAGGAACACACCACGCTGATGCCCTGCCATGCCCACACACTGCCAGTTATCTGAATCTAAACCAACAGAAGGGCACGATTAAGCACAGGCTGCCTGAAGGTTCCCTGTCCCAGGAGAGCTCTTCTGTCCCCACTGTTGCCCACACCCCAGCCCTCAGCAAAGTGAGTTGCTGCTGCCTTTGCACAGAACCCCAGCAGCTGGCTTGTACACAATGCACTCTCCCATTCCCACCCCTATGTAGCTCCTGGTGGGGAACAGCAGGAGCCAACACACTGGGCACTCACGACAGGCCAGGCCCTGTGCTGGCTGCTTTCTGTCCAAGAAGAGAGTTCTGTGCACACTGTAAGCAGCGAGCCCAGCAGTTGGAACACAGCCTTGGGATCTCACTGACTGCCCAGCCATGCCAGGCTCTGGCCCAAGCACTGCAAACACACCAGTGACTAAAGCGGACAAGGGTTCCACTCAGCTCTCACAGCACCCCTTTCTAGCATGGAAGAGACAACAGGCGAGTGAACACATAAACAGCACCCAATGGTGATGTCTGGGAAAAGACACAGGAACAGGAGAGAGTTTGAGGAGGTGTGGGTGGGGAAGGCCCCTCTGAAGGGGACATTCAGGCCAAGGCATAATGATCAGGAGGCAAACATACTGCACAGAGGCCACCAAAGGTGCAGAGGGAAGCAGTGGTTCAGCCTACTTCAGGAGTAGAAAGGAAGCCAATGACTGAAGGTGGGAAGCCAGGGAAAGCAGTGGCTGATGAGGCTCAGAGGGAGGGAGAGCCAGACTGCAGGTCCTGTGGGCCTAATGATGAAACTGGCTCTTCCTCCATGTCCTGTGGCAACCACTGAAGAGTCTTGAAGTCTTGACACACATCTCTAAAGGGAGTACACTGCTGACTACACTGAGAATAAAGCAGATAGGAAGAGGCCGAGCAGGCTGGGTCCAGGAAGGCAGGAGTACAGGTGCCTTAAATTTAGATCTCGCCACACATGCCCCACAGGGCATTTCGGGCACACCTGTAATCCCAGCAATTGGGAGGCAGAGGCAGGAGGATCCCCATGAGTTCAAGGCCAGCCTGAACTACATAGTGAGCTCAAGGCCAGCCTGAACTACATAGCGAGACCCTGTCTCAAAATAAAACACCAAGATCTGGCACATCAAGAATGTCCGTGACTTATGGCTCACAAGGACAGCTAAGGGTCTTCACTGGTCCCACTTCAGGGGCAGCAGAGTTGGTTCCAACACCAGCCCATGTACTCTACCTGCCAAGCATCTGAAAAGCAGGCTAATACTCCTAACACATAGGCTATCACATATATGTAAGTCCCAGCAGCAGGCTGAGACAGAGCAAATGCTCAAACGGGAGCACTCTTCCATTCAAATGGAAAATAAACTCTCATTACCCAGGAAGGTGGGACCTAAAGGAAGAATGGTAGCTGTGTTGGTCTCACCTTCGCAATGTACTCAGGCCACACTTTGATGCCTGTAAGAAGATGTGCAATGTCTCTGCAGGATGTGAAAGTAAAGCAATAAGTACAACTATATATATAAAAGAAAAGAAAAATTCTTCTAAGGTTTTATAAACCAAGGACTTGCCTAATTGTTTGGGGTTAGGGTCTATAACATTTGGTTATAGAATCAGGCCAATACCGAAAACTTTTGGTCCCATGAAAGGCTTCTCTGTATGTATACCGAAAAGGGTAGCACAAGCGTGGAAAGGGCTCTGGCCTAGGGGTCAGCCAGACCTGGACCTGGCCACTGACCAGCTACCTCCCTGAGTCTCCACTTCCTCAACTGTTATGTGGAAACCACCATATTCCTCACAGGGTTTACCTGGGAAGTAGCAAACATCCGAGAAAAGTCAATAAATGCCTGTATGGTTCTCATATCTCCCAGCAATGGGAGGTTCAGAGTTAGGTTCAAAGGTCACACAGACGGTAAAGAAGAAAGCCAAGATCCATGCCCAGATCGGCTTGATGCCAAACATCGGTCCTTTACCACTGGCCTAAATTACAAGTGCTCCTCTACTCATAAAAGGCTGTCTACCAATAAAGACATCCAGGTTGAAAGGTCACTGTGTGGACATGATCTTCATCCACTGAACCTACCAAAGACCACCACTGAGCAACAATGTCACCACAGAGCGCTGCCTGTTCCTTTATAATCTCCTAGCACACAGCAAATGGCAGCTCACTACCACTGCCCAGCATCGTGAGAATCTGCCACATACCTCCAGCCCAGAAAAGATCAAAGTTCCAAGTACGGTTTCTACTGAATCTATCATTTTCATACCTTCATAAAGTTGAAAAATCATAGCTGAGCTACTATAAATCAAATTCTCTCTGTATTCACTAGAAAGAATGGAGAATGTGCCTTCTCTTTTAAAACCTGTCTTCCATTTCTAATGTATACTGGCTTAGAGTATACATGTCCTATAACATATTCGAGTACAACCAGAAAAAATTCAATTATAAGGAGAGGGGAACTGGCATGGTGGCACACACATGCCTGTCATCCCAGGACTTGGGAGGCTGAAGCAAGAGGATCGTCACAAGTTTGAGGCGAGCCTGGGCTACACAGTGAGTTCAAAACCAACCTAAACTACATAGTGAGACCCTGTTTCAAAAAAACCAAAGGGGCAGAGGTAGAAAATCATATGCCCCTTAATACTCATTTTCTAATGAGTGAAACATGGACTGAATAGAAGATTTTAGATAGGACTTTAGACAGCCAAGAAAGTTTCATCACTGCTTCAAGCCTCCATTGCCACAATAAAATGGGGAAGGGATCCAGACTCCCTGAGGATGGAGTGTAGGAGGGAACCAAAATCAAAGCAACAAACTCACCATTCTAGCTGGGACCCAGAAAGCCCAGGAACCTATGAGACCACCTGCTACTTGACCAATAATCATCTGTCCCGCGTGTGCCAGTGGGTGCTTGCAGCCATACAGAACACCCATGCCAGGCCAAACAAGGAGATGGAAAGGGGCAGGGAACCCAGCACTGGGGTCAGCAGCAAGCAGACTCCTTTACTCTATACATCCCTTTGTGCCAGCAGTTTATATTATCATATCATTCTTTCCTACAAACAAAACAAGTTTTAGAGCCTTTCCCCTCAAGTGTCCTTAAATGAGTCTGGAAAAGGAATCTACAAACATATTGCAGTGGTATTGCTTGAAGAGATAAGAGGGATCCAGAATTGACAAAAGAGGACTTTTGCCTTATTTGTAATTTTCCACCTCTTTGTAAGGAACATGTATTTTTGTATTTTCTGTAAACAACAATAAAAATTCATTAAATGGCACAACATCTCAGGAGGGTATTTTATCGGTACCCATAATGATTGAAAATACACACACTGTTAACCCCAGACAGGTCAGTTCCAGCTAACCCTGCTGATATATAGTAACCAAGTCCACAAGTCAAAGACTTGTGATCTCCAATATCCCCTGCAGCATAGCTAGGAAACACTGGGGTAGAAATGTGGTAGGAGATTAGGGCATGGCAAAAGGTGACTGGGTAAGTGGACGTGACCTGCTAATTACAAGATCCCCGACACAGGCGCAGAACAGTTCCCAAACCCCTGCAGGTGGGCTTCTCAGAGGATGGCCTAGATCTAACCTCACCTGAGGCTGGGATCCCAGCACCGCCTCTCAAGACCCGGATGTAGAAGTTCTCCGAGATCTCAAAATCTGGACAGCATAAAAGGTAGCCATGAAGAGCCGATGCACGCTGTGTTTCCCATCGTAGCGTGTGCTTTTATCTTTGTTCTCCCTCTTTTTCTCCTTTTACTCTGCCCAAGATTGCTCTGCAGAGCCTGTTTCTCTATCACTCTTCACTTTTACTTTCTCAAACTTTGCCACTGCTTTTTGCTCATTTCGTTCAATTCTTTCTTCTAAAAGAGAACCTGGATTTCAACTCGAAGTAGAGGGAGCAACTCCGAACGCGGTAAGGTTTAGTTTGGTGAGTCACTTTTTAGAAGCAAACTACCTGGTAACAGAAAGGTCCATCTTTAAGGTATTAGTTAAGGCCAGGCATGGTGGCATATGCCTGTAATCCCAGCACTCTGGGAGGATGAGGCAGGAGGACTGCCAAGACCCAGCCTATCTAAAAAAATTTTTAATTTTAAAGAGCTCTGGAGATATAGCTCAGTGCAAAGGCCCTAGTATGGTAAAAAACAGAACCAGAGAGATTAGTTGAGAAATTGTTGGGTGGAGTTTACGACAGAACTCTAAGGGAGCTTTAAAAAGAACCATGGCGTTTTGCATGCACCGATACCAGGACCTCTTCTGACGGGGACTGAAATGATTTATACACGGAAAAAGAAAAGAAGGTTGTATACAAACACCGACATGCTTGTGTTTCCACGGAGTTTTTCTGAAAGGTTACACAGGAACCTGGGGCGTGTTGGGCATGGAAAGCAGGAGGACGGAGTGTGGTGGCTTCTGTGCGACTTTCCCGAGAGCCCGTGCGCGGGCTGGCGTCTCCGCCTTGTTCGTGCGCGTGACGCGCGCGCCTGTTTCTGAAGGCGGCGGCACCGCGCGTGCCCTCGGTGCCGGTGAGGTTCGGTCCCACCCGACCGCCCACCCGGCCCGCTCACCGCCGATGATGGTCCGGATGAGCGAGGCGTGCCCTGGGCAGTCCACCAGCGTGACCTGCAGCAGCGCCTCACCAGGCTCGGCCGCGCTGGGCAGCGGCACCGCAAAGCACGAGAAGCCCAGGTCCAGCGTGATGCCGCGCTCGCGGCTCTGCGGCTGCTTGTCGAAGGCGGCGGTGGACGCCGTGGTGCTCAGCGCTCGGGCCAGCGCCGTCTTGCCGCTGTCGATGTGGCCCAGCACGCCCACGTTCACGTTCACCCGCCGGCCGGCCATGCCATCCGCCCCTGGCTCGCCCGCCCCTAGCTTTCCTGGGCCGCTGTCCGACGCGATAAGCGGCCCCCCCACCTCCCGATCCCGGCGCACCCGTTCCGGCCTCAAAGCTTCCGCCCCCACCCCCCGCGGGCACGCGCGCAGCAGGTGCCCCAGGGGCGCGTCTCCGCTCGCTCCCCTAGCTCCGCCCACTTAAAATCTGGGGGAGCCCAGATTGGGCGACGCCTCCGTCCTTCCTTCATTTCAAACAGTTCTTGTGGAATGCCTGCTGCTTACTTGCCACTGCCTACCTAATTAAAGCGCTGAGACCCTGTGTCCTCGGGATATCATAGGAATCAAGAGAAATCAGGCCACATGCAGGAGGATTAGGCCATTCCATGAGTATCTAAGCCCACATACAGCCTGCAATCCCAGCTACTTGAGAGGCTGAGGCAGGAGGCTAGTATGCTTTCGGGACAGCCCGGGCGACTTAGCAAGACCTTGTCTCAAAAAACAAAACAAACAAGAAGAAAAAAAAAGCAGAGATAAAAGGATTTGAGCACGGCGCGGGTCGGGGGGATAGCTAACTCTCAGTGTAAGGTTCCAGTGATGAAGAGCCAGCCGTGGCGAATTCTGGGAGAGACTGGTGGAAGATGGAAAGGAGAGTATCACCTCTGACTCAGGAGTGCTCACCCTGGGTGCTGTAGCCTGGTCTCAGGAAGGGCTGGGCCCCTAGCTGTGTGTAAAGGGTACTGGAGCCCACAACTCTCATCAGAGTCCATCTCAAGTGTTTAGAATCACAAGAAAAATCACCATCCACACTCAGTAATCAGGTCACCTACAAACCTAGATGTCTGCTCTGGCCAGGCAGGGAGCTCAAAGTAGAGAAGTCACCTGGGTCTGTGATGCCCAGGACAGGGACATGTCTGTCCTCTGTAAAGAAAGAAGACACCACGAAGCCCCAGCCACCAGTTACCAGGCAAGCATGCTAACCAGCATTTTCTGATCTTTCCAGTTTTTTCAAGAGAAAAGGTTTCCATATGAAATCTCACCTTTTGCACATTGGCAACTAATTTAACTTTTAATTTAAACACTGGTGGCCAAAGGTCAAATTTACTGACTTGTACTTGACAGCCAGTTTGCTCTCTGAGATGAGCCAGGCCAAACATTTTTGCGAAGTGCTCTCTGATGTCCAGGATCTGCACTGGGGTCCCTGTTATGGACTGAATTTGGTCCCCCCAACTTCACCTGTTGAAGCCCTGATTCCCAGTGGGATTGATGGCATTTGGAGGTGGGGCCTTAGAAAGGTAATTAAGATTAGATGACATCACAAAAGTAGGGCTGTTACAATGGGATTAGTCCTAAAATTAATAAAAGGCCAGAGGGGCTGGGGATGTAGCTCATTGGTAGAGTACTTATCTAGCATGCCTGAAGCCCCAGATTCAATTCCCTATACTGCAAAATTTAAATTTAAAAATGTAAATATTGGGCTGGGGATTTAGCTCAGTGGTTCTGCCTCCTCCCTCACAAGCCCAAGGACCTGAGTTCAATCCCCGGTACCAAAAAAAAAAAGAAAAGAAAACATTGCTGAGATTTGTGTTGTGACATCACCCAGGTGCCTCTGCTTGAGTGGGATCTAGTACAGCCAGCCCAGGGCCATAGGACCAGACTAATGCAAACCATCTGGGACTCAGCTACTTGTCCTGTCCAGCCCTGAGCAAAGTGACCTTGCAAAAAGGCATGCTCTAGAACAGAGTGTTTCTTTTCTGTTCTGTATAGAGACATTGTAAATAAACATATTAAACAAAGTAAGTGTTCTTACAAGGTCATTATAGAGATTCCATTTTACCCCAGAAAGAATGGCTACCATCAAGAAATCAAATAATAACAAGTGCTAGTGAGGCTGCAGGCAAAAAGGAGCACTTCTACATTCCTGGTGGGAATGCCAAACAGCATAACCACTATGGATATCAATGTGGAGATTCCTCAAAAAATTAAAACTAAAAATTCCGTTCAACCCAACTATTACCCTAAGTATCTTCTCAAAAGAGTTAAAGACATCGGGCTGGGGATTTAGCTCAGTGGTTCCACCACCTGCCTCGAAAGCGCAAGGACCTGAATTCGATCCCTGGTACCAAAAAAAAAAAAGAGTTAAAGACATCATATTACAGTGATACAGTACAACTCATAATAGCTAAATCTTAGAAGCAGCTTATATGTCCATCAACAGACAAATGAAGAAAATGTGTTTACACCCAATGGAGTACTACTCTGCCATAAAGAAGGATAAAGTTGAATCATATGTGGGAAAATGGATGCTCCTTGAGACCATAATGTTAAGTGAAATAAATCAAATACACAATCTTAGATATTGGATAACTTCTCTTATATGAGAAATCCAACATATAAATAATTTCAAAAAACAAAATAAAAGACAGACAATAGAAAACAGGGCAATAGATCATTTACAAATGGGAAGGGAATTTAGAGATGGAAGGAGGAGAGGAGAAATGGGAATAAAAAAATTAAGATAGGCTAAGTCTGTGTATCTACTCCCTAGGATGAATGTAAAAATTATGTACTGCAAACATGTACTAGTAAAATGTTTTTCAAAATATTAGCTAACTAAATAAAATATTTTAAAAGGTTATGAAGCTGGGCGTGGTGGTACACATCCATAATTCCAGCACTTGGAAGGCTGAGGCAGAAGAATTTTGAGTTTGAGGACAGCCTGGGCTACATAGTGGGTTCAAGGCCAGCCTGGACTGTATAGTGAGACCCTATCATAAAAAGAAGAGTCATTATGATAAGTTTGAAATTATCTCATGATCAAAAGCTAACAAAAAATCATCATTTAGCTGGGCATGGTGGTGCACACCTGTAATCCAAGCACTTGGGATGCTGAGGCAGGATTGCCGTAAATTCAAAGCCAGCCTGGGCTGCATACTGAGTCCCTGTCTCAAAAACAAAAAAATTATTTAAAAGAAGGGGCACGTGTAGCTATCTAGATGAAACAAGATTGGCTGTGGGCTGATCATTGTTGGAGTTGAACGACGGGTCTGGCAGGTTCATTGTATTATTGTCTACTTTTCCCTTGTGTTTCAACTTTTCCCTAATAAAAACTTGGTAAAGTGCATGTGTTGTATTCAGGGTTTACAAAGGAATAGCTTTAATACAGAACACATAATTTATAGGATTATTTTATAATAGTCACCCAAAAATCAAATGCAGAGGAGTGTAAGAGATCTGTCCACACACTAGAGACCTGAAGAATCCAGCCAAGGGCCTGGATCCCACAGCAATGTCCCGCACAAGTCCAGCCAGAGTCCTAGAGCCCAAGGCAATGTCCCATCCAAGTCCATTTCGAGGATCTGCACCCGGAAGCCCCAAAAGCCAGTGGTGGAAACCAGAAAGCCTGTGCGTGCAGGGTGAAGTATTTGTGCCACCAGGCTGAGGCATCTGCACTGGAGCCAGGAAGCAACACTCAAGGTAAGGACCAGAGCTCCCCTGACAAGAACAGCAGCCATTCCCAGCCACAGCGAGGACCTGAGCTCCTCCGATGAGAACAGGAAAACCAGCCGAGGCAAGCTTCTCTGGAAAGTCAACAGCATTCCATCTTCCCCTTCAGTTCTCCTTTTATGCCATTAGCCACTATCCTCAGGTGGGTCTTCCACGCCCAGAACCACGCTGATTCAGTTCAGCTGGGCATTCCAAGTTGACCATTAGTTAATCCACCACAGCATGCTTACCATGCATGAGGCCCTGGACTCTCCCAAGCATCTCAAACAAACAAACAAACAAAAAATAAAAAATTGACTAGAAAAAGAAAGAGATCATGGTATATCCACAAAGCAGAAGTTATACAGCCCTTAAAAAGAAAAAAGAAGCTGAATACCACTTGGGAACAATTTCTAAGCTATGTTGGTAACTGTAGAAAATCCAAGGTGCTCAACAGTGTTTATACTTATGAACAATGCACTCTATTTGCATGGACAAGGAGAGACTAACCCTGTAAGGATTTCCAAGAGATGGGAGCAGTAGACCCAAGAAGGCCCCAGAACTCAATGCTCTCTGGTGCTCTTCCTGTCTCTTGGTTTTACAGCCTTGACTCTCAGTGTGTATCTCCTCTCAGCCTTTTTCAGGCCCATACACACTGCCGGGACGTCCCATACACATCTCAGGGAGAAGTGTGGAGAATGGAATCTCTAACCTCGCCTTCCCCCCACTCCCTTCCATTTGCCCAGGAGGAAACTGTGGGTCAATCCTTGACCTTTCTCTTTCTTTTACACTCTACATCCAACCCACCTCAAATCCCATTCGTTTCACGCTTCACAATCAATCCCCTTCTGACAGCTCCACTGTTGGCACTTGGCCCAAACCATGGATTCTCTTACCCAGATTCCTATAATAGTTCCTGGCCCATTCCACAGTCCCATGAGTTGTGGCAAATTCGGAGAGTCAGATGTCTCCCTCCACAGTCAAGATACAACATGCAACACATCCACGAGCCTCAAGAAAGAAAAAGTCCTCTGTGTTCCAACCCACCCACACCGTTAGTGCCCGACAGCCCCTGACCCATGTACTCTGTCCCTACAAGCTTTGCCTAAACCTCACACAGATGGAAGTGCACAGCACATGGCCTTGGCAGTGTGGCTTCTCTTTCTCCGTGGAATGCAGTTGAGATGAATCCATGATCCTCATGGAACTGTAGTGTGTGCTTCTTTTTATTACTGTGTAGTAGTCCATTCTCTGGATGCACCATCATGTGTTGACCCATTCACCTTTGCAGAACATCTGAGTTGCTTCCAGTTTGGGGCTATTATGAAAAAAGCAGCTTGTGGATGGGTTTGTGGGTGAACATAAGTTTCACCTGGTTAAACACTTAGAAGTGGGATTGCTGGGTCACACGAGAAGTCCACTTTCACTTTGTTAGAAAAGGCCAATGACTGGACCATTTTACATCCCCTCAGCCATGTAGGAGAGTTTCAGTTGCTCAATGTGAGTGTATAATTCATATTTGACATTGCCAAGAGCTTTTTTTTTCTTTTCTTTTCTGTGTGTGTGTGTGTGTGTGTGTGTGTGTGTGTGTGTGTGTTTTACCAGGAATTGAACCTGGGGGCCTTCACACTGAACTACATCCTTAGCCCTTTTTTTACTTTTTCATTTTTGAGACAGGTCTCCCTAAATTGCCCAGGTTGGGTTCCAACTGGCAATCCTGCTGCCTCAGCCTCCCAGAGTGCTGGGACTACAGGTAGGTGTGTGCCATGGCAGCCAGCTTGTTTTTCATTTCAGCCTTTCTGATAAGTGTATAGTGGTATCTTGTAATACCACTAACAGGTCTCCCTGCACCTATGCTTGGTCCTCAACTTCCCATCCTACACACAGAAGCCAGTGAGCCTTTTCAAACATCTGGAACCATGTTGCTCTTCTCAAAGTCCTGTGCTGTCTCTTCTTGCTCAGGGCAAGAACCAGGGTCCTTGAAGCAGCAAGGTCATCCCAAGACCTTGCCACCCTCTCAATGCACCCACCTTTCCTGCCGGCCCAGCCACCCTGGGCCCTGAGATGCCTGAGAGCCTCCCAGACCGGCTCATCCTGGTGGTCTTCACCCAAACACCTCCATGGTTCAGCCTTATCTTTCACTTCCACCACGACACCTGCCCTAGGCAGCCTCTTCGAAAGACACCTGCTCCCCAGCCGATCTTCCTAACCCTCTTCATTTCTCTTTTGCACATATCACCCTTCAACACATGTTCAGAGTATGTCCATTATTTATTATCTGTCTCCCTGCAGGTGCTTGACCTTGGGTTTCAGCTGAATCCCAGTGTCTAGCACAGTGCCTATAGGGGGTGCAGGGTGCTCATCTCCAGGGAGGGAAAGAGGAAAATATTTGAGACACACTGTTAATTTTGAAAAAAAAAATTTTTTTTTTTTTAGATAGGGTCTCACTATGTAGACCAGGCTGGCTTTGAACTCGCCATGATCTTCCTGCCTCAGCCTTCAGTGCTGGGATCACAGGCGTGGGCCACCATGCCAGACTACGGTTTTCCCATTTTTAAAGTGGGCGGACATAGTAGTTCCTGACAGAGCTGTGAGGTTTCCAAAAGTTTGTTTTTCTGTGGCAATGTCTACTGTATGGCAAGTACTGTTGTCAGTGTCTGAAATAAATAAGCCTTATGGGCCAGGAATTTAGCTCAGTGTTTTCGTCTCCTGTTGTGCAAGCACAAGGACCCGAGTTCGATCCCCGGTACCATAAATAAATAAATAAATAAATAAGCCTCCCTAAAATGTTGCGGGACAGAGCTTGTGTCCAGGCCTCAGAGGACACCATGAACATGCTGACTTTGTCTCTCTTTCTCTCTGTCCCTCCTTCCTCTCAGTCACCTCCACTTGCAGGCTGTCTCTGTCCTCACGGTGACACAGTGGCTGCTGGAAGCCCCAAGTTACAGCCTCAGGGACTTCACAAAGCCTCCAAATAGAGTTTCTTTGGCCCAAGTGAAGCCATGTACCTAGGCAACAAGAGGGAAATACTATGTTCTGCCTGGCTAGGTGTGGGTCATAAACCCACTCTAAGAACCAGGAGGAAGGTAGGTGTGGTGACACAGGCCTGTAATCCCAGCACTTTGGGAGGCTGAGGCAGTCGGACCACAAGTTTGAGTTCTACCTGCGCAACATGGGGAGACCCTGTCTCAAAATAAAAAATTAAAAACAACAACAAAAAAAGGGATAGCCTGGGAATGTAGCTTAGTGGTAGAGAGCCCCCGGGTTTCATATCTAGTACTCCCCGCAACGCGCGGGTGTGTGTGTGCGCGCGCGCACACGCACGTACGCAAGCACCCACCCACGCGCAAGCTCCAGGGGGAACTAGGAAGGACGGAGGGGCTGGACCCCTGCCTGTGAGAAATGGAGGGGCTGTTCTAGCAAAATGCAGGCCTCCTCATGTTTTCTACTGTGTGCTTCTCTTAGCATCTCTAGCACAGAGTTGAGTTTGCCACCACATTCTTGCCCACCCATCCATGTGGGCTGAGGCTGCCTTGAGCAAACGGCGCTGGGCTGGCACCACCAGAGCTGCTGGGGCTGCGTCTTGAGCAGACTCCGCAGATGCAGCCCAGGAAAGCATCCTCCACTCAGCACACTCCCCGCCCCGCACGGTTCCCCAGGATGGGCGGCACAGTCCCTGGGAGCCTTACGGCTGGGAAACAGCCTGCAGAAGCGCGATTATCTGGGATTTGTTCTTAATGTTAATGGGATGCTGGTTCCTTTCTGTTTCTTTAATGCCATTTTGCACTCAGGTAGTTCAAAGTTCTTTACAAACAGCTAGTAATTAATTCAACTTCATTAAGGCCAATTAATCCAGGATTAATTATAAATTTGCCCAGAGGAAGTTATTATACTTTGCTCTTTGATTTGAGTTTTGGCTTTAAAGATTCTTTCAGGAATGGAATGGAAATTTCCCTTTCCTCCAAGGGAGCCGCCTTGCAGGTGACGCCGTTAATCGTGTGCTTTCCCTACCATGTCTCTCGCCAACCTCGGAGCACAAGTCACCCAGGCTTCGGGTTCAGCTGCCCGACCTCCCCAGCACCAAAGGAACCTGCTGGTGCCGTGCTGAGCCAGAGTGCAAGGAAGCCCGATGGAGGGGCAGAGATCTGTCCCCTGCCAGTTCTAATCGAGTTGCTACTTCACACTGCCTGCGTGACATCACCATGTCTTCCATCTGCAAAATGAGTATCACAATATTTCAAGGGAATGAAGCAGGGCATGGTGGTGCACACCTGTGACCCCAGCACTTGGGAGGCTGAGGCAGGAGGATCACCATGAGTTCAAGGGCATCCTGGGCTAACATAGAGAGTTCAAGACCAAGGTAAATTAAAAAGTGAGACCATATCTCAAAAAAGAAAGAGAGAGAAAGAAATGAAAAGAAAAAAGAAAAGAACAGGCCCAGCCACTACTGGTTTGGACATGGAAGGGGCCATGGAAGGCGGGAAGGCTGAAAGTGTCCGGAGGGTGTGGCTGTGATGGGCCCACCAGACCTGCCATGCAGAGTGGTGTGCCCTTGAGACTTGGTTCATAACTTAATTCCTGGGCCGGGGATTTAGCTCAGTGGTTCCGGCACCTGCCTCGCAAGTGGAAGGACCCGAGTTCGATCCCCGGTACCAAGCAACCAAACAAACAAACAAACAACTTAATTCCTAACTGTGGGCCTCTAGAAACATGGTCTGTGTCTTTCTCTACTCTCGCGCTTTTTCAACAGCACACAGAAGCCCTCACTCTCGCAGACCACCTTATCAACCTCAGCAGCCAGCTGCAGCCCAAAAGCCATGGTGCTTCCCTACATCTCCAGGAAGGAGTGGGATGAAGCAAAGGAGGCTGTCAGGGCCCCCATGAAGAGAAGAAGGCAAACACTCTGAGATCCTTAACCTGCTCCTTAACCTGTTTCCCTTTCTCTCTCTTCTATTTGGTGGTACTGGGGATTGAACCCAAGGCCTTCGTACTGAGCTACATCAGCCCTTTTTTATTTTGAAACAGGGTCTCCCTAAGTTGCTTAGGTTGGGCTCAATCTTGGGATCCTCCTGCCTCAGCCTCTCAAAGTGATGAGATTGCAGGTGTGTGGCACCATGCCCAGCCTTAGCTTCTTTCTCTGTCTTTTTTTTTTTTTGCGGTACTGGGGATCAAACTCAGGACCTTGTGCTTGCAAGGCAGGTGTGGCACCACTGAGCTAAATCCCTGGCTCCTATTGGCTTCTCTTTTAATAAGTACTAGCCTCCCTTCTGCTCCAGTCAATGCCCCATTTAAAAAAAGCGCTGCATGGGATGGGGATTTAGCTCCGTGGTTTCGCCGCCTGCTGCACAAGCACAAGGACCCAAGTTTGATCCCTGGTACCAAAAAAAAAAAAAAAAAGCGCTGCTTGCAAGGTCCTGAGTTCGATCCCCGGTACCAAAAAAATAAATAAAAGCCCTGCTTAAATTCTGGCAATTCTTTGCTCAGTTCTGTTTTTGTTGCCAGATTGGAAGTTCCCACTTTTGGTGTCAGTGAGAAGCCAACTTTGACGTTTTTCTGTTCAAATTCGGGTCAGATACACAAAGGATAACACTGACCTTCCATGCCATATCCAAGCATGTGTTCAGTGGTATGTAGTACACTCGAGATGCTCTGCCGGGCTCAGAGCATAACTCACTGGTAGTTATGCGTTCAGCATGTGTGTCAGGCCCTGGGTTCGAGCCACAGCTCCAAGAAATGAAAACGACAAAGTAAAATGTTGTGGAACCATTGGTGATATTTATTCCCAGAACTTTACTGTTATCTGAAACACAAACTCTGTATCGATACATCGACTATAACTCTCCCTTCCTGCCGACCTCCATCTCCTTATAACCAATCTGCTTTCTGCAGCTGTGAATCTGCCTTGTGCACAGGTTTCATGTGAGTATGGTCATAGACTATTCTCTCACCAGAAGAACGTCTGCAAGGTTCCCATGTGCAGTAACATGTATTCAGAATGCCATTCCTTTTCCAGAGAGATAATACTGCATTATAGGGAGAGATTATATTTTATTTATCATCATCTGTTGATGAATAGTTGGGTTGTTTTCACCCCTTGGTCACTGTGAATCATGCTAGCTCTTTTGGTACTGGGATGATAGAAGAGTTGTTGGGTCCTGTGAGGTCTACCTTAAATTGTGGGGCCAACATACTATTTTGGACGGTGGCTGCACTATGACCCATTCCCGTCAGCAGCATACAAGAGTTCCAATCCCTCCCCGCATTCTTTCCAACATTTGTTATTTTCATTTCTTCTTTCGAATGTCAGCCATCTTAGTGGGTTTGTGGTAGTATCTTACAGTGGTTATGACTTTCATTTCTCTGATGACTAATGAAGTTGATCATCTTCTCACGTGTCTGACAGCTATTTATATATCTTTTTTTTTCGGAGAAACGGCTAACAAGTCCTTTACTCATTTTAAAATTGGGTTGTTTGGCTTTCTGGTTTGAATTGTAGTTCTTCATATATGCTAGATATTAAACCCTATCAGATACAAGGTTTGCAAATATTTTCTCCCATTCTGTGGGCTGAACTTTTGCTCATTTTATAGTGCTCTTTGATGCACAGACATCTTTAGAGTCCAACTTATCTGTTCTTCCTTTTGTTGCCTGTATCATTGGTGGCCCCCCTTAGGAGAATCATGAGTTCGAGGCCTGCTTTGGCTACACAGTGAGTTCAAGGATGGCCTGGACTACATAGTGAGATCCTGTCTCCAAAAAACCAAACGTGAAGGCTGGGTGTGGTGGTGCATGCCTGTAGTCCCAGCACTTGGGAGGCAGAGGCAGGAGGATCACTGTGAGTTCAAAGCCAGCCTGGGCTACATAGTGAGTTCAAGACCAGTGAGACCCTGTCTCAAAACAAACAAACAAACAAACAAAACCCCCAAAAAGCAAAAGCAACAACAAGAAGATGTGTTTTGTGGCATCCTTGACTTTTGAGGCAGCAGATTCACGACAACGTGAGAGTGAATTCATGCTGTTGTTGGACTAGGAACTAGAGATTGGGAAGAGAAAAAAGATGTTCAATGAGGTAAGAATTTTGCTAGGGAGAGGATAAAATCATGACAAGGATGGGCAGAGTGTGGCCTCTGAGAGGTGCCTGAGGTGAGTTTGCTGTCTAGAGCCCAGTAAGTAGGATTATCTTGGCTATGAGGAGCCATGTGGGGACCTGAATCAGGTTACACAGAGTCCAGTAGTGCCTGGCACAGAGCAGCACCTTAAAGTGTGAGCAGCGCCTTAAACCAAGAGTGGTTTCCTAACCTACCTTCTCCCCTTTACATGCAGGAATTGACCTTTTAGGGTTCCCAGACTCCCTTTCAGCTAGCCACAGACATTTGATTCTGTTGGGCTGGGAGTAGAAATGATGGTTTACCTTCCAGATGATGGTTAAAGAGAAGGAGAATGTTGTCTTTTTTTTTTTTTTTTTTTTGGTACCAGGGATCAAACTCAGGACCTTGTTCTTGCGAGGCAGTGTTGGCACCACTGGGCTAAATCCCTGGCCCAGTGTTGTCTTCTTTCACCCTCTCTCCTTCTTGCTTCTACAGATTTGGACCTTGTTAGGGGAGCTTGAGCAGTCACCTTGCACTGTGTGACAGAAAGTATTTGGAGGGGCAGTGACAGAAGAACACTGCAGTTGAAGTGTGGGTCCTCTGTGGGTGTGGAAAGCCATCCCACAGGCTAGAATGCTGCTTGGACTTTGTGTGAGAAAAAGTAACTTGTCTCTTGTTTTATCCACTAATATTTTTTTGTTTGGTTTTTAGACAGGATCTTGCTATGTAGCCCAGGCTGGCCACAAACTTGTGGTGATCCTCCTGCCTCCACCTCCCTAGTACTGGGATGACAAGCATGTGCCACCACTCCTGGCTCTAATGGCATTCTTAGCTTTAGGGTCAGTGGAGGATAGAGATCTACTTAGTGATACATTTAAATTTGCTAAGTTTACTTAATGGTCACAAGGATGTTGAGTCAATACAGAGGTTACAGGAAATAGTTCTTATAGGACCTGAGCTAGCCCTAGTTAATGCTAGATTTCTTTTTTTCTTTTCCCCGGTACTGGGGATCAAACTCAGGACCTTGTGCTTACAAGGCAGGTGTGGAGCCACTGAGCTAAATCCTGGCCCTTAGGTTTTTTTTGAGACAGGGTCCTGGCAAACAGTTCAAGCTGGTCTTGAACTCATGATGATCCTCCTGCCTCAGCCTCCCGAGTGCTGGGATTATGTGTGCCACCATGCCTGGCTAAGGTTGGCTCTTAACCTACAACCCTCCTTCTCCCCAATCACCACGTTCCAGTCAGTGAAGGCCAAGTAGGCTGCAGGGTCTTCAATGCAAGTGTGGTTTCTTCAGAGAACACCAGCTCAGGAATAGTTCACACAATTATTGGATGTGTTCTTTGCTGACATGGCTTTTCAGTCCCCAAAGATAGAAACCTGGTTCAAATCATCATCTTATGCCCTGAATTAAAAGCCCTGCTACACTGCAAGCAAGGCGAGGCTGGATGCAGGGATGTAAAGGAATCTTTTTCCACCAGCTCTCCTTTCCTTTGGGTTGGTTTTGTTCCCGGGCAGAATCTCAGCAGCCTGAAAACCCAGTTCCCTTTCCCGATCTCTCAGGTAAGTCATGGGGGACAGGGCATCTCTGACTGGTTGCTTGAGTTCCTGATGCCATCATGTATGTGGGGAGATGGGATGCTCTGCTGGGCCAGGCTAGGACCACACGCTCACTGTGACATGGCAGGCTGTGGGTTAGCACGTCCAACCCAGTCAGGACACTAAGAGGGGAGAGAATAGTTCTCTAAACAAAATCAGAACTATGCTAGCCAGAAATGGGCTGCACACCAGTGGGTGAGTCACCTCTGTCCTCTCCTGCAGGCCTCCCCTGCTCTTTATCACCTTGTGTGTCCTGGACACAGACCTGCCCTGTCATTGGCTCCACAAACGGGGCCAGCATCTGCGCAGTGCCTGTGTATACCCTGGTCCTTCCCAGGGTCTTGTTTTCCTCACTGGTAAAATGAGAACGCTAGGCCTGATCTGTGAGTTTTGAATTATTCCTTAGCAGCAAAAATGAAAGTTCTGCTGGAAGGGCCATGAAGTCACATCCCACACTTTCAGCCTTTCCTGCCCCTCCTACGCTGGCCACAAAAGGAATATACAAATCTGGGGTTTTAAAAGCCATGCACCAAGTAGTTCAGGGATTTCCTTAGGCTGTAAAATCCCCAATCCTCTCCCATTTTTTGGCTGGAAGAAGATTCTTCTCTTTGTGCCAAAAAAGACAAAGTTTGGGGCATACAATAAATGTGAAAATGGTCTTTCCCCCCTAATTAGACAATACACAAAGTTAGTTCCAAGAAGCACCTCACTCTGACCAACAGTTGGTGGTAAGGTTTCCTCCACATAGTGAAAGGCATTTCTTCTTGTCTAAAACTAAAGCAGGAATAAGTCAATGAGCTGGGCGTGATGGTTAATGCCTGTAATCCCAACCCTCGGGAGGCTGAGGCAGGAGGATCTCCCCTAGTTACAGGCCAGCCTGGACTACTATGAGACCCTGTTTCAAACAGACAAAAAAACCAACAACAAAAATCAAAGCTCAAGCTCTGAACCTCAGTTTCTTCATCTCCAAAACGGAGGCTATAACGAGGTAATGACGTCCACACGTGTTAACGGAAAGGCTGGCACCAGTAAGAACCCGGCTTGGCCTCAGGTCGCAGCCTCAGGCCGTTTATCAAGTCCCATTGTCCCTCTGCGCTTCTCCCTTGAGCAGGAAGCGCCGGCTGTGGGGGAAGCCAACGCGGTACACAGCCGGAAGTGGGGGGGCGGGACCCCCACGGCAGCTATGATGGGTACAGCCATAAGCCAATGAAGAGCAGAGGTGTTCCCGTTTCCACCAATGGGGCGCCGATAGAGGCGGGACTTTATGTAACGCCCTAGTAACGGCCGCATGGTAACCCCGGCGCAGTGCGCGCGGTACTTGATCCTGGTATTCCACGCTGGTTTCGGCTCCCAGCACCTGTAAAATGAAGATAGAGGAAGTGAAGAGCACCACGAAGACGCAGCGGATCGCCTCCCACAGCCATGTGAAGGGTCTGGGGCTGGACGAAAGCGGCCTGGCCAAGCAGGCAGCCTCGGGGCTCGTGGGCCAGGAGAACGCGAGAGAGGTGTGGCCGCGACCAGGAGTTGGGGGCGCGAGCGGGTGTGCTGCGTGCCGGGGTCTCCGCCTCGGCCTCCCCGGGGGTGTGGAGACGGCGGCGGGTGCGAGCGGGGCGCCACTGGAGGACTGGGACCGCTGTGGACTGCCCCGCAGGGGTTCTCATTGATGGAGCCCCCGGGAGCAAGATATCTAGGACCCCTGTTCTCCCAGATCCTGCATTCCACCGTGGGGAGAGACAGACAGTAAATACGGGCACACCCGCAAACGATTGTTTTATCCGTTCCTACGGGCCCTTGTCGCCCTGGTAAAGGGAATTGGACTTCATTGTGAATGCAGTGGCAGGCTGTGGGGTTATTGTATAGGGAATTGACTGAGCTGAAAAAGTTGACTTTGGTTCTCAGGACCTGGGAGCTGAGGGAGAGAAGTGGAAATTACAGAGAGGGGCAGTCTGTATTGAGTCTGCTTTTGTTGTGTGGCCGAGTCTTTCTCCCCACATTATTTTTTTGCAGATGAAAAAATTGAGAGCGAGAGAGGTCACTCGCCCATCACTTGGCACTCATTGCATGTTGACAAAGCTGAGATTCGCACTCATGCAATTCTGGCCCCCACAAATGCTCTAGATAGATGATACTCAGCCGTGAAGGAGCTTGCTATGCTCTGGTCTCAGAGCCGTAGCCCTTGGCCTCTGGAGAGGCCTAGCAACTACAGAACTCTGCACTAACAGAAAGGGCCAGAGAAGCCTCTGGCCTTTTTTTTTTTTTTGAGACAGGGTCTTGCTATGTAGTTCATACTGGTCTTGAACTCACTATGTGGCCCAGGCCCACTTTCTTTTTTTTTGATACTGGGAATCGAACTCAGGACCTGGCACTTGAGAGGCAGGTGCAGGAACCACTGAGCTAAATACCTGGCGGTGTGCCGCCCCCGCCCCGCCCCCCCTCCCCCGCCAGCCCACTTTCAACTCACAATGATTCTCCTGTCAGCCTCCCGAGTGCAGGGATTACAGGTGTGTGCCATCACACCCAGCTGTTTCCATTATCTTGTTTTTCATTTCCAGCATAATTGTCCCCCCTCCACTTTTGTATAATTTTTCAGACATACAAAAGTTGAAATACTTTTTTTAATTTGATTGTTCAAGTCAGGATCTTGCTGTATAGTTTAGACTGGCCTTGAAATCGCAGTGATCCCTCCTGCCTCAGCCTTCCAAGTGCTGGGATTACAGAGGTGCACCACATGCCTGGCTGAAACACTTTTATAGTAAATACTCATGGATCTGAATTTCACAGTTAACATTTTACTGTGTGGGTATACCTTATATAACTGTTCATCTATCCATCTCTACTCTGCTTTCACATTTCAAAGTAAACTGCATACCTGAGTACACATGAGCCCTTAACCTTTATCCAGTATGTCACTATTATGAACTCCTGTGTCCAGATAAGTAGTTACAGCTCACAGAGGTTGGGTAACTAGGACTGAGTTCACTCAGCTGCTAAGTGGTAGAGCCAATGTTTAGACTCCAGTCTGCATGACTCCATGTTCTTAGTTCTGGTGCCATATGCCCTGAGCCATCTCTGCTTCCAGGTTCTTATATGACTGTTCGTATTAGCAGCCTCTCTACTACTCACTACCCTCATCAGAAAAATAAAGGTGTTAGAGTTGGTGATCTTACAGGCTCTGCCAGTTCGTCTGAAACGTCAGAATTCACAATATATCTCATTGGAGAGAAGTTAGAATGAATGAAAGATGCCTCAGTCTGTAAATTCAAGTACATATCTGCATTATAGAAAGTCTCTTCTCCCTTTTTGGAGTAGACAGAGAGCTCCGACAAGGAGGGTCACTGTATGGAGAGACTGCAAAGGATCTTTTATCTGGGAAAGTCTTGCAGGCGCTATTCAGGGCTCTGTCTTTGCTAGGTGAAGGAGAAATGGAACAGAACACTGACTCATTGCTTGAACACATCGTTTTGGAGGACTGTTTGTGGAACCAAAGTGCTTCACAGTCCATGGGGATAGGATGGAGGAGGTGTGTGCGACACCTTCACAGGAGCCTCCTGTCACTGGGGCGCATTGTGGTCCCTCGGCAGCGACAACCCTGTGGCCTGGGTTCATGCAAGGAGAACGCATCTTTCAGATCCTCACCCATTTGGTTATTAAATCAGTCTACCAAATCTTGTGTTAGGTAGTAATGGGCTGTAGGTGGTCAGTAAGTGTGACTTTCTCAGTCTTTTGTAGTCCAGTATTCTATGATATATTAAGACTGGTGACCCATTTATGGATCTGAGGTGTGTGTGTTTATGCATATGTACTGTAACTGGTATAATAACCAGTTAGAATACATTTAAAATACACAGCTGACCAAGTAATTGAGACCTGAGGATTCAAAAGGTATTCGGTGGTTCTGATGGTGGCACGGGTTTAACCTCACGTTCACTATTTGCTTTACAGATTCCACTGATGGCCGAGTGTAGTCTATCATAGATTCTTCTCTTCTCCTCCCCTTTCCCCTTACCCCATTCCCCTTCGTCCACCTTCTTCTCTTCCTCTTCATCTTTGTGTACTCTTAAATGCAGGACTTTTGCACTGAGCTACATTGTCAGACTTTTTTTGAGATAAAGTCTCACTAAGTTGCCAAGATTCTCCTGCCAAGGCTTCCAAGAGTGCTAGGATTACAGCTGTGTGCCACTATGCCCGACTATCATTGGTTTTTAAATTTTTATTTATTTATTATTTATTTATTTATTTGTTTGTTTGTTTATTTGCTACCGGGGATCGAACTCGGGGTACTTGTGCTTGCGCAGCAGGTGGTGAAACCACTGAGCTAAATCCCTGGCCCTTTATTTACTTATTTTTGAGGGGGGTACTGGGGATCAAACTTGGGACCTTGCGCTTGCGAGGCAGGCAGCAGAACCATTGAGCTAAATCCCCAGCCCTATCATTGGCTCTTAAGCCTTAGCGGGTTACTTTGGGAGTCTGATGAAAGTTCTGGGTCTTCTCCCTGGAGAAATGTACATATGAATGCATACACACAGTTTTGTTTCTGATTTCAGGAGGTTTGTGGAGCCTTATCCCTATACTCTAGGCTAAAAATTATTACTCCCATTGCATCCCTACAGTCCTTGTTGTTTCTTTCTTCCTTTCTTTCTCTCTGTCTCTTGACTATTGGGATTACTACAGGCGTGTGCCACCATGCTTGGGTGTGCTGCCATGGCCCACTTTATGGTCCATTTTTCACACAGCAGCGAGGATGGTCTTTTCTTTTTATTGCTTTATTTTTTGTGGTGCTGGGGATAGAACCCAGGGCCTTAGACATGCTGGGCAAGTGCTGTACTACTGATTCACAGCTCTGGACCCAGGATAATCTTGTAAGTAGAAATCACAGTGTGACACACAGTCTGAGACCTTTTCAGTGGCTTTCCATTCTACAGCTTTACTCTGACCCTGTCTACCTTTTCAAGCTCGTCTTCCCATTCTCCTTTTCTCCACTATGGTTACTGCAGCCTTTCTGTCTCTTGGACATGCCAAACTCCTGCTGTGTTTTTTTGTTTTGAGGCAGAGTCTTGCTGTGTAGCCCAGGCTGGCCTGGGTTCATGGTGATCCTCCTGCCCCAGCCTCCTGAGGGCTGGGATTATAGGTGTGCACCGCCACACCCAGCCTTTTTGTTGTTGTATGAGTTGTTTTGTTTTGTTGCAGTGCTGAGGATGGAACCTAGAGCCTCGCACATGCTGAGCAAGTGCTCTTACCATTGAGCTTCACCTCAGCCCTGGGTATTTTTTTGGTACCAGGGCTTGAACTCGGGACCTTGCGCTTGTGAGGCAGGCGCCAGAACCACTGAGCTAAATCCCTGGCCCAGCCCTGGGTATTTTGAACTCCTTATTTCTTTTGCCCTGCTTACAGCCTCGCATATCAAATGTAACTAGAGACCAGCCTCTGTCACTCTCTGGCCACCCACTCTTTGTATACCCTTCCTCTTCTCAGTAGTGATGTTGTGTGTCCGTCTCCTCTGGGCTGGAGCTCAAGGCTTCCTGTGCCTTTGCTGTCCCTGACCTGGCCAGAACAGCTTCTGCAGGGTCAGCCCTGGGGCTTGGTTGGATGACTGCTCGCTGTGTAGACAGGGGCTGAATCTCCCCATGAAGCATTTTAATACTGACTATTTCTTTCCATCCTGTGCAGGCATGCGGCGTCATAGTAGAATTAATCAAAAGCAAGAAAATGGCCGGAAGAGCTGTCCTGTTGGCAGGACCTCCCGGAACTGGCAAGGTACTCTGTCTCTCATTTTTTCAGCTCCCCAGGAGAATGATTGCAATGTCTAAGCCAAATTGGATTCATGTCTCAACTAGTCTTTGTTAAGCTGATTGGTTGTATGTATGTTTTAAAAACTAATGTGCAATAATACAACTGAGTGTCTGAAATCTGTACTTCTAAATTTAAAATTACCCTGGCCTTCCTCCAGCTGAGAGTCAGGTCCTCAGAGGGGTCTCATTGTCTCTGGGATTTGTCCTTTGTCTCCTTCAAGCCTCCTTCGCTTTGGAAATGTGTTCTGTTGCTGTAGGCCTTCAGAAAATCTCCAGTGACATCTCATTTGAGGGGAAATAAAATGCTAGCTTTGCCCATTGCTATTTTGGCTGTGTGAGAGATGAGAAGGAAAAAAGAGAAAAAGAATTAGAGACATGGCTTTTATTGTTAAGGGGTTTGTAGTCTTTTCAGGACATAACAACAGGAAGTCATGACTGCACAAAATGCCTCCGCTGAGTGTGATGCCTGTGGGCTCGCTGACCTGTATGAAACACAGCTGGGATCTGAACTGAGATGGCACAGAGGCTGGTGAAGCTGGGGAGGTGGAGATTGGATGATTGCCCTCAGAGCTGGAAAGCACTTGGTCTTGCGGGAAGAGGAGGCCTAGGCAGGGTCGCAGAGTGGCTTGCTGGGGTCTGTGAGGGGAACGGCCCCATCTGAGCTTTGCTTGTTCTTCCGAAGGGCTTCTGTGTACAGAAGGTGGAGCCTGGGCTGTGAAGAAATGGGCTTTAGAGCCAGGCACACACCTGTCATCCCAGCACCCAGGAAGCTGAGGCAGGAGGATCACCATGAGTTCAAGGCCAGCCTGGGCTGCATAGCAAGAGCCTGTCTCAAAAAACCAAAAAACCTGAAAACAGTTTTTTTGGAGGATTTCAACTTTTCCTTCTGGATGTTCTGGAGAGGTGCTTGGTTTTGGTGCTTCCTATGGTGTACAACAGATCAATGTATTTGTATTTCTCCTACCTGAGATTATTTGCACTTCTTGGATCTCAGTATTCTGTCTCTGATCAGTTCTGGAAAATCATCAGCCTTTACCTCTCCTCTCTTTGCCTCCCCATTCTCTGTCTCGCTGCAGTCTGCATTCCAGTTAGTTGAGGTTCCCACTGTGGTGCTTTTCTACTGGGGCAGTTTCATGTCCCCTTCTACCCCCACTCCTGCACTGTCTGGGCTGGGTGCTCCTGACTTGTCTTGACTCACGCAGGTGCAGTGGCATTTAGTCATCGGAGGCCAAAGTGCTGCTGATGTCCTGCCCAGCGCCGGGCCAGTTCCGCAGTAGGAAACTGCCTGGACCTAAATGGCATCTGGGCCAAGGCTGAGAAGTCTCAGGCTAGAGCTTGTCCTTTAGGCTTCTTTGTTTTTCAGCCTCTCAGATTTTCTAGCTTTTTGTTTTGTTTTTTATTTTGTTTTTTTTGAGACAGGGTCTCTTTATGTATCCTAGGCTGGCCTTCTACTGGGGGGGGGGGATCCTCCTGCCTCAGCCTTCTGAGTGCCGAGATTGTAGGTGTGCACCACCATACCTTGCTGTGCAAATGCATGGTTCTTATGGACTGTCTACTCCCAAGGACTTCACACTGTTCATAATAGGGTATTATGATTTTAGTTTTAGAAAAGGAGATGTTCAGATGAGATTGAAAGCAAATTTCCTCAGGCTTCTTCTGGCAACAGCCTCTTTTTTATGTGCCACTTGGGACTCACCTGGTAGAGTGGACACAAAGAAATAATGGCTTTGGAGATCAGGGTTTGCACCCTGGCTCTGCCATTTGCTAGCTTTGACCTTGGGTGAGTTGGTAACTTGTGCATTTCAGTTTCTTTTTTTTACATTGAGACAGGGTCTTGCTTATAGTCCAGGCTGGCCTCAAACTCTCAGTGATCTTCCTGCCGCAGCCTCCTGAGTGCTGGGGTCACAGGTGTGTGCCACCGTGCCCAGCTTCAGTTTCTTAATCTGTAAAATACAAACTAGACTATCAAGTTCATGGGCTGGTTGGAAGCTCAGTGAGAGCTATACAGTACAATATGGAAAGGGTAGGTATTGTAACAGTGTTCCGTACTGTAGGAAACTAGACAGGCATGAGCGAGCGTTCCTTAGCCAGGTATTTGGCATATTGTCATACAAGTATGCTGATCATCTCTGTTAGGTGGAAGGACACAGGCGTGCCACTGAACTGGGTATGGTCACTGTCATTGAACTTGGGAGCTGAGAGTGGGATTTGGGGCCTATAGAACCCAGGATGAGGAGGTGGAGGGACCAGGTGGGAGGGGCCTGGCCAGCCCCCAGCCTGGTGGTGTCCTGGTGTTTGTGCTGCTCTTCTCCTTGTGCCTCTCTAGTCCTGCTATTTCTCTTGCCATATGAATGCAAACCCGAGATGCCTAGGGTACAGTGGCCTGCACGGGCTGCTGGTGCAGGCCTGAGGTGCTGGTGGGAGCCATGCTGCAGCAGCAGCTGCTGCCTAGGAGCCTGTGCCCACTGTGGCTGGACCTCCTATTCCTCCAGTCGGGCTGAGTGGCTGCGTGCTCACATTCACTTTCCTGGTGTTCAAAGAGTGGCCACAGATCATGTTTCAGAACACTTGTGGGCTGTGGGGCCACTCAGGATCAGTCTGTAGGCAGGTAGTGTGTTCCTAGGGTCTGGACTGCCACTTCACACCACACTGGACAGGGAGGAAGCCGGGGACAAGAGGTTCGCCCAGTGCCCAAGCTCACAGTGAAAATAGCGGCAGTCAGGACCGAAATCCGTTTTTCGGCTCAGGGGCTAGAGCTTCTTTCGCTGCTGGATGCCGGGCCTTCCCAGTCTCTACCATCTGCCAAAACTATCACCAAAGGGGCACCGAAAATAAAATCTAAGAGGAATCTTTCCTGGCCCAATTTTTATTTCTATTTCTTTTTAGGTTTTAATATTTTGGGGGTTTTTTGTTTTGTTTCTTTTTGAGACAGGGTCTTGCTCTGTGGCCCAGGCTGGCCTTGAACTCACAGCAATCCTCCTGCCTCAGCCTCCCAAGTGCTGTAGTTGTAGGTGTGTGCCACTGTGCCTGGCTCAGTTTGTGAACACTGTCTTTGAGCTCACCTTGTTCCTGAGTGGCGAGCTGGCCTTAGCTATGGACCTGGGAGCCGCCCTTCCTTACACTCTGGTTTCAGAGTTGAGCAGAAGTGGAAATGGCTTCAGAGGCCATGGCTCCCAGTCCTGTACCAACCTTAGTGTTTGCTTTTCGTGCCTGCTCCCCCGCAACCCCCATTGAACTTAGGACCTTGTGTTTGCCAGGCAGGCGTGGCGCCACTGAACTACATCCCTGGCCCTTGCCTTTTGTTCTTGATATTTGAGCAGACACCAGTCACATCTGGTTCTGTTCAGCATCTGCCGGCCACAGTTATTCTCAGACATCAGTTTGTAGTTTACTGCAGCGCAGGTTCAAGTGTGACTTGTTCAGACCAACCCATAGCTCCAGCAGTCCCCTAACGCATCTCTCTCCACTCTTTGTGAAGCGTATACATAAAAGGAACAGGAATCAGTTTATTCCTTCACTACTGATTTCCAGTGAGTTGTAAATTGGCACCAGTTTCTTGCATTTGTAAAACAGAAAGCAGAATCTCAGAGACCCTGGTCAGGGGTACCCTGAGCTTTCAGGTGGTCAGGTCAGACCCTGTTGTGAGGTTGAAGGAGCAAGTGTCTTTGAGACAAGGTCTTGCTAAGTAGTCCAGGCTGGCCTCAAACTCTCCTCAGTCCTGCCTCAGCCTTGAGAGTGCTGGTATCACAGATGTGTGTCGTCACACCTGCCCGGCGAGGGGCACTTTTGGAAGAGTCCTACTGCCAGCGTTTTTATCTCTGCTCTGCCTTCTCCTAGGTCGTGGTGCCTTGGCTGTGTTCATTAGTTCCTATCTCAGTTTCCTTCTTCCTGCAATAGGGAGTGGAGTGGCAGCTACTTTCTGGGCTGTGAGGGTGTAGGAAGCACTTAGGGGTGGGCCTTTGCTGGGTAGGGCTCCCTGAGGGCCACTTGTAAGTATGGGGATGGTCAGTGTTGTCATTTATTGTATACAATGACTGTCCACAAAGGTCATCTCTGACTGTATGAAAAATAGGCCCATTGGTGTTAATTTAACTTAACGGAGTAGCTACTTGGTCCTTCCTGGTTAATAACTTTTGGCATGTGTTTCCAAATCACCATGTCTTGAGGACTGAAACAGGCTGTTGTCCTTCTTGTCTTTCACAGACGGCTCTAGCTCTGGCCATTGCTCAGGAGCTGGGGAGTAAGGTCCCTTTCTGCCCAATGGTGGGGAGCGAGGTCTACTCGACGGAGATAAAGAAGACGGAGGTGCTGATGGAGAACTTCCGCAGGGCCATCGGTGGGTACCATGGGTGTGGAGGAGTGGTTCCCACTGTGTCCTGGGGAAATGCCCTCTGTGATGTGTTCTTGCCCTGCACATTGCCATTGTCTTTGCAGCTTTTCAAATTGAGGTGCTGCGGCAGTTGGAGCGCTACCCAGTTATAGAGCTGGGCTTCTTGATGTGGTCAGGATAGACAGTTCAGCTTGGGAGGTAACTGAGGGCTACAGCATGTGCTTAGCATATACAGGCATTGGGCTCCTGCCCAGCAAGTCCTTTCCCAATGTGGCTGTAAAGTGGCCTTTTAAGAACAAATCCGATTTCCCTGGCAGCAATCTTCTGCTTTGAGAGACAACTGTCTGCTGAAAAGGTTGGGACTTGAGCCAGTGCTGTCGTGTGCCAGACTGCCAGAATGCTCTGGTGCTCGGTGACGAGCCAGGCAAGGCAGCCTCTTAGAGAGGAGACACTATGTGGACACTGGCAGAGCCCTGTGCCTATGATGCCACCTCATCTGGCCTGGGGCTTCCAGAGTGGTGCCAGGCTTTTGCTCCCTTACCAGAGAGTATCAGTCTGCATTTGTTTGCAAAGAAAAGCAGGCTAGGCCTGGTGGTTCACATTTGTAATCCCAGCTTCTCCAGAGGCTAAGGCAGGAGAATTCCGAGTTCTAGGCCAGCCTGGGCAATTTAGTGAAACTGCCTCAAAATAAAATACACCAGGGCTGTAGCTCTGATAGAGTACCCTTGGGTTCTATCCGCAGTGCTAGTAAGAGGAGAAAAGAGAAAGAAAGGAAGAGAGAAGGTAAACAAGCCTCGGAAAGTTAAAGAGCTTGCTAGTGACCTGGGTGGTAAATAGCAGCACTCCTGTCTGGTTCCTCTGGTCTGAGCAGTGAAGATTTGCAGTGAGGAGAGAATTGTCACCCTTTCAGCCCCTTTCCTGCTGGCCTAGTGCTGGGCAAACCCTTAACTTCCCTCAGATCTGCTAATAAAAATAACTTTCTCTCTTAACAGTTGCATCAAAGTCCTTTTATTAAGCTGAATGTTTAGTTTTTGGGTTTTGGTTGGGGTTTTTTTGAGAATTTTGTCTTTTTGGCCGGGGATTTAGCTCAGTGGTTTCGCTGCCTGCTGCACAAGCACAAGGACCCAAGTTTGATCTCTGGTACAAAAAAAAAAAAAGAATTTTGTCTTTTTATTTCACTCATGTAGCTCCAAGGGCCTAGAGCCATATTTGGAACATCCTTTGGGATATGTTATGTACAGGTACTGACTCGCTGCAAGGAATGTAGACATTATGTACTATATGCATACCAATAAAAAAGAAAGAAAAAATTAGTTGAGTGAAATAATCCATCCCAGATTCATTCTATTTTCTCCCTTTTTTCCTTGTCCCTTCCTTCCTTTCTCCTTCTCTCCTCCCTTGTTCCCCTTCTCATTTGAACATTTTCTTCCCATTTCCCAATATCTGTTTTACATTTTAGTCTTTATTTCCCCTTCTGTTTCTCACACCAGAGAAACAATGTGGTATTTACACATGTGTGTCCTATTTATTTCACTTAGGAGTATGGTCTCAAGGTTCATCCATTTAGCTAGAAATGTCTCAAGTTCTGATGTTTAGTTTTTTGTTTTCTTCAGTTTTTGCTTTTCAAAACAAGGCACCCAGGAAATGTCAGGCCCGTCTCTGGACACATGTGTGCAGTCTCTAGGGCCTACCTGCGGGGTCACAGTTGAGACACTGGCAGGGCCTGTACCCATTACAGTCCTGGAACGAAGGTCGGCATTCAGAAGGTGGAAACTTCCTAGAAAACATGGAAATGATGAAAACTTAAGACTAGTAAAGTCTCACTTCGGTAGGGCTTTGGAAAAGCAGCTGGAGAGGCCCGGTACCCATGGGGTCTGGCCTCAGTCTGACAAGATCATTGTGCGGAACCAGGCAGGAGGGTGAGGGTAGACGGAGGACGGAGAACACGAGCAGGCGGTGGTGGCAGTGTGGTCTGGGGTGTTGACAGTGGAGGCGCTTCCAGATCTGTTTGCATGGAGTTAGGGTTGGCAGGAGTTCCTGAAGGGCTAGATGTGGGGCTGGAAGTGAAAGGAAACAGGGAGATCGCAGGTTGGACTACTTTGAGAGAGGGGAAAGCACAGGTAGGAGCTGCGGCTGCCAGGGTGCAGGGCCCATGTTCGTGTCCATAGCCCCAGTTCCTCGTGCAGAGTGTGTACCCAGTGAGGTTTTCCTGCACAGGGAGAGAAGCAGGTAGACCCTGAAGCAGAGAAGCCTAGGGAAGATTGTGTGTGGCGACAGACCCAAGTCGTGGGCCTGCACACATCTTCAAAATGAGAACACCATCAGTCTATGGGCACTGGGTGATGTCACGTGCCCCACTTCTGGCCTCTGGAGGATGCGGCCATGCCCCGTGGCCCCACAGATACGGCCTGGCAGGTACCCTTCCTCCCTCCCTCCCCAGCCCTGCAATTGCCTCTTTATTTCCCCGCCAGGTCCCTGTGAGCATTAGATGTGCACCCCACTCCTTGCGCCCTGTTTCATGGTGTTGGGGATGGAGCCCAGGCCTCGCACATGTGAGGCTGCTGTCGTGACCAGAGATGGTGAACTGCCCATACCAGTAAGAGTGATGTCACTTGGGATGTGGGCTTTCTTTAAAAACTGCCCAGTATTCAAGTAGGAATTTTGCTTTTGCTGTCTGATAAGCTCAAGTGTAGCAAATACCTAAAAAGCACATGAAACACTAGCTAGTTATGAAGTAAACGTTGATGCAGTCACCATGCAGCTCAAAGCACAGAGCACAGCCAACAGCCTCGACGTCAGCACCCTCCCTGGTCGCAGCCCTCTCTGCCAGGTGTGTGGTGATGGGGAATTCATACAGGGTCATCGTCATCTTGTGAACCCTTCACACTTGGTCTGAATGGAACCACTCTGTGTGTGTTCTTCGTGTTTGGCTTTAACTCAACATTATGTCTGTCAGCTTCAGCCCACATTATTCTATGTATTGTATTCCTTGAATTCTCTTAACCTGGAGTAGCAGTAGAGATGGCTCGGGACTGCCTAAGGTTTAAAATCAGCAGGACTCGGGAGGCCGAGGCAGGGGATTGCTGCTAGTTCAAGGCCAGCCTGGGCTATATAGTGAGACCCTGTCTCAAAAAAAGAAAAAATACAGGGCCAGGGATTTAGCACAGTGGTGCCACCACCTGCCTCGCAAGTGCAAGGTCCTGAGTTCGATCCCCAGTACCAAAAAAAAAAAAGACTATAACAGCTTTAGTTTGCCGGGGATTTAGCTCAGTGGTTCTGCTGCCTGCCTTGCAAGCGGGAAGTCCCGAGTTCAATCCCCAGTACCAAAAAAAAAAGAAAAAATACAAAAAGATTTGAAATCTCTCTGAGTACTTTTTGTTTCTTTTCTCTGGTTTTTTTTTTTTGGTACCGGGGATCAAACTCGGGTCCTTGCGCTTGTGCAGCAGGCGGCGAAACCGCTGAGCTAAATCCCAGCCCCCTTTTCTCTGTCTTTTTTTGAGGCAGTGCTGGTGTGGTGCTGGACCCACAGGTATGTGGCCACTTTCCCCAGCTGACTTTCTGATTTCAATGTGTGCCAGTGTTTTTATCAATCTTGTCTTTAATGATGTGAACAATAAGCTGTTGCGACTGATTTGAATATCTGGATACTTTAAAAAATTTATTTATTTAGAAACTAATTTTCAGGCAGTGATGAAATCTAACAAAACTGGCCTTCAGATGGGCGCCTGTGTTTGGTTTGCTTAAAGGTAGCTTAAATGCTTTCTGATGTAAGTGACCTTGGCATTTTGGCTGTGATTTGCTGCTTTTGAGGGGAAGGGATGGTACAATTCTTTTGATGGCAGCAAGGTGAAGAGGAATTTCTTGACCTCGCCACAGTATAAAAGGGCAGCCGCTGACCGCTCCCACCTCCCTTCCTTTGAATTCCTGTGCAGTGGGCAGGGGCGGGAGGAAGCGGGAGCCCACCAGAAATGAAACGCCAGAAGTCTGTGCCATTTCCTTGACATGATGAAGGTCCCTGTCAGGGATTTAGAAACCCGAGCCAGCAGATGAAACCTGTGTCATTTGTGTTGTCGTTGCCAGAGATAGCACCGGCTCGGCCCCTTTCCTGGCTAACAGCCGGCCCCATTGTCCTCCGGCAGCGTCCGGGCCACTTGTCAGCACAGAGCAACTTCTAAACAAATGCGGGGCTAATGAGAGACGGGAATGCCTTTCTTCCCGCCAGAGGCTCATGTCAGATATAGGTGAGCATTCCAGTGGAAGAATTTATCTCTCTGGGCTGTCAAAGGTTTGATTTTTTTTTTCAAAAACTAAAGTTCCCTTTAAAAGTAAGTAATTTTCCAAGTTGGTCACAATCTTCTATTTGCAAAGATTCATGTTGTTTGGAATATTTTTGTCTTGCTCCTTAGGAACTCAGTACTTGGTAAAGCAGAAATGAAACCTGTCCTCTCTTTTGGGACTATTCCAAAACCTCCACTTGCAGTTATCAGATGGAAGAAACTTTTCCTCCCCCTGACTATCTGAGCGTCTCTGTCCCTATTGGGTTTCTAGGGGAAAGAAGGCGCCCAGTGCGCGATGAGATAAAGTGCAGGTGAAGTGGGAAGTGCCTGGGAGTGCCTGGCACCCTGCGGGACGTTTCCGTATCAGGACAGAGACAGCTTGGTGGTGGGGACACCAGAACCACATCAGGGCGTCCCGCCATCTGGAGCAGCGTCTGTCTCTCCCAGTGTGTGTGCGTGTGTGTGTGTGTGTGTGTGTGTGTGTGTGTGTGTAGAACAGAGTTCTTCATTATTCTTTAGGTAAGGGCTTCTCCCTTTGGGTAGACTTTGGGATCTGCTGGGGAACTGTGAGATGAGAATGATGGTAACCCAAACCCAAGACTCATGGGGCATGGAGTGGTAGATGCCCCTTGGGTAGGTCTGAAGATTGAGCACTGCAGCCAGGGCCCAGCAGAGACTGAGAGCAGTGTCCTTAACCTAAGCCATCCGTGTTCCTCCTTCACCAGGGCTCGCAATGTTGCTTGCTTACTTGTTTCTTCTAACTCAACTTAGTAACCTTGTGCAGAATACAGACAAGTGCACAGAGTGTGGTGGGTAGCCTAGTGGGTTCCCATCAAGTGAGGACCCAGGGAACCAACACCCACTTGAGAAGGAAGGTCAGAATGTCGCTGTACCCCTGAGCACCTCTTCGTCCACTTGGGATCACCATCTCTGCTGCCCCAAGTGAGGGATGGGCTTTATTTATTTATGCCATGCTGGGGATTGAAGCCAGGTCCTTCTCACTGATCTACAGCCCCAACCCTCTTTACATTTTTAAAAATTTGAGGTAGACTTTTGCTAAGTTGCCCAGATGGGACTCAAGTGTTTAATCTTCCTGCTTCAGCCTCCTGAGTACTGGGATTACAGTGTGCACCACCGCACCTGGCTTTCCATTGTCTTACGAGTGGCATAGTGTATTTAGAGACTCATTGTTTGAATCAAGACACAAACAAGCATATATATAATAGATTGGTTGGCATGCGTCTCTCTTTTTCCCTGTGAGGACACAGTATAAATGAGATGGTGGTGGGAGTCACAGCCACGACGGGCTGGCAGAAGGGACCGGAGAGGTCAGTGGGCACATGCCAACTGGGAGGGGGCAAAGGACAGAGCAAGGTTGTGGAGGTTGAGAGCTGTGGCCCTAGGTTTGGCCCAGGAAGTAGCCCTGTTCCCATGGCCAGAACCCCGGGTCTATCACGGGGCAGGAAAGGGCCTCTTCCTGCTGTGAGATAGAGCTGGGCACTCACCCTGGCAGTGTCGCAGGGCTGAGCTGCAGGCCCCTCCTGCAGTCCTTGATGCTCAGAGGTTCCAGGGTGGATGAAGAGGCCCCTGCCAGGAGAGGTCTGTACGCTAACGTGTGGGTGTGGTCTGCCAGCTTGCCTACAAGTTGGGGCCCCTCCAATGTACATCTTCTAGTTCACATGTGTTCAGTGCGGCCCAAGAAGTGCTGGCGGCACGAGGGTGTCGCGTGGCTTGCTGATGAGTGTGCAGAATCTTTTGAGAATAAACTTAATGTTGCTAACTCATTTGTGGCTTGGTGTAGCCTCAGAGGAAGCCGTTCCTTTCCTTGACCTGGACTTGGGGTTATGGAGAGTGGGTCTGTGCATGCGTGTGAGCATGTGTGTGTGAAGTGAGTGTGATGTGTGTGTTCAGAGCAGTGTTCAGTGATGTGCTTTTGCCTTCCTGTTGGACAGCTTCAATTACCAGTGATTTAGGGCTGCTGTGGTAGGAGGACCCTGTTCCCTGTCTTCTCATTTTAACATGATGCTAGGGGTATAATGGAGGGATGAGGAGGTTTAGTCTGGCAGGGCCAGGCTTTCACTGAGTGTTGAGACTGGGATTTCTGTGTCCTTTGGCCACCTCCCTAGAGCCCTTGGGCTGTATGTGGGCCATGTGGAAGTGTCAGCAGGTGTGTTTCCCTGGTGCTAGGGTGCTGAGTGACAGCACCCTGCCTTGTGTGACTTCATTCGCTCTTTCCTGTGTGCCTGCCACATGCTGCTAGGCTCTGGGCTGTGGTATGGACAGTCTGCGGGAAGTGGCCAGGGTCATATGTCATGGCATCACAGTGTCCCCATGCCGTGGACTTGCAGGTCTCTGGGAGGTCAGTGTGGAGAAGGAGAGTGAGGGAGCTTCCTAGAGGGGATGCGTCTTACACTGAGTCTGCAGGCAGCTGCCCAGGGCTTTGGGCAGCAAAGACAGTGTACAAAAAAAAGAGTGGAGACCACAGTTCTTGGATAACCAACAGACATATCTTAAACAACTAATAAGGGCGATGTTTAGAATGAGGGGAGAAATTTCCTTCATTTACCATATTCTGGTGCAAAAACTAAGTGCTGTTGCTTTGGGGACAGGTGCTGCTGTCGTGCCTAGGGGGAACCACAGAACTGCAGTGCAGACGTGACCTGGGCTCAGTGCATTTGTTCTGGGGTGGAGCGTACTCAGCCAGAGCCCATGCCGGCTAATGCAGTGTCACCTCTGGGCACGAGCCTTGCTGGCTCTCGTGTCCGTGTCCATGCCTGGAAACTCAGGGAGGAAGGTGGCGCCTTTGGTGTCACTGACCAATGGAGTCACCTGCTGTGCGGATGGAGACTAGGTGAGCAGCTAATGCTACATCTCATCCTCTGAGGTCTGGGGCAGTTTTGAGAATCATAACTTCTCTGGCATTGAACCTAGAAAGTTCCTTTAAAAGCTGAAATAAAATTGCTTTTCTGCCCATGGTGACACCCTTGAAGTTACACCACTTTATCTGTTTCTTTATTTTTGCGGTGCTGGGAATGGAAACCAGGCCTTGCGCACACCTGGAGAGCACTCACCATTGGGCTGCACCTCCAGTGCATCGTTCTTAAGGTGGATTTGTCGTTCCCTGTGATATGGAAGTTTTGGGCTAAGGAGGTTATAAGAGACCTATTGCTGGATTGATTGTGTGGGGAGGGCTTCGCTGCTCACCGTGGCCCATCTGCATCCCTTCCAGGGCTTCGGATAAAGGAGACCAAGGAGGTCTATGAAGGAGAAGTGACCGAGCTAACACCGTGTGAGACTGAGAACCCCATGGGAGGGTATGGCAAAACCATCAGCCACGTGATCATAGGACTCAAGACCGCCAAAGGCACCAAGCAGCTGAAGGTGAGTGCCGTCTGAGGGCTGTGTTCTCTTGAGCCTCCCAGCACTGTGTGGCTTTCAGCAGACGGTGTGACCTGATGGTCCCGGGTGCCTCGCCTGTGCTCTGTGGGTCACAGGGCAGTTGGAGGGTTGTATGTGTATAAAGCGGTACCCAGTGGAGGGCTTGGACACAGGAGAACTTAATGAAGATAGCTCTTAGTTTGTTTGCTTTTTGAGGCAGTATCTCACTAAGTTGCCCATACTGGGTTTGAACTTGTGATCCTCCTGCCTCAGCCTCCTGAGTGGCCTGGGATTACAGGCATTTGTGTGCCCCCCCAACCTCCCTATGGCTGACCTTTCTTATTCACTCCTAGGAAATCATGTGTGTATGATAAAGCATTACCTGGCTGTTAAACCAAGGAGTCACCTCTGCCAACCTGTACCCTGTCTTACGACATGGCTGGAGGCTTGGGCCTTCCTCTGAGCCTGGGCCCTAGTTTTCTCAGTTTCTGTTGCTCACATGCACAGAAAGCAGTGGCATGGTGCTGATGGTGATGTGATCATGGGGCGCACAGCTCTTGGGGGACCTCCGTAGGCTCCTGACTGTAGTTGCTCATGTGCTGGCCTAGAAACCTGAGTCAGGGCTCTGTGGAGAGGTGACGCTGAGAGCTGTCAGGGACCCTCCTCAGCACCTGTCCCACAAACCTTTGGGACATGGGCAGCAGGTGCCTGGGGACCAGCATGACCTTTGGCATCAGAGTCTTGTGGGGATCCCAGATCAGGGGCTACAGAAATGTGGCATTGGGCAAGCGACTTCATCTCTGAGTGATGCACCTTCACCTGGTAACTAGGAGTAAGGATTGCTTACCTCAGTTAGGAGGGCAGAAAGTGTAACGTGGAGTGGGAGCTTTACCGTTATGATGAGAGCCTTCAGTAGAGAGAGCAATGGGGTGATCGAGACTGCAGACTGCTTATTATTATTATTATTACTTTTTTTTTTTTTGGTACCGGGGATCGAACTCGGGTCCTTGCGCTTGCGTAGCAGGCGCCAAAACCGCTGAGCTAAATCCCTGGCCCTATTATTATTACTATTAATACATGACATTATCAGTTTATCTTATTTATTCTGTGTGCCAAGCCCTGGGCTAAGAGCTTCAATGAAGTTTCCACATATTGTCATGTATAACTTTATGCGTGTGTACGTGTGTATCTCATTCCTTTGTCCACAGGTGAGGGACCGAGGCTCACGGGTGAAAGTCACCTTGCGGTGGCACAGCTGGTTCAAGCCCAGGGCCATCTGCCTGCCATGTGACCTCTGGAAGTCATCCGTGCTCTCTGGGACTCAGTTTTCTCATCTATAAACTGCACTAGATTGACCATATAATTTTTCCATCTTTACTCTGTGGTGTGATTTTATGGTTCTCTGATTCTGTAAGGTTGTTTCTTGGTCACTACTTTATGGAGATCATAAAAATGTCACTTGCTCAGAGGGCCGTTTTTCTTCTCCTGCGGGGTCTCAGGAGCCAGCCTTGCACATCTTTTACACCTCCTTCTCATTACTCCGACAGGCATTAATTAGATCCCTTAGTAGGATATGCTGGCTTTCAGTCTTTACCTCTTCAGTCAGTTCATTTGGGAAATCAGCTGATATAAAAGTGCTTGAGGCAGTGGGCCCAGTGGCTCACACCTGTAATCCCAGCACTCAGAAGGCTGAGGCAGGAGGATTGCTGCAAGTTTGAGGCCCGTCTGGGCTACATAGTAAGTTCAAGGCTGGCCTGAAACTACATAGTGAGATCTTTTTTTTTTTTCATAGTGAGATCTTGTCTCAAAAAACCTAAAAAGGAAAAAAAATGTTTGAGTCAGAAAAGAAAAATATATACTCATCAATGACATCTAGAGAAAATAAGGTGTGCAGTTTAAATTTTAGCTGCTTTGCATAGTTTCTTTAAGAAAATAATGGGAGATAATACATTTTTCTTCAAAAATGAATACTTCTGGGTACTTTTAGCATATGTACAGGGTATCTGGAGAGAAGGACCTCAGAATGCTCAGTGGGTATTTGAGTTGCAAATGGCTTCTGGGACTCAGACTGGCATTAGTGTCCTGCCCACCCTCCTGGCGCCTGCTCTGGGGACCCTCGGCATTGTCCCCGCAGCAGCATAGCCAGCCAAAGGCGGGCCTGGGGGTCTGCTGCTGGGCAGTGGCTTTGGAACAGCTCTGTTGAGACACAATTTTATGTGTAATTTGCGCATTTTAAGCGTGCATTTTAGGGAATGTTAAATTACTCACACAGTCATACGCCCATCACCACAATCTAATTTTGGAAGGTTTTCTCCACCCCCAGAAGAAGCCTGCTTCCACTAATAGGCACTGCCTTTCCCAGCCTTAGCCCTGGGCAACCACTGATCTACTTTCTTTCCTATGGATTGGCCTTTCTGGGGGACGTTTCATCAAGTAGAATTACGCAGTGTGTTCCGTGTCTGGCTTCTTTCACCAGCCTTGGGTTTTATTCATTAATTTTGTTTGGGGCAGAGCCCAAGTGTTTTCTACCACAGCCCAATTATATAATAGAGCTCTCCTTGAAGTTTAACCTAGAGAAACCTGCGGTAAATGCTGGGTTCTTAGCAAGGAGGCTGCTCCCGGGGCCATGCTCTAGGTGACCTGGGAAAGCAGCAGCCCCCAGTTTAAGCGCTGAGGCTGCTGGTCCTGGCTGAGAGGATGCAGGCACACCCTTCCCTTTGGACTGCGCCCACCTGGGGTTGCACCTGGTGCTGCTCTGTGGATGAGGAGGCTAGGGCGGAGAGCCTTTTTGAGCACCATTGCCCAGAGACTGTCACACGGCTAGCAGGTGCCTCACCAGGGAAAGTTCCCCTACCACCCTGGGTGGGCAGAGCCAGGGGGAGCAGACAGTGCTCGCCAGAGGGTGCAGGCAGGGACCTGTGAGCGGTGTGGTCCCTCTAAAGGCAGCCAGAGCCTTCTTTAAAAACCCTCTGTTAACTGGTTGTGGTGGCACACACCTGTAATCCCAACCCTCTAAGAGGCTTGAGGTAGGATCATAAGTTCAAGCACAGCCTGGGCAACTTAGCAACTGAGTGAGAGCATTTTGTAAAAATTAAAAATACAAAAGGGTAGGGATGTAGCTTAGTTGGAAGCCCTGGGTTTGACCCATAGCACTGCAACACAGCCAAACCAAGAATAGCCCTTCTGCCAGTTTCCAGCCTCTCCAGTGGGGGAAGAAGGAAAGCAGGGTCCCTGGGCCTCTCGTACCTGTCTGCTCAGTCCACACCAGGCTCCAGTTTCCCAAATGCCGAGACGTGCTCCACACAGGCATGGGCTGCCAGGCTCTCACAGAAAGCTCCCTGGAAGCCCTCAGAAGGAAATAGAGTACACACCGCAGCTCTTTCAGTCTCCTCCTTTTGTTTCAGCTGGACCCCAGCATCTTTGAAAGTTTGCAGAAAGAGCGAGTGGAGGCCGGAGATGTGATTTACATTGAAGCCAACAGCGGGGCTGTGAAGGTAACACTGCCAGCACCCACCTGCTGTGTCTGCAGGAGGAGCCTGGGTGACAAGGGGTCCTTGCCCTGGGCTCGGATGTGGGGGCTGGCATTGGTGCAGTGTGGAGTGAAGGTCAGCAGCTGCCCCTCATGCAGAATAAACTTCACTTCCCTTCATCCGCATCCTTTAACCTTCTCATGATGAACACAGACAGTCTGTTAGAAAAATACTAAAACCTGCTTAGAGGGGGACCATGGGGTAAGAAACCAAAACAACTTTAGTCATTTTCAAATTGAAATGTGCAGTGCATTTAATCTTCCTTTTATCGCTTTGGTATTTTCTTCCCGAGATATATGCATGTGGGGAAGAATGCTGCGTTAGTTGGCATTCTTCTCTGTCTGATTCCCAGCGTCCTTACAGTTTGCTCACTGTTTAATGGATGAGCATAATACTTCATATCATACGATAAATCACCCACCTACAAAGCAGTCTGAGCGGCTCCCTCTGTCTCCAGTTAATCTACTGGATTTGCCCTTTATCAGGAATTGCATACAGTTAAAAGAAAGAGGGGAGAGATGCTTGGAGAAGGTATCAGGTGTTTCTCAACTGGGTTTTTGGAGCCCGGTGATGAGCAGATAGCTGGCTTCTCCTGGCAGCAGGGGTGAGGGGCGTATGTGGAGTTTGTCAAGGAGGCTGTTGGGCCTGCTGCTGGGAACTGAGACCTTTATCTCACTTAGCACTGTGCCATTTGGGGACTTGGCAGTGGAAGCTCATGGGGACTCATATTTTTTTCTGCAGAGGCAAGGCAGGTGTGACACCTATGCCACAGAATTCGACCTTGAGGCAGAAGAGTATGTGCCCTTGCCAAAGGGGGACGTGCACAAGAAGAAGGAAATTATCCAGGATGTGACCTTGCATGACTTGGATGTGGCCAACGCACGGCCCCAGGTACACGCGCTGGCTTGCTCGCTGCCCGGTTGACTGGCACTTGGGGCTTTTATGTGTGGACCACGCTGAAGCTCTGGGAATGAACTGTCAGGGTCTCGCTGCCACTTTGGGAGGCAGGCGGGCCTTTTCTGTGTGTGATGTTCAGCAATTAACATCGACATGAGCTACTCAGGGCTCCTTTGTTCCAATTCAAATGCACAAGTCACAGATGATTTCATGTGCATTGTTCCTGTCCCAGCCAAGCCTCTGGCCCTGAGCTTGCCAGCCAGTGGCCTCATGACTTCTCTCCAGCAGTGGGCTCAAGGCCGGCTGCTCTGGGTGTTCCTGGTGGAGGTCAGGAGTGCTCTCAGGCCCTTTACAGGATTTCAGAAAGCCTGACAGAGCTGCATCTCTGCCTCTGCTGCTGAGCGAAATCCCCAGATTTTTGGCTTTGCGTTGGAACTGTTGTGTGTACCTCTGGACAAGAAATGTAGGAAAGTGTGTCACCTGTGACAGTTCTGGGAAATATGTGACTAAAAGCAGCAAAGCACAACTGCTCCCTGATGGTGGCCTTTCAGTTTGATTTCACCTTCATCCTAAGAGACCATCTCTTTACTAGCAGGGAAGGCCTGATGGGTTTTCGGACTTGAAATCTGAACCTTAGAGCTTTGGTCCCAGGCTGCTGGCACCTGCTGTGGGCCAGCAGGTCGGTCCCCTGGGGAGGTAGGACTGTGTCTCCCAGCTGACCCCAGAAGTCTCTGGGCTGAGAAGGAAAAGCCCGGAGCCCTGTCATTAGCTAGGTGGCTGATTTGGGCCTCAGTGATCTTGTGCTACTTCCTCGAGTGCAGGGCTGTTTGGGGTCAGATGTGAGTACCCAGGAAACATTTGCTTCCTTAGCTGTTCAGCATTTGGTGACCCGCCTCTGTGTCCTGGGGGCCTGTGACCATCAGATGATCACTGCTCTGATGGGAGCTGGTGGGAGGATGCAGGTGGATAATAAGCTGGTCCTGACGGCAGCTGTCCTGCAGGGGCCCCTCGACTGAGTCTAAGAGAGGATATGGGACAGGATTAAGACGAGGCTTCACACTGACTGACAGTCCCATGCAGGAGCGTTGGGCAGGGACATGAGCCCAGAGGGCATTCAGCCTGACTGTTGGTGGAGGACTGGAGTGTCCCAGGAAAGAGGGTACCATTCCTGGCACCTGGCCTGGAATACACAAGGCCCAGAGTCATAACAGAGCTCGTGAGTGTTCAGGGAAGCATTCAGGGTCCTGTGTAACTAATCAAGGGGAAGGATTAGGAGAGAGCTGGCTTCTGCTTCCCATGAAATGCATTTGAGTCTTACAGTCTTGGCACTGCTAAACTTTTCTCTGAGTCTGGTGGCTCCTCAAGCCTCCCAGCGGAGGCGTGATGGTGTCTACACCACAGGATCCTTGAGCTGACCTTAGGGACTTGCAGGAGACAAGGAGTGAGGCTGACTCCCATCTTTTTTCCACAGGGCGGCCAGGACATCCTGTCAATGATGGGCCAGCTGATGAAGCCGAAGAAGACAGAAATCACAGGTCGGGCAGCCTGGAGCAGGCCGGCTGGGCGGGTAGGGATGGGCAGGACCTGGGTTCTGCTGCACGCTGTGGCCCCAGGAGGGCACCATGACCTGCCCGCGCCTCCTGCAGCACTGTCTTCCCCAGAGTTGGAGCCGTCAGCCATGGTGTTCTCAGGCCCTGAGGCCATCCTAGTTTCTGGTCCCTTTGAGGTCCTAGATGCATGAGGCCCCCTTCCTCCCTGCTCCACCCTCTGCCAACTTCTGGGCCCTGCCAGGCTCCGCAGTGAACACCTGCTCCAGGGTGGGCCTTAGTGACCCTCTCCTCTTCTGTCTGTCACCTAAAAATGTTGGCTGAACATTAAAGCCACTGTTACCTTGAGACTAGCCGGGGACCTTTTGTGAGTGTGCAGGAGCAGTGGATGGCTTCCGCACAGGGAGTGTGCATCCCCTGTGACAGTCCCTGCTGAGGGCCTGGTAGCTGCCACTGCATCAGATCTTCCTGTTGTGTCTTTGTGAACAGCTCCCTCCGGGTGACGGCAAAGGAGCTGCCTTGGAAAATGCGGGCTGTGACCTGAAATGGGTTATGTAATTTGAGGGCCTCCTCCCTCTTTTCTTCAGAGCCCTCACCTCTCCAGGCCTCCTCCCCAGAGGATTCTGGCTGCACTTGATTGAAAGTTAATTAACCTGGGCTTTGTCACACTGGGCTAGGAACAGGGAAATTTGCATATGAAAACCCATTTCATGGGGCTCCCCACCTAGAGTCAGGATCAGGCCTGGAGCCAGATGGGGTGCTGGGAGATAATGAGGTAAGGTAGGGAGTGTGACAGGCCAGGTCCTGTGGAAGCAGGCGAGGCGAGGCAAGGCAAGGCAGGAAGGCTGTCCTGTGCAAAACACTGTCAAAGCCACTTTGCAGACTTAAGCAAACTGGTTTTCAGGGAAGCCTGCCAACTCTGACCTTCAGATGGGATTATCCCTATTTCCAGGTGGTGACACTGAAGTCTGGGATGGGGACAGATGGCACCCAGGGCTACCTTGCTAGTAGGAACCCAGCCCACAGGGTTGGCTTTGGGTTGGATAGGGAGGGGAGAGGAGAGGAGAAAAGCAGCTCTTGTGCCGGGGCTCACTGAGCCCGTCCTGCTGTCTCCCAGACAAACTTCGAGGCGAGATCAACAAGGTGGTGAACAAGTACATTGACCAGGGCATTGCTGAGCTGGTCCCGGGCGTGCTGTTTGTCGACGAGGTCCACATGCTGGACATCGAGTGCTTCACCTACCTGCACCGCGCTCTGGAATCTTCCATCGCCCCCATTGTCATCTTTGCGTCCAACCGTGGCAATTGTGTCATCAGGTGGGTGGCTGCTTCTCTTCCTCCTCCCCGGGCTCCTGGGCTCCTTGAGCTCCTTGGGCCCTCTCTGTAGCCCTGAGTGTCACGAGTTGGGACAGGGTGGGTTTTGAGAGGAGACGTGCCACAGTCCCCTGATGCCCGGCCTTTTTAGCATGGTCACTGGGGCAGCAGCTGCCCTGTGACCTGTGACCTGAGTTCTCTCACGTGATCCGGGGGTGACAGTGAGGTGTTAGGATTTGGTTATTCTGCAGGCTGTGCACAGGTGAGATCAGACGAGGTGGCTGTTGGTGACTTCCACGTGTCAACCTCTTGAGTCCTTGGTCAGCTCTGAGAGGCACTGTCAGCCTCATTTTCAGATGAGGAAACTCAGTGGCGTGGTAACTTGTCCCTTGTCATTAAGAGAAGAACAGGGTCTTTGTGATAACCCCAAACCTTCCCTGAGACACGGTGGTAGCTTCCTGCCCCTCCCGGCAGGCCCACCTTGCTGACTGCCCTTGACCCTGGAGGCTGAGTGCTTCTGCCTGTGCAGGCCCAGAGCTGGGGCAGCGGATGTCTGCAGTTCCTTTTTCTCCTAAGTGCTCTCAAGGCCCCCAAGCCCCAGAGAACCCACTGGCTGCCATCTCTCAAGCCCTGGTGTCCATGTCCCAGAACTTGGTAGTTTCTCTGCTTGTTGGGTTTTCTGTGGCCTGAGTAGAACTGAGCACTGGGGCTCTTCAAGGCCGGGGCAGGAAGGGCCTCTTTTTTGTTTGTTTGTTTTGAGACAAGGTCAGTCTTGCTCTGTAGGTCAGACTGGCCTTGAACTTACTATGTAGTCCCGGCTGGCCTCCAACTCACGGTGATCCTCTTACCTCAGCCTCCTAAGTGCTGCACCACCAAGCCCGGTGAGGAAGGTCCTCTTCCAAAGCCCCAAAGCCTGAAGCAGACCAGGGTGGGAAGAGGACTCTGCCACCAATGAATATCTCAGGATAGCCAGAGCCAGAACTGCTGACTGCCTCTGGCTGCAGGCTGCCTCTGGCTGAGGGGCCAAGTCTGAGAATGTCATGTGCTCTTGATGGAGACTTTGTCCACAGCCTGGGCAGCTGGCTCAGGTGGCCCACCGGGGACTGACTGCTCTGCAGGTCCCCACAGGGCTGTTCCCACTGCCACTTGAGATCTAGTACCTGACCCAGGTTCCTGTGGCATCCTGGATGCCACTCTGAGGCCCTGGCAAGGAACAGACCTTCTGGTGCTTCCTTCCATCTTGGAGGAGGGAGCTTGTGCCAGGTGCAGGCCAAGGTTGGGGACAGGAGCACAGCTGGCCAGGGACCAGGTACATAGGCCTTTGCACAGACCCGGGGGCCTGTTGGACTTGCAAAGCCTGGGTTAGCCTTGCTCCTGTGTGGCTGCTCAGCCTGGACATGTGGTGCCCCCTGCTGGCGGGCTGTGCTCATAGGCACCCCCTGCAACCTGGTAGATGAGCTGGCTTCCCAGGCACCTGCCCTGCCCAGGGCAAGGGGCACTGGAAGGTGGCTTTGATCTGAGGACCTGCCCAGTGGGGACAAAGTTCTGGTCAGCCGTGCAGCTCTAGAAAAGGATCTTGGTACTGAGTCCTCGTGGAAACTATGTCCTCGTCTTGATAGTGACAGCAGCATAGTTGTGGTGAAAGTACCTGCTGACATTCTAGGGAGCTCTCTGTGTGTCCTGGGCACCCTGACTATGAGAAGAGACAGAGGCGCCACTCAGTCCAGGCTCTTGATAAGACCTGGGTAGGGTGTGCAATGACAGGACTTTTGGAACATTTACAGATTTGGGCAACATCTGATGTGCTGCCACTGGGGGCCACCCTGCCCCCCAGAGCTTGAAAGGGAAGTGAAACTTCCTGAGGACCTCCTGATTACCTCAGGTGACCTCAAGGTGCCCGATACCCTGTGGGCCAGTGAGGTCATCTCGAAGTGACAAGCTGCCAGAGCCCTCACTCTCCCTCTCCCGCCCTGCACCCTGTGGTCCTGGGTATTGAACAGGGTTCCGGCTAGGAGGGTGCACCGTGTGGAAGTGGCACGGGGAACTCTGTGTGCTGTTTGCAGCCATCACAGCGTCCCTTGTGCTGGCGCGCTCCCTGCGCCCCAGCTTCTTGCCATCTCCCCGTCTCTGAGTGGCTCTTGTGGGCTGAGCCTTGGCTGAGCTGTCCCCTGATGGCCTGTGATTCCTGGGGCATGAATCCAAGCGTGAGCCTGGTTCCACAGGAAGCAGTGCAGGCATTGGTCCTTGGGACTTTGTGACCTCAGATGAGTCCCTTCACCCCCACATGGCACCATCTTTCTTACGAACTTGTTCAAAGGTTAGAGGTAGGGGCTAAGTTCACCTAGGGCAAGCTGGTCTGGGACCCCACCCAGGCTGCCTGTGCACCTGGCTTGGCTGCCAGGACCACTGGAATCCTACATATCATGCAGTGGGGTCATTGGTTTGCATTTTCTGATGCTTAGTGATGTTGAGCATCATTTTGTGTTTTGTTGGCCATTGAAAAAATGTTTATATCCTTTGCCCATTTGTTATTATCTTATTGTTGAGTTGTAAGAATTGTTTATATGTTCTGGATACTAGACTTCTGCCATGTATATGGTTTGTAAATATTTTCTTTCATTCTTTGGGTAGTCTTTTCAGTTTTTGGACAGTATCCCTTTGTTTTTTGTTTTTTATTTTTATTTTTATTTATTTATTTTTTTCTCTTTGTTTTTTTGGAGATGGTCTCACTATGTAGCCCAGGCTGGCCTCATGGTACATGCCTATAATCCCAGCACTTGGGAGGCTGAGGCAGGAGGATTGCTGTGAGTTCAAAGCCAGCCTGGTATACATGGTGAGTTCAAGGCCAGTCTGAACCACATAGCAAGACCTTGTCTGAAAAAACCAAAATAAATAAATGAATGAATAAATAAAAACTATAGTTTATTGGACTAGGGTGTAGCTCAGTGCTAAAGCACTTGCCTAGCATGCACAAGGCCCTGGGTTTGATCCCTAGCACCACAAGCAAAATAAAACAAAACCTTCCAATTTATATGTGTAGTCTATCATCTGTCTATCGATCACAGTACTGAGAATCGAACTGAGAGCCTTTGCACTTAGCTATATGTCCAGGCTTTTTCATTTATTTATTTAGTTTTAAATTTTAAGTCAGGATCTTGCTAAGTTGCCCAGGCTGAGCTCAGACTTGCAGTCCTGCCTCAGCCTGGAATTACAGACTCTGCCACCATGCCCAACCTTGATTTATCTACTTTTTTCTACAGTGTTTTGGTCTCATATGTCAGAAACCACTGTCTGAGGTTATAGGGATTTATGCCTTCTTGCATGTGGGTTTAAGGTTAGGGCCCATTTGGGTTCATTTTGGGGTAGAGTGTAAGGAAGGGTCTTTGATCCAGCCACATTCTTCTGCATATGAATGCCCAGTTGTCACAGGAAGATTGTTCTTTTTATCGGTTGCTTTGGCATCCTAGTCCAATACCAGATGCTGTCTCTTTGGCCCTTACCGTGCCCACTGAGCAAGGTTAAGGGGACTTGGGTGAGGCAGCCTCCACCTTCTCAGGCTGTGTCCCTGTGCTTCTGTCCGGGGACAGCCTGTGTTTCCTGTGTCCCTGTAGTCACAGAGTCAGATAGAGTGGCAGTCCGTGATTCTCACCCAGGGCCATTGTTACCCCTGGGGACATTGGTGATGTCTGGAGATGTCTGTCACGGCTGGAGGTACTGCTGGACGCCCTGCAAGGCACGGGACAACCTATCCATCATGTGGCAGCAGAGAAGCTGAGGGGTTTTTTTTGTATAAATTTTATTTTATTTTATCCCATTCTCCCCCCAAGCCCCCTCCCCTCACTATGTACAAAAGCTTTGTTTCCATTTTTTTCCTTCTATTTTCACTTTTTTTCTTGTCCCTTCCTTCCTTTCTCCCTCCCTTCTCCCTCCCTTGTTCCCCTTCCCATTTGAACACGTTCTTCCCATTTCTCAACATCTATTATACATCTCAGTCCTTATTTCCACATCCAGTTTCTCACACCAGAGAAACAACACGATGAAACATGTGTGTCTGATTATTTCACTTAAGAGTATGGTCTCAAGGTCCATCCATTTAGCTATAAATGCCTGAAGCTCATCTTTCTTTATGGCAGAGTAGTACTCCACTGTGTAAAAAACAACATCTTTATCCACTCATCAGTTGATGGGCATTTGGGCTGTTTCCAAGCTTTAGCTATTACACACTGTGCTGCTATAAACATAGGTGCACATATATTGCTGTGGTATGATGTTTTTAATTCTTTTGAGAAGATACCAAGAAGAGGTATAGCTGGGTCAAATGGAACCTCTAGTTTTAGATTTTTGAGGTATCTCCACACTGATTTCCACAGTGGTTGCACCAGGCTACACTCTCACCAACAGTGGAGAAGGGTTCCTTTTCCCCACAGTCCCTCCAGGATTTGTTATTGGTTGATTTCTTGATGACAGCCATTCTTTCTGGAGTGAGATGGAATCTCAGCATTGTTTTAATTTGTATCTCTTGAATGACCACTGATGTTGAACATTTTTTCATATATTTATTTGCCATTTCTAATTCTTTATCTGAGAAGTATCTTTTTATTTCAAATGCCCATTTTTGCATTAGGTCTTTAAATTTGGGGGGGTTGGTTTTTTTGAGTTCTTTATATATTCTAGATAATAGTTCTTCATCTGAATAGCTCATAAAAATGCCGCGGATTTAGCTCAGTGGTTCTGCCACCTGCCTCGAAAGTGCAAGGTCCCGAGTTCGATCCCCTGTACCAAAAAAAAAACCCAGCTCTATCAAATAGTTCATAAACATTTTTTCCCACTCTGTGAGTTGTCTTTTCACTCTGTTGGTGGTTTCTCTTGAGAAGCTGAATTCTGTGGGAGGAGCCAGCCATTGTGCATGCGAGAGTGGAGGTGCAGGCTCCTCATGTTGAGGCACAGTGCCTGGCTCCTATAGGGGCACCGTGTTGGGCTCCAGGGCAGCCCGGCTTGAAGCTTCCCAGATGTGCACCACATGTGTAGAAGAGACCCCGGATTAATAGCAGGTGGAGGCTGCTGCCAGCAACAAACTTCTGGGATAAGTAATGTACTTGTAGCCAAAGTGCAATTATCAACAATTGGAGCTTAGCATTAGCAATTTGATACTAAAACATGGGGCTTACAGCTGCTGTGTGAAAGTGCTTGCTCCCTGGCCCGGAACCCCTACTGCGGTCAGCAGTAACAGGTTGCATGGCAGGGAGAGGCCAGCAAGTGCTTCCCTCCAGTGTTTCCTCAGGCCCTTCCCCTCATTTAAAAATTTTTTTATTTTGAGATAGGGTCTTGCTAAGTTGCTCAGGTTGCACTCAAACGGAATCCTCCTCCCTCAGCCTCCGAGAGTGCATCTGCTAATAATTACATACCTCAGTTCATGAACTTAGTTCTTCCCACAATTCTGGCTGAAAATTCAGGTGCAGCCTTACCTTTCCCTTTCTTTAACCACTAAGCAATACAGTGTTTACTGTCTAGGATGCTTGGTGCTGGCAGTGATGCTGTGAAGTGGGCCACTCCTGTTGCCTCATTGTCTAGGACAGCGACATGGATATTCAGGGCCATGTCTGGCACCTCCACAACAGCTTAGGAAATGTGCTTGACTGTGTGCATAGATTTGTTTATGGAAACACTCTTAATAAAAACCGCAACAGTGGAAGCTACCTAAAGCAATGCTCAACAATTTGGGTTAAGTACAATATTCAGTGCTCTCTATTAGCTATTCAACATGACTATTAAGGCTGAAGCAACACAGACCAAAACTATATGCATGCTTAGCCTAATTGGTGGAAATGCGTGTACGAAAGCTTGGCGAATATTTAGGTGATTATTTCCAAGGATGATTTTAGGTGTTTTTGTGCCCTTTGCCATGTTCCCTGTGACCCTGATAGTTACTAAGTTAACAGAGATGTTTTCTCAGGCCACCCGAGTGTCCATGTGTTTCCTTGAGCTTGGCTCTGGTTCTTGGGATGCCAACCAGCTGCCCTGTGGTTGAGTTGCCTGGTCGAGGTGTCCGGTGTCCTGCCTGGGAGGGGCTTAACGACAGGACTGTGTCTGGGCCTTGCAGGGGCACTGAGGACATCACCTCCCCCCACGGCATCCCTCTTGACCTGCTAGACCGCGTGATGATCATCCGGACCATGCTGTACACGCCACAGGAGATGAAGCAGGTGAGCCTGCACGCCCCTCCTGCTCCCTGCATAGCAGCAGCCTCGGCACCTGGCCCCTGCTCACATCCTGGGGGATCACTTTGCTCCGCAGCTCAGCTCGCCTATCTGAAGGGTGGTTGGGCTACCTGGACATGGTTGAGCTGTCACAGAACTGGGGCTTGGCTGGTCTCTCTCCTGCCAATCCCTCCTGATGAGCTTGAGGACAAGGATGATAAGACAGGGGCCCAGTGGCAGCCACTGGGGAAGCCACCGGCCAGGCCCCCTTGGGATACCCTGTGGCCTTCATGTACCCTCTGAACAGTCTGCGGTTCTGGGTACATCTCTGAGCCTCAGCCCCCTCCTCAGTGGGAGGTCTGCTGCCTGCTGTGAGATGTCACCAGGACTGCTGGCCTGAGACACTATTTCTTCCTGCTGCTGCTGCTGCTGCTGCTGCTGCTGCTGGTGATGTCGGCAGCTTTGTGTCTGTTGTAGATACCTGCGGGGTCTTTGCAACAGCTTTGTGGTAACCAGGGTTCAAAGCTTGAAAAGCAAGGATGCCCTGGCCACACAGAGTGAGTGACAGAGGTGGGACCCCCATGCTGAGCCAGTTCACATTGCTCCATCCGTTCGAGCCCAAAGCTCCGGTGCAGCCTGCCTTGGATGTTGACCGCTGTGCCCAAGGCAATGACCCACGCCACCCTGGCCACTTCACCTAGGTCAATGCAGTGCTCCCTTCCTGCCAGGTCCAGGGTCACCTCAGCCCCGTGTGCTCATGTCATCTTCCCCTGTGCTGCTCCCTCCACCCCCTGGACCTGCAGGTGACTGAGCAATGAGTGATCTGAGATGGAGCTCAGGGGAGCATGGGAGCAGAGCACACTGCTGTCCTCACAGCCTGTGGACAGGGACACTCCTGACATGCCGTCCTTGGCTGGGCACTAGGGTTCAGTAATTGTGTCTCCCTGAAGTGTCAGGACATCCCAAGGGATGCTGTGCCCCCAGGGCCTGAGCCTCCACCACCTGTATTCTTCAGTGAGAAGCCTTGAATAGGGCAGGTGTGCAGGGGATGTGGTCCCTCCCAGTGCCAGTTGGTGGCTCCCCTGAGCTCAGCCGGGAGCTCCTGGTGCACAGGCTCTGAGTCTCAGCACCTGGGTGCACAAAACAGCCTGGGGCTTGTGTGGCCCTGTGATGGCTGTGAAGTGTGTGAGCAAATCAGGGCATCTTGGGCAGAGCTCGCCCTCTGAGCCTGTGGATGCTCAGACCTTCCCATCTAGGCTCCCAGAGCCTGGACTCCCCTCTGCCAGGCTGGGCTGGCACCTCGGCTCTTTCCCTCCTTCGAGGTGGAGCTGGGACTCAGGGCTTTCCAGTTCCTGGGCCTCCACCCAGCTGTTTTTATAGGTTTAATTTAAACAAGGGCTTCTTGATATCTTGTTTACGGAGCTGCCAGAGTGAAAAATTCCTGTATTATATGAGGCTCGAAGTCCTCAAGTTATCTCGGCTCCACAACACACAACATCATTATCCTGCTGGCCCTTATCACTCAGCAGGGCTGCGCTTCCGACCCCACGCCACTGAGTGACGGCAGGCCATGCTGCCTCCGCCCTACACCCACCAGGATCCCGCTGCACCATGCAGCCTCCTCTTGATAGATTAGATATCTCCCGGTGATGCTATGCGGGCTGGGGAATCTTTAAAGGCAACTTTTTTTTTATTTATTTAACCATCATATTTATCAAACAGCATAAAAAATGTCCCTTCTTGCCTGAGTGCTCCTAGATGGTGATGCCCAGCTGGAGAGGAAGGGCACAGCTGTAGGTGCAGCAGGCAGGCTGGAAAGAGGGTGGCCCATGCTTCCGAGGGTACCCGCCGGCCTTGCTGTGTAGCCACTAGCTTCCCGCCCCCAGCCGGCGGGGTGACATGGTGAACACTTCAGGCACCCGATAAGAGGGGTGCAGCTCGGCACCAGAGTGCTGGCCTGGAACTTGTGAGGCCTTGGGTTCCACTCCCAACTCCGACAAACCAAAAACTTGTTCTAGATGGGATACTTGGATACTTGGGGTGGGCTGCTGCTGATCATTTCTTGTCCTCTAAAAGATTATTAAGATCCGAGCCCAGACGGAGGGGATCACCATCAGTGAGGAGGCTCTGAACCACCTGGGCGAGATTGGCACCAAGACCACGCTGAGGTGAGAGGGCATTGCCTGCTGCTGGGGTTTTGAGTGCGGGGTCTGCAGAAGGAGCGGCACAGACCAGCAAGCGGGCGTGTCCTCGGGGCCTGGTGGTAGGGAGCGGGAGGGCAGGCGAGGGTACACAGGGACTGGTTCCGGTGGCTCAGAGTCAGTGGCCTGGGCAGAGTGCCCCAGTCAGTTCTGCTCCTGAGGAAGAAGCAGGAGCACAAGATGATTTTTTCGGAAGCTGTTGCCTCTCACTGAGTCTCAGCTTGGGGGCCTTCCCGCTGGTGGGGTGTGAATCCCTGCTGTCCTGGGCGATAACCTGCCCAGCACTGTTCATACCCAAATCTGCAGCCCTTGGACAACAGTGAGTCATCCCCCCAGAGAATGTCGAGGCGGCGGGGAAGATGTGGGGGTGGCACGTGTGTCACCCTGGTGGCCTCTGGCCCCTCTCAGATGGGTCGTGACCACAGCCCTCAGAAACAGCATCTCGCTGTCCTTTCCGTGGGGCTCAGCCTGTGTTTCCTGTGGATGGGGTGGGGGGGTCCCTCTGGTGCCCAGGCTCACCAGGCCCCGTCCCTGGTAGGTACTCGGTGCAGCTACTGACCCCCGCCAACCTGCTGGCCAAGATCAATGGGAAGGACAGCATCGAGAAGGAGCACGTGGAGGAAATTAGCGAGCTCTTCTATGACGCCAAGTCCTCAGCCAAGATCCTGGCTGACCAGCAGGACAAGTACATGAAGTGATGCATCCAGCCTGGGGCTGTGGTCTGCAGTGCTGAAGGCTTTTTTTGTTAAGTTATCGTTATTCTCCTGCAGTTTCTTTGCAGGAACCCTTCTTTACCTGGTGTGTTTGCTAATAAAATCTTATAGGTTATTTTTATGATACTGATCTCTCTCTGATCTGTAAGTTCTTTTTTTTTCTGGTACTGGGAAGAACTGAGGACCTTGCACTTGCCAGGCAGGCCTGGCACCACTGAGCTACGTCCCCAGCCCATAGTAACCCTCATGGGCTACTATGTAGTTCAGGCTGGACTTGAACTCGTGGTGATCCTCCTGCATCAGCTTCCTGAGGGCTGGAATTACAGGTCTATGGTACCATGCTTGGTCCTTCTTTAAGTTTTTACAAAATAAACTTTTTTTTGGTACTGGGGATCGAACTCGGGTCCTTGAGCTTGCTAGGCAGGCAGCAGAACCACTGAGCTAAATCCCTGGCTAAATAAACTTTTATAGTGTGCCTGAGGCCCTGAGTTCCATCCCCAGCACTGCAAATAACAACCATCAAATCCTTTACATCTTACAGCAGTGTAGCCTTGCCAGGATTATTGTGCAGGTGGTGTGGGGAGTTCGGTGAGCGCCACAGCCAGCCTCCCTCGTCGCTGACACTGAGTGGGTGGCACATCGGTTACAGTGGGCTCTGTCCTTTCCTGCCCAGGACACCTGGCCCTTTGGTCTCTGAGGTTCCTCCTGGTGTCACTAGTGTCCCAGGTTCTCCTTGTTTTTGGTGGCTTTGCATTCGGACAAGGGCTGGTCAACCAGGTTCTGTGTCGCATGTCCCTCAGGTGGGGTTTGTCTGATGCTTCTCCCCTCACAGGCTTGGGATTGTGGGTTTGGGGAGGACCAGGCAGAAATGCCATCTCCTCACGTCTCGCTGCTGTTGGTGGCTACATTGACAACCCAGCTGGGGTCCCATTGGTCAGGGTTCCCTGTCCGCCTCCACCCTGTGCTCTGTGCCACGCCTCTTCCCAGGCAGGGCCACACCACCTCGTGGGCTGCATGTTTACCTCAGGTGTTGGGAGCCCTGTCCGGGGACCACCTTATCTTCCACTGATTTATAGACTTACGGGTACTGTGTGTTTACTTTGGGTTGTACCCTCACACTGGTCCTGGTTTGGCCATTGAGCACTCTTCCTGTTGCCTCTTGTGTCCCTTTAGCATGTCCTTGTCACTATGGCTTTGTCTCCAGGGCAGCCCCCAACAGCCCCGAGCTGGAAGGTCCTTGGCCTGGGGACAAGCAGGGTCTTGTGTCATGAGGTAGTAGGTAGGTGCAATGTGGCCACGTGGCCATCCGGGTCCTGCTGTTGCTTTAGTCCAAGCAAGGATGGGGACCAGGAGGCCAGATGTGTCTCGCCCCTCGGGCCTGACCCACGGCTGCAGTTGTGCCCAGTGTTGTGGCTGGAGCGCTCTGAGTGCTGCAGACCACGTTAGTGCTTGGTGTTGTTTGTCTTGCCCTCACGGTAAAGGCCTGGGAATGATGCAAAGGTATCCGAAGAGGATGATGAGGTGCAGTGCAGGGGCCTGTGAGAGTGCACCTGTCACTCCCATGACTGCACAGCCTGCCTCAGCGTGTGGAGCTCGACTTGTTGATTTAGCAGGAGGGAGGCAGGTACAAGATACATCTGGGTACTGAGGCCAGCAGTATCGGGGGCCTGGGACCGGGCCTCTGCCCTGGCTGGCTCTGGCATCTGTGCCAAGTGTCCCACAGCGCAGGAGGAGCAGCATAGAGCCATGTAACAGTGGACCTGGCCAAGGCCTGGACAGCGTCCCCCAGCTGCCCAGGGCCACTGACACCAGGGCAGTTGGTTTGGAAGGGGTGCATAGCCTTGTTCCTCTGGGCCCCTGGGTTCTGCCCCTTGCTGTCCTGGCCACGGGAGTGCCCAGGCAGCTGGTGTTCCAGAGGGTGGCAGATGGCTCTGGACAGGTAGGAAGGTTTGGTTATTTTAATTTCCCTCCTATTTTTTCCCAGTAAGACCTATGATTATTACATTAATCTTCCAGGCGAAGTTTTTACGACCAATCCCTCGTAGACTATGAGAAGTTTCTCCATCCATTACCAAGAGGGAAACAGACCCGGGTGGGGAGGAAAATATTTGTTACATCTTATCGGCCTGACACACAATCTAACAACAATTACAGCAGCCCCATTTTTTGCACCATTTCAGCTCCAGTGTGAAAAATTGTTGTAATATTAAAGTGAAGCGGGGTGGGGGCTGGCTGAGGCAGTGGCTGAATATTCTGAGCGGGGCCCAGGCCCTCGGTTGCCTCCCAGCAAGCGATTGGGTGGCCAGGACATAAATCCTGGTCCCTGTCTGCTCTACTAATGACCTGGATGCCAGGGAGCCGGAAGGGCTCTTGAAAGACAGTCCCGGCCTGGCTGGTGGACACGGGTCTCCAGCTGTAATCCCTGCAGACCCCAACCTTGTTCTTAGGGTTGCCCATGAGGTTGATGGGCAGGAGACACACGGTCACACCTGCTCACACCAGAAGGTGACTTCCTCAGCTGCTTCTCAAATGTAGTGGAGTTGCCCAAGGAGGCTGGGGTCACACCCTGTCCCCTCCTGGGGCCCGCTCTAGAAGCCCTGCTGTGGAGGATGGGGTAGAGGCGACAGGTGGCAGGTACAGTGGTTCTTGGGCTGTGCCTGCATTGTCCCCTGTCCCCTGGCCCTTGGTATGGACAGAGCTGGCTCCTCCTTCAGCCTCCGCATCCCCATCTGCAGGCAGGACAGCTGTATCTGAGACGTGTTGAGTTGGTGAGGTGACATTCAGAGGAGAGGTCCTAACCCTGTCCCTCTTGGAAGCAGAGAAGGGCACAACACTTTTTTACACAGGAGCCCGTACCCTACAAGGCTCCACTGGTCCCCTCTGAGGACCCCCAGTTTACACAAAGCCCTGAGGTCCCCACAGGGGCAGCCGTGGGCTCAGGGCCATCAGGAGAGGACAGGACCTAGCATTTTCTGTGCCCAACACTTCCAAGAACCAGTGCTCACGTCCTCTCCCTGGACCCCATGGATCCCATCCTGGTGCTGCCCAGCCAGGGGGAGAAGTGACCCCTTTGTCGCAGCCAGCACTGGTGTTGGCCAGGGTGGGCCAGCTGCCTTTCCAGCTGGTGGGAAGCAGCCCCTTCATCACCTCTGACCCTGCCGTCTCTGTCCGTGCTTCCTCAATGGGGGCCGCTCCTCCTCGGCTGCCTCTAGGGCCCAGTTGCCCGGCCGTCACTCGCGGCAGGCGGTGATTAATGGCTGGCCGTGCCGCCCGCGTCTCCTTGGATGGATGCGCTGTCACCGCGTCGCCGCGCTGACCCTGGCCCGGCCCGTGATCAATGGCGGCGGGGCGGCGCCTGGGCCGGCGCGATAAGGGCGATGGGCGCTGCGATCGCGCCCCCGCCGCCGCCTCCCGCCCGCCTCCCGCCTCCCGTTGTCAGCGCCGTGATTAATGGGGCCTCGGGGCGACACGGCGGGGCGGGGACGCGGGGACCTGAGGACTTGGGGCGTCGGCCAGGGGGATCCAGCGCGCCACCGCGCCATCCTCGTGCCCCGCACGCCGTCCCGCCGGAAGGAGTGGCCACGGGGACGGACTGGGGCTCGGGGGACCTTGGCCAGGACGTCTTCGGGATGCAGGGGGACCGCGAGGCGCCCCTGCGGGCACGGGCTGGCGAGGGCAGCCGCAGGGGCAATACAGCTCCTCAAGCCCTCTGAGGGACGGATGGCGCCCGCCCGCCCCAGGATGGCGAGGCCACAGCGCCCCGGCGAGGCGGGTGCACCCTACAGGCCCCGCCTGCTCCCCGCCCAAGAGGGCGTGACCAGCCACACCCCTGCTCTGTCACCAGCACAGGGCCACACTTCTAAGTTTCGAAATACTGTGCTTGTGTACACACGTCTGTCTAATTTCCCGGAACATTTACTCATTGATTGACTGACAGGGTCTCCTTGTGCGGCCCAGGCTGGCTTCAGCCTCCTGAGCCCTGGGATTACAGGTAGGGTCTACCACACTTGGCTATATTGTAGTTTTTTTTGAAGTCTCAATTTACACACAGTGAAAAGCACCCATCTTCAGCGGACCAGCCCACTAGTGCTGACCAAGGAAGACTGAGCCCTATCAAGGTTGCGGCTAGCACTTGGAAAGGTCTCGTCCCTCTCCCTGGCCCTCCCCAGCTCCCGAGACAGCCGAACCGAACCGGAACCAACTGGAAGCCTCGGCTTAGCTCTGCCTTCTGTAGTGACTGCTTCCTTGGAACCATGCTCCTGAGCCCTCGGATGCGCCCCAGTTCACCCATCTGTCCTGCTGTGACCTGTTGGGGCAGGGGAGGGTGCTCAGCCAGCGGGAACGTTGTTCCTGCACAGGTCCTATAGGAGAGAGCAGTGGCTGGCAGGAGACATAGGTCGTTTCTGAGAGTTTACTGGACCATTGTCTAGGTTCTACCCACTGCCCACCAAGACTAAACACAAATATGACAGCTATTCTGCTGTTCTTTTGTGTTTTCCTGATAGCCCATCTTAGAAGTTCTTAGAGGGTGCAGTGCCCTAGTTCCTTTCTTCAGGAGAGGTGTTGTTTATCCTGGCACCTTCTCCTGGCCCATTTGCAGCCTGAGTGGGCCTTTAAGGATGAAGAGGAGTTTGGCAGACAGGGAGCACAGGCTCCTGACTTGGCACACTGCAGAGCCCACTTGTTGGGGCGTGAGCTCCCCAAGGGTGGAAGCAGCTCCGCCCCACTTACTGTTATTTTTCTGGAGTGCAGTGGGTGGTAGGGCCCAGGAAGGTTGGGGCTGGAACTTCCCTGAGGATGTCACCAGCCTGACCCAGGAGCGGGCTAGGGGACAGTGTGGGTTGGTGTCAGAGGCAGAGGAGAGGACTCGGGTTGAGCAGTGGGGGAACCTGGTGCTTCCTGGCCTCATTCTGCCTTGCAGGGCCAGCAGCCAGAGAGAACTTGGGGTCGGAAGAGCCTGGGCCTTGCATCCCCACCACTGCATGGCTGTGACTTTGGCCACTATTTCCCTGGGTCTTAGTTTCTTTGGCTGTTTTCCCCTGGGGTCTACTGGGGGTGACATGAGGTCATGTGCAGCAAGTGGGTGGCAGAACACATGCTGCATGGGAGCAGGAACAGCAAGTGACCCCAGGTGAGGTGGAGTTGGCGTTGCCAACACGGAGGTGCTGCTGAGCGGGGCTCCCACTCTGCCTTCCCCGGGGGAGTTTCCCCAGTTCACAGACCTCTTCCAGCCAGCCGGGCAGTGTTGGGGCTGGGACCCCACAGGCCTCCTGACATCCACCCACTCCACTCTACCATCAATGTGAGTGCACAGGACGGTGCTACTGCAGAGTGGCCTGAGGAGGGACATCCACGTGGGGACCCTGGAGCCTTGGTAGAGCCTTCCATCCTAAAGGTACATGAGAGCCCTCTGTGCTTGCCTGCCTTTCAAGGAATAAACTTTTTTTTTTTTAAAAAAAAGAGAATGTGACTAGGCAGCTTGTAAAAAGTTGGCTTTATTTGTCACATATTCACTGTATCTCAGTTGTGCCGTTTAGGCATCCACAGTGACAGTCCCCTGGAAGCCAGGATCAGCACCCACCCATCCCATGACCGCCAACCACAGGGGTGAGCCCAGCTGTGGCTGCAGTGGCACAGGGCACAGGGCAGGCTGCTCAGGACTGGGTCTGACAAGGCCGCGTGTGGTATGGTGTAAGCCAGTGATGGCAAACCTTTTAGAGCTTTCAATGAAACAAACAGCCCGCTGTGGCACGCTTGCAGTAGGTTTGCCATCACTGGTATAAGTCCTGGCTTCGGGGAGGGCCCTGCCCACCCTGGCTTGTGCTGATGTCAGTCAGCACTGCCAGTGAGGTCTCGGGCAGGAAGAAGCCACAAGAGTGCCGAGTACCCTGGTCCCACCTGCATCTAGAGCCCAGAGTCAGCCCAGAGCCTCTGTTCCCCTCCTAAGAGGGCCTCCCTGAGGCCAGAGGCTTTACCCTGTCATCTGTCGACTGTCCTCCTAGACAGAGCTTACTTCCAACATAATTGTGAGTCTTCAAACTGCAGCAATGTTCCCAGGAAACCCCCCGATTGACTGGGCCCTCACCCCACCTGCACACCTGTCCCCGCTCATGGCCCTGGTGAAGGCAAGGAGACTGGTGGTGTCTTGTCATCTGCTTACCTGCATATGAGCAAAAAGAGATTCTAAAACACGAGTGGGAGGCGGAAGTGGCTTGGACCCTGAGCCTTTCCCTTCTGGGTCTGGCGCGGCTACAGTGGCTCCCCTCCCTAGGGACGGAGGGGAGCAGTGAGCGCAGCCACTAGGAGACAGCACAACAGGCAGCAGTAGGACCAGGCAGCCCTCCTGGTGCACTGTTCGAAGGACCCATGGCGGTGCAGTGAGTTCCAGAGACTGTGCACCTCTGAGCTCTACCTGAAGACCTTAGAAAAGGGACAGTGGAGTCTTGGACAGAACAGTCTTAAGCCAGCCTCCCAGGGGACAATGGAGACAGACGGGGATCCAATGTCCACGTCCCCAGAGGCCACACACGCCGCTCCAGCATTGCCCTGAAGGTGTTTCAGTTTGTGCTTCCAACCGGAATGGGACACTGCCCACCCGTGTGGGGGATAGTGGGGACCCCCGGAGCTGTGAAGGTTCAGACAAAAGTGACATGGACAGTTGGGGACAGTTGCTTACCACCCTGGCTCCGGTGGCCAGCTGACAAACACTTCCCTTCTATAGTTTTTTTTGCCAATGGCGGAAAACTAAAAGCAAAATTTCAAATTGGAAAATTTCTAGCACTTTACACAGTGGAATGAAAGAATATGAAATTAAAAAGTCATCATTAAACATTAGTCTGTATGCCACAGCAGCACCCTCTGCGGTGGGGCTCCTTCTGGCAGCTCAAGCGGCCTCCTACTCAGAACAGAAGCGCGCCCATGCTGCCAACCTCGCTCTGTTCCTTCACGAAGATCTCAAAGTACTGGTAGATGATGGTGACTGCCAGCAGGATCCCAGTTCCAGACCCGATGGCACCCAGGAAGTCGGCCAGGACTGAGAGGGCCCCGATGCAGAGCCCACCGAAGGCTGCGGCCGTGGGGATGTACCTGGGGGCCGGGACATGGTCAGCTCTGGGTTCCCTGGGCCCGTGTAAGGGCTGGACTCCCCCACCATGCAGGAGCCTGCTGCCCTCCCAGGCCACTGGCTGTCTCCCAATGTGGGCTGAGACCAGAGCTGCCCTATAGGTGGGCCACATATGACCGGGGACCATGACTGTCCAGTTAGCTTGGAAACAAGAGTGTAAACTCCCGCAACATGACTTTTCTTACATCAATGCAACGTGAAGTTATACTCTAGACATACTGACTTAGATATATTCAAATTAATCTCACCTAGTTTTTTAAAAAACTGTGGCTGCTTGAAACTTAAGATCTAGGGATATGCCTTGAGTGTATTTCTGCAGCACTCTGCAGTTGACTGGGAGGCGCGCGGGGAGAGGAGTGCAACGGCCTCCTGTCTGCCAGTGGACTCTGGCCACAGTTCAGTGGGGACTCTATGTGCTGCCTGGTTGCTCTTCAGTGACAGTGGAAGAGCTGAGCAGCTCCAACAGACACTGTGGCCCAGAAGGCCCACAACACTCGCTGCCAATACTGTTCTCCCACGCCCCCACCTCCCTTCTCTCCATGCCCAAGGCGATGGCCACCTCAGGCCACCCTGCGGCGTGTGCACAGCAGCCTGCTGCCAGCCCTGTCTGCCTGGAGGTCTCCTTCTGCCCTCGCTGGGCTGTGCCTGTTTCTCTGCCCAGGCTCCCCTTTCGGGAGGGTGGCTCTACACTTTCATTTTTACATCTCCAGTGTCCACAGCTTAGCAAGGTCATAAATATTTAATGACAAAGAGACCTTTTCTACCCTAGAGCACAAGGATGCGTGACCCAGAAAAGAAAGCAGCACTCGGCCCTGACTGCAAGGCGGCAGGCGCACTCACCGGTTAAGCTCATGGACCATGGATGTCTCTCGGTGGCCCCGCATCACCATCTGCTGCTCCTTCAGCTGCTTTGCAACCTGCATGAGGTCCAAGCAGAAGAGGCACTCAATTTTATTCGTTTATTATTTGTTACACAGGTTTTTACCAAGTTGCTAAGTTGCAATCCTCCTGCCTCAGCTTCCTAGTGCTAGAGTGACAAGTGTGCACCTCCAAGCCTGGCTCCAATTTTTTTTTTTTTGGTACCAGGGATTGAACTCGGGACCTTGTACTTTCAAGGCAGTCACCGGAACCACTGAGCTAAATCCCTGGCCCCCTGGCTCCAATTTTAATCTGGATGCTGAGGGGAAGTGGATATTTCATTGTTCCTCTGTGGCATGAATGATATTTACACAGAGAACTTCAAAACTGCCCCAAGGGCTCATGGGCGAAGCTGAACCTTTCCTTTCAGTGACCCAGCGCTGGCTGTCAGGTGACCCACCAGCAGGTGTCAAGTGCACACCACCAGTTGGGAAGAGCTGTTATCCATACCGTACAGGGACAGATTATCTCCTCACAGAGATGGCCCCTACTCACATCTTTGGCGGAGGAGCCGGAGACCTCGATCCAGGTCTTGGAGAAGAAGGCGCAGGAGCCCAGCATGAATATGATGTACACTACTGCATGGACCGGGTCTTCCAGCACAGAACCGAACGACTCCGGAGGGGACAGGTAGTAGCACAGGCCACCAACTGGGTAAGCACGTGCTGGTCCCCCGGAGGATGTGTCCTAGGCAGAAGCAACAGAAAGCTTGGGAATGCTGTCTCCCCAACGCTCAGCACAGGACCCAGAGTTCTGAGCAGAGAAAGGAGAACAGCTTCACTCAGGTGCCCGCAGGATGGCTTTCTTAGGGAAAAGAGACGACCTTCAATGACAGTCAGTCCCCTGCAGAACACACACACATACTACCCGCTGGAGGATGGCCCCGGCTGCACTGCTGCACTTACAGACCAGGTGCCCAGCAGGCTGACCAGCAGGTTGCCACTGAAGCGTGCAGACAGCATCTGGGAGATGACGTAGAGGTTGGACACCAGAGCGGACTGCAGGATAATGGGGATGTTGGAGGTGTAGAAGAGCTTGATCGGGTAGGTGTTGTACTGGCCACGGTAGCGCGCAGACTTGATGGGCAGGTCCACCCGGAAGCCCTGGGAAGCACAGAACACCCTGCTGTCTAGTCAGCTCCAATGCAGAGAGGGAGCCGGGCTTCCTCACCCACTACTGTACCTGGGCCACACAGAGTGCTCCCAGCCAGACCAAGCACAGCAGGAACAATCCTACGCTTGACAAAAGCCAAAGCCCACTGCATGGCACCCATGTGGCCCAGACAGAAAAGCACTTAGATATGAACCCAAATCCCAAAGCGGGTCTCCAGGTGTGGTCATCCCCGTGCTGCCGTTACAGGGGTCACACACCCTAGGATGGTCCTTTCCAACGCTGTGGTTCTCTGTGGTCCTTTCAATGCTGGGACAGAACCCAGGATTTGCACATGCTAGGCAAGAACTCTCCACTGAGCTACATTTCTTGCCCTTTTTATTTTTTATTTATTTTTTATTTTTGAGACAAGGTTTCACTGTGTAACCCAGGCTGGATGCATGCACACCTTGTGATCCTCCTACCTAAGCCTCCCCAGCAGCTAGGATTATACATGGTGGCATCTCAGCAGCCTTTACAATGCTTTCATTCATCAATAGAAAAGCTGAACTTTCTACAGTATTAACCTTTCCCTCTGAAACCCTTGGAGAGTAGCAAGAGTTTCTGTTATCTTATGTTTACAATCTGCCCAGCCCTACAACAGCAGGGCTTAGAATACAAGGGATTTAGAATAAATTCCTAATGGGCTGGGTGTGGTGCACATTCCTGTAATCCCAGCACTTGGCAGGTTTGAGGTAGGAGGAGAGTTCAAGGCCAGCTGGGGCTACATAGCAAGACCTTGTCTTAAAAAAGAAAAAAAAAAAATCAGCGCCGGGGATTTAGCTCAGTGGTTCCATAGCCTGCCTCACAAGCACAAGGTCCCGAGTTCGATCCCCGGTACCAAAAAAAAAAAAAAAAAAATCAATGCAATTACAGAAAGGCCAACTAGCAGTTAGATTCTCTTATTTCAAAGCAGGTTAAACAGACTCAGTAACTTCAGACCCCAAGAAGTCTCAAAGGGCAGGGCCCCTCCTATGGTCAAGTTAGCAAGGAGCTGTAAGAGCTGGGAGGGACTCACCTGGAAGTAGATGACCACAGCGAAGACGAAGATGGTGGCAATCAGGTTCATGAGGTTGGGGAGGTTCTGGCGGTAGAAGGCCTCTCTCAGGGCTCGGACTTTGTCCGTGCGTGTGGCCAACAGGTGGAAGAGCGCGATGATGGCACCTTCAAACTCCATGCCTGTCGGGAAGGAGGCAGAGGTGGGGTGAGTGGAGGAATAAGCGGCTCAGCTTCCCTGTTGGCTTCTGAGTGGCCAAGACTTGAGAGAAGGTGGAATTGGCTGTGCATTCATAGCACGCATGCCATGGCCAAAGGAACACACTATGGTTTTTTAATCTCCTCCCATTTCCATTTCTCCTACAGAGAATTTGACCCACAGCAGGGGGCTGCTCTACCCCTCTTGAGTAACTGCTCTCACTCCTGGTCTGTGGCCACCAGCCATGGCAGAGGAGGACGCCAGTTTAAAAGGCCCCATGAAGAGCACTGCCGAGCTCTAGCTGGAAGGGGTCAGGAGCAGCCCTGGAAACCCCAGGGAGTCCGAGAGCCCACCTCTGGTCTATAGCTCAGGTTGCCCGAGCCTCACCCTGACTGTGCCCCAAGGTGGGCACTGTCAGGCTGACACGAGGCGGTTCCAAGCCTGAGTTCATACCCAACTGCAGCACAGCGCAGAAGCAGGAAGCAGGTAACCTAGTTGAGGAAGAGGGGCAGCTGTAGCATGGTGCACAGAGACCCAGACATTGTGGAAATGGCAAAGAAACAGACTTATGAGGGAAAAGAAAAGCAACAGTAAGAAGCAAGAAGATGGTATCGGGGGCCAGGGATTTAGCTCAGTGGTTTTGCTGCCTGGTGCCCAAGTGCAAAGACCCCAGTTCAATCCCTGGTACCAAAAAAAAAGACGACGGCATCAGGGCAGTGTTGCACAGGCAAGCCTGGCACCAGCAGGAGGCTGACACTTTCCAGAGATGGGGCTGTGGGCAGCACTGGCCTATGGCACTGGGACAGTGGGGCACCAGCCCTCCCTGAGACAGCCGGGCCACTTGGAGATGGATGCTGCCCAGCTGAACAACCAGCCACACCACCCTGGCTCTGAGGTGGCTTTCGTGACAAACACTCAGCCTGACTCTCCCTGGCTTCCTTGTCTCAGCCTGCAGAGTCTTCTGTTGGCCGCCCTCCTTCCCAATTTTGGGTGTGTGTGACAGAAGTGATCTACCTCCCTACTATACAGGGAGAGGAAGTCCAGCACCATGAGAAGGAAGGACTTCCTCATGCTTCCCTGCCAACAAGCAGCACTCTGGGCTGTCCCCAGCCCTCTGCCTTTGTTTACTCTGATCCTGCCATACGCAATGTTCCTTCAACACTTGAGGTGCAGCCCTACCCCAGGGCCTTTGTACCCGCCTCGAGACTCTGCTCAACTGTCAGTGAGGCCTTCCTGGATTACACACAAACACCACAACCTCCCCCACCCCCACACATCCTGAGCCAGAGTCCCCAAGCACCTGACATGCACACATCACACATTTTTACTTTGTCTTTAGAGCCTGCAGCAGGGTCTCACACTTAGTAGGTAACTAGTAAAGTATCTGTGCAATGGAAGCCAGGTAAGAGCAGTGCCAGGATGAGGTATTAGCTCTCTTAGTTTGTCACATGGTTCTTTTTTGAAACACTGCCTGCTGATCTCTGGGAAAGAGGCTATTGGGAGGGGCTGGTGTTACTCAGAGGCAAAGTCACCTTGTACTTGTACTGTCCCCGAGTTCCCATCCAGTCTGGGAGGCAGCCACAGTGAGTCTCCACCCAAGCTCATCTCACAGCCTCCTTCCCTACAGGCAGAGCTTCGAGAGCCCTGGGTGCCCTCCCCCTCCACACCAGCCCTTCCTGCTGCACATCTGCTCCACCTCTGCTCCGTAGGGGCCCAGCCACGGCCAAAGACATCAACAAATCCCACCCATGGCCTCATCTGTCCCGCTCCAGCCAGGCCTTCAGAGCCCTGCCTCCTGCCCAGGTTCTCCTAATCTGCCATACCTTCATCTCCACCCTCCGCCAGGCATGCGTCCCCTCACTTGATGGGGTCCAGTTTTCAGGCCACCAATTAGATTACAGGGGATTTTATGGGCTCTGGAGGCCAAGAACTGTTTCCACACTCAAGTCCAAAAAAATATACATGGGGGCTGGGGATTTAGCTCAGTGATTCCACCACCGGCCTGCAAGCGCAAGGACCCAAATTCGATCCCTGGTACAAAAAACAAAACAAAAACAAAAAACACACGAGTGCATGAATCAATACTTCTCACGGGACTCTTCTGAATGAAGAACATATTAGTGACCAAAAAGCCCATTTCCTTTTCCTAGTAAGTTTTACTGTAATCCTTCCTTTCTATGTTTAAAACTTTTCATTTTTAAAATTTATTTTTACTTTTTGGCAGTACTGGGGATTGAACCTAGGGAGCACTAAGCTACCATCTCTACCTTCCCTCTCCCCCTGTCTTAATTTATATTTTGAAACGGAGTCTCTCTTGCTAAGCTACAGAGTAGCCTAGAACTTGTGATTCTCCTGCCCCAGCCTCCTGAGTAGCTAGAATTGCAGGTGTGCGCCATGCCCAGCAGAAATTTTTACCAAAAACATCTTGTGAAACAAGATCTCACCGCACCCCTAGAGATACAGCACAGCATAGCAATGTTTGTCATGCATCTTCCATGAGCCAGGAATCACATTGTGTGTTCTTTCTCATCTTCTCCTGGAAACTGGTTTTGTGGGGGGACAGTTTTCCTGGAGTCACACGTGGACAAATGACAGGCATGGGCATGATCTGGACCCAGGTGATGAGCCGCAAGTTCAAGCCTTTTTCACAAAGCTGCCTCTTGCGAGACCAAGTGCTTTGGTTTCTTTAGTAATTCCATTTCTAGAAAAGTATGCACCAAGAGGAACTGCCGAAATTATACATAAAGACAAGTGTACGGGGATGTTCATCGTTTCAATGTAAATGACTACAAACTGGAAATGACTTAGATGCCCCATCAGAAGACAACCGGTTAAGATAAATGTGATGGAGATTCACATATATTAAGGAAAATGAGGCAGGACTATGTCCACGGACTATCCTTCTGTGAAAAATGCAGCCTTGGTATGGTTCTGAATCTAACGCATCTGTATCTGAAAACCTCTGCAGAGGGACACAGAAGAACCAGGTGTGCCTGAGACCTACTTCTGGCAGGGCAGCGCAGGGCCCTTACCTCGGCCAGTGTTGACTGTGGTGGGGCTGAAGGCCTTCCAGACGATGGTCTCACAGATGTTGGTGGCAATGAAGAGGGAGATGCCAGAGCCCAGGCCGTACCCTTTTTGCAAGAGTTCATCCAAAAGTAGGACAATCAGGCCAGCAACAAAGAGCTGTCAAAATTTAAAAAAGGAAAGTAAAGAAACTCAAATAGACTATGTGTTACTGTTCCCCGCGGACCTGGTTCCTTCTTTCTTTCCTAATCGGGTTTTCTGATATAAATGGTGAGGGCTGAGTCAGAGCCTGTCCTCTGGGCCGCCTCCCACACACAGCTGAAGTGCTACCCAGGGATTAGGGGTGTGAGGTGCCTGGAGGTGGCATCGGTGCCAGTTACCTGGATGGTGATGAGCAGGCAGATGCCGGCACCCATCTCGGAGGGGTCCCCGTACATCCCCGTCATCACATACACAATAGACTGGCCAATGGTGATGATCATGCCGAACACTAAAAAGCAAAAGACCGTGTTCGCAACGTGGCGGGTCACGGAGGACACTCAGCGGGACCCTAGCAGAGGATGTCCTTGGTGAACGCCTTCTCCACGCCCCACGGTGGGGAGAAAAGGAGTGGTCAATCTTGATGCTGCCCAGAGGATGCTTGAGGAAATGCTCACAGTCTCTTGGCTTGTCTCCAAGGCAAGCCACACAAGCACAATCTTCAATTCTGTGATGTCGTCACCTGCAGCACCCAAGTGCACTGTCGTGTCACCTGGGCTCTGGATTCTCTGATGTTGAACTACATGTGGGCCACCTTAGAGGCTGACCATCCAGGCCTGAGTCCAGAACACAGAACACTAACTTTGAATAAAAAGACCCCTACGTTTTTTTCTGGTTTTATTTTGTGGTATTGAGCTGCATGCCCAGCCCTTTTTATTTTTTAAACATTTGACACAGGGTGTTACCCAGACTGGTCTTGAACTTATGCTCCTCTTGCTTCAGCCTCTTGAGTACTTAGGATTACAGGCATGTGCCGGTAGGGCCAGCTCTGACTCTTTTTTTTGGAGACAGGGTCTCGATATGTGGCTCAGTAGGCTGGCCTCAAACTCATGGCAATCCTCCTACCTCAGCCTCCGGAGTGCTGGAATTACAGACATGCTTTTAAAGGGAAAATCCCATACCACCCCCAGTCTGATTACTGGCCCCGTTTCTTCGGCTACCAAGCACTGTGGGTGTTGACAGAGATTTGTGTGGACTGTTCGTTGTATCTCATTATATTTCATTAAGCCCAATGGGACTGACCTATTTTATTGGTTCTTCAGTCCTAGGTGGGTCTCTAAGTTTGGGAGTCAACTTTAGTTTTTCAGTTTAGTCTATCACAGGAAATGAATTTTCCTCTAAAAGTCCCTATTTGACTTTTTAAAAAGTGCTCAGTAACCCTAAATTGTTTTTCTCTTTTTTTTGCAGTGCTATGGATGGAACCCAGAGCCTTGCACATTCTAGGCAAGTGCTCTACCTCTAAAATATACCCCCAGCCCAATAACCCTAAATTCGTAAGGCAAAAAACACAAAAAGATTGTCAAGATCAAAGAAAAAACATCTAATTTTGGGGGCTGGGTGCTGGCACACATCTCTAATCCCAGCATTCAGGAAGCTGAGGCTGGAGAACTTCTGTGAGTTCAAGGCCAGCCTAGCTACACAGCAAGACCCTATCTCAAAAAAACAAACAGAAAAACCAAACCAGTTAATCTTTGCTTTTGAAAAATGCTCCATGTGTAAATTTTAAAATATTAACTTGTGTCTCAAACTGGCAAGTTTAAGTTAGATGTCTTTCTTGGTCAATTATTAACCTACTAACTTAAGATCTGTAAAAATAATGGTGTAGAAGAAAAGATGGCTGAATGGGAGACTGGAAATATCATTTCCTAATTAACACTGTTCAGTCAGAGAGCCTAAAGATGGTTGCTTCTGGTGACTGGCCACTATCAGCATTAACACGTAGCATTTGGTAATGGCACACACAGTAGACACACATAGTAGACACCACTACCAGTACCTTCATTTTAACAGGCGAAGAAGCTGAACCCTCAGAGTTGTCATTTGCCATTTGACTTTCTCCTACAGCACAGAGCTAGTAGGTAGCAGAGCTACACTGAGAGGATCATTTTTCCCGAGTTATGTTCTTACACTTGCTGAATAACTACTAAGTGCCAGGCACCCTGAGAATGATTATTCAACTGAACTGTTACAACAGCCCTGAGGAGATGCTACCTCCTTCCACGTGGTAAGGAAACTGTGGCCAGTGAAGGATGACCTCCAAACCTGCTGCCTCCACTCTATCATGTGGCTTCAGGGACCTCCCCTGCCTTGTCCGCCACTGCGTGAGGCTGGTACCTCTCGATAACATAGGCCACAGAGCACCAGCAGAGTTGGCTGGCTAAGGAAGTTCCACAGTACAAAGCATAACTGTTTTAATGCCCCCAACTTTACAGCAAATTCAGATTCTCAACCATAGACATCAGAACACGATACACAAGCTTTCTTACACTTTTGGGCTCCGTTGAAGAGAGCTCGGTCTTTGGGAGTGTCACCAACTTCAATGATCTTGGCACCAGCCAAGAGTTGCATGATAAGGCCAGAGGTGACAATGGGAGAGATGCCCAGCTCCATCAGCGTGCCTTGAGGGAAAGGAAGGCAGGACAGTCAACGTTACCTTGGAGAAGCAAAACACCTCTTGTCAGAATGAATGAGCAAAACTGGATGGGTGCCCCTTACACAAATCCAGTGTTTCAGTTGGCCAGCAGCCTTTACAGAATAACCCCCAATACCAACGATTAGGGTACAATTTAATTTATTCTGTTCAGTCTGCCAGGCAACATCTTACTCTGTTTACTCTGGAAGTCACATGGTGTCTAAACAGACTGCTGCATTTAAATTCACCATGAACAGATTCATTCTGGACTTACAGAGATAAGAAAGGTTCGTCTCTTCATCAGTTAATAAAGAAAGGATAACATTCAAATCATTTCCAGAGTCTGCAAACAGGGCTGGTGCAGCTGCATCTAGTTGTGAACAAACCTCTACTTCCCATTATGCTAAAATGAGCTATACTTTTGACCGATTTGGAACTTAATTTGAGTTACATTTTTAAAATGGATTAATCAAATCAGTATCAATATACACATTCAAAATCCTCCCAGAACCTGCAGGTGACTAGTTGGAATATACAAAACAGTGGTATGACACATAAGCCTAACCTATAGATATGGAAAAGATGCAGCTGAGAAACAAATCACACATTCTAAAGGATGTTATCAACCGACACCCCATCATTTCAGGTATTTACAAGGTATTCTAGTTTTCCCATGTTTCTTAAAATTCTCTACAACGTAGACTTATCTTGTTATTACAGGTTTTGCACTGTATTTATACCCAATTCCAAACACGATGGTATTCCTCAGTGCTGAATGCAGGATTTACTTAGGATATTCAATGGGGCATGCTGACATTCCTCACTTCCCACTCTCTGAGGTCCATATAAAGCCAAAGCCTATAATTAAACTGAAGCTGGTCGAGCCCACAGTGTGTGGAGAAGAGGCAGAGTGAGCCAGAGTCCTACCCCTGTTAGAGGCTAGAATCACTCTCATCCAGTAGAAAGGGTCAGCTGAGTCTGAAGACATGATGCCAAACAGGGGAATCTGGAAACACGCAGAGAGAAGAGGGGTCAGCACCTCATTTCCAACCCACTCCTAACCCCACTCCAACACCAAAACCTGAAGCCTGGGCTTTTTACCTGGCAGCATACTAAGAAGATAAAGAGGGTGATGGCTGTCCACAGCACTTTCTCTTTAAACTGAATCTGTAGAAAAGAAGGCAAGCATGGGAAGTTTCACAGCCAAGTTAATAAAAATGGATTCACACTGGACCCCTTTCTCTGTTCACCAGAGAAGCTGAACTATGTACCAAACAGCACTAAAGCCAAGAACAGGTATCATACACTGCCCATTTGGAGGCACAACGCAAGGTCTCAGTTAATCCTCCCACGTCACAGTCTTCATCCTTATAGGACAATGAGAAAACTGGCTCTTGGACAGGCTAAGTAATTTGTCCCACATCCCACAGCTGAAGTAAGTTTGAGTCTACACCTGTGTTCTTAACCGTTCGGCTTAATGCAGGTTAGACCCAAGATCAAGAACGTCACAACAGAAAAGTCTTTTTTTTTGGTGCCGGGGATCAAACTCGGGTCCTTGCGCTTGCAGGGCAGGTGGCAAAACCACTGAGCTAAATCCCCGGCCCAGAAAAGTGATTTTTGTAAAACAGACAAGCCTTGACGACATCTGAGCAACTACTTTTCATTTGATCAGAGTCTAGAAGAAAATCTTATTATTCTGGAGCCAACTAATTTGGAATTTGGGATTGTCCAATAGTGTATTTTTATGATCCAAGGTAAAACCATGTAGTAAGTGATACTGGAGGACAAGAAGAGCTGCATGCTTAACCTGTACAGTAACATCTGTTTAATTTCAAGAATGTTCTCATCTTCTATGTGAAATGGTGACAATCATTTTATAGATGATTAACAGGTGTCATTAGAAAAGTTCAGACCCTTCCTACCCAAGGCCTTGGTCACTAACTGGCACAGAGGGAACTATTCTGGGTCTTCTTCCTCTAACACTATCTTCTTTCTATACCACCAGAATGGATGTGGAAGGCTTAAGAAACACAAGAATTATTACGCAGACTGAGGGTTTCAGGTGGAACTACCTAATGAGTGACAGTATTAAAGGACCAAACTGTAGAGGAAGAGAGAAGTCTGTGTGAGTGCTTGGTCAGGGTCATGGCAGTCTGATCAGAACAGTAGTTGAGCCTTCTACATGGACCATGACACAGGCTAGGAAGACTCCACACACCCAGCCAAAGAGGTGTGACTTAGGGCTACAGACACTCCACATGAACTGGGATTCACAGAACTCTTCTTTGGCTTGAGAACACTCCCTTTCCCACTTGTCATCCCACCATACCAAGAAGGTAGAAGTTGGCCAAAAGAAAGCTTACAGATTAACCAGTGATGTGACAAGCTTGTCATGAGGTCAATCCTCATGACAAAGAAAAAGGTAGACAATTTTTTCAAGACTTTTCATTCTAAAATGACCAAGTTTCCTCTGGTTACAAGCAAACTTAACAGCAAAATTTCAAAATCTCTTTAAGTCCTGTCTCCTCTGTCCTTAAATAGCTCCTAAATGCATCCTCGCTCAATACCTTGGCTCATCCTCCAGAGCAAAAGCCTCTAAACCATACTCTAGGCGTCGCCTTTACTTCCAAAGTGACCTTTTAATCTGTCAGGTCTTCTTATTCACCTATTGCTCTCCATCTACTCTTTATATCCTATCAACATGAACTACATCTAACCACTTTCATCCAAATATTGACTAGTCTTGTCTTCTTTGCATCTGCAAAATATATATTGTCAGAATTCCCTCCCACACCCTTAGGAAACTTCTCATCATCTTTCCAAACCACCAGACATCACCTCTTCCAGAGTTTGTGTGCTATGCTTGCACATACTCTATCTCTCTCACCAAGGTCACATGGCTGTTAGGAGATGGTGTAAAGGGTAGGAGGCCTGCCAGGCTCCAGAGCCATACCCATACCAGGATACTTGCATGGAGGGGGCAGGTTTGCAATTTAGTTCATCAAAGGCAGCACATATGAGAGGCATTTATATGAAACTATATATTTTATGTAAAAGAACAAAAGTAGACTCCAAGCACCCAAACATCCACATGGATGTTGACTACACATAAACATATGTGACTGCATTAACAACAGTCTGAAAAGAATGTGGAGACAAGATAACTTCTGTTCATCTAATGAAATTTTCCTTCATCATGGGACTTTACTTTCATTGGCAACACTCATTCTTTTGGGCTGTAGCTGTGCAGCCATGGAAATTCTGATAAAATTCACCATAGTGCTGCTACATTTCTCTCTCTTCTTCTTCTAGTGCACCTGTTATGAATAACACCAGACTTCACAAAATGCCTATATTCTCAGCACTGACAGCCTACATTAAATGTACAAACTAGGTCTAAAGTGACTATTCTTCCCCTTAGCAGCTGGGTATAAAGGGCACTTCCTACAGGGGGAAAAACACTCCAAGATCTGCTTGAAGAAGGGAGAGTAACTCAATCTGGGGATCCTAACTGAGCCCTTACTCATCCACAGCCAAGACTATCTCTGGGCCAGGGCAAACCTGAGGCTTTGTTCATTGAGCAACCGCCACCAAAGCTGTTTCAAATACAGCACGATGATTTCGGGGGGATTCCCACACAACCAGGCCGCCTCTCCATAGCTCTCTGAGGTGTCACAGCGCACGCTCCACTCCACACTCCAGGGGAAGAGAGAGAGTTTCCACTCGGAGTCGAAGCCATCTTTAATCGTACTGTAAACTTCAGGGCCCAGTTTCGCCAAGCCTCCTCCGATGGCGATTTGGGGAACTTACCTTTCGCTCTGGCTTCTGAATTTCCGGCAGGATAACACAGAACGGCTTGATGACTTCCAGAAATTTGACTTTGATGAAAGAAACAAAAGAAGATGAATTAGGACACAGGGAGACCTGCCGCGCCACCCAGGGACGCAGGCTGTGCCCGGGGAGGGCGAGGACCCCTGAGGAGGGCTGAGGGTGCAGGCAGCGCGCACTGGGGTCCGGACGGGCCTGGAGGGTGGGCGTCCGAAGATACAGGAGAGGAGAAAGGGCCCTGATGCGTCCCGGCAGCACCAGGGCCGCCCTCGAAGGACTCACTTGCCATGGCGGCGGCTGCTTGGGCTCCGGGACCCGCTCCGGCTTCGCTCCGCTCCGAACGAGGAGACGGAGCCCGCTCCGGAGCGTAGCACCTCCGCCGAGAGACACGTCAGTGCTGGCCCGGTGGGGAGCGGCGCGGCGTGGGGGCGGGGCCGGGGGTGGGCTGCTTCCGTTTCCTGCCACGCGCGCCGACCGACTGCCGCACCGCCTTCGCCGAAACCACATCTCCCGGCATCCAGCGGGGACCCCGGGGGGCCGGCGGGGAAGAGGGCGCGGGGTATGCCGGGACGGGGAGCGTGCGGCTGCGAAGACTGGACGCGCAGGCGCTCGGGGAAAGTCGTGTCGCGCCTACGGAGGCCGAGGCGGTGTTGGCTGGCGAGGAAATCCAGTCCGTTCCGCAACTCTTTGAAGACAGCGAATAGGCCCCAATCTCCTTTGCGTAGGGAGCACCAAGTAGATTTCGGTCACTGTTGAGTAGGGCGCAGGTGGGGGGAGCCTACGGGACACCCTGGTTTGTCCAGGCGGTCAGCAAGCCTGTGGGCCTGATTTGGTTGTTGTTGTTGGTGGTGGTGGTGGGGTCCCTGCTACCAGAGGACGAGTGGGCTTCCGAAGAGACCGTGGTTCACAGAAGGGTGCGACCTCTCGGAACAGGGTCTGGCCCGCGGGGGAATCCCGGAAAGCCTCCTGGAGGAGTAACTCCTGTGCCAAGTCTGATGGACTCCGGCGAGAAGAAACGAGGGAGAAGTGTGCTCCTGCTGGAGGAGGCCCTTGAGGGGTGAGCGTGGAGCTGTGACTGCCCACGATCTACGGGGAAGGAGGTTCTGTCGGGCCGCTGCGAAGGCTGTGTGGAGGACGACAAGCAGGACACTAGGGTGGGGCGTCTGGAAATGGCTTTCATGCAGATATCTATACCCATATAGTAGCGTGTGGTGAATAATTTAAGAGAAGTAGATTGCTCGAACATTAGACAAGTTTCGTGAAGCTAAATCTTGACTTGGACAAGAAGTTAGAGGTTCGATGTGGCAAGATGCTCTTTTTTGCAGTGTTAAATTAGGTATTGCTGTCCTTCCCTCCCATGTAACTGCAGTGGGCTCTCAGCAATAAAGTGGCCTAGATGTGACCACGATATCCATCCCTCACCAAAAGCAAAACAAAACAAGAAGGCAGCGATGATTGTTCCTCTTGGGATGTAACTGAATGCCACCCCTCTATCTTCACTTCCAGGACCCATTGATAATCTCTTGGAGTTTTACCCGGCAGCCCCTGAACTAAATTCAGCACGTAGACCACAGCCGATATTTGACCAGTATGCACCATGAGACGTACTAATGGTTTAACATATTAAAATCCATGGTAAATAGTAATTTAAAGAAATGTTAAAATTGATTAATCCTGTAAGTCTTAGTATCATTGCTTTGTACTAATTGTTGTGAGGTATTAGTACCACTGATAAGAGGCTTTTTGTTATGGCCACATCTGAGACACATTCATTTTAGGTTGGCCCGTGTCACTGAAGGGCCTGTTGCCAAGTTCATATGTTTGCAAACAGTGGTTTTGGAGAATTATTAGCCTTAAGTACTTTTATTGCTGGCAGGTTGTGATTCTTTGGAAAAAAGTAGGTGTGGAGGGTTTTAATATTTATATTTTTTAGATTTTATTCTAAAACATTAAAAAACACTTAGAATGAAGACAACAAAATATAGATTTTTTTTTTTTTTTTCAGTACAAGGGATTGAACCCAGGGCCATCACACTGAGCTATATCCTCAGACCTTTTTACTTAGCCATTTTTTGAGACAGGGTCTTGCTATGTTGTGAAGTTGTCCAGCCTGGGCTTGAACTTGTGACCCTCCTTCCTCAGCCTCCCAGAGTGCTAATAAATGATACTTTGATGGAGATTCAATATTTATTTTAGCTTTGCAAGAAAAATGTTTATTAGAGCTGGCATTATTTCAAATAACTATAAAGTGGTTGGACATATGTAAACAAAGTTTGAAACAAGTGGAAAGTAGTTTTTTAAAAAGATATCTTGTTTGAAGAAAAACTGAGGCATCGATTCCAAAAGAAAAATGATTGGATTTTCTAATATGAAAATATAAATGATGACAAAGGTGAAAAATGTAGTAAACTTCTCAAGTTTTTCAACTTTTTGTGTGTGTGTGTGTGCAGTGCTAGGTATTGAATTAGGACCTTGCACTGGCTGGGCAAAAACTACCACTGACCTACATCCCAAGCCCTCAAATGTCTTGAACCCTGAAATTTTGGGTTACTGGTTTGTGAAGATGTATGGATTGAGAGTGAACAAAAAGTTGTAAATTAAGCTAACTGGTTAAAAGATATTTCCATAAATGATTTTCGTGGTTTAGTACCTAGAAGACTCAGATTATATTGTAAGGTCGTAAAATAAGTGTAATTGCTATTCATAAGCAGAAGATTCAACATTATAAACAATAACAGTGATGGTAAGAAAAAAAATTACTTAATTCATCTAATGATGATCTGTGCAATGGGAAAGTTGGAAGAATGTGATATTCCCTGTGTCAAATCATGACCCTTAAGAGATAAAAATTCTAGTGGTGACTGTGTCATAAGCTTCATTTCCCCAGATCAAGAAGTGATTTATATCCATTGGAAAGACCTAGTGAATTATTTTTGCTACCAGTTATATTACATAAGTCATAATTGTTTATTTAGGAAATAGATCTGCTTTAAAATTTTTGATTTACATGTTGATCTGTATATTACTTTTACCTTAACAGCTCAGTATTTTGAACATCATTTCTGTTGAAGGTAGAGCAGGCTAAGCTGAATCTCCAGCCTTGGAGATAGATTTTTGTTTTGGTTTAAAAATCTGGAGAGATCACATAAAACAAAATCTAGATTTTTTTACTTTCGAGAAATCAGATTTAAAAAAATCAGATCAGCCAAGTGGTGGCTGCTTTTTTTAGATTAGTCATGAGCTCTTCAGCTCCCTGTGGTTTCAACTTGTCCCTTATCATTTGCCTGGTCTCTGTAATCATCTGAATTTACAGTCCCTGCTGTAGAGTTTTAAGCCTGGGCTCTTGGCGGGATAGAGGTATCATTTACACTATTTGTTCAAACAAGCAACGCAAGAAAAGAACAAATTGCAAGTCCTCATCCCCATGACAAGTGTGTAAGTGTGAGTGTGTGTCTGGAGTGGGGTTATTTAAACATGCAGAGGTGCTAGCAGTTCATCAGAGAGGAAAAACCCTAGTAATCAGGTCTGGTGCTTAGAGATGAGATTATAAGATTGTAAAGTCATTTTCTATGGGAGTAAATGAGATTTCCAAGGGAGAAAGTAGAGAGAGAAACCAGATTCAAGGAGAGACCCTGGAGAACAGTCAACTGTATTTAAGGGTGGGAAGGAGGAGCAGCCCCTCAGTGACAAGACAGTCAGTGGTCCAAGAGGTAGGTTGAGGAAGGCTGGTTATTCTATTGGCAAGTTTGGTGATGTATTGGTTACTATGTAGAGTTGTCTGTTGCTCCAGAGATTAAAAAACAAACCAAAAAACAATGAAAAACCAGCATCATAAATCAGATGAAGTCTGGGTGGCAGTGTAGGACTTAACCTCTGTTTGTCTTCCTGCTCCACTCCTATTAGGGTGGTGTCACAACCCACAAAATCCAGTATGGCCTACCACCACGTCTATACTTTGGCCATCTGGGAGAGGTGGGGATGCTCTACTTTTAATGTACAACTTAGTAGTGCATCACACGCATTACTTCTGCTCACATCCCATTGGTTATAATCTAGTCATAAGATCACACAATGGAAAAAGTGACTGATAAATTTAGTCTTATCTTGGAAAGTTATGTCTGGCCAATTACCGTGGAAGAAAACAGGAATGGATATTGAGACACACTGTCTAACAGGTAATATAGAGAAATGGGTCCTTGAGAAAGGAGTGGGAATATAGTAGACAAGTTAGGCAAAGGTGGCTCCCCATGGCTGAAATGGGGATTGGCACTGGCAATACAGCTATGATCGGAGAAACTAGACTTCCTAATTACAGCAGATGCGTGATGAGCTGAACAGGGCAGGGGAAATGCTGATCTCAGGAGACATAGGCTTCCAGTCTTCTGAAACAGGCCCTCCAGAAGCAGGAAAGGGAAAGAGGAGGGAAGGCAGGTAGGCCTGACCCCTGTGGAGGATTCAGGGGTTTTCCTATTGCTGGGATCAGAGACAGGGGCAGGCAGGTGTAGCTGATTGTATCTGGGTTCTGCCACACAAGATATAGCTGTATATACCTGTATATGTGTGTATATACATCAGCGCTAACAGAAGGATACATACATATGAGACATAGAACCAGGGATAGGGATTTATTTCTAGGAATTGGCTCACACAGTGTGGAAAGCCTCATTTTTGCTCTTACAGCCTTTCAGGTGATTAGATGAGGTCTACTCACATTTTCCAGGACAATTTTTTTTTTTTCGTGGGGGTGGTACTAGGGATTGAACCCAGGGCCTGTGCACTGAGGTACATTCCCCAGCACACCCCCCCCTTTTTAAATTGGTACCAGCAATTCAACTCAGGACCTTGTGCTTGCTAGGCAGGCTCGGTACCACTGAGCTAAATCCCCAGCCCCTCCCTAGCCCTTTTGATTTTATTATTTTATTAGTTTTTATTTTGAGACAGGGTCTCACTAAGCCACGGAGTTTCCCAGGCTGGGCTGGAACTTGTGATCCTCCTGCCTCAGCCTCCCAGGTGCTGGGATTACAGGTGTGGACCACCACACTTGGCTGAGAATAATCTTTATGAAAGTAGCTGTAGATTAACTACATTAATAAAATGCAGTCAGCCGTCTGTCTCTGTGGGATCTACACCCAAGGATGCAATGAACAAAGAATCAAAAATATTGAAAAAAGAAACCCCAAACTGCGTGTGACCTGGAGATTTACAGACTTTCTTTTTTTTTTTTTTTTTTTCTTTTGGTACTGGGGATCAAGCTCGGGTCCTTATGCTTGCACAGCAGGCAGCGAAACCACTGAGCTGAAACCACTGAGCTAAATCCCCGGCCCAAGACTTTCTTCTTTTCATTCCTATACCGTGTATAAACAAATACATAGCATTTCCATTGCATTAGGTGTTGCGAGTCATCTACAGGTAATTCAAGGTCTACAGGAAGATGTGGAGGTTCTAGTAAATACTATACCATTTTACTTTATTTTATTTTATTTATTTTTTGGTACCAGAGATCGAACTCGGGACCTTGCGCTTTCAAGGGAGGAGGCAGAACCACTGAGATAAATCCCTGGCCCACTATACCATTTTATATAAGAGACAAACACCCATAGACCTTGGTATCTGAGAGGGTCCTGGAACTAATTCCCCTCAGATACCTGGGGATGACTGTAGCTTCAAAGCAGTTCCTAGATTTGTGTTTGTTTAAATAACTGGGTACTATGTAGCCCTAGTCAAGCTGACAAAGCTAGCCAAGCTTGCTTAATCAAGACACAAAAGCCTGGGGCAAAGAATGTTAACATGGGAATTATTACCAGATACAAGTTTAGGAATTAGGTTTTGATCTGAAAGGTACAAAACTGACTTCCGACTGGGCATGGCGTTGCACACCTGTACCTTTAATCCCAGCACTTGGAAGGCTGAGGCAGGAGGATCAACGTGAGCTAGAGGCCAACCTGGACTACATAGTGAGTTCAAGGCCAGCCTAAACTACATAGTAAGACCCTCAAGAAACAACAGCAACAAAAACCACAAAAAACAAAATCGAGTTAATAAATTTTCACTTTTCTCTGCTGGAAATCATACATTTTTATTTTTGTTTTTAGTGTTGTTTTTGTTACAATTAATAAACATCCTTAACCACCACAGAGAATTAACAGCTGTTGGGAAATAGGTATAGGCAATGCTTGGTGCTCATAGGGATTTAAGAACTCCTTGTGTGAATTTCCTGATTTTACCAGATCAGTTAAGATTTAGTTTTTCAAGGTAAAAGAACCAGTTTAAATAGGTTTGAGGAAAAAAATTCTGGAGTTTTTTGGTTCCGGTAACAAAGGGAAGAGTTGGCTTTCAGCATACGTGGATCTTGGGGTTCAAAAACTTGTCAGACTAAAATTCTCCCCCTCAGGCTGGAGATTTAGCTGTGTTTCCACTGCCTGCTTTGCATGCGCAAGTTCCTGAGTTAGATCCCCAGTACCAAAAAAAAAACCCACAATCTCCCTCTTGGCTCTGCTTTCTTTTGTATACAGGCTCCTTCCTCAGCTCCAGGCTGTTTTCCTCCAGTGCTAGGGATTGAACTCAGAACCTTACGCATGCTCCTGGCCCCCTCTCTCACTTTTAAGAAGTATGGAAATGGCCATTCATGGCTACTGCCATGTTCCATGGTTCCTGAGACTGAGGCTCCTACGGTCATGTGTGGTTTACATTCACAAAGTCACCTATGGCCCAAAAGGGCTGCTCAAATGCCAGTCATGCACCTACATTCTACCCAGTAGGAAGGGAGATGGGAAAAGTTCACAGTTCCTTCTTTTAAAGACCTTTTCTTTTAGGGGGTGGGTTTCAGTCAAGGTCTCACTATGTAGTTCAGGCTGGCCTTAAACTCATAGTGATCCTCTTGCCTCAGCCTCCCGAGTGCTGAGAGTACAGGCGTGTACCACCGTGCATGAAACTAGCTTAAAGACCCTTTCTAAAATTTGCACATACAACATCCACGTACATCTTGTAGACTAGCATTTAGTGTAGAGTCACATGTAGGTGCAAAGGAGGCTGGGGACATATTGCTGACATTCAGTACAGTATATAACGTGTGAGTACATAGCTTGATAAATGGGTAGCCACAACCAGGCCCAAGACGGAGAAAAACCCCAGGGCCCCAGCAGGCTCTCTGTGGCTCCCAGTTTTGAGACATCTTCCGGGTAATTTACTTGCTTTGGAACCTAGAAGACAGTGCAGTATTCTGCATACAATCCTTTATGTCTGAATCCTTTCCCTCAACCTTAGGTCTGTGAGACTCATCCTTGTTGATGTAGATAATTAGTTCCTTTTTATTGCTCTGTAGAATTCCACCACTGTTTATTCCTTTGATTTTTGTTTTTTGTTTTTTGGTACCGAGGATTCGTACTGCATGCAAGGCAGGCATCGGAACCAGTGAGCTAAATCCCCGGCCCTATCCCTTTGTTGACGGACATTGGTGTTATTTTGGGTTTGGGCTATTTTTAATGGGCATTGGTGTACATGTATGTTTTGATTTCTCTTGGGTATCTGGGGGCAGAATTACTGAGTCTGGATATGTTTTCACTATTCCAAATGGTTGTGTATTTGGCTAACGTCCGCATCACCTATTATTATTAAAGGTGAGAACAAATACCGGGGGCTCATAAATAATCCTGTGTTGCCCCAGTCTACACTTGGAAGCCGAGTTGTCCCTGCGTCCAGACATGTCGCTGTCTGTGGACTGCCCTGGAAGTGTCTCTCCAGCCTTATCTCTCACGCTCACCTTCTGTATCCCAGTTGCTCTGAACTCTTCCCTGCCCCTGGTCTCTTTCCACACAGTTCCTCTTCCTCCTCACCTCCCGCCCTTGCCTTGGTTCCTGTGCATCCCACTTACTGTCCTCTGAGGTTCTGCACAAATTGTTGCCACCTACACCCTCCCCCGCCAAGTTGGGACTGGCTTCCTTGTACCATCTGTTTCTGTGGTGTGCCATCCCTTGCCAAATCTATGGGGCACATTTGCCTTGTTAGAATGATCTCACCCTGGATTTAGAACTGGAAGGGTCCTTGGAGGTTCTGAAACCCCATAGGAGCTTGTGCAGCCACTTTAGAGATCCATCATTCCAGCATCTAAGGGCAAATTGACAAAGATAAGGTAGCTGAGTATGTTTGCAGTTGTCCTGCACCTTTTATTCTGTTCCAGTGATCTTCAGGTCTGTTTTTTGTTTTTATTTTTGGTTTTTTGCCAGTACCATGCTGGAATGTAAAATTGTCAATTGTTTGCTTTTGCTGTCTTCTGCCTGCCATGAACTGTTTCTCCTCTTCAATGCCTGTTTGCCGTGCCACTCTGCCTTGGAGCCAGTTGACTATGAACTGAAACCTCTAAAAACTGTGAGCTAAATAAACCTTTCCTCCTTTAACTTTGGGTGTTGGGTATTTTGTCTCAACAAACAGAAAAATAAGACAACACAGGTATAGGCAAGGAGTTTATGAATAAAACCCTGATTGCACAGGAAATATTACAAAAAATCAAGTGGGATGTCATCATATTAAAAAGCTTTTGCATAGCAAAAGAAACCACCAACAGAGTGAAGAGACAACCTACAGAATGGGAAAAAGATTTTGCCAGCTATTCCTCAGACAAAGGACTAATATCTAGAATATATAAAGAACTAAAACAACAACAACCATACTCCTCAAATTTAAAGACATTATCCCAAAATGGGCATCTGAACCTGATGCGGTGGTGCATGCCTGTAATCCCAGCACTTGGGAGGCTGAGGCAGGAGGATAACAGAATTCGAGGCCAGCCTGGCCTACAAAGTGAGTTCAATACCACCCTGAACTACATAGTAAGACACTGTCTCAAAAATCCAAAAAACAAACAAAAATGGGCATCTGAAATGAATAGACACTTCATAGATGAAGAAAAAGAAACAGTAAATAAATACATGAAAAAGTGTTCAGCATCATTGGTCATTCAAGAATTGGAAATTAAAACAACATTGAGATTTCATCTCACTCCAGAAAGAATGGCTATCGTGAAGAAATCAACCAATAGCAAATGCTGGTGGAGGGGCCAGGGATTTAGCTCAGTGGTGCTGTGCCTGCCTCAAGACCACAAGGTCCTGAGTTTGACCCCCAGTACCAAAAAAAATGCTGGTGGGGCTGTGGGGAAAAAAGGAACCCTTCTCCACTGTTGGTGGGTGTATCTTAGTTATTTTTCTCATGGCTGAGACAAAATACCTGACACCCAAAGATAAAGGAGGAAAGATTCGTTTGGCTTACAATTTGTAGAGGTTTCAGTTCATAATCAGCTGGCTCCGAGGGAAGGTGGCCTGGCAGACAGACATTGAAGAGGAGAAACAGTTCATGCAGGCAGAAGATAACAAAGCAAGGGACCTTAGCAGCTTCTTTCTGCCCCTTTTATATTGTATCCAGGCTACTGGGATTAGGGCAGTGGCAAACCAATCAGTGGACTGATTTAGTAGTCACCCATCCCTAATCCTAGCACCCTTAATCCTAGCATTGCACCATGAGTCAATCACACACTCTAGATCCAGCCACCTCTGAAAAAGCCCCACCTAAGACTGCATGAGGCTTTTGGGGGACATCTAGACATGAGCCATCACAGAGTGTAAATTGGTACAGCCAATATGGAAATCAGTATGGGGATTACTCAAAAAAACTGTAACTAGTGGTTCCATTTGACTCAGTTATTCCCCTTCTTGGTATCTGCCCAAAAGAGTTGAAGAATCATACCACAGCAATATATGCACACCCATGTTTATAGCAGCACAATTGGTAATAGCTAAATCTTAGAAACAACCCCATCCCATCAACTGACGAATGGATAAAGAAAATGCAGTTTTTAAATATACAATGATGTACTACACTGGCATAAGGAAGCATAAACGAGACATTTTTAGGTAAATGGATGCAACTTAAGACCATCCTTTTAAGTGAAATAAATTGGACAGACATGTTTAAATATCACATTGTTTCTCTCATATGAGAAGCCAAAAGCACAAATAAGGACCAAAATGGATGATAGATATTGGGAAGTAGGAATGTTCAAATGGGAAGGGAACAAGGGAGCGGGGAGGGGGAAGGGAAAGAAGAGAAAAAAAAAGAGTTAAGATGTGTTACGTACATGTATCAACTCCCCATGATGATTGTAATCATTATGTACTGCATACATGTACTAATAAATTTTTTTTAAAAAGATGTAGAGGGTGATCTCTAAGGCAATCACCAAGAGAATAACTTAAAAATACAGTGAAAAAATAATGAAAAGATGTAAAATGGTTACTATGGTTCATTCCCCAAAGGTTCATGTGTGGTCATTTGGTGTTCAGCAAGCAGTGTTGAAGTGGTGTGTATTTGTTAAAGTTTGCTAGAGTAACAGAATATAAAATGGATGTATATAATTACACACGGGCTTCATGAGATTGGCTTAAGGATCAGAAGGGAAGGAGTCCCAAAGGCTGTCTGTAGAATCAGAGTGGAAGAATTCAGAATGGTGAGCTGGGTGCTGGAGAGCTGGAGGATCCAGTATAGTTGTCGAAGGCCGAAGACCTACCTGGAAGCTCACTAAGAGTTTGATGTGAGTCCGTGTCAGAGAGCTGAAGAGGCTGTGCTGGAAGCCTCAGGAAGCAGGAGACCAGTGTTCAAAGGCAATGATGAAGATGGGAGCTCCCCCAAAGAAAAAGGGAAGACTCCCTTCTGTCTTGTTTTATTCCATCCGGGCTACAGCTACTGGCAGATGGCACATACAAATGAGGTAAGTCTTGGTCTTTTCTCCTCCGTGTGCGTCTGTCTGTCATCCAGAGACACACCCACAGCTTTACTAATCTTCTAGGCAGTTCTTAAGTTGACACATCACAGTTAATGATTTCATGGTGACCCTAAGAGGTGGGGCCTAGTGGAAGGTGATTCGCCGAAGGGGCTCCACTTTCACGGATGGGTAAATGCTGTCTTGCAAGGGCTCCGTGTTATAAAGTGAGGCCACGTCACGCACTTGGGCCCTCTGCATGAACAGGTCCCTTTCCTGCTTCCTCACTGTGTTGTGACAGAGCCAGAGGGAGGTGGTGATGGTGTGCTCAGCAGTATGCTGACATTGTGCTACTGGACTGTCCAGTCATGCAAATCGTGAGCCGAGTACACTTCGTTTTCTTTTTGTAGTACCCAGGTTCGGGTATTTGTTATAGCAACACAAAATGGTATAAGACAATTTTACAGTGGAGAAGATTCATTAAATGCAGAAGAAAAGAATAAAGGAGGAATATAGGAACAAAATAATCCATGAGATACATGAGGAACAGGTAAGGTCACAGAGGTAAATGCAACTCTCTCCATGATGACATTAAACATGAGGGGCTTAACCAATCCAAACAAAAAATAGATTTCTATGAATGCATACAAATGAAGATCCAAATATAAGCGGTCTACAAGAAACAAAATTTGGAACCTCTAAAGCAAAAACACTGATGAATGTGCAACAGAGACTGTATGGTCTATAAAGCCTAAAATATTTACTCCCTAGTTCTCATAGAAAAAGTTTGACTTGTGTTCTAAAGGCTGAAGTCTGGGTATCACACAGTTTATTGACTGCTCCAGGTTCTGGGCCCATCTCACCGACTGCCCTGGAAAGGCCGTGGGTGGCCACAGCTGTCCACTCTGCCCATGTCCTCTTTGTTCAAAACGCATGCTCTTTTTCCTGTTTCGTTCAGGCCCCTCTGCCTGAGCTCTGTGGAAAGGTCTTCTTTAAATCTAGAATTTCCCAAAACTATTTGTGTTTGACCATCACAATTTCTGCCATATCCATGATCTTGAATAATTTTACGTTAGGTTTTATTAATTTTAGATTAGGATTTTATTTTCCTCTCGTTTTTTTACACGAATACATTGATTTCAGAAGGAATGTTTTTTAGGGTCTGTACTGGTTAGTGTTCAGCCTTCCATTCTGTCAAGTCGCAAGCCCATTGGATGGTGCCTCCACGATCGGAGTGGGTCTCCCCCGTTTGCTGGCCCGCATGGCAGACACCCCTGAAAACACCCCACAGGCACACCCGAAAGTGCGAGGTGTCTTGGAATCTAGTCAAGTTGACATCAAGATTAACCGTCGCAGCCCCCTTCTCCCCTCCCACGAACTCCTTTCAGGGGCAATATTACTGTTCGTCAAAGTATTCATTCCTGCTTCCTGCAGGGGTGCGCGGGTGGCTGGCCGGGGGCTACTCTCAAGCTTGGAAAGTGACGGTGGCCGGGCCAGTGGCCAAGCCTGGGGTCCTGCCCCCAGAGAGACAGGTGGCCCAACATGAAGTCCAGCCCCTCCATCCAAGCCACCATCGACCTCGCAGCGGGGGGCTGCCAGGGCACCGCATGTGTACTGACTGGCCAGTCCTTCGACCCAATCAAAGTGAAGATACAAACGTTCCCCAGCCTGTACAAGAGCCTCACCGACTGCTTCCTGAAGACCTGCAGCCAGGTGGGCTTCCTCGGCTTCTACAGGGGAACTGGCCCGGCCCTAATGGCCTACGTTAGCCAGAGCTCTGTCCTATTCATGTGCTATGGCTTCTGTCAGCAGTTTGTCAGGAAAGTGGCTGGATTGGACACGCAGACCAATCTGAGTGACCTGCAGACTGTGGCTGCAGGGTCCCTGGCCTCTGGGTTTGCTGCCCTGGCCCTCTGCCCCACTGAGCTTGTCAAGTGCCAGCTGCAGACCATGCATGAAATGGAGATGTCGGGGAAGATAGCAAAAAGCCATAGAACAATCTGGTGTGTTGTGAAAAATATCCTTATTAAGGGTGGCCCCTTAGGCTTCTACCATGGACTCTCCACCACTCTGATTCAGGAGATACCAGGCTATTTCTTCTACTTCGGTGGCTATGCACTGAGCCGAACGTTTTTCGCATCTGGGAGATCAAAAGATGAACTAGGTCCTGTCCCTTTGATGTTAAGTGGCGGAGCTGCTGGAATCTGCCTTTGGTTTGTCATATTCCCAGTGGATTGTATTAAATCCAGAATTCAGGTTCTTTCCATGCATGGAAAACAGGCAGGATTTATCAGAACTCTTTTAAGTGTTGTGAGAAATAAAGGAATACTAGCCTTATATTCTGGAATGAAAGCTACTCTTATTTGAGCGATCCCCTCCAATGCTGCACTATTTTTGGGCTATGGATACAGCAGGAAGATGATGATGAGCAAGTTGGAAGCTTACTGAAATGTTGGTGAACCTGGATGCAAGTACCTGAGTTTTAGAACCAAGTTGTTCTTAGGGCTTATGGAGTACAAGACCAACATGAAGTTATTTTTGACTGTGTAGGAACTTTGGTTTTGTCTCCTTTTATTTCAAACCTCAAACTGTATGGGAAGATCTCTATTTTAGGTCACTTAATTTATCCTTATAATCATATTGAAATAGAAATGTTGCTCTTGCCCTTTGTGGGATATACAGGGTGAGTTCTGTTGCTCTAGGTTCCTAATCTGAAAGGTTAAATATAGTTCTCTCAGGCCTTTTTCATAAAAAAAGCAAAAAGAAAAAAGAAAAGATTAACCATCACAGTGTCCATGCAAAACCAGCTTTGCTTGTCATAAGAAGGTAAGTATAAAAATGTCAACCACAAAACCCAGATGGTGAAATCATTTGTCTCTACCTTAAGAGCCCCAAGGCTGAAGCTGCGGCCTTTGTTACCCAGGGACATTAGCTCATGTGGGAGGGTAAAGACCTCATGGAGAACTTGGTTGGCACAAATGGGAGGGCTGTAGGGGAACAGAAAAGAAAACAGTTTCTTCAAGAGAGGATTGTTGAGTTTTTACTGGAGCTCCACCTAACATAGTTGGGTTAAGCCAGGAGGGGCAGACCTACAGCAGACACCTCTGCCCAGTATTAGCAGGTGATAGTGGCACAAGCCTCTTGCCCCTCTATAATTTGGCTGTATTATCTTCAGAGTCTGAGCGAAGCTTTACGTGACTCAAGTGGGCATGTCAGATAGCAGAGTAGGCTAGTATTGCTCCTTTGCTAATGGCTGCTACTGAGACTTAAGTCCTAGTCTGTGAAGTAGCAGGGCTCGGCTGAGTTCACTTCTAGCCAAGGTCAACTGACTCTGACTAAATTCTTCCCCTCTGAATTAACCGTTTATTCTCTTCAGCAAAGATGCTAGTGCCTGCCTTTTATAGTCCTCCCTGCGATACTCGCTATCAGCAGATCTTCCGAGGCCTGCCCAGCTCCCCACTTTCTCATGTTTGTTACGAATAAACACTGGATGTCCTTGGTGCCTTTGTCTTTGCTGCCCAGAGCAGCTTAGGTCAGCCCAAACCCAGCTTCTGGCCTCAACTCTCTGCATCTGTGTCTTTGTTCTCTTTCCTATATCACGGACGATGTACTGCCTCATAGGAGATAAAGGCCCACTGCAGGGCCCTTCGATAATGTCTCTCCTATCCATCCATCCACCCACCTAGCCATCCCCCCATCTATACAAACTACCAGTCCATTCATCTACCCACCCACCTACCCATCATCTATCCTCCATTCATCCATTCACCTTCCTTCCATCCATTCACTGAGAACCTCCCATGTGAACAGTGGCACTGAGGGACCCTACAGTGACCAAGAAGACAAAGTGCCACGGATGGGACTGACACTGGGTGGGGACATCTACCAGAAGCAGGCAGGGAGGGACCCAATGCACTCTTTGGGAGGCAGAGAGTTAAACAATGAGTGACAGAGATGGCAGGGGGTGCTTCTCTGAGGAGGTGGCATTTAAGCTGAGACTTGAAAGGCAAGAGGGAGCCGGCCAGCCACGGTGTGGGGGAGGGGCTCCGGGCAGAGCCAAGAGCCCAGCTTGCTCTGAGCGGGGAGGAGTATTGAAGGATGCTGAGTCAGGAGGGTGTCGAGGGAGGGAGGTCAGGGGTTCCAGCAAGTGCCAGGTCAGAAAGGGCCCGAACTGGGGCAAGGAAGATGAGCATTTCGTGCCCAGGGCCCAGATGAGGGGGACAAGTCTGCTGCTTTGGGGGCTGGTACGCTTAAAAACCAGGGGGCTTCCCACAGATTTCTGAATGGGTGGTGGGCAGCAGTGCTGGCATCTGGTGGGCAGGGGTCCGCTGTGGGCAGAAGCCCCTCCTGACAGCATCATGCTCACCTTCCGCCTTCCATAAGCTGAAAAGACACCGATTCTTCCCAGAACCCTGGAACCTGGCAGCTCAGCCCTACCTCCATGGAGCTGTGAGGCTTGGGCAGCAGGCCTCAGTTTCCCCTTCTATTCCCTGGAGGGGCCATCGTGACACTCCTGGAGGCCTCCCATGTCTGCACCACTCTCAGAAGAGCAGTTTGTCTCTGGGATGCAAACTCAGGCGTCTCCACTTCCAGCTGTGTAACCTTGGGCTGCTGGCTGAACCTCTGAGGGGCTAGGTGTCTGCATCCACATAGTGGGGATGTCATTCACAGGGCTGTGATGAGATTCCTCAGGACGACTCAAGGAAAGACTTAGTACACACTGCAGTTTAGATCCCCCAAAGGCTCAGAGGGGGATCATGAGTTCAGAGGTGGGGCTTTGGAAAGTGACTGGATCACAGGATGATATGCCCATGAGTGGGTTCAACCCTGGCAGAGTTCATGGCTGACAGTGCTGCATGTGGTGGGGCATGGCTGCAGTGGTCACTGGGGTGTGACCTGGAAGGGTGTGTTCTTGTCCCTGGCTCCTTTGCCCTCTCTCTGCCTCCTGGCTCCCATGGTGTGAGCAGCCTTCCTCCACCAAGCCCTTCTTTCATGCTGCTCCTGCCTTGGAGCAGCCAGCCATGGACTGCACCTCCCCAAACCATGAGCCAACTCAAACCTCTCTATTAGGTTGCTGGGAGTTGGGTATTTTATCCCTGTGGTGGGAAGGGACTAAGTAAGATCCGTGATAAGTGCTCAGGAAAGATGGTCAAAAGCAGGATTGTGGGAGGACCTGGATCCCCTCCCCAAGGCCAGAGGTCCCAACTGGGACATGGAGACCAGCACTGGAGGCCAGGCTCCAGGCCACCTAAGCAGGTGTCCTGTCATCTAGGGGCAGAGACCCACTCAGGTCACCCTTCGCTGCCATATCAGCTGCCATGAGTGGGCAGCTGGATGGGATTGGAGAGAGGTCAAGGGGGTGCTCCTTGAATGTCTAGGAGGGGTGCAGGGGACAGAAATGGGGTGGGCCAGCCTGGGGCTCCTCCTTGTCCCATGGTAAGCAAGACCTTCCTGGCAGGGGACACTGGGGACAGGGACGATGGTGAAGATTCCCAGTGGATGGGTAGAAAGGGTTCTGGCAGGGAGTGAGCCCCGAAGTGGGAGGCGAAGTCAGTGGCCACCAGTGCTGGATGCCACTTAACGTGACAGCGCCCCCAAGGGTTCTCAGTGGCAGCGGTGGCCTTTCCATTCCACCACGAGGGAGGACGCTGGGAGGACACGGGCTAGGGGCTGGACAGGGAACCAAGCGGGGACCCTGGGCAGACCAGGCAAGAGCGGGGGAGGGGCCCCGGTCCCCACCTAGGGGGCTGGGGGGCTGGGTCAGGATGTGAGCCCCCAGGAGGCGGGACAGGCGCCCCTCCCGCCAGGTCCCCTGGTGCCACAGCACCCACTGCAGCCCGCCTGGCACCACGCTGGGCACAGCGCCAAGGAGGTGGAACAGAAGGCCGTACTCGGGTTGGGCACAGTTGGGGGACCAGGGCCCACCGCGCCCCCTTCCCGGAGGATCTTCGCGACACTGCGACCACTGTGTCCTCCTGCGCCAGGTCATCACCCCTCCACCCGGGCCTGAAACAGTGAAAAGCGCAGCAGGAGGAACTCAAGGGCCTAATTCTCCTGCAGTTTCTAGATAGCTTGATCTGCCCTCCCTGTCCATGCCCTTGTAGCACTGGAAAGAAACCCAAGTCACACCGAGCCACAGAACTGGGGCGGGAAACAGCTGGTGACACACGGTGTCAGTCTAGGAAAGGTAACCATGCGGGCCGGGGGCTCAGGGTACAGCATGCTTAGTGTGGGTGGGGCCTTGGGTCCCAGCCAGCCCCAAAATAAAAATGAAAAGGCTTCTAAAGAAATGTCAAGGGCCGGGGATTTAGCTCGGTGGTGCCACCACCTGCCTCGCAAGCACAAGGTCCTGAGTTTGATCCCTGGTACCAAAAAAAGTTATCTCCCAAGAAATGTCAAATTTTAAAATGCACTTAGCTGGGTGTGGAGGCCCACACCTGTAATTCCAGCACTCTGGGAGGCTGAGGCAGGAGGATCACAAATTCAAGTCCAGGCTGGGTAACTAAGTGACTTAGGAAGACCCTGTGTCAAAATAAAAGAGGGCTGGGGATGCAGCTCAGTGTGAAAATGCTGGATTCAGTTCTCGGTACCACAGACACACACACACACACACACACACACACACACACGCTGGGAAAATATTTGCAATCCATCACAAAAGCCTAACACACCAAGATGAGCCAATAAATAACCCAGTAAAAAATGGGCAGAGGCCAGGTGTGGTGATGCATTCCTGTAATCCCAGCACTCGGGAGGCTGAGGCAGGAGGATCACCACAAGTTTTAGGACAGCTTAGGCTACATCCCTAGTGAGACCTTGTCTCAGAAAGACAAAACTGGGGAGGGGACACTAAAAGGATTTTACACAGAGAATAGACAAAGAAACTCTTGGTCCCTTAACCTGTTACTCACTAAAAGCAGGATTTCAGGGACTTAAAAGTGGTTTTTACTTAAAACAGCACCTCCTCACTTGGTTTTTGGTTGGGGGGAGGGCTTTTTTGGGGGGGGTTGTAATTTTGAAACACTGTGTAGGTCAGACTGGCCTTGAATTCACTGGGTAGCTCAGGCTGGCCTTAAATTTGCAGCAATCCTCCTGCCTCAGCTTCCTAAACCCTGGGATTACAGGTGTGTGCCATCATGCCCGCCTATCGACTCTTCACTTGGGTCTACAGACACCCAATACATAACTGAGAGCAGAACAAAGCGTGGCCTTTGGCCGTGGCCCACCCTGCGTGGCTGCAGAGGGATGGGTGCACCTTTGGGAGTGGCCGTCTAGAAGCCACCACACGGGCCTGAATCTGGTCACCTGTGCCCACCCCTTCCAGACCAGGACAGCAAGATAAAAGATGCACAGGTTCAGCCACGGGGAGGCCCCAGTCTCCAGCTGTGGCTCTAAGCCTTCAGTCACCTAGGATCTCAGGGAGCCTCCAAGGCTGCCCTGCCCCCAGCAGAAGTGGCCATCGCCTGCGGACCACGCTGTTTCCACAGCAGTGAGGACTCAGGACGTCTCTGGAGCCATCTTGCAAAACCAGGACTGAGATGACAACAGCCAGGCTCTGCCCCACCTGGCAAGTCCATAAAATCCTGTCTCGTTCTTCTGCGAATAGGCCGGTCTGACCTCTCCCTCAGAGCTGCGAGTTCGAAGGCAGCCTGGGCTACTTAGTGCGTTCAAGTCCAGGGTGAGCTACATAGCGAGACCCTGTCTCAAAAAACCAAAACAGAACAAAAAACCTACTCCTTGGGGTGAGTTAAGGGCCCCGTCTCTTCTTTGGGGGACCCTCTGGGACCCTGACCAGTTCCAGGATCACCCATTTGGGGCATTTGAGGTAGGTGGAGCAGAGAGGAGAGAAAATTCTCAGTATCTAGCATGAGTTTTTAAGCCCCGTGAGAATATATTTTCTATTCAGAAATTTAAAATTTGGAGATAATGTATATGGCTCTGCTGAGCAAGGAGGAAAGAAGCCAAGTGCAGGAGCGTATTTATAGGATGCTACAATTTGGGTGGGAAAAGGCACATTTCCTTACATGTGGAAAATCTCTGGAAGGAGTACCATCTCCCCCCAAAAAAGTGCAGGCAAAGTTGCCTCAAGAGGAACATGGCCAGGCTGGAAGGAGTCAGCCATGTACTCTTGATGTTTCTGGATGCTTGATTTCTTTCCTTTCCTTTCCCTTTTTTTTTTGGTACTGGGGCTCAAACTCAGGACCTTGTACTTGTCAGGCAGGCAGCGGAACCATTGAGCTAAATTCCCAGCCCTCTTTTTGATTTTTTGAGACAAGGTCTCACTATGTACCTTGAACTTACAGTGATCCTCCTGCCTCAGCCTCCCAAGTGCTGGGATTATAGGTGTGGACCACAGCCAGCTGGATGACTGACTTCTGTATTTTTAATTTTTTACCATACGCATATTTTTTTTTCTTTGGTACCAGGGATTGAACTCGGGTCCTCGCGCTTGTGCAGCAGGTGGCGAAACCACTGAGCTAAATCCCAGCTCTACCATATGCATATTTTGAGGTTTTCAAGTCAAAAGAAAAAGGAGAAAGATACAGTGGGAGACCATGACTGCTAATAGGACAAGGCAGCTCCCCACCCTCTTCCCCTCTGAGGGCTGCAGGTGCACTGACTCACTTAGCACGCTTCCTAAGGGCTCTTACTACCTCCCCTTTGTTTTTCCTTTGAGACAGGATCTCACTACGTACTCTAGGCTGGCCTCAAACTCATGGTGATCCTCCTACCTCAGCCTCCTGAGTGCTGGGATTATAGGTGGGCACCATCACACCTGGCTTTATCTCCACTTTTTGACTGAGGAAACAGGTACAGAGCCACAAAATGGCCCGCCCAGCATCACCAAAATCTCAGCTCCAGAGGGGACCCCGTAGCCAGGAGCTGGCAAGCTCCCCGCCAGAAGTGTCCCTCCCCGAACAGGAAGGGCCTTCCACAGCCCAAAGCCCTCCCCTCTCGGGATTCCCCATGGCTCCTGCTCTCTCCCTGGGGACAGGCACTTGGGCTCATGACAGGGGCATCTGGGGCTGCTCTTCAGAGTATGCCCTGGCTCCTGTGGCCCTGCCGGGTGGCCCGGCAAGTCTCCTCTTCCCTCCAAGCCTGCTGTAAGCACCACAGGGGCCATCTTTAACCTGCATAGTGAGGGCCCCGCTGTCCCTCCTGACTCTGCTCCAACCCCTTGGTTTGGCCATTTTAACCTCTCATCTTCCCCTAAGTCACCAACCCTGGGGCCTTTGCACTTGCTGCTCTGGCTGGGAGGCTCTTCCACCTGCATCTCTTGCCCTTGGCCTCTTAGCAGAAAAGCATCTCGCTGGTCACTCTGGTAACACCCCTTGCCCCCGTCTGTCCCCTTCCCCACCACCCCATTTCATTCTGGAGCCTCTGGCTGGTTTCCTTGCTGTTTCCTCTAGTAGAACATAAACCCCAGAGAACAGGGCCTGGTCTACTTCATTCGCGTGGGTCCCTGAGCCCAGCACAGTGCCTGGCACAGACCAGATGTTCAATGGAGGAATGAAGAGTTTGCTAGCGACCCAGGAGGGGCCACACTCGCACCAGGCCATAGCGCCGTGTCTCCATCCCTGGAGTCGACTCTCAACAGCCCCCGCCCTTTGTCTGTGCATTTGCTTTTCTTTTTTTGAGACAGGGTCTCACTGTGCAGTTCAGGCTGGCCTGGAACTCACTATGTTGCCCAGGCTGGGCTCAAACTCTGGTGATCCTCCTGCCTCGACCTACTTACTGAGTGCTGAGATTACAGCCTAAATTAAAGCCTAAATTAAAAATAAGGAATGAATCCCCGGTACCAAATAAAATAAATAAATAAGGAATGAGAAAGCACAGGCCGTAATCAGGGCTTATTTTTAATTTAGGTGTGCACCCCTAAGCCCGGCACCCCCAGCCCTTTAGTCCCTCTCCTCTGCCGCCCCCCACAAAGGGCAGAGGTGCAGCCAGGAGCCATCCTCACAGCCAAATATCTGGCTCTAAATTCAATTGCAAACAGTTTAATCACCTAATTGGACAGCTCTCTGGGGTGGTTTGTAAGCAGAAGCGATTCCACAGCCTAGCAGAAAATTGGCATTTCAGCCACAGGGAATTCAAGAGGCAGGTGTGAAGAACCACAGCAGGAGGCTGTGCCCCACCCAGCACCACCCTGGCCTGCCACAAATACACACACACACACACACACACACACACACACACACACACAGGGTGTGGGGTGGGGGAAAGGCGTGAGGGTCCTGCCTGCTTTCTGGGACGTCTCTGCTGCATGCTGACTTCAGCAGGTCTGTGCTTTCTTATTCCTTATTTGAATTTCGGCTTTCATATAGGGAACACACACAATGAAAAAAAATTGAGGGGGCAGTTTGAGACAGGGTCTCGCTATGCAGTCCAGGCTGGACTTGAACTCACTTTGTAGCCCACAGCAATCCTCCTGCCTCAGCCTCCTAAGTGCTGGGATTACAGGCATACACCACCACTAAAAAAATTTTAATCCACGGTATAAGCAGGTTTGCAGCTGCAAAACTTACCCCAACCCTGATCCCAGCCTGCCAGGTCCTTTTCCCAAGGACAAACACTGCTCTCGGGTTGGCCATTTTAACCTTTTGCCTTCCCCAAATCACCAACCTAGGGCACACTCCCGGCCTTCGCCCCTGCTCGCCCATCCGGGGATCCCCAGAGACTTTCTGTGTTCACATGTGCGGCACTTTATACAGATGATGGCTTCCTCTTCGTCAGGGCTGCATTGGCTTTGTTTTTCCTCTTCATCTGTCTCGGACTCCTCCTGACCAGAGCTCCTCCAGAGCTGCCCAGCTTTGTTTAGACTTTGCTTGGTTCATGTTCACAGGGCCTGACGGCCACACTCACTGTCGGAGGTCGGGACAGGAGCAGAACACACTTCAGTTCCTTTCCTTCCCCCTCCCCCACCCCCTTTTATTTTTCCAGCATCAGAGTCATTCATTTATCTTATAAAACCTTATAAAGTTAATTATCATTATATTTTTTATATTTCATCTTTATACAGATCAAAAACCAGACTAACAGGCCAAAGAACATACAAAATTCTGGGCTAGTCAATTCAAGGCCAGCCTGGACCACAAAGTAAGACCTTGTCTCAAAAACTCAAACAAGGGCCAAGAGTGTAGCTCAGCAGCCAGCGTCAGCCTGACAAGCATGAGGCCCTGAGTTTGATTCCCGGTACCCCCCCCCCCATCAAGTTTTGAAACTTGTCAGAATATTTTAATTTTTCCTACCCAAGATGCATTGCTTGACTCCCTAACAAGACATATAAAGATCACCACAATCCTGCTGACCCCACAGCACCATGATGGGGTAAACCGGCCGCCTCTTCCCAGCCGAGCTGGACTTCTGTCTTTCCGGGCGGGTTCATCGCATGGAGACTGCTTCCAGAGCTGCTCTTTGGTTTTTTCACTCAGCAGCAGAGGACGCTAAGTTCCCTGTAGCCAGTGCTGTGTTCCGTTTCCCTGTGCCAAATTCACGTCCCTGCAGAGTGTTACCCACCGAGCCATGGTGAGTCCTTGAAGCCAAGCCTCGGCGCACATCCTGGCTTCTCTCCTTAGGGCCACTGCCCACAGGTGGAATTTCTAGGGCAAAGGGTCTGTCCTTTTTGACAGTGTATTTTTAAGCCATTTGGGGTGGGTGTGGGTGCGTGTGGGTGTGTGTGTGTGTGTGTGTGCCTGTAGGTTCCTGCAGAGACTTGTGCAACTCTGTCCTGTGGTTGTGCGTAAAGGGCTGCATGTGCTTTCTCTCCCTGCTTCTGTCCAGCTCTACCTGGTGATGCCCACCTCTGCCCGCTAGCTGGGAGCAGACGGCTGTCTCTCCCTGGCCCAGAAAGGCTTTCTTCCACCGGGCATGACCATGGGAGGGGCTGCCCACCTCCCTGGGCTCCCAAGCTGAGCTGGCTCTCCTCTGCCCTGGGCAGCAGAGGGTCAGAAACCCTCCCCAAAGCCAGGCAGAGTGGTGCTCATCTGTAATGTCAGCTCTTGGGAGGCTGAGGCAGGAGGATGGCCATGAGTTCGAGGCCAGCTTGGGCTATATGGTGAGATCCTTTCTCACCCCCCCCCAAAAAAAAGCTGAGCAGGAATTAGCCCCAGAGGGATAGCAGGGCCTTCCAAGCAGAGGGAGTGGAATGTGTAAATACCCCAACCAACCCTGTCCCCTGCCATACATCTCAGCCTCATGCACAACACAGGTGCCCTGGAAATAAACGGAATGAGAGGAGCGGCCGGCGTGAGGTGGGGCAAGGACAGCGTGGTCGGGGCGGGACCAGGAAGCCCGCAGAACCCTCTGCTACCACCTGCTTGGAGAACGCTTCCACCCTTCGTGGCCCCTGCTTTCCAAACCAAGCAGATTCAATGACAGAAAGGAGCTCTGACAGGACTCCTCAGGACACTCCCTTATCGTTTTTGTTTTGTTTGTTTCTTTGTTGTTGTTTGACAGGGGTCTCGGCGCAGGTCGGTCTCGAATTCGCAGTGATCCTCCTGTCTCAGCCTCCCAAGTGCTGGGACCACTCTGCCCAGCTGACATCCCTTTTTTATACCAGCGCGTCCGGCCTCTTGCTTGAGCTGTTTAGGCAGAGTCTCCGACCAAGGACTTTTTCAGGGTTGGTTCTGCGGCTTCCTGATGGTCTCCATGGAGACGAGGGAGCCAGTTCCTGCGCGCCCTCTAGTGATAAATGAGGGATCTACAGGGCAAGGTGGCCGGGACAAAACTCTAGCTCACAGAGGCGTGATTTTCAACGTAATTTCCACTGCTATGAATTTTTGATGGTTGTGAAAAAAATGATTTTTAATCATTAAAAATTCCAATGATAAACAATCTTCAGCCCTTGATGGCTGGCAAGTTGGGAATAGAGTACTTAGGATCACAGGAGGCTGGGGCAGGAGGATCACAAATACAAAGCTTTTAACAATTTTTAGAGCCCCAGGGATGTAGATCAGTGGAAGGCCCTGGGTTCCATCCCACTGGAAAAAACAATACAGTTATCTAAGTCATGAAAGACTGAGGAAGAAGCCAGACCGAAGGAGACTTGAGAGCAGCTCAGGGGATGTGTGGTCCTGAGCTGGGTCCTCTGGCCCAAAGACCATCCCTGGGGCCACTGGCAAAGCACAAATGGGGGCTGAGAGTCAGGTGCGGGCCCAGTCTGCGGCTTTACCAATGTGGGTGTGGCACTGTGGTCACAGAGAATTAGAAACACACTCAGGTCTTCAAGGTGGTCCACATGATGTTGACATCTGCTCTCACATGGCCCAGGAGGGAGAGGTTCCTTCTGCTTTGCAGTAGGAGAGACTGAACCCAGGGCCTTGGCCCTGAGCTCCATCCCCAGCCCTTTTTTATTTTTTATTTTGAGACAGGGTCTCGCTAAGTCGCTACGTTCCCCAAGCTGAGCTCACACTTGGGACCCTACTGCCCCAGCCTCCCAGAGCGCTGTGATTATAGGTGTGCGCCACCACACCCAGCTCCCTGGAGAGCACTTGAGAAAATCAGGCACAAGGGAACCTCGTTTGCTGTCCTAGTTTGCAAACAACTTGAACTGACAGAACTGACAAATAAATGATGCTCTATTTACATAGCAGAGTGCTGCACTGTAGCTTCCTAGTAGCTTCTAGTGTCAACACAGATGAGGCCCGAAGGGGAACAGGAGGAGACAGAGAGACAGAGCGCAGGCGGAGCCTGTGAGCTCATTTGGTTAACTCCAAGACACTGACTGTGGGCGCACACACACACACACACACACACACACACACACGCACACACGTATGCTCACGGCTGCATGGCTTAGCACAAAATTCATGGGTAGCATTCCAGTTGCCTATTGCTGGGTCAGGGAGGGAGTCGGGAAGGGAAGAGTCACAGGGAGATTCTAACTGCATCTGTGATTTATTTATTCATAAACTAATTGTTTCCATACCTACCTAAGCCGGGGCTGGTGGTGCACACCTGTAATCCCAGCCCTTGGGAGGCTGAGGCAGGAGGATCACTGCAAGTTCAAGGCCAGTCTGGGCTACACAGTGAGCTCAAGGCCAGCCTGCACTACACAGGGGGAATTTATCTATAAATAAATAGATGCATAAATAAATAAAACTTATGTGAGTGAGCAGAAGAAAACAGAACTATGGCCAGCGGGGCTGTGTACCATCACCAGCTCCTTAACTGCTTACTCATTACTACAGGACATATAGCAAACCTGTCAGGTGTCTGATACCCATTTTCTCACCTGCTTGCTGATTTATTGGGAGCAGCATGTGCCCAGCCCCTCCAACAACAGAAAGGACACACTGCATTTTCCAGGCTCTCCTGCAGACAGAATGACCATGTTAGCCAGTGTTGACCAAGGAAGTGGGAGTGAGTTATTAAGTGCACCTCTGGGACAGCTCCTCCCCAGAAATGGGAGGCTGGTCACAGCAGTACACAAGATAGGATGGGATGGCTGGAGCTGCAGCAGCCATCCTGGAACCAAGAGGCCCCTGGAGGATGAAGCACGAAGGTAGGGGATCTGGGCCATGGGGAATGCCATGGAGCCCCTCCACGAGTCTGGACTGCTGTTGCATGACCTCAGGCTCTCTCTCCTCTTTATTATTTGTGTTTTGAGATTTTTTTTTTTTTTTGAGACAGGGTGTTGCTATGTATTCCAGGCTGGTCCTGAACTCGTGGCAATCTTCCTGCCTCAGTCTCCCAAATGCTGAGATTACAGGCATGGGCCACCATGGCAGGCTCTCCTCTTTTTTGAAGCCACCGTGGTCTGGCTGGTGTCCACCCTCAGCAAGGGAGCCCTGCACGTTCCCCTGGGGCTGAGCTGGACCGCAGTCACCTCCCCGAGTGCCCTGAGCACCTGAGACACAGGTGGTAGGTAGCCAGGTCCCCTTCACCCATCCACACTGGCTCTTTATCTTCCTGGAGCCCAACTTTGGAGCTACTGAACCTACTCCTCCCAACCTGAGTCCCAAATAAGGAAGTTTCAGCATTTAGCCTTGAAAACTAGTAAGACTTTCTTTCTGCTGCTGAAGGAATCACAGAAGGACAAAAAGCGGAAAACATCCCTGCACCCTACAGCTGAGAGAGCAGAACCTAGCACTCTGGCTCCACAAAGCGGCTCCAGTGGAGAGCAGACGGAGCTCTGTACAGATCTGTCCTCTTCAGTGTGGAGACAGCATGCAGATTCGAACCCGCTTCCGTATTGTTTGTAACAGGTCCTGGCACAGGTGCTTGTGACATAGGAGAAATACAACTCCTAACCTGCTAGATGTCACACAGGCACGGAGTTCGTGTCCCCTGAAATCCAAGAATGAATTCCAGAGGACAAAGGAGGTAAGAGTAGGAAAATGTATTGGGGAATAAGAATGGGGAATAGGAACAGTTCCTGAGAGACAGGAGGAGTCCCGAGTGGGTTGCTTCTGAGCCCACTTCTCTGAGATTTTATACCGCAAAGTTATGAGGCGGATACAACATGGGTCAAAACTGTAATCAATCAATAAGATTACAAGTATAGCCACTTGGCTAATACTGATCCAGTAGTAACAAAGGCATGTGGATGACATCAGTTACCCTGGCCAAAATCTCTAGTCTTTGTTTTGTTTTGTTTTTTGCGGTATGGGGAATTGAACTCAGGACCTTGAGCTGATATCTCTAATCTTAATCTTCGTTTTAGTCTTCCTTGATGGGTGAGGATGGCCCACCACAGTGAGGTAATAGTTCATTTCTTTGGGAAATCCCAAAAGGGTAGGGCCTATTACAGAATCATCTCCAGCTTCCATTCATCCCTGAGGGAAGTATGCAAATCTGGCCATTGTGACTTTAATCTCCAGGTCCTGCCTCCTTCAGAGGCTCCTCCCGCCACAGCTTTGATGTCGCCTTGAGAGCCCAGTCCCTTTCTGGCTGTATATTAATATTTCTCTAACTTAGCTCCCTATAATATTTGTACTACCAATCTTCGGCTGAGGTTGGAGGATTGGTGACAGCTTGAGGCCAGCCTGGGCTACATAATGAAACCCTGTCTCAAAGAAAAAGGAAAGAAAGAAGCCACTCCCCTGGGTACAGGGGCTGTAGGAAGCGCCCAGACGGGCCTGGGGGACCTGTCTGAACTTCCCCGGGCTGGATCCCTCTGGAACTGTTGCATTTTAGGGATGTTTAGTTTGTTTTGGGAAAAATCGAAATTCTGTGTGCGTGTGTGTGTGTGTGTGTGTGTGTGTGTGTGTCTATGTCTATATGTACATTCATTGTGTGTGTGTGTTTGTGGGAAGCATCCTAATATTTAATTTCTGACAGTTAATTTGGTAAACCTTATGCAGGCTCATGGAGCATTGGCTTATTTAAGGGAGCAATGCTACATAATTTTAGGGTAAAATCATTTGGTTAGCCTAGTTCTCCTGCCTACAGCCCAGCTATGGAATTCCGAAACATAATTGCATTTCGGCCTCCAGTCACAACTGAGACCTCAATGATCTGGTGATGACGCTGTGATTCTCCAGGACAAGAAACATCCTGGGAGCTGAAAACATCCTGGGAGAACAAACATCTACTCAGTTCCTCCTTGTTCTTGGATTGTTACATCTTATTTATGCAGGATGTACTGAACTCTCTGCAAGTCATTTGATATATTTGTTTCTCCCGAGGTGTGCAGTAAGCTGGGGGCTTTCGTCTAGCAGCACTGATCAGACCCAAAGCTCAGCTTCTTCTCAGTCTCATTTTTCTACCTTTCCTGTAAATCGCTGTGTGCTGCCGTGGCTCGCAGGAGACCAGGACTCACTGCAGAGGTTCTGGTAACGCCCCCTTCCCCTGTTCCCTACAGCTTATGTTATTGTTTTAACTCCCTCAAAACCCAAGACCATTGCCCTGAGCTACATTCCCAGCCCTTTGTATTTTTTGAGCCATGATCACACTTAAGTCACTAAATTGCCCAGGCTGGGCTAGAACTTGCAATCCTCCTGCTTCAGGTTCCCAGCATTGAAATTAGTGCACTCCCAGGCTCCCCGAAGCTTCTGAGGATCATGAGGTCAGGACTTGAAGCACAGCAGGGAGCATTCTGGATGCCCCTTCAGGGGTCGCTTCAGTGACCCAATGAGTGAGTATCCCCACACGCCAGTCTCCCAGTCACGGGTTTCTGGGGGAGGCAGGTAGGTGCTTGGTCTCCTCCTTGGAGGGCCCTCACTCCTGGGCACCTTGGCCCAGCCATGCAGAGATGATTCTGTCCCAGAGCCTCCCAGAGCAGCAGCAGCTGCTGACCAGAGCGACTTTGAATACACTTCGCGGTGGTGGCTGGATCTTGATTTGCTTCACATCTTGTGGAGTTTCTGTCCCCAAAGACACCCGAAATAAAATGCTGGGCCTGGGGGTGCTCTGTGCCACCCAGACAGCCCTGCGAGGTCTCCTGTGCACCCTGGAAAGTGTGGACTGGCTGGAGCTCCTGGCCCAGTGTGATGGCCCAGCGACAGTTCGGATTCCACCCCGTGGGGAAGGTGTTTCTGGTCCTTGTCACAGTGCCATGCGGGGGTCAGAGCCTGCCCTGCCACAGGCTGAGCCACGTGACCTGTCAGCAGTCCCCACCAGTGAAGCAGGTGCATGGGCCACCAGGGCCTGCAGAGCCATGCAGGGCTTTAGGTGTCGCCTGAATGAAGCATCAGGAACTGTAACTCACAGCCCCCGCAGTGGCCTTGAAGCCTGTGTGCAGGCCCCGGTAGGGGATCTCGCCTCTCCGCCCATGTGACAGGCCGAGGCCGAGGCCTCCCCCAGGCCCTGCAGGGCTGGGACCTGTCCCAGGGCGGAGACGCTGGCCCGCTCCTCTCCACCCTGGGAATCCCCTACCTGGCCAGAGGTCCCTTCTCAGAGCTCGTCTGGAACACAGCAGTGTGGATGTGCGGGCACTTGATAGTCCCAGGGGGACCCAAAATCCTACTGTGAACACCATTCTACAGCCTTTCTCCCTCAGCACGCCTGCCACGAGCCTGGCATTACCTGGGGGCTAAAATACTAAGCATTGTCATTACTGGGCCATTCCCATAATCCAGGCCTCTGCACTATTTCCAGTGCTTACAAGGATCCCGGAAATGGCTGAACGTGCTCTTTCCCCACCTGGCCTGCACTCCCGAGGCCCCCACAGCCCACCAGCGCCCCTCCAGCACCCCGGAAACAACCCCTGCATCCTTGCGAAATCTCCACAGCAACTCCTCCTGTTTTTCTCTTTTTATTAAAAAATAGATCAAGAAAATATACACGCTGCAGCCTATCCCTCACAACAGGCCCCGAGGAGACCACCGCGCCCTGGGCATGAGCAGAGCCATCCTGAGTGCCCGGCTGTGCCCTGGGAGATGGCATCTGGGCCTGGCACTTAGCAGGTGAGGGTGGGCGGCAAGAGGAGAGGTCCCTAGCTGGAGCACAGGGGGACAATAGGAAGTGGCCTCCAGACTTGGGGTACAGGTGACCCCCACATCCCCCACCTGGAGGCTGGCCCCGGACTCCCCACCTCTGTCCCATGGGTCCCCAGGCTGAGCCACAGCCCCTCAGGCATTGATGGTCTTCCAGCGCTCGCTGTCCGTGCTGTTGATGCTGCCTGTGTGGCAGGGCATGGAGGCCACATCATCCAGGTAGGCCACCCCACCAGAGGCAAACTGTGTGCTCGCGGCCCCAGAGGCCTCCACACCTTCCCGCCGGGCCACAGCATAGGGCTGGGGCAGGTGCATGTCTGGCTCCTCGGTCTCGTCCACTTGGCATTTATAGGAGAACAGGATCTTGGGCTCCGAGCTGGTGTCGGAAGAGAGGGGGCTGAGGGGCAGTGCAGGGGCCGCAGGTCTCTAGGAGGTATGCTTACTGCTGCCCCAAAGCTGGTGCCCGAGTCCAGCAAGCATGGCCATAAACCCGGCCCTTCCTCGGGCCCTGGGAGCTGGGGCAGGCAGCCCTGAATCAGGAAAACTCTGGAAACCCAGGCTGGGGCCGAGCCCTGCCCCCAGGACCCTGTCCACTGGGCCTTCTCCGTCCCTCAATGCTCAGGACGGCTCCAAGGGGAAGAGGCTGCTTCCAGCTTACAAACAGGAGCCTGAGTCTCTGTGTAGAGCCCAATTCGGGACCCATCCTCACCTCTCCTGCTCCCCCAGCTCCATCCAAGGGCCTCCAAACACCCAGACCCGTCCCACCGCACCAGCGGCTGAGCCGATTGGATCCCAAGTCTGCAGCTCCCCAGCCCGGCCCTTGCACAACCACCACCTGCAAGGCCTTCACCCCACGGGGCTCACGCGCCCGGCCTGGACCCTGGACCTCCCTGCTGGAGTGCGGGCTCCAGGCAGGCTGGGGTGGCGTGGATCCTGCGGGGTGTGTGCGCACAGCAGGCGCTCAACCCTGCTCCCTGAGAAGGACTAGTGTTACTGAGGGAGAGGCAGTGCTGCCACCCACGCTCTCGCGTGGGAATGTGAATGTCCATGCTCACCGCTCCGTAGTATGGACATGGAAGAGTCTGTGCCAGTGCCTGGTACGGACACACACGCACCCACACCCAGCCCTGCACAAGGCGCGATCCCGCCGGTGGCCACGCGGGGGCGCTCGAGCCCGGAGGCGGTGCAGGGCCAGGCTGGGGGAGGGAGGGGCGTTCCAGCGGACTCACCCGAAGAAGCTCCGCAGGAAGGCCACGTAGATGAGTGGTGCGAAGAAGCTGAAGTAGAGGAAGGTAGTGGCGTCCACGCAGCTGGGAGGGCGGACAGAGAGTCAGGGGGCGGGCTGCCCCGCCCGGCCATGCCCCAGCCACACCCACGTCCCTGGCGTGCGTGCGTACCAGAGCCCTTCGATGATGTTGGCACACAGCAGCGCGCTGCCCAGCCCCTGCACCAGGTTGAGCAGCGCCAGGATGCCCGCATACACGTAGAAGCTCCTCCGCGCTGTGGAGGGCGGGGGGAGTCTGAGGTCCTGCCTCGTGGGCCAGGCTCCGCCCCCTCCTATCCCCGGGTCCCCCCACCCCGGGCACCCGCTCACAGGGCAAGGAGATGCGCTCCTTCAGCGGGGTCTTGGGCAGGACCACCACCAGCGAGTAGACCTGTGGAGAGAGGACAGGGCTGGGGGGCGCGGGGAACCCTGCTGGCCCCGGGGTCTGCCCAGCACTGCCCTCCCCTGCCCCAGCCCTGTCCTAGCCCTCACCAGGAAGAAGAAGCAGGAGCTGACCAGCCAGAACTGGCGGCCCCCGTGCCCGTAGATGTTGAAGTCCTCGGCAGACAGGTGGGCGTCAGGGTACAGGATCTCCAGGGTACCCTGCACGGGGAGGGCCTTTCCTGAAGCAGAGCCCCTCTGGGTCTCCACCTTGCTGCCCCTACCCCAGCCTGCTCCCAAGGCGAACCCCAGCACCCAAACAGGCCCAGCCTGAGCCAGGGCAGCAAGGCGTGAGGTGCCGCCCCCGGCCTCTATCTATGCAACTTTCCCTGGGCCTGCACACCTGCGTCTTCCCTACCTGGGCTGCAGGTTTGCGCCCCCCCCCCCACTTGCATGCCCTGGGTCAGAATCTCTAGTGGGGGTCCCAGGACCTGCCTGGGGACAGGCACCCAGGTGAACTAACGGTCTGCCAGCCACACCTGATGAGCTTTCCAACCTGGCTCCCTCCTCGTACCTGGGTGACCGAGTAGGTGAGCGACAGCACAGTGGTGATGGCCAACACCCGCTTGATGCTTGACTTGCTCTCCAGGTGACCTGGAAGGGACGCAGCTCAGCCAGGGGCAGGCAGCCCAGAGAGGGTGTCAGGTCGGCCCTACCCTGACAGGGGAGGGACAGGGGAGCCCCCATGGCAACGCACCGAAGGCCAGGCCCAGGATGACCACGCTCAGCTCAATGGCCAGCAGGAAGAAGCGGGTGATCTCCCACAGGATCTAGACAGAGTGGGCCAGGTCAGCCTGGGGTCATCCACCCAAGGCCAGGCCTCCCTCTCCTCCCTCTCGGGCCACCCAGACGCACCTTGTCGGCCACCGTTGCGGCACTGGAGGTGCTGACTGTCATGGACACCACAGCCCGGGCAATGCCCACCAGGGCCACCACGAACACCTGGGGGGTGAAGGAGGGATCGGGCGTGAGTCAAGGTCTGGGAGGGGCGGGCCAGCAAGCCCAGCCACCTCTGCAGGGGTCCTCCTGATGCCAAGGAAGGAAGTGACCAGTTGGAGCGGGAGGCAGGGAGGACAGCAGTGGCTCCAGGTGGCAAGAGACCCCCACCGCACTGATCTCACAGCTGCCTCTGCCCTGCAGCCAACTTCCTGGCCAGCACGGTTAGTTAGCAAGGGTGGGGCCAGACTGGCTGCTTCCCCAGTCTGTGACCTCAGGTAGGTGGCCGCACCTCTGTTCCCCAATTTCCCCATCTATAAAGTGGGAGTAAAAACAGCACCTGCTGCCTTTGGTTGTTGGAAGCACTGAGGGGTGACTGGTGAAAATGTGCCCAGTACCCGACCTCCAGTCAGTCCCTTTCCTCTGGCCTCTGAGTGAAAGTGGGTTTCCTGACACAGAAACAGAAGAGCCCACTCTCATACACACTCTGATCTTTGGGCCCTGGAAACTGCCTGAGCCATGGGGGGCTGGCTGCAAAGGTGACACTGCCACCTGCGCCCACTGGGTGGTCACAACTGGTGCTCAGGGAGATACCACACATGGAAGCGGACCACACAGGACCCAGAGGGGACAGAGGGGCGGAGCTGCTGGCCAAGGTCACTCAGCCGCACGGCCAGGGCTCAGACCCCTCTCCACACTGTTTCCTGGGCTCTCCAGCCAAAGGTCTCCAAGAGGAAGCAGGCCAGGAGTGCGGACTGCCCTGCCCTGGGTACATGACCAGGGATTGCCTGCTGCCCCAAAGAGGACATCTGCCTGCCATGTAATAGGTGCTTAGTATCTGCTGAATAAATACACGAGGAGTAAATGGTCAGAGAAGAAAGCAGGAGTCCCCCAGCCCTGCCCTCCCAGAGCCAGGAGGGCCGCAGTTGGCCAGGGGCTGGACATCTGGGAACACCTCTAGGGGCCCCAGCCCTCCCCTGCCCCTGCCTGAGCCAGACCCAGGGGACCCAGGAGCCACTCGGCTCTTGGGATGACGTCTAAGTATCCCAGAGCAGAGAGGCTTCCACTGGGTCACAACCTGGAGGAAGGGAGCTGGGCAGCCCGCACCTGGTGTCCACCCCCGGAGGCGCCTTCCCAACCATGGCCCCAGACCTTGTCCCATGCACCAGGACCACCACGTAATGAGAAGTCCGGCTCTCCCTGTGGTAGGAAGTCGGTCTCCCAGGATGGACGGAGGAAAGGACAGACGGATGATGGGTGACGCTGCTGCAGAGTCTCCCTCCCAGCATCCATCCAGGGACTCCCGCCTCCCACCTCCCGGTCTCCTGTCCGGCTGAGCTGAGCCTCCCTCCTGCTCCGCAGGGCCCCTCCTCCTGCAGGCCACAGGCTAGCTGTGAACAAGGTCAGCGGGAATTCCAGGAAAGAGGGGCTCTGGAGGAGGCCTTCGCTCCGAGCTGCTCCTGGCCGATGAGGGAGCTCACCGAGCCAAGGCCAGAGAGGCAGAGAGGGAGAACCGTGCCTGAGCTGGCTCTGCATGTTATTGCCCCTTTGGCTAAGGCCGTTGGAGTGGGAGCAGACGCACCAGGATGTAGAAGGTGATGAAAATGGGGCTGGAGCTGAGGCGGATCTTGGCCCGAGCAAACGGAAGCTTCCAGAGCAGGAAGACGAAGAAGAGCACGTTGGGGATGAGCAGCAGGAGGTCCCAGTACCGGACCCTGGAGACGGCACAGCAGGGGGCTCACCGGCGAGTCGGTGGTGCCCGCGCCCCCCAACAGCCCAGAAAGCCGAGCCACACAGCTGAGCTGCCGGCGGCGGGCGGTGCCCTCACCTGGAGGTGCCCACGTCCTCGTACAGCAGCAGCAGGCAGCGGTGTGGCACACTGATGTTTGGGGCCCCAGGCAGCGGCACCGCTGTGCTCCTGTTGGCCCCCATCACCCACTCCGGGGTGTCCATCCAGCCGGCAGCAGGCCCTGGGATGTCAGAGCCCCATGGTCAGCAGCTGCTGGGTCTTGGGCCCCTGGGGGAAACCAGGGGGGCCACACCGACAGCGCTGTCCCCCCCCGGAGCCCAGCTCGGAGCCCGGCTGTGGTGGGAGGCCAGGCTCTGGGCAGGGCCTCTGTCCCTGTCCCAGGCTCCACTGCATGACCCTAAATCACACGGGCCACCCCCATCCAAGCACCCCCGAGAGCCAGGCACAGCCACACCAGCTATTCGGAATCACCCTGTCTCGCCCCATGTGGTCCCAAGGGGCTAGGGCCAGACAGGAGGTGGGAGACAGGTCCACAGCAAGACTGGCTATAGATCCCAGTGCTGCCCCTGCCTTCCTGGCTACTCTGTGCCTCAGTGTCCCCTCCTGCCACTCTGCAGAACTGGCCACAAGGCCCCCGACTCTTTGAGGTCACCCAGCAGCTTAGGGCTGTGTGATGATCACCACGGGAATACAGGGCTGGGCCTGGGGGACACATAGGAGGTCTCCAACTGGAGACAGGTGTCGGGGAACAGAGGCACCACAGAGGGCACAGGGGAGCCATCACGGGCCAGGTGCTCACGAGGGGATCTGGGTACGAAAAGCCAAGAGTCGGCTGGGGATTTAGCTCAGTGGTTTCGCTGCCTGCTGTGCAAGCGCAAGGACCCGAGTTCGATCCCCGGTACCAAAAAAAAAAAAGAAAAGCCAAGAGTCCAGCCTGGGGCGAGGGACCACCTGGTGCAGTGGCTGGAAGACAGGGACACGGACCCGCAGGTCAGGGGATGCTGGGGAGACAGGAGCAGAGGCCTGGCGAGTCCAGAGCAGGGTGAGCAGGGCGGGGGCTGGCGGGTGTGGACGTCTGGGATGCTGGCTTGACAGAGTGCACTCAGGTGTGGGTCTCCAGTCCTACAGCAGACGCCAGGAAACGGCGCCGCGTTCCCACAGCCGGCCACTAGGTGGCAGGCAAGAGAAGAAGGGTCCTCAGCCCCAGGCAAGCGCAGGGGAGAGCCAGGCCTGAGGGCGGTGCGCTCCCTAAAGACAACGGGCTTCCCCGCTGGGGGCCGGCACAGGGCAGCGGGTAGGCAGGCTGCTCACTGCGCGACAGCCCGGGCGACGGCACCTAGGGTTCCCACCTCGCAGGTATTCTTACCTCGGGAATATTTCTGTGGTACTGAGGACTGAACGCTGGGCTCTTGCATCCTGGCCTTTTTTATACTTTCAGACAGGGTCTCACTATGTGGCTAAGCCTTGGTTGGGTTTGAACTTGGGATCCTCCTGCCTAGCCCTCTACTGCCAGGATTGCAGGTGTGTGCCACCGTTCCCAGCTTTGGCAAATTTTAGAAAGTAAACTCACTGCCTCAGTGACAAGGCCTCGCTGCAGCACAGCCTTCGCAGTGCCACGCGAACACTGCTCATGTGTCACCAACACCGCCCCTGAGGCCAGCGCTGGGGGGGGGGGGCAGGGACATCCTCTCCACGTGCCTCAGCCATGAGATGCCGGTGTCAGCTCTGGCCGGAAGGAAGGGAGAGGGTGGGCCTAATCGATGGGCTGACTTCACCCTTCCCAGAACAGCGGGGCTTTTCCCAGCTTTTCCTGCAGCTGGCTGCGGCCATGTGGCTCAGTTCTGTACAACTGGACATGAGCAGAGTGAGGCTTGCCACTTTCAGGGTGTGCCCTTCTCCCTTGGCTGGAATGTGGATGTGATGGCGGGAGCAAGAACAGCCACATTGGACCACAAGATAGGAAACCTGTACTGAGGATAATAAAGCAACGAGGAAGAAGCTAATGGGATCCCTCCATGGCTGTCCTAGGCTGCTTACACAGACTGCCAGGCAACAGACAGAGGTCATCTTCTGTCTTCTCATGTTGGCCTTGTTTCAGGGGCTAAGCATGCAGCCCAGGGAATATACAGACACTGCTTTGGAGTGGTTGGCCAGACAGAGGTCTAAATGAGAAAGTCTCAGCCATGGGGGAAAGCCAGACAAAGAGCACTCTGGGGAGAGAACAGAGAGTGCAGAACGGGAGAAGGGAGACTGTGAGGTATGGTAACAGTACCTCGAGAGGGGACAGTGGCTTCAACCGGAGGCAGCAGTGCGATATCGCAGAGGGTCAGCCAGAAGGAAGACCCCACTGTCCCTAGGGAAACTCCAGCTCCCACTTCGTCTGCCAGGCAGGCATGGCTGGCTCTGCCCCCTCACAACCAGAGAAGTGCCTGTGACCTAAGCCTGCCCAATCAGGGCACACCATTGCCCTGGCCAATGACAATCTGCCCTGAGCCTTTGGCTTTCATCCTCAGGAGACAGATACTATGTTCCAGCTGAGAAGTCAGTCAGACACACACCACTTTAGTCCCCTAACTGGGGACCCACCTGAGAGTAAAGCCAACACACAAAGAACCCATTTGAGCCCCAGGATTCAGCCACACCTGACACCAATCCTACCCCTTGGCCTTTTCAGTTATAAAGTCCCAGAAATTCCCATTTCTCTACAAGCTTCCAGCTTCCCAGGCTATGGAGTCACCAGGCATGGGTGGCACTTCTGGCTCTACCACGTGCTTGCTGGGTGACCTTAGGTGAATCACTGCCCTGCCTGAGTGTCATGGAAATGATAACACCTACCTAGCAAGGTCATTGTGAGGCTCAAACAAAACCTGCTAAGTCAGTTATCTACACCAGCAACACACACTCAGGATAACTGCTGTTTTTCTTACCAGGGGAGGGGCCTGGGGAAAAGAAGAAAGGGTCCATTCCTGGGTCCAGATGCCAAGGGGTGAAGAGAAAAGGAGGACGTTGGCTGCTCTCCTGGCCCTGTACCAAGTAGGACCAGCCAATAAGCAGGGAGTGGTGGCACACATCTATAATCCCAGCACTGGGGAGGCTGAGACAGGAGGAGGAGGGCCACTTCCACAGACCTCCTCTTTTGACCTGTCAATTGGATCTTTCCCTATGAATGGGTTGTTATCTTTCTTTGGGTGGGCCATGCTCTTCCTTTAAATGAAGACTCAAGAGAAACTTCCCATAGACTCACAAATTCTATTGCTTTCCACCCTCACAAGAGAAATATGAATGTTCCCAGCTCCAGAAAATACTGTAATGCACCTTTCTCTTGAGGACCAGCACTTCCATTTCTATTTCTTTTAAATTTCTGCCTCTTAAATCCCTTTATCCCTCTTTAAAAAATATAAGGAGCTTGGCGTGGTGGTACACACCTGTAATTCCAGCACTCGGGAGGCTGAAGCAGGAAGATTGCTGTAAATTCAAGGCCAACCTGAACCACATAGTGAGACCCTGTCTCAAAAAGATCAACAACAACAATGCACACTTCCTATGAGCGGGATCAGTGTGAGGTCCTTTTCACCTGGTGACACACTTGACACTGTCCAGCCTCTAAAACGGAGGGACTGACTTGTCCCCAGAACAGATGAGGGATGGGGAGGCACACAAAGAGCAGGACCCGGCCTTCTCTGCCCGGAATTCTGTTAGACAGTAGGCCCAGGACGATCCACACTCCCCTCTCCAGGCTGGTGTTCTGGGCTTTTCCCTCTGTGATCGTCTGGTCTTGGGGACAGATGCCCCAGCAGTGACAGAAAAGGGTTGGTAGGTCAGGAGAAAAGGGAAGGAAGCTGGGAGAGGAAGGAGTGGGGCCACATGGGAGGGGACATTCCCAGGGGAGGAGCTAGGGACACAGTCCCCTGGAGCAACAGCGAGCCTCCAAAGTGATCAGAGGCTCTTCCCACCACCGGAGGGGGCCTGTCCTGCACTCTAACATTTCGGGGACCACTTTCCTGCCCACCCTTGCACTGCAGACCCCCCCAGTGAGGGTCATCCCCTCTCTGTGCTCCAGCTTTCCCAAGTGCCACCTGCGCAGCGAGACTGACCCCAGAGCAGCGAGGTGGAAGGAAGCGATGCCCAGTAGTGTAGTGTCGTCCCCAACTCTTCCCGCGGCTCAGCTCAGGTTCCTAGAGCTTTCAAACCCCGCACCCAAACCACCCTTATCCTCCAGGCTTGGGGACAGGAAAGGCGGTCACTGTCCTAGAGAGGCCACCTGGACACCCCAGGCAGGAGCTGCCAGGAGGAAGGTGAGGCCCAGTGAGACAGGACAGGCCCCGCCAGCTGCTCTGCGACCCTCAACCTGTCCCCTGCTCTGCTTGGGCTCCTCATCCAGGCCCAGCTCTTATCACTGCTGCTGCAGCCTCCTTAGGGACACCTTGCCCGGCCCACCTGTGTCTCCAGCACGCCCTGGTGCCCTGGCGTGCGGAGGTGTTCACCATCTGTCGCCAGCGTCTCTGGACGCGCCTCGTGACCCAGTTCCTTAGCACAGCGCTAGCAAAGTCTGCTCAGTGCAGGGGACTAGGGCACAGGTGGACAAGTGACAGGCGGACAGGGCACAATGATCTCCGCTTGCACAGGGCCCCTCTGGGCAGCAGCAGGACCCCGGGGACCCAAGGACCAGGGTTGGGCTCAGCCGCGGCCTGCGGACAGCGCTGGTCCAGGCGGGCGGGCAGGGCCACCACTGTCGCTCAGGAGACCCCAGGCCCTTCCTGCACGTGCCCCTGTCACGGCCCAGGCCACTGTCCCCTCCTCAGCCCTCCCTGTCCCCGAGCCCCGGGGACGCTCGTCACCCTGCCCTCTTCCCGCGAGTCCCCGGGGCCCTGGGAAGCGTCTCCAAGGCTGCCCCCCGTGGAAGTGGGAAGGGACACGCGTGGGAAAGGCGCGGGAAGGCGATGGGGCGGCCCGCCACGGCGGGCCCAGGGCGAGGACCGCCACCTCCTTACCTGGGAGCCCGGCGCTCTCAGCCCGGCCCCCGGAAGGACCCGGGCCGCGGGACGGCGCAGGCCGCTAGGCTCAGCCTCCGGCCAGGTCAGCAGCGGGGCCGGGGAGCGTCGCGAAAGAGGCTCGGGGGCCGGATCGCGGAAACAGGAGGAGATGGGTCGGCGAGATGTGGTCAGCACACAGGGCCCGCAGGCCCCGAGGACACCGTACAGCTGTCCTTCCCGGCAGCGGCGACCCGGCAGGCTGCACCGTCTTTTCGGTCCAGCCAAAACTGGGAAAACAGCCACAGTCCCTGCTTGCAGCACTCAATCCCGTCCCCCAACCCGCGGTAACCTATAGGAATGGGCCTCCGCCGAAAAGCGAGGAAAAGGCCAATCAGAACCCCAAGAGGCGGGGCGGCCCACTCAACTCTTAAAGAGACGACGTAGCAGGGACGCGGAGCCTGGCGTTTACTTACCCAGAAAGTGGCCTGGGTCGCGGCCTCGCTCGAGGAGGGCGCCCTGGCTCCGCCTCGGTACCTTCCAGCCTCTGGAAGCTGTCAGCAGCCGCGATCGCGGCCGCCGGCGCTCCGCCTCCAGCCGGGACTTCGGCTTTGGCGGGCCGTCCGGGACGGGGTCTCCGGGGACTGCCCTCACGTGCTGGCTCCGCAACCTCGGGTCACCTAGGCGGGGGTGGTTGGTCACCTGGGCGGGGTGGTTGGTCCCCCCTCCCCACGCCTTGCCCGGCTTCCGGAACCGCTTTGATGGGGCACTGCAGGATGACCAACACTTGTCCCAGCCCTGCGCCAGAAATAGCATTTTACAGGGAGGAACCCGAGGTTCCGAGGGGTTAAATAACCCGCCGAAAGCCACACAGCTAGGAAGTGACCCGGCCGCCCCTCCCCCGTCTGTGACTGCAGGTTCTTCGGCCCCCTCCTCCGGAAAGCATTCCCGGATTGGCCCTGTCTCTGCGTCCTGGCTCTGCCCTCCTCCTCATCCACCAGCTCAGTAACCGTTTCTGTTCCTGGGGCTTGCAGTGTGTGGGTCCTTGTCACACCCCCTCCGAGCGAACCTCCCGACACCCTCGCTGGAGCCGCCGGACAGCCTCCCTGACAGGACCCTCCCAGGCACCTGCCCCTTCTCGGGGCAGCCCCACGGCGTACCTGGCGCGGAGCGCAGGTGCCCGGCTATGAAGTCACCCAAGGCAGGCGCCCCGAGTGGTACGGGTGGGCTGGCGGGAGAGCCCCCTCTTCTATCTCAGCTCCAAGGTTTGGGGCTTTGAAAAGAGACCAGAGTGACCAGCAGGACATGGCACTCCCCCGGGACTCCCCGGGCTGGAGTTCTTCTGGGGTGCTGAGCCTGTGCTACTTCCGCGTTTGCCAGAGAAGCACCGCCTGCTTCTGAGGTCACTGATGACCAAGCCCCAGGGGGCCACAGGGCCAGCACAGACCTGAGCTTCAGCCAGCAAGTCCACGCCCGCCACCCTCCTGTACCGAGCAAAACACAAGTCCTAAACCGCTTCTAGCCCGCGGGGCTGGGGGCGGAGACCACCCCCCACCGGGTGGCAGGAAGGAGAGAGCCTGTGACCAGGCCTAAGGACCACCTTTCTTCTTGTGCATTTTAAGAGTACAGGCTTCTAAGCTGGGTGTGGTGATTTGGGCCTCTAATCCCAGCACCCTGGAGGCTGAGGCAGGAGGCCCACTCCGTGAGTTGAGACTAGCCTGAGCTACATAGTGAGTTCAAGGCAGCCTCAACTACATAAGGAGACACCCCCCCCCCCACACACACCAGTACAGGCTTCAGGTTAGGAGGGGGTCTGAGGGCAGAGGCTTTGTGGCATCCATGAAGTTCAATAAATGATAGTTTTAAAAAGATCTGACTCTGGAGTCCTGTTCCCAGCGACACTAAGCTCGAGGGTGGCACCCTTTCCACGTTGGCCTCCCCTGGGTGGCAGAGGGGACGATAGCTGTCCCAAATGCTAGAGGTCCTGTGGAAGCCAGGTGGGTTCACTCTCTGTAGGATCATCAGTCACAGAAGGGGCCAGGAAGGCTGTGTCACAGGAATGGACACATTCAGGAGTTGGTAGGAGTCCCATGCCAGTTCCTTGGTCTTCGGGGTGAGAATTGTCATAGTGGTCAAAGTCAAGTGAAAGCCTCTGAAACACCAACATCATTACTCACCGCCCCAGCGAAGATAGTAAAAAACAGTACCTCAGATGGCTATTTGGGAGGCTGGGGCAGGAGGACTGCAAGGTCAAGGTCAACATGGGCAATTTAGCCAGACATGTCTCAAATAAAAAGGGGTGAGGATGTCGCTCAGTGGTAAAGCACTTGCCTAGCATGTATTGAGGCCCTGGGTTTAACCCCCAGTACCACAAAATTTTAAAATTTAAAAATCACAGACCAAGGAAAATGGCAGAGATGAACGCCATCCTTAAAAACCGAAGTCATTTGGGGTTGAGAGTTGGACCTTCATTTAATTGTATCCCTATTTATTTACTTTATATAAGTCTTGGTTTTTTGAGACAGGGTCTGGATAGGTAGTTCAGCTGGCCTCAAAGTCACTATGTAGCCCAGGCTGGCCTCGAACTCACAGTGATCCTCCTGCCTCAGCCTCCCAAATGCTGGGATTAGAGGTATGTGCCTCATGGCACTGATTTACTGTATCAGTCAGGCCAGGTGAACCAGGAGTGACAAGAAAGTGAAGACTTTGCTTTCAGTGAGCTAAATGCACTCCAGAGGGCAGCGCTAAACCCCACGTACAGCTCTGGGTTTGCCACATCGATGGTGCTCAAGGGGCCTAGCAGTCTGGGGCATCCGAGGTCAACTTCTGCAGAGGAAAGGACATATTCTGTCACCCAAAAGGAAGCACAGTGTTTGCGGGCTGCTTTGGGATCTAGAGGCAGCACTTTCCACACCTGTACAGGCTGCTGTGACCTGAAGGGCTCTGGGTAACAAAGGCTTCCAGCTTGAAAGTCCAGCCCACAGCAGGAAAGGGCTGTCCCCATGCCCACAGGCCCCACGAGCCCCACAGACCCATGGTGTGGCAGGGAAGATGCTGTGTGGCATTTATGACAGGCCCTGGTAGAAAAACCACAATACCACAATGTAGACCTCAGGCTCTGGACTAAGGCGAGGTGACTGCAGCAGAGAACCATACACAGTTCAGAAAGCAGCCTGCAATGCCACTGGACCCTGGCAGAGGTGACCAAGGGACAGCGAGTGACCATGAGACCAGAGCTGCTTCTCGTGGACTGGGTTCTACTGGGCCCATTCGATTGTAAACCACAGTGATTTTTCATGAAGTAGCCACAGGGTGGCCAGGCGTGGTGGTGCACAACTGTAATGCCAGCATTCGGGAGGCTGAGGTGAGAGAATCGCCACAAGTTCAAGGCCAGCCTGGGTTAGTGAGACCCTGCCTCAAGAAATAATTTAAGAAGAAAAGAAAAAGAGAACAGAGTGATGTAAGTGACCCAGAGTGTGTGAAGGGGGAGATTCTCCAACCACCCCCAAGCCATTCACAGCTGTGCCCACACACCCTCCGAGTTCCAGATGTGAACAAGTGAAGGCCTCCTGGACCTCACCGATCATCTAGAAACCAACTCGTCCTGTCCTCCAAACTCCTCTGCATCCCCATCTCAGAGGTGGTGCCACCATCCACCTACCCAAGCCTGGTGTTTGGGGTACTTCTCTTTTACTGTCCCCAAGCATCAGGGCCTATGGATTTCACCTCTTTTTGGGGGGGGTATCAGGGATCGAACTCAGGACCTTGCACTTTTGAGGCAGGTGCCAGAACCACTGAGCTAAATCCCCAGCCCATGGATTCCACCTCTTGAACACCTCTTGGACAGGCATCCTGGCCTGTCTGAGCAGCCTCTAGCAGCTCAGACCACCTCCCCAGGGGGAAGCTGGAGGCTTTAAGAGCTGCACTATCCAGAGCTCCTCCCCAGAATGCGTTCAGACCTCTTGTGATCCAACCTCTCCAATGCCAGTATCAACGGCCCTGGCATTGAAAGCTCTTCGCCAGAACTATGGAATGGTTCCCACACCCTCACCGGGTCCTCTGCTCCCTACAGCTCTGCACACTTTTCTTTTTTTTTTTTTTGCTTGTTTTTCGGTACTGGGTATTGAACCCAGGGCCTTTGCATTCAGCTACATCCCCAGTTTTATTCCAGGGAGGGCTTGAACTTGGGACCCTCCTGCCTCAGCTCTTTTTTGTGGAACATCCTCAGTGAGGGCGACTCCCACTTGGGCCTCAGTCGTGACTTCTGGCAAAATCCAGACAGCTTGGGTGCTTAGAGATTTTGGAGAAGTTGAGACTGCCCATAAAGCAGGAAGAAGTGCTCAGAAAGCCAGGCTCTGGGTCTCGGTTGGCTGGTCTGTCAGATGGCCATGCCTTGGCTAAGGTCACGCAGTGAGGCGGTGGTCTATCCTAGCTGCCCGCGGCTTCTGCTCCCACACGTTAACTGCTTTTTTTTCGGTTTTTGGTACCGGGGATGGAACTCAGGTCCCTCCGCTTGCGAGGCAGGCGGCAAAACCAATGAGCTAAATGCCCGACCCCCACACGTTAGCTGTGGAAGAGCAGGAGGAAGACCTGGCGCCCGGGAGGCGTGGGCGCGGTTTACAGCCCTGAGGGCGTGGCCGACTTCCAGGCCCTCCCACCACGCGCCTGACGCAAATGGACATAGACGTCATGACGTCGCGTTCCTCGGGGCTCTTCCCGGGCTCGCGCGGGTCACGTGGGTCGCTTTTTGCGCGAAAACTGCTAATTGTGGGAGCGGAGTAGAGAGCAACGCTGCAATGGCGGTGAGCGAGCGGGCTGGGACGGCGGGGTACGAACCGGGCCAGGCCCGGGGACCGCGGGCGTCTGGGTTGCTGGCCGGGGTCAGTCGTCTTGGGGGCTTCCTGGGACCCGGATGCGCCCGACCTCTTCCCTTCAGCGGGCTGGCGCGACACTCCGTCGGGCCCTGGCCTGGGCGCCATCTGCTCCCTTGGCCAAGTCCTGCATCTTACCCACCTTGTCCTGTGATTTCTCTTTTTCCCTTGGGCTTTTTTTGCCTGTCAGGTCCCGCCACCAGCCGTCCTAAAGTTCCAGACTTTCTAACGTTTTGGTGGCGCTCGGGTTACCTGGAACATGACGGGTGCTTTAGATGGTCGAATGTCCGCCAAAGGGGGAAAGGATGAAAACCCCACAGGTTAAAAACCACCGGACCTCAGCGATTTTTCATGAACAAGACGAAGGGACCTGTGGGTGACCGGAACTTGAGGAAATAAGACGTGTGTCGAAGAGCTCTCAGCTGAGAGCCATCGCCTGGGAGGGAGTGGCAGGCTTTGAAACTGGAGAGGTTTGGTGCTTTTGAGAACCCGGTCGCCGCAGGCAAGGAAGGTCGGCGCAGAGTAGAAAATAGAAAAGAAGTAAAATCGGCCCACTTCCTCCTAGGTGTTTGACAGACCCTGCTTCTCTTGCAGGAATCATCCGAGTCCTTCTCCACGGCATCTAGTCCTGCCCCGAGGCGGCGAGGCAATGACCTCCTCACATCTAGCCCTGGCCGAAGCTCGCGACGCACGGATGCCCTGACCTCCAGCCCTGGCCGAGACCTTCCTCCTTTTGAGGATGAGTCTGAGGGCTTGCTAGGCACAGAGGGGCCCATGGAGGAAGAGGAGGATGGTGAAGAGCTGATTGGAGATGGCATGGAGAGGTATTTTTACTCCAGTCCTTTGCAGAGAGTACTCTGTGCTTGGTGGTCCAGCCTGGGTGCTGGGGAGTTGAATCTGATGAGGCTCTTGCTTTTGAGTGTGACTTGTCCCGGGATCTGTAAGGAGACAGAAAAGATCGTGAGCCACAGTACAGATCCATTTACATTTAACTTGCTGTGCATAAGTGGGAAAGACCAGACCCTAAAGCCTGGGTAATCCCCAACTCCATGACATTTGCATCCCATGGGACCCAGAGGTCTCCTGAAGGACCTCCTGAAAGAAGTGTCAACTCAGACAGGAAGCAGCTAACAAACAGTGCTGCTCTTTGACTTTTCAAAGAAAGGTTGCAGGGGAGTGGGTCTGATGAGTCCATTGAGAGTCTGTCAGCCAATGTTTATTATATCTAATTTGTACCAGGCCATATGTTAGAAACATTTGTAGACACAAATTAAAGGTCATAGAACTTTAATGCTGGAACACAGTGCAGTAAGCCCTGCCAACAAGCACAGTTAGGTTTCTGTTTTAAGGCTTTTGTGTCCTGATCTGGAGGCTCCAGGCCTGGCCAGGCTGGGGCTCCTGAGCCTTGGGGAGCAGGCCTGGTTCCTGGATGAGTGTTTGGGGACCGACTGCATCCGTTTGGGGCTTTTGTCAGGGACTACCGTGCCATCCCTGAGCTGGACACCTATGAGGCTGAAGGGCTGGCCCTGGATGACGAAGATGTAGAGGAGCTGACAGCCAGTCAGAGGGAGGCAGCCGAGAGGGTCATGAGGCAGCGTGACCGGGAGGCTGGCCGGGGCCTGGGCCGCATGCGCCGGGGGCTCCTATACGGTAAGTCCTGCCAGCAAGTCCTGCCATCTGCAATGCCGGAGGGAGTCCAGGGAGCAGTGGAGGAGTGGAGGGTGCCGGGAGAGGGTTCACCCCAGCTGTCCCTTGCCCACACCCCAGACAGTGATGAGGAAGATGAGGAGCGCCCCAGCCGTAAGCGCCGCCAGGTGGAGCGTGCCACAGAGGACGGCGAGGAGGATGAGGAGATGATCGAGAGCATTGAGAACCTGGAGGACCTCAAGGGCCACTCTGTGCGCGAGTGGGTGAGCATGGTGGGCCCCCGGCTGGAGATCCACCACCGCTTCAAGAACTTCCTGCGCACACATGTGGACAGCCATGGCCACAACGTCTTCAAGGAGCGTATCAGCGACATGTGCAAAGGTGTGTCCTTGTCCCTGCAGGAAACAATGACAGGGAACATTGGGTGACATGTCCACAGCTAAGCAGGAGCTCGGGCCCAAAGCTTGAGGCATCTGTCTTTCCAAGGAACGCAGACATATGGAGTGTCTGTACTATGACCCCCACCCCACCCCGTGGTTTTTGACACACTTAAACGTGGGCAGATTTTAGATAAAATTGATGTTATTTAGCTTTCTTTTTGGTGCTGGAGATTGAACTCAGGGAACTTGCACATATTAAGCGTGTGCTGTACCACTGAACAACACTCCCAGCCCCTTGGATCACTACTTTGATCAGAAAGGAGCAACACAAGCTAGGTTGTAATCCTAACTAGTCGGGAGGCTGAGGCAGGAGGATCTGTAGTTCCAGCCTCACCTAGCCTACTTAGTAACTGAGCTAGACTGTATCTCAAAATAAAGAAGTAGCAATATTTTTCTGTGTGGAAGGAGTTGGTTTTAAAGGGGACAGGCAGACCTTGGTTCCTGCGGTCCCTTCTCCCTTTTCCCTCCTGTGCGGCACAGCTTGTCCATAAGTTTCCTCCCTTGGCCTTGTTGACCTTCCAGGCCCTCTGTTCCCACCCCCACACCCCCAGCTTTCCACAGTAGGTCACACTCATTTGACGAAAAGCCAAGTGGAGGCCTGGGTTGTGTCTCTTATCTAAGTTGCAGAGCTGAGGTGCGGGGGTGAAGGTGGCGGCTGGGTGTTCAGGCTCAGTCACCGTTTGGCTGGGTTGGCCTTGAGCCTTCTGTTTGCCAGCATGACCCTTACCAGCCTCTGCCCGTACCCCCAGAGAACCGTGAGAGCCTGGTGGTAAACTATGAGGACCTGGCGGCCCGAGAGCACGTCCTGGCCTACTTCCTGCCTGAGGCACCGGCTGAGCTGCTGCAGATCTTTGACGAGGCTGCCCTGGAGGTGGTGCTGGCCATGTACCCCAAATACGACCGCATCGCCAGCCACATCCATGTCCGCATCTCCCACCTGCCCCTGGTGGAGGAGCTGCGCTCACTGAGGTGAGCAAGTGCAGGGGCTGAAGCAGAGTGCACAGGGAGGCCAGGGGGATGAAGGAGCAGGTCCTGGGGGTCCACTCAGGCCCTGACGTGCCAGCTCTTCCCAGGCAGCTGCACCTGAACCAGCTGATCCGCACAAGTGGAGTGGTGACCAGCTGCACGGGCATCCTGCCACAGCTCAGCATGGTCAAGTACAACTGTAACAAGTGCAGCTTCGTGCTTGGGCCCTTCTGCCAGTCCCAGAACCAGGAGGTGAAGCCAGGCTCCTGCCCCGAGTGCCAGTCCGTGGGCCCCTTCGAAGTCAACATGGAGGAGGTGAGAGCACGTAGGTCCTGCTGCCTGCAGTTCTTCCTGTCTCTGGTCCCCTTGTGCTGGCTCAGGGTGCTGCTGCAGACAGGCCAGCACAGAGGTTTCAAGATTCAAGCCACTATTCAAAAGTCAGGCAGTTGTGTCCAAAACATCTAAGTACATGGCTTCTCTTTAAACACAGGTGAGTAGGGGCCTCTCTTCAAGGCACGAGCTTTCCATCTCTGCCTTGTGCAGGAGTGATTTTGAACCCAGGTCTCCCTAAGTTGCCCAGGCTGGCCTCAAACTTGCTATCTTTCTGCTTCAGCCTCTGTAGTAGCCAAGATGACAGGTGTGCCAGCCTGGCTTGAGGTCATAGGCCCAGCACATGTGTCTTTGTCCTTGAACGTCTTGGTGTAACCAGGACACTCACCGCTCACCCTCTGCAGTTCTGAGATTCATCCCAGCTGGAGCCCCTCGGACAGGAAGAGTGTGGGAGGTCCCAATTGTGAAACCTGCATCCAGGGAACCATGTAAGAGTGCAGTCGCCTGGCTCAGGTGGCGCAGCTATGAGGCTGGATTTAGTGGAGCTACATCTCCACCAAGGGTTCTCTCCTCCCTGGCTGTTGGGCTCCCCTTAGTAAGTGCAGGCCCCAATTCTACCTGTGTCACAGGAGCAGGTTTAGCTTTTCCAGTTGACTCCTGGAGGATGAGCCAGCAGAGCTAAAGTGCACAGGGCCCTTGGCAGGTGTGTGTGATAGGACTTAGACTTCATTGCTCTGCTTGAGCCCAGTGCCACTGTCACCTGTCTTGGTGTCTGGACAAGGAGCCAGCTGAGGCCCAGCTAGGAAACAGCCTAGATGCTTAGGGCCTAGGGATTTTGATGCAGGTTGTAGGCTTTAAAGCTGTGTTGTGTGTTAGTTGGCATCTCATTCCTATGACAAAATAGCTCAGTGAATCAACTTAAAAGGAGGACCTGCGGCGGGGTGGGGGAGATGGGACATCCCACCGTGCATCGGGACCGGGGACTAATGCAGAGAGCCCTGTCCTGGGAAACAGTGCAGCCGGAGAGGGGGCCGCCCTCTCGCCCATCACATAGCGCATGTTCATGGGGAACCTGGTGCTAAACCGTTGGTAAATGACCTGCTTCTGGGTCGGGGATTTATACGTAGCAGAGCAGCTCCCTCGCTGTGATCTATTGAAAGTCACCCCTCGGTGGGGAGGCCCAGCACCACCCCCACTGCCCTGGTACCATTGCTTAGGGGGCTGTTCCCCCCAGGCTGCTGCCCAGGCCCTGTTGGTATCCAGATCTGTACTACAGAGGTGCCTGGGGCCATAAAGGCCATGGTTATGAGGTCCAGAACATAGAGCAGAAATGAACAACAGAGAGGGCCTCTCTGAGGCTCTTCAGTGAAAATTGAAGCCCACTGGAAAAGTGAAGAAAATCTCTGCAATAAAGGCACAGTGGACCACCGGGGTTAGTGAGTTGGTGGGATCAGCACCTCCCATCGGAACCTAGACCCTTCGGGGGAAGGGCAGCTGAAACCTGCAGTAGAACCTTGGAGAGTTCAGTCCTGCAGGAGGACAGGGAGCTCAGCTTGGGCCTTGTAGCCAGAAATCAGCCTGAATCTCAATGGACTATAGCTGGCTTGCAGAGACTAACTGTCTTAGATCTGCACACTGCTGCCCACGTTGTCTACGGTGACAGCAGAGACATACCCTGAAGGAGGCCCTTTATTTTTCTTCATTGTCTGTCCCTTCTTGTTCTTCATTTTTTTCCCTTTTTGTTCTTTTCCTGACCTACTTTGGGTTTTTTTCTCTCTTCTCTGGAATACCATTTTTATAGGAAGGTGAATATAGCTTCTAGTTTCCCTATTGCTATTAATTTGTTCTGTTCTTGTTCCTTCACTCTGTCTTTTCCTCTTGTCTTTAATAATTTCCCAAAGTTTTTGTGATCTTCCTGTGTCCTCTGGCCTCACTTCTGACCTTTCCCTCTCCTTTTAACTCTCTATCCTTCCCTCCCCAACTCCTACATCCTTATCTGAAGGGTAAATTTGCTATATTGAAGCGTTTATTTGCTACAAACATTTTTTGCTGGTCCTCAATTTGATCTAGTTCACACAGTTAAAGGTGACAGATTAATGGCTACAACAAATTGTCATTTTCTAAGCTGTGTTTGATGCTATTGTTGATGCTGATTGTATTACTTGGGCTAAGTTGTAGTGATTGATACACTGGTATATTGAAAACAAGATTGCCTAAGAGTCATTAGAGACTCAAAACCTAAGACCAGTTATACCTGGAAGGCACCCCTGAGAAGCAATCTTTCCATAAGGGTTCTAAGTACAAGCAATAAAGATACTCACAATAAGCAATATTGAAATATCAACCCAGGAATTAAACCAAAACCAGCAACAGCAACAATAGAAATGAGAAGACACCTGAACAAAGCACAGAGCCAGACTTCCATCTCACCAAAGGCAAATTCTAGGAGCAGCGAGGTGGAAAAATTTGATAATCAACCACCTGGACACCCTGAACTGATAGCATGGGAAGTAACAGATGAATGAGGCTCTAGAAAAATTCAAAAGAAATAATTTCCCAGATAACTACAGAGATGGTGAGCACAATGAAAGACATGATTAGAGATTCTAGAACAGAAACGGGGAAAAAAATAGATGAGCTCAGGACCATGCTGGAAGCCATGAATGCCTAGCATAGGAAAGAAATGGAAACCATGAAACAGATTCAGACAGATATCCAGGAGATGAAAATCAGCCCCTGACACAAGGGTTTTTTTTAAAAAAAAAAAGCTTACAAGAAGAAAAGGTTCAGTTTGGCTCAGTTTCAGGTCTTGCTCCAGTTGTCCAGGTCTGGGAGGCACAGTATGCCTGGCAGGGACCATGCCATGGAGCAGGGACACCAGAGAGATCAGGAGACTGGCATCCCTGGTCCCCTCCAAGGGGGTGATCCAGGACTTGCCAGGAGTGCTGTGGGCGCACTCCTGTCCCGGCTTTGCCCTGCCACCTCCTTTCTGGCAGTGAGTGAGACTGGACACTGGGTCTTAAGGCACAGCAGAGGCACAGAGTGTTAACTTGCCCCTGTGGGTGCTGCTTTAGGCACTTTATGCACCTGGCCTGATTGTTCCTCCCCACGAGCTTGCAGTCACAATAACAGCATCCTTGTTCTTCAGGGAAGGGACAGCGAGGAAGCTCTGCCCAGGTCACAGCTCCATACACAGCCAGGATTTGAACCCAGGTGTCCTGGTTCTGGCATCCACACTCACGTAGCTGAGCTGTGCAGAGGGAACAAGTGCTTGAGTCTAGCAGTGGCTCATCCCGAGGGCTGGTGGCAGACATGGATTGTCCACCCATGTGCTACATCACGGTGGGCTTGTTCTTTACTGTCTTGGTTCTCAGTTTCTTAGTTAAGAGGCAAAAATAGTAACACTGTTTGTCTGCCCTCCTGTGGACTGAGGTCAAGGTTGGTAATAGGATAAGGCAGTTCTTGGGGGAGAACGAGTCCTGTGCCATGCAGGACAGGGTCTGTGACATACTCTTTGTCCCATGCAGACCATCTATCAGAACTACCAGCGCATCCGGATCCAGGAAAGTCCAGGCAAAGTGGCGGCCGGCCGGCTGCCCCGCTCCAAGGACGCCATCCTCCTTGCTGACCTGGTGGACAGCTGTAAGCCAGGAGACGAGATTGTAAGTGGCCAGGAATGGGCTGGGAGGGAGCCTGCTGCAGAGGGAATTGGTGTGAGCACTGTGGCCCTCAGGGGACAAGGGGTTATAGTGACTGGGAGCCTGGACTGAGGTCAGTTCTTGAATCACTGGGGGAAAAAACCTCTTCCTCGTGGTGGACCAGCTGTTTGGGAAGGCAGGTTTCTATGTTTACCAGCTTCCTGTTGCTGTGGTGATCAATTGAAAGGAGGGAAGGTATATTCTGGCTGACAGTTTCAGAGGTTTCAGCCTTTGGCTGCTTGGCCTTGATGCATTAGGCCTGTGGCAGCACATTGTGCAGGGGGTGTGCTGGAGGAGCCCTGATCACCCTGTGACCAGGAGCCAGAGAGAAGGGGCTGCATCCAGTGTCCCTTCAAGGCTTGTCCTCATGACCTAACTTCCTCCCACAAGCCCTGCTTCCTGGGTTCCACCTGTCCCAGCAGCATCCTCTAAGGGCAGAGCCTTTAACCACACACCCCTGGGGCATGGTCTCGATCCACACTAGCAGTTTGGACAAGGTTTCCTTGTTTTGCTGTGTTCCTCACAGTGGTGCCTATAGTGTGGGGAGCTGGAGACAGGAGAGGATGGAGGAAGTAGCATTCGGGGCTCTGGCCGCACCCGTGACCTCCACCCCATCCCCCACCCTCTCCCCTTCCCCAGGAGCTGACTGGCATCTACCACAACAACTACGACGGCTCCCTCAACACTGTCAATGGCTTCCCTGTCTTTGCCACAGTCATCCTGGCCAACCACGTGGCCAAGAAGGACAACAAAGTGGCTGTCGGGGAGCTGACAGACGAGGATGTGAAGATGATCACTAGCCTCTCCAAGGACCAGCAGATCGGGGAGAAGGCAGGTGGAGGAGGGAGGGTGCCGGGCCTCATCCTCTCCTGCGACCACCCTGGATCCTCCCCATGCACCCGAATTTCCCCTGTGGAGCTGGGTCCCCTGTGGCCTGGTGGAAGGCCCCTGTCTGGGGCGAGGGTGTAAACTCTGGCATCGGGAATGGCACCCCCAGCTCCAGCTCTGCCATGTGCTGCACGTGCTGAATGCCTCTCTGGGCCCCTGTCCCCATCTATGACAGGGAGAGGAGGGACCTGTACGGGACAGGGTCGCTGGAGGATTAGGTTGGAGTCCCAGTGCCTTCAGCCCGGTCACACCCTGGCTGGAGGAGAGCAGGAGGCTCCATCTCTCCTGCTGCTCCTGCTCCCTGGTGTTCGACACCAGGCAGCAGTCATGGGCTGAGGTTTGCTTTCGTGGAAATGCCGTCACTCACAAGAACGCGGAGTGTCTGCTCAGGAGAGCCTCTGCCTTTTCCCCTCTCCGGCCCTGTCCTGCCCCAGAGGCTGTGTGTTCTCAGGCTCCCTGCCTGCTCCTCTGCTTTCTGTTTCCTTCCTCTCTGTCCTTCTTCTCATCTTGCAGTTGGGTTGTAAGGCACCACAGTGGGGTCCACCCTCTGGCTGTAGAGCCAGTGCTTGGGCCAGTGCGGGATCCAGATTGTGGGTGGTGTGTGTAGGGACTTGGTCCTTTGGTGTGAGGCTCCCCGGGAGCCCAGGCGGGGGAAGCTCTTGGGTGACTGGAGATGAATGAAAGGCAGGTGACCAGGACAGGGGTGCACCCAGGCTGCAGATGCGCTGATTTGTCTCAAGCCGTCTTCCCTGAGGCCTGTGGAGCTCTCGACTCCCAGCTCCTCTTTATGTGGCCCCTGGGTCCCCGTGTGTCCCTTGGCCTCTCTCCTGAGCAGGGTCTCCTTGCTTCTGAAGCCCCTTACTTTCTTCCTTGGGGCGTCTTCTCTAGGTGGGCACTGTAGTTTGGCCTCGAATCTCTCTCTCACCTCTGTGGCGTGGCTTTGATTCCCTGCGGAGCTGCTGTGTAATCAGAAATGCGGTGGGTTTGAAGATAGCTGGCACTCACGGGCCCAGCAGAGGTTGGCTCGGCTTTCTCCACTTCCTTGGTTCTAGCCTTTCTTGCCCCAGAAAGTCATCTTTCAGCATGTCTGTTTCTGTCTCCCCAAATCATCCCTGAATCTTGCAGTGCTGGGGCCGGAAGCTAGGGCCTCATGCACGCCAGGTGAGCACTGTCCTGCCGAGCTCTGTGCACAGCCCTGGCCCTGATTGTTTCTGTGATGACCGATGTCCCTTAGCTTGCAGCCTTGGAGATGGGAATGCCTGTATTGCTTGTGTGTCGTCTGCCCAGGAGCCCCTGGAAAGGCCACCTTGCCAAGCTTGGTGCCAGTTCCAGCTCAGCCCCTGTTCTGGGTTGGAAGATTGAGCCGGGCCATCCTAGTCTGCCGGGAGTTGGGGAGCCCATAGGGAAGGTTGGTGTCCTCCAGCCTCAGGAGAATGAAAACTTCAGTGGACACGTCCGTTCCTTGCCTGCCTTCTAGGGTCAAGTTCTTGGGGTGCGGTGGGTAAAGGACACACGGTTGTTGTGCTTACAGAGCTCATGTTGTGGGGTCCCTGGTAATGAGACAAGACAAAGAAACAAAATCTGGGGTTTCATGGGGTTTTACGTGCTAGGTGTCGGTAACTGGTAGGGAGAGAAAGCTACATCCTGTCACTGCTGTCATCCTGACCCCAGTTCTACCCCTAGCGCTCTCCTCTGACCTCTTGGTGGAGGGGACCAGAAGCCTGCAGGTTTGGGTGCATTAGACGAGGCCTCTCTCCAGGACACGGTCCCTGGGAAGGTCTTGTGCCCCAGACTTAACAGCTGCTAGCTGCCCCCACACAGAGGGCTCTGCTGCACTCCTCTAATCTCTGGGTTTCACCTCCAGCGGGGTCATGTGCTGATGGTGTTTGCGTTTATTTTTAAGCCAGTGCTTACCCTTCAGAGCTCAGGAGACCTTATGTAAAAATCCCAATGCCTCTTGAGTTTTTGAAGTCCAGTGCCAGGCACGCTAGGTGTGTGTTACTTTCCTGAACCCCAACTACAGTGAGCAGCGGCTGGCTGAAGGCGGTGGCCCGTCTCCTCCTCTGTCAGCCTGTGGTCCTACTCCTTTCTAAAGCGTTCATTTATGTGATTTTGCATCGTGGTCACACTGAAAGAAAGGGTCAGGTATCAAGGAGAGAAATGTTGCACCTCACACTTAGATTTTAAAGAGGTGCCAGGAGAACCCGCATCCGAAGGCAGACAAATCAGTGGGATTTCAGCCTGACCCTTAGTGTTTTCGGATGGTAGGCCCTCATCCGTGAGAGCGAGAGGAGGGAACTGTCTGGGTAACCGAGCACATGCGTATTGCTGGCTCTTGGGTTGCTCGCTTGCTGTCACAGGAGTTAGACTACCCACAGACCGAACACACTGAAGTGGGGGCTGTGCATGGACGCAGCACAGCCAGTGCTGGGAGAGTCGGGCCGGGCACCAGGCGTTGGCACCTGAGCTTCAGCTGCAGGGAATCAGGGCCGCACTCTGCCCGTCCACCAGGAGGACGTGGTCTGACCCGATCCTGGGCTTCCTCCTCTCCAAATGGCAGGAAACCAGGGTTATTGACTGACTTTGGTGAGGTAACACAGGCAGTGTCGCAATTCCCCAGCCATGCGCTGGTGGACAAACCTGTGGCTCTCCAGGTTCCCCGAGCCCCACAGGAGGCCACCTAGACATAGCAGCTGCTTTAGGGGAGGGACTGAGCTTGGGGAGTCTGCCTCACATGACAGGTGGGGCACCTGTGCCACCCTGTCCTGGCGGGGCATGTGACCTTGTCCTTCCAGGGAAAGGAAGCGGGTGCGGGGAGGTCTAGGGCACAGCCCATGAGCAGTGGGGAGCGGGAGAGGTGCGTGGGGACGCTGCCCGCCTTCCCCACACAGAGTGAAGGTGAATGAGGATCACTATGACTATTGCACGTAGTGGATCCACTTGGCCCTGTTTAGCTGATTGCCACAGAACAGCCACGGAGAGCCTATAGCAACAATGGCGAACCTTTTAGAGCTTTCAGTGATACAAACAGCCCACTGTGGCACGAGTGCCAGAGGTTCACCACCACTTTCCTATAGTGTCGGTTTCAGCTGTGCCTGTTTCTCTGATGAATCAGTCAAGGCAGAATGGGTCCTGTGTGTTCCCGTGCTCATATGTAGGGTGCAGCTGGCTCTAGTATGTGCTCCCAGGGGCTGTTGTGTCACAGCTTTCTTTTGCTGTGACCAAATAGCTGAGATAAACAATTCACTCAGGAGGCAGTTTCTTTTGGCCCTCGGTTTCTGAGGTTTCTAAAAGTCCAGGGCCAGCCAGTTGCATCGCTTTGGGCTGACGAGGCAGAACTCGATGGCTGGGGGCAGGCGATGCCTCCCTCGTGGTGGCCAGGAGGAGACAGAAGGGGAACAGAAACAAAGTCTGCCCTCAAGGTCATGCCTGAGGGTACCTGCGTCCTCCTCCTGTCCCCACCCCACAGCCCGCTCAGCTATGAGCTCGTCAGCAGGTCGGTTCACTGAAGTCAGCATCCTCGTGACCCATCGTCTCTCAAGGCCACCTGTGCACACTGCTGCACTGGGGACACTGCAGATTCAGACCCCCATATCCAGGTGCAACAGCCTGTGAGTTCGCTTGGCTCACACTGAGTTCTGTGGGGCACTCAGTGCAGCCCAGTCCCTGGCCCAGCTTTAAAAGTTTGTTTGTTACAGGTTATTTTTTATTTGTTTTCTTTTGTAGTCCTGGGGATTGAACCTAGGGGCTTGGAGGCGGCTCAAGCACTGAGTGACATCCCCAGCCCTTTTTAGTGGTTGAGGCAGGGTCTCACTAAGTTGTCCAGGTGGTACTTGAACCTATAATCCTCCTGCCTCAGACTCCTTCGGTGTTAGAATTACAGGTATGCACCACTGTGCTCAGCTGACGCTGAAAATTTTAAACACACCTATGTGTGGCTAAGAAACCCCTGTTTATGTCTTACTCCATTTGTGCGATTACAATGGAATGATGGAGAGGCAGTAATTTATAATGGGCAGAAGTTTAGTAGCTCAGGGGTCTGCAGGCTGGGAAGTCCAAGGTGGAGGGGCTGGTCTGGGGAAGGTGGAAAGGAAAGAGGGGGAGGGAGCAGGGGCAGAGCTTTTCTAAGGACCCCTCCCCAGTGGTGACAGACAGCATTAGTGCCCATGTGAGAGGAGACTCCTCCTCGCCCTGTCACCTCTCAAAGGTCCCACTTCTTAGTGCTGTCCTTCCAGGAGGTCAGGGATTATGTTTCCAGCACATACTTTGGGAACATGTTCCAACCACAGTACAGTGGCCGTCCTGGCTGGTGGCATTGCTCCCGCCCCTGTGCGTGAGCACTTACCCTTACTACACCTCAGACTGCAGGATGCCATTTCATCCGACTGTGTCAGCATCTGTCTCACAATCCAAAGAGTCTTTAGAAAGCCCAGCCACAGTACAATTGAAACAGTTTTATTGTATTGTCCAGGCTGGGCTTAAACTTGGAATCCTCCTGCCCCAGCCTCCCAGAGCACTGGGATTGCCAGTGTGCACTACACCTGAATTCCCTTTTTTTGTTGTTGTTTTTTAAAGAAGCAGCTTCTTGGAGTCAATATCCAGATATGGTCCATGATTGCAATTGTCCATCTGAGTCTCATTGTCTAGGGCCCTGCTCAGCTCTTCCTTTTCTCTTGCAGTCTTTGTGGAGGTCACTTGTGCTGTTGTCTTGTTGCCGTGCCCTCCTGTACAGAGGCCCCTGTCGCCTGCATTTTCTGTGGGTGGGCAGTCAGGTACCGAAGCTTAGTCAGACTAAGGTTGGGCCCCCCCCCCGCCCCCAGGGCCTCAGGCCCCAGGGAAGCAGCCTGCTGCTGAGCCACACCCAGCTCTTCAGTTTGATGTTCTCCTCTGTGGACTCCTTCCAAGGTGACACAGGTGTGTCATAGCTGCTGTCAGCACCATCAGTTAAACACACTGATGCTTAGGGCTTGCTCAAAGCATCTTTTGGTTCTAAACCTGCATTTATTAAGTCATGTTGCCTGTGGGTAGAGCAGTCATAGGAGTAGCAGGGACTGACTTTATTCATAGTGAGGAGTGGGTCCTGCAGTGTCCTGAGGTGACGTGTCATCACCAGCCGGTGACATCAGTGTGCTGTCAGCACTGGTCACCATCCTGGTGCTCTGGGTCCCATTGATTCCTTGTGAGACTGTGTGTTGGATCCTGCATCCTGCCGACATGACTGGTTGTTCTTTGGTATTTGTTTGTTTTGCTTTCTGGTAGAAGGTGCCGCAGGCTCCACTGGTGCACCTCCTGCCTAGGCCTTGTATCCCATTCTCCAAAAAGTACCTTGGGAAGTGTTTTCTTTCATAGGGAATGGTACCTGGTGCTGGCCTGCCCAGGTAGGGGATACCCAGTGCAGGGGCCCCCTCCACTCACGGTGCTGATTTTCCAGCTGTGGGGGGCTGTGCTATAAGGAGGCATCTGGGGAGGTTGGGGACAGTTGGGACAGTTGCGCACAGGGGATGAGGCTGTGCCCTGCAAGCAAGGAACTGCTCTGCTGTCTCTAGTTATCTTTAACTGCATGCAGATTTTGCTTTGTCTCTCTTCCCTTCTCCCTCCCTCATTGAAGTTGAGAAAGGGCCCATCTCCCAGATGTGCCCTGTTCATCTCCCTGCTCACGCCCAGGCTGGAGCTGGTGCCTGATAAATGGTTGCATTGAGTGCTTGCTCACCCCATGTGAGCTGGGAGCACCCATCCTGTGCTGAGGCCAAGGCCCGGGGTGAGGTAGTGTGGTGACAGGTGACTTGTGTCACAGCTCAGGGCACTGCTGCAGGGCACGGTTCCCCAGGCCTGGCTCTGGCCTGTGATCGTGGGAAAGCCTTTTCCAAACTGACACAATGGAGGGGTCATACCAAGGTTCTTTTTTACCCTTGAGCTCTGTGCCTCTTGGGAAGAGCCAAGGACCCGAGATGGGGCAGGGCTGGTGCAGGGTCTGGTGCAGGAACCTGAGGAAGCACAGCAGCCCAGGCTGGGTGCTGGGTGCTGGGTGCTGGGTGCTGAGCTGGTACCACCTCATCTCCCAAGGCCAGGCACAGGGAGGCCTGTGCTGCCTGTCGGGCCTTCATTCCCAATGTCCCCTCCCTCCTCCCAGATCTTTGCCAGCATTGCGCCTTCCATCTACGGCCATGAGGACATCAAGAGAGGCCTGGCCCTGGCTCTTTTCGGAGGGGAACCCAAGAACCCAGGTGAGCCCCTCGGGATCCTCACCTCTTCACCTACTTCAGGGACGTTGCACGTTCATGGCCTTTAGGGAGCCAGCCTTCTGTGTCCTGCAGCACGAGACAGGACTCCTAGCTGCTGGGGAAGAAGGATGAGTAAAAAGACAGCCAAGCCCTACATGGCCACATCACATGAGGACAGAATTAACCCTGTCTCAAAAAAGTAAGATTAGCCAGGCGTTGTGGCACACACCTGTAATCCCAGCACTTGGGAGGCTGCGGCAGGAGGATATCACTGCGAGTTTGAGGCTAGCCTGGGCTACATGGCGAGACCCTGTCTCAAAAAAAAAAAAGCAAGATTAGACCACACAAGTGGTATGAGTAGATATGTATATAATGGTCCGCAATGGGCCCCCAGCCACTGTGACAGCTGCTCCTTGTCCCAGTGCCTTCCCACTCGTGAGTCATCCTCTGATCGGCTTGGTGTGGCCGCTGTAGCACACCTGGGATTTCTTGTGTGTGGACAGAATACGTCCCACTGCCCTCTTCCCACTCTCGTCTCTGGCATCTTTTCGTGTTTCCGCACACAAAGCAAGTTCCTCCTTTCACGCGTTAGGGTGCATAGTTGACTCAGCTCTCCCTCAGGAGAAGGTTTGTTTCCAGCTTCCCCTTTTCACAAAGGGCATCTTAGTTGTGCCTCTAGGGAACCCAGGCCCATGACTGTCTGGGTTAAGTGCCCGGCTTGGTCCCGGTCCCAGGCCTGCATCCTTCGTAGAGAGACTGCCTTGGCCATGCTGACTAGCAGGTTGAGAAAGTCAGGGTGTCTGCCGGGGCCTGCACCCCTCACCTTCTCTCCCCTTCCCTCCACTTCCATCCCTGTCTCGTCCTCCAGGTGGGAAACACAAGGTGCGAGGTGACATCAATGTGCTGCTGTGTGGAGACCCGGGCACGGCCAAGTCTCAGTTCCTCAAGTACATAGAGAAGGTGTCCAGCCGGGCCATCTTCACCACGGGCCAGGGCGCCTCGGCAGTTGGGCTCACGGCCTACGTGCAGCGGCATCCGGTCAGCAGGGAGTGGACCCTGGAGGCTGGGGCGCTGGTTCTGGCTGACCGGGGTGTGTGTCTCATCGACGAGTTCGACAAGGTGGGGTCCTGGGCCGGTTGGGCTGGTGGGAGTCGGGGTGGGGACTCGGACTTGGTGGTGGCAGAATTGAGAAAGTCCAGGTCCAGCGCATGTTGAGGGCCAGACCTCTGTGTCTCACAGATGAACGACCAGGACAGGACTAGCATCCACGAGGCCATGGAGCAGCAGAGCATCTCCATCTCCAAGGCTGGCATCGTCACCTCCCTGCAGGCCCGCTGCACCGTCATTGCAGCCGCCAACCCCATAGGTATGCCAGGTGGGGCCCGTAAGGTCCAGACTCCAGTGCTGAGGGCCACAGGACTCGGGGTACCTGGCTTGGTTTGGGGGTCCGGTTTGAACCACTTCTCTTGGGTGTTCACAGGCCCCTCAGGAGAAATCCAGTCCCCTGCCTGAGCTGGGCAGGGCAGGAAGTAACAGCCCAGCGCCTTCTCCACACCATGGGTCCTCCCCAAGGAGCTGCCTTCTGTCCAGTCAGGCCCTTTAGGGTCGCTCCAGGAGGCAGGCACTGTCTCTGTCCTGATCCACTGACAGCAGACACTGGGGTCCCTGCCGGCCTCCCCAGCCACGATGCCTTTCCTTCCTCCCCCAGGGGCCAGCCTTGGGGAACGCGTTCAGGGTTGAGCAGGACAGAGCCTGGGGACACTGACCTGACAGAGGCTCCTTTGTGTTTCAGGGGGACGCTACGACCCTTCGCTGACCTTCTCAGAGAACGTGGACCTCACGGAGCCCATCATTTCCCGCTTCGACATCCTGTGTGTGGTGAGGGACACTGTGGACCCTGTGCAGGTACAGCCCTCGGAGCCATCCCGTGCTCGTTGTGGGCACAGGTGGCCCTTGTGCAGTCTTGTCCCCTTGCTCTCTTCCCTCCAATGTGCTCCTCCCTTCTGTTTCCTCACCCATCCCCTCCCCGGCTGCCCACTGGTCCTTCTGGTCCTGCCCCTGCATTCTCCACCCCCAGTCCGGCTTCTCTCCCTCTCACCTGGGTGCCTCCATAGAGCCAGTGTGATGATGCAGTCTTGGGGCACTGTGTACAGCTCCCTCTGCTGCCTGTCCTAGGATGAGATGCTGGCCCGCTTTGTGGTTGGCAGCCATGTGCGACACCACCCCAGCAACAAGGACGAGGAGGGATTGGCTGGCAGCGCCCAGGAGCCTGCTATGCCCAACACGTACAACGTGGAGCCACTGCCACAGGAGGTGCTGAAGAAGTACATCATCTATGCCAAGGAGAGGGTCCACCCAAAGCTCAACCAGATGGACCAGGACAAGGTGGCCAAGATGTACAGTGACCTGCGGAAGGAGTCCATGGTGAGGGCCTGGGCAGCCTGGGCAGGCTTGAGGGGTCAGTCCCCAAAGCACTAGGAGACTTCCGGGTTGAGGGGGTGGCTCAGCAGTAGAGCACTTACCTACCTTACACTAGGCTGGGGTTCCATCCTCAGCACCACTGAGAAAAGATAACTTCTGTACTACAAGCATTTTGTCACAGATGGAACTTTACGTGCATTCATCCCATCTTGTCATCCTCAGATGAAGTTCCTTAGTGACTTCATAAACTCTCAGCCAGATGAACTCTGGGTCTGAACTCTTTGGTTCATCACAGTGGGACAGGGCCTCCCAGCAGCCCTCGGGCAGTCGGCACCCAGAGTCCTCGTAGAAGCCTCTGTCACCCACTCCAGATCATGACATCGAATGTTTTGTTTTCGTTTGTGCCTTTTAACTGTACCAGAGCATTCACCTTAGTGTTCATAGAAATAACACTGTTTTCTTATTTATGTTGCTGTGGATTCTGCAACTATGATTTGTGACAGTAACCAGCAGAGCTGGCTGTAAGTACAGCAGACCTTGAGCTGCAAGCCAGCTGGGTGTCCTGGTGACACTGACACTGCAGGTGTCCTGGGGACACATTGTAGTCCTCAGCCTCCCCAGGCTCAGGGGCTGTCAGGTGCTCCTTCTGCTGTCTCTGTCACTGAGCCTCCTTGGTCCTGGCTGCCCCATCCTCCCCTTCCTGAGGAAGACCCCCCCCCCATGCTTCCCACCAGGCCACAGGCAGCATCCCCATCACGGTGCGGCACATTGAGTCCATGATCCGCATGGCAGAGGCCCATGCACGCATCCACCTGCGGGACTACGTGATCGAGGACGATGTCAACATGGCCATCCGCGTGATGCTGGAGAGCTTTATCGACACCCAGAAGTTTAGTGTCATGCGCAGCATGCGAAAGGTGGGTGACACTGGGGGCTCTGGCTAGGACCCCAGGGTGGTCGTCCTGCCAGGGTGCTGCCCGGCTCCTGCTCTGGCTGCTTGGAGCCTTGTTGAAGGAGTGTGGCAGGGATGGCAGGGGGTGGCATTTGACCTGTGCTCTTTCCTGCAGACCTTTGCCCGCTATCTCTCATTCCGGCGAGACAACAATGAGCTGTTGCTGTTTATCCTGAAGCAGTTGGTGGCAGAGCAGGTGACTTACCAGCGCAACCGCTTTGGGGCCCAGCAGGACACGATCGAGGTGCCTGAGAAGGACTTGGTGGACAAGGTACAGGCCTGGTGGGCAATGAAGGAACCAGAAAGCCCCAGGAAACAACTCACCCTTGCATTGCTCACAGCTCACTGACACTTCCTGTTTTAGGCCCGGCAGATCAACATCCACAACCTTTCCGCTTTCTACGACAGCGAGCTCTTCAGGATGAACAAGTTCAGCCGCGACCTGAAGCGGAAGGTGATCCTTCAGCAGTTCTGAGCCCTGGACTGTCCACAGTGGCTCTTGTGATGACTCTGAGGACATTACCCTAAGTGCCCAGTCACCCTCTCTTTTCTGGATATGGAACCGCACCTCCCAGGGACTCAGTATGCTGGGGTCGAGGTTCGTGGCTGGATCTCACCAGGGTGGCCTGGGCTGGCACTGTGACTTGGAACAACAGTGGTAGTGTCTCAGGCTCCACTTTCTGCTCCTCTCACCTTCCAGGTGGCATTTTGCCAGGGTTTCTGTCTCACCTCCTCAGCAGCCTGCCATCAGCACGTTGTGTCTGTACATAGTACCTTCCGTTGGTCACCGTGCTCAGGGTGCCCGGCTGTGTTGTAGGTGGCTGGGGACCCTTACCTGGTTGTTAGGACAGCTGTTGCCATCTTGGCTTGGGTTTTTTGTCTGGGCTGCTTCTGGCACCTGATCCCTCAGGTGGCTGTGAGCCCATGGAGAAGGTGCTCAGCTGGCCAGCATGATGCCCACGGGCACTGTGAGGGCCCAGTGTGGAGTCAGGGGTCTTGTGTGTCGATTGTCAGTTGCCATTGCTGTGTTACTGTTTGCACCTACCTGACCATTTCTTCCACTTGCTTATTTGTACATTCAGTTTTTGTTTCTGTAGTTTTGATTTTTAATAAAGTTGAATAAAATCTAAACATAAGTATTGGTTGGCCTCAATCTGTTTTAATTTTGTAGCCCAGGCTTTCTTGGGCTTTGAAGGCCTTGTCCGTCTTCTGTCTTGGGTTTCTGAAGGAGGCAGATTGGAGTGGAGGAACCAAAAGCAATTGGTCTTCATAGGGATTAGTAAAAGTCCTCAAGGCCCATAAGCTAAAGGCTTGATTCCCACCCTGTGGCACTAACAGGAGCGGAAAGTGGGGAGCTGTCCTGGAGAGGGTATCAGGAGCCAGCCCCTTCCTCTCTGCTTTCTGGCTGTGGTGAGGTGAGCAGCTGTGCCCCACCACACTCCGCCATGATGTGCCACCTCCACAGGCCCAAAAGCAATGGCCAGCCAGCTGTGGACCAGAACCTCCAAAGCTGAGCCACAAGAAACCTGCAGAGCCAATCATCAGGTGCTCTGTGGCAGCAACAGCGGGCTAATTTGCATGAGTCTCCCTGGGGAAATGACTCACAGTTGTGGCCTCTAATACCTAAGCGGAGTCCATCTCCCTGTGGAGCAGTACTGCCCACCCCCAGCATAGCCAGGGCTTCGGGACACAGAATCTGGTCCTTCCCTTCCATGGGGCTGACAGGTCTGCATCTGTCCTCATGCCATATGAATCCTTCCTCTGAAAGTTCTCCAGATAATGAAAACTGGCATCTCCACCTGCCTCTGATTCCTTCTACACATTGCTCAGGAGCCCAGCAAACTGCTCCCCTAACAGGTGAATAGATCAGTTGTGGTTCCTGCCCTCACACAGCTTCCAGGTAAAGGATGTTGGG